>NW_027526225.1:77502124-78102124 GCF_048455015.1 Haemaphysalis longicornis | reverse complement strand
GTAGAGTGCGGACGACGGACGACAAGGGACACAGCCCCGAGCACGGGATGCTCCGCATCTAAAAATTTCTGTGTGTGGTTCTGGCGAAGCCGCAAAGTTTCGAAAGGAACTTCAATAAGGCTTAGTGTTGGACTCGTTGGTATCTAGACATCTTGGAATATAGAGCGGTGATGAACTTTACACGACATGCTGTTTATGCTGTGGTCGTCGTGTAAAGTTCAGCGATTTATATTCCAAGATGTTTCGAAAGACAACGCCGTAAATCCAACGCCTAAGGCAAAGTCCGCGCCAAGGTGCAGAACCACCGTTTGTAAACGGATACTCCTGAGATAGGTACGCTTTCAGATTTCGGAAGAGTCCTGGAGGAAAAAAAGGTGGGCACGATAAAGTTGCAACAACACGCACTCAGTTATGAGCACACAAAAAGCATGCAGAAGGAGCACACGACCGCAAAATAAATTGGCAAACAAACAACAAAAATCACTGCCTGCTGCAACAAGGAGTCCGAGCTGAGCGAGCACTACCGAAAGAGTAAATCGGGCAACCGTGCTTCGCGTACGGTCCTTTTCTGTGTTGCGGAGAAGAAAAAAAGTTTCGAAGTGACCAACGCCAGCGTTATTCGGCAAGACGAATTCCAGACAACGGAATCCGCAAGCAGCGTTGTTCTTACCTCAGCAGTGGAACAAAAGGCAGTTTCGGCAGGCGCGTCTCGAGGAATTCCCAGAGGCGCTGCACTTGCCGCAAGAGGAAGGCGCCAGTCAAAAACAATCTTCGCTGGCTATGTAGAACCGAAGCAGCGGAGCAGAAAAAAAAAAAAAAAAAAAAAGGAACTCAGCTCTGAGCTAACAGAAAAGTTAGCTCAGACTTGTACCTGAACTCCAGGCATAACGGGCAGAACGGGGGAGGGAAAACAAATCCCGGGCCATCTACACTAACGTGAAACCTGCAGGGGCGAAGCATGCATGTGTATAAGTGTATTCTTGGAGCCTTGGCGTTTTTGCCAACGGAGATGAAACCGTGGGGGGGTCTCTTGTCTTTGAAGCACGAAGCGTTCTAGCGCGAGGCGTAAACGAGTGTCCCGGTGATTTTTTGTTTAGTACGCGTTACGTTCTAGCACAAGGCGTAAACGAGCGTCCCGGTGTTTAAGTACCGTGACTACATGAGACGACGGTTACGACGACGACGACATGAGACACCGACAGCCCGAGCCCCTAAAACACTGGCTGCATTCACTCCGCGGCAATTCGAAAGAAGTTAGTTATGTAGGCGACATTCTACCTGGGCATTGCGTAGCGGGTGATGCACGGAGCACGAGTGAATGGCCTCGTGATCCACAGTTGCAACTCAATTTTACAGAATCCGATTTTAGATATTTCCCGAATTAACAATGAAATTTAAAAAAAAACAATTCTGTTACAAGCCGGAGCTACGCCTGGGCAATAAGAAGCGAAGTAGTGGAGGACTGCTGATTAATTTTGACCACCCGGGTATCTTTAACACGCGCCGAAATGTCGACAAACAAGCGTTTTCGCTTTTCACCTTTACCTGAAAAAATTAAAGCCGTTCCACTCAACGCGAAAGCTGTCGGATATGCAGAGCACTGATGCGCCATAATTGGCTGCAGCGCCGTTATCCGCTCACTGCTACCACCCAATGCAATTCAAATTTCCCGCCTTCGCAGTGCTCGCGCGCCCCCTGCCTGAAACTGCGCCAGCGGGAGTCCTGTTCGTTTAGTGCTTGCTTTTCCTCCCGCACGTGCCAGCGTCACACTGCCACTTTTTTCGCTTACTGTCGTAAAAAAAAAAGTTCCTAACAAAATGAACGCGGGCGCTGCCGGCTAATTAGTATATTCTGCCTCAAATGTACCTGCAGTTTTCTTTGCGCTAAACAACGGGGAGATGTATGACAAGCGCCAGCGGTTCACGATTTTCGAGCGGTTATGGCTATATAAACTGCGGGACGCCCTACGACCGGTACGCCGGGCTCTGGGTCCGTTATCTCGCTACGCCGCTTGATTCCGGCAGTCGCTTGACATCAAGCGTACAGTCGTCAAAACTGTCAACAACAACAAAACACGAGGTGCCTGCCTACGCACAGAGTGGCAGCTCACGATAGTCACAGCCGCATCTTTGGCGCCTGGTTATCGGCCCTCACGATGCTGCCCTACTGCACTCGGGTGCTTCCGCGCATGCGCACCGCCTGGCTTAGCAGCCCGAGCGCCATCGTAAGCTGCCGCTCTGAGCATACGCTGGCACCTCGTCCTTTGTTGTTGTTAGCAGTTTTGACGACTGTACACCGAGCTACGACGTCAAGGGGAGCCCCTAAAGTGTTCTGCACTTAAAATAATTGATTGCGTATGGGAACATCACTCGAGGAACAGCAACTGCCAATGATGTGACGAACGAGTAACAGCGGAACGAACGTTTAAAAGCTTACGTTTCATTCTCGGGAGCACATGCAATTAATCCACGTTATAACGAACTCCTTCGGACATAAAACTGACTTCGTTATAAGCGAAACTTCTTTAAATGCGGTGAAGAAGAAGCGAATCGGCTACAATCGTGGACCGTCTTGATGGTCGTGAATCTTGCGTACAGCTTCGCTACCTTCAAGTCTTACGGGTCAGCGTGAGCTTCCTTCATTTTTGTTTCATATATATCTTCCAGTTCCGCGAAAACACCAGAATGGCTTTCCCTATCGCAAGAGGCCTCCCCGAAGAACTCTTCTCCCGCAAAACTAGCAGTGTTGGTTTTGTTCTTGTGGATCTAGCAATACTTTTGTGCGGTGTCATCAACTGACGACACCTGGGCCGAAAAAGTTAAAGCCACGAAAAAATTAGAATAAAACGATAATTCGAACAAAACGATTTCGTTATAGCGAGGATTTCCTGTTCGTACACCTCGACTACTAACGCATTCTGATCTTCGTGTCGGAAGAGCAAACCAGCAAGTCCGAATTTCCTCTTCCCCGGCGACGTCGTAGTTCGCAGTCTATTTGCGCCTCCAGGACTTGGCGAACACCTCCACGCATCCGGTATTCGTGCACCCAAACCAGAAGCCGCCTCATGCGCCAGCATCCCGGGAAAACGGCAGCTGAACGGTGCCAGTAGGCTTGTAAATAACAGCCCCCCAAGGAGGAGGAATACCGAAAAAAAAAAAAAGAACCAGAAGTAGGGCACTACGGCCACGGAGGGCTTCCGTGGTGGGCTATGGGGTCGTCACCGGCGGCGTTACCGGTATTCCCGCCTACTCTGCGTTTGCAAAACCCAGCTCGCCCGGTTCGGGCATCCACGGAGACCGCACGTGGCCCGATTAGTGCAAAAATAAACCTGACATCAAGAGGGCTAAAAAAAAAAATTACGCCCATCTTGCCGCGAGGGAACCCTGATGTGATGCGACGCATCGGGGGGTTCAATTGGCGTTTCCATTGCGCTGATTCTCTAAATCGCGTGAAACGTGTTGTGAACGCGTATCATGCATCCCATCACATGCGGGTGTTCTCATACGCGGGAAGATGGGCGTAATTTTACTTTTCATGCTCATGCATACGCGACATGAGAGAGTTGCCATGAGCGTTTGGATTGACGCTGGTACTCGATTGTGTCAAACCACTCGCTGACGGGACTGTTGCTTCCATCGCACTACATCGGCAGAAGCAACGGAGTCGTCGTCGTCAAGCGAAGCACAAGCAAAGTCAAGCGCAGTCAAGCGAACGCACTTGACTGAACCGGCGCAGCGCGCTTATCGCTTTATATTCAGCACTTGACGAACGGAGGAGAGTTGCGCATGCGCAGCGAGAGCAAATGCGAGAGAGAAGCGTCAGCGAAGCGCGCGCAGCTGTTATGATAATGAGACAGAGAGAGCGCGTTGCACACAGCTGTTGGCGAGAAGAACGGAGGAGAGTTTGCGCATGTGCAGTGAGCGTGCGGACAACGGCGCGACAACGACAATGGAGGGACATACCCCCGAGCAAGAGATGCGTCGCATCTAAACACCACGCACCCCTTCGACTAAAGATGACGACGGTTTAACGCGAAGCTTTCTCGTGATGAACTCTTTGATTGGCCGATCCTAGACTGCCAGTGCGTGCCACTCTTGAGGTATACGCACCACTCTTCTAGAATACCCACAGCAACCATCGGGTGGGTACACCGCAGGCATAACATTTGGGTTTGGGGTGTTGTACGGCGCCAATCGGTACCCACTGCTTGGCGTTCGCCCCGACCATGTCGAAATAGAACAATCGAATACTAGAGGCCGGCTTCATAACGCGAGGGACGCACGTTCGATTCCGGCCACGGGAAGCGATTTTTAGATGCGACTGCATCTCATTCACTCGCCTCGTCCCTCCATACGGCGTTGTTGTCCGTCCACACCCCTCCCCCATTCTCCTCGCCGCGCCAGCTGCGCTCTCCGCCGCTAACCCCCTCTCCTCTCCGATAGCGAACACTCTCTCGCGAGGGGCATTGGATTGGATTCGATTGGATTGGATTAAAGTGGATTGCGTTGCGTCATAGCCGCGCCACGTTGCGTCATAGCCGCGGCAGGGGGTTCACGGCACGTTTCACGCGATGGGAGAATCAACCCAACGGAAACAACAACGGAACCCCCTATGCGTCGCATCTACACAGGGGTTCCCGCAAGGGGAGGTGGGAGTAATTTTTTCTGTCACTTTCACTCCCCACCATTCATCGACAGCGTCAGAGAATGCTGGCTTTCCTGCATTGCGTATTGGCGTACAACGGCATCATTGACGACACTAAAGCTTCGCTTTAGAATTATAAGACCTCTCATTGCTACCTAAACGCGAAAACTTTGGGCTGGCCGTCTCACTCGATTCATACACCCGGCCAACAACAGTTAAAAGAATGCCTGGGCAAGAAGCATTGCATAGGCAAGACAGTCCCAAACTACTGAAACTGGTGGCATGCTTAATGCGGAACACTGTTCAGCAAAAAAAGAAAAAGAAAACATTATCATATTTGAGGCAAAACATGCGTTCATAACGAACAGCGCCGTTTCTTTTTAATTAGTAGACGTAAGATTTGTTTTTGCAATAGCAAATGAAAAACTGGGTAAAAACCAGTGGCAAAAAAACAGGTGAGGCAAAATTAAATACAACAATTGTGTCCTCGATCTGTTCCAAGAAGAATGGAAAAACAAGGTTCGAACAGATGGCCCGTAAGGTGAGCGAATTACGGCAAGTTTCACTTACCAGCAATAATAAGTGACTTCAATACGTGAATATTTATGAAAGGAGTATGGTTACACAAAACGGCTGTGGCTTGTTTTATCGAAACTTTCCCAACGAAAATAAAATGACCACTAACCGAAGACGACTCATTCATTACTCCAAGTTTCATTTTCTTCTCACGATTAGTTCATCAGCAGCAGCAGCAGCCTACCTACGTACACTACAGGGCAAAGGCCTCTCTCATAGATCTCCAAGTATCCCGGTCCTGTGCCAACTGCGCCCAATTTATCCCCACAAACTTCTTGATCTAATCTGCCCATCTAACTTTCTGTCGCCCCCTGCCACGCTTGCCTTCTCTAGGGATCCACTGTTACCCTTAATGACCAACGGTTATCTTGCCTTCGCCTTACATGCCCTGCTCACGTCCATTTCTTCTTCGTAATGTCTACTAATATGGCCTTAACACGCGTTTGTTCCCTGGCCCACTCCGCTCTCTTCTTGTCCCCTAATGTTACACAAGGACTCTGGTTACACCCATCATCTTCCGTTCTATTGCTCGCTGAGTCGTCCTCAATTTAAGTTGAACCCACTTAGTGAGCCTCCAAGTTTCTGCCCCGTAGGTGGAGTGCCGGTAAGATGCAGCTGTCATACACTTTCTTCTAGTTAGTTTAACTAACTTGTAGTTCGTTATCTAGTTGACGATCAGTTAGT
Source organism: Haemaphysalis longicornis (assembly GCF_048455015.1). Classification (NCBI taxonomy): domain Eukaryota; kingdom Metazoa; phylum Arthropoda; class Arachnida; order Ixodida; family Ixodidae; genus Haemaphysalis; species Haemaphysalis longicornis. The sequence continues at coordinate 78,096,220 of NW_027526225.1, read as the reverse complement.
TCACAACAAACGAGTTCACGTACCTTTTCTTCAAAATGATTTTTTACCTCTGTGTCGTATGCTAACAGCTCCACCCGCGGTCATCCACCTTCGCGCAGTTGAATGGCTCATGACCCCCCCGCACCTCTATTTTGCCCTCACAAAAAGTGCCGACCAAGGCACAAGACCCGAAATCACGAGGATACAAAAACGCATCAGGCTCACGTCGTCGGAAAATGCCTGCGGGATTTGTGCCAGATCGTGCGGAAAAAACCGAACCGCTGTTGGCGCGCTCGCTTCCCGCGGTGAGCGCCTTTCGGCGAGCGAACCTCCGAAACCGCACCTTCTTCGACACGCTCAGATAGCAAGCCACGCGCGCAGGGCCGAAGAAAGCAGATGCCGCAACGCGATACATGGGCAGAGGAATGAAAAAAAAAAAAAAAAAAAGGCTGCTTGTCGCGAGAGCTGGAGCGTGCAGAGCGGCCGCGCTTGGCCTGCGCTCGGTAAAGGGTTGCAGGAAAGATGCACACGGGGTGGGCAAGACGCTTGTCCTTTGCTTGGATAGAACCCACATCGCACGGGAACAAGCGAACAGCGATTTCTTAGAAATGGGACATATAGATATATAAGAAAAGAAAACTTTGAACAAGGTAAAAGCACGATTGTTGGCAACAATCGTGCGTTTACCTTGTTCAAAGTTTTCTTTTCTTGTGTTCTCTACCATCTTCAAAAGTTCAACTGCTCCCTATATATATATATATAATAAGACAGTTAATAAGGGTTGGCAGTCAAGAAAACCTCGGAAAGCAAAGGGGAGGTTGCGGTGGGTCATAGAAAGAGATGAAGAATTTTTTGAGTTGAAAAGAAAGTGGTGAAAAAATGCCCGCCGGGTGGGATCCGAACCCACGACCTCCAGAATACCGGTCTGGTGCGATAACCACTACGCTACCGGCGGGGCTGTTTCCCCAGCACTTTCTCGGGTATTTATGTTAAGGTATTTTTGTTTCCTGCACTTGGGGGTGGTAGCCAGCGCCACTATATATATATATATATATATATATATATATATATATATATATATATATATATATATATATATATATATATATATATATATATATATACAGGGTGTTGCAACGATAACTGGAACACTTTAAAATTTTTTTCCTGAGCGATCCGCCGCTCTGTTCGCACTCAAACTTCACACAAAGGTCGCATTTTGTGGTCTATTTTGTTTGACACCGGGAACAACAACGGTACTTACCTGTTTATTCTGAAAAAAAATGAAAACGATTTTCGCCTATGGGAAAATGGCCGCTGATTTGGACGTGCGAGCCAGGGCAAGTTGATGTTGGAACGACGGAACCACCTGCAGAGTGAAACGCACGTTTGGGATTCACGTACGGAGCCAAATGGTCCAGCAGACGATCAGAAAATGCACCTAGAAATGAGCTAACAGACGATCAGAAAACCCGGTTTTCGGGCTCGCACGTCCAAATCGCCGCCATTTTCCCATAGGCGAAAATCGTTTTTATTTATTTTCAGAATAAACAGGTAAGTACCGTTGTTGTTCCCGGTGTCAAACAAAATAGACCACAAAATGCGACCTTTGTGTGAAGTTTGAGCGTGAACAGAGCGGCGGATCGCTCAGGAAAAATTTTTAAAGAGTTCCAGTTATCGTTGCAACACCCTGTATATATATATATATATATATATATATATATATATATATATATATACATATATATATATTATATATATATATATATATATATGCGTCCACACGCGTAATGCGGAGGTGGTGGGTTCGATTCCCGCAAATGTCAACTGGTAAGGGCACATCGGGGAGTAGGAGGGGGAGACGGGGTTTAGGGACCAGCACCTCCGGGAGGGGGGGCCGGCACCCCACTCCCGGGAAACACCGGATGCCATAGTCTCCGCCTATGGCATCACTCCTTTATTAACCCACTCCACTCGCTTACCTGTATACCCGTGCCCGATCAAGTGTCCGCGCCAGATTCACAGCGGTGCGAGCTTCAAGGTTACACAGCGTGCGACCGCGTGCATCCTTTTTCGCGCGAATGGCGACCGACCCCTCCGGCGGTTTTACGTTCATCCCATGATACGCTGACGCAACTGCGGCCGTGTAGCAGCAGTGCGTCGGAGCGTGAAATGTGCACCCCCGCGCCCTTGAACGCGGAATGGACTTCCCTTTTTCACTTTCGCTCCCGCAGTGGCGTGAATGGGGGGGCGCCGGCGGAAACACCGCACGTCTCGTCCGCTCCATTTCGCATTCGTGCGGCCGCCCTTGTATAGCGTGCGCACGTGCAGTGCACTGCCAACACCTGGCGGGAGACAAAAAAATTGGGCCCATCTCCCCGCGAGGGGGACTCGAGTAAATGCGTCGCATAGGGGGTGGGTGTATTGCGTTAACGTTTAGTGTTTCGGGAGTTGGTGGTAGTGAATGCGTTGTATCAGCAGCTTCTTGACGTAGTTTTGAATGAGTCAAGGATATAAAGCGCGTTCGTAGCCTCCCATTCTGTGTCGGCTTTGTGGCGCAGTGGGTAGAGCACCATGTACATTGCGTTCCGCTGGCAGGGTCGAGGGATCGAAACCAGGCGCCGGATAGTATTTTTTTTTATATAGTGTAGGGGGAGGGGTGCGGACTACGACTACGGACGTCAACGCGGGTCACATCGTGAGTTACTGAAATGCTCTGCATTTAAAACACTGAGCACAAAACGATAGTACGGCTTTGGTTAAATTTCTGGAAGATAACTCATTTTTTTACCCCTAAGCAACATGGATTCCGTAAAAAATTTTCTTGTGAGACGCAACTTGTTCAATACATGTAATTGCCACTGCTCTTGATAACGGACATTCCATTGATAGTATTTTTATTGATTTCTCTAAGGCTTTGACTCAGTTAATCACCAATTACTATGCATTAAGTTAAGCAAACTAAGTGTTGATCTAAACATTCTTTCTTTGAAATTTTTTTCTCTAATAGAACTCAGTTTGTATCTGCCAATGAATTTCATTCACCACATTGTCTAGTGACATCCGGGGTACCACAGGGTTCCGTGCTGGGTCCTTTGCTTTTCTTGATTTATGTTAACGACTTGCCTTCAGTAGTTAAGTAAATGTCAGGTTCGATGTTGTTCCTTGAAGGTGATGATCTGCGTTGGTGCCTGATGGTGACGGCACTGACGACACGACGACGATAGTTGATGGAGGGTTTTTCAAAACTGTATATTTACACAGAAGATATATACAGAATATTGACAAACTGAAGACAGAGTTAACAAAGTAAGCAATAAAATGGGTTCCTAGGTCAGCTACAACTTTGTGCACGCGGCACCCCCGTCAGCGACGGACCCTGACCTAAAACTACCCAAGTGGTGAGGTCCTCCCTAGCCTGACCTGGCTAGCCCGGCAATACGCCGGCCGTGCATATTAAACCCTGAGGATTCGACCCCGAGACCTCGTGTCTCGTGGTTTTAATGGGTTACTTAGGCCCCACCCCCGATACACAGGCCAATCGGTATCTCCTGGGCACCTGATTGGATGTATCACCAAATCCGGGCCTAAACCGCGGTGGGCAACGCCCCCCGCAACCCTCAAACGCTGGTCACTCTCTCCCACCAGAAAAACAAGGAAGAGATCAAAATTAAACCAAACAAATACAACAAACGCTCAAACATCCGAGGAAACACGTGCAAGCGCCCGGGGCAAGCTTCTACGCACGCCGCCTCCCTTGCCTGTTCTCACGCCCGCACTTTACGCGTATAACGCCTTGTCCAAAGTTCGACCGCCACCACAAACACAGGGTGACCCGTATCCGTCTCTTAAAGGAGCACTGACACCAATTTTCGGCGTTAATATTATTGCATAGTTCGCTTCCTTCACTCAACATAATACACTGGCTGAAATATGAGCGGCCTGCGACGCGAAGAACGTAGTTCAATCGGATCTCATTTATCGCGCCGACGGAGCAGCGCGCGGAGCGTCACTCAGCAAATGGACATCAGCGTGACGTCAATCCAAGAGTGGAAAAGAAGTGACGCGACAGCGCTCGTCAAAAACTCGTGACGTCCCTTCACGCGCGCGACCCCACGAGCGGCGAGCGGGCGCAACACCCTCTCAAGCGGGCGCCGGTGACGTCCGCACAAAGCGGTGACGTCTGTCCGGGAGTCTGTCATATGCGCCGTTCGGGATGAAAGCGCGGGAATTTGAAACAAACGATTTTCAGGCCGTTCAATGTAATTAACTATCGCGCGCTGAAGTATTTGAAGGGCTGTTTCGGGTTCGCCAGACCATTAAGCATCGATAAAAACAATAAAAGTGGAACATGAAATTTTCGTGTCAGTGCTCCTTTAACGAACGCAACGGGCCCTCAAGGCTCCGCGCCATTCACAGGCGATCCTCGGCAGAAACCATATGGGGCGCGCGGACCCCGCGGCGTCGCATTCCCAACGAAACATCTTCGCACCTCCTTAGTGTGCGCGCGGGCCGACAAAGACCCAACCACCACCCCAAATCGGCCGCCGTCAAAGCACGGTTGACAGCCCCTTGCTCCCCGTTATCAGAAGCGCGTCGGGCCACTTTGTTCTACAACCGTCCCTCTGGCTAAACGCGCGCGCAGACGGCCCCCGAAGCGATCGCCGTCATATCTACGGAAAGCACATCGAGCATCCGACCCACGCTTTCCCACGCTCGTACTGTGCTTTGCAACACGCTGTTTAAAACAACGTCGCAGCCCAGCTGAGGCTCACGACAATTCGTCTTCGCGCAGGCGGCATGATCCAAAGGCCGCCTGCTGTTGACAGGCTGGCTGCCATAAAGCCCTTCAGGCGCCCTTCAGGGAACCGCCGCTTCCCACGCTTTCGACTTAGCAGCGTCGCTGGCGCCTGCAACCCTTACAAGTTACTTCAAGCATTAGGTTGTTCGCAGATAATTGGGTCATTTATAGAACTATCACTGCAGATTCTGACACTTCAATACTTCAGAGTGACCTCCATGATATTACTACATGGTGTAACACATGGACAATGCGTCTAAATACTAAGAAAACAATTACATTTTCACGTAAGCCTGATACCTCCAATATTTCCGACTACTATATCCAGGGCTCTAAACTAGAACTTGTTGATTCTTACAAATATTTAGGAATTCATATCACCAACAACCTTTCTTGGAACTTCATGTAAATTTTATTGTTAATAATGCGAACCGTATGCTTGGGTACTTGCGACGTAATTTCTCTATGGCGCCTTCAGACCTTAAACTACTGTTATATAAAACTTTAATTCGGCCTAAACTTGAGTACGCGTGTTCGGTGTGGGATCCCCATTATGATTATCTCAGTAACATGTTGGAAACGGTACAAAATAGTAGTGCACGCTTCATGCTTTCTAACTATGCTCGGACGTCTAGTGTTTCTGCTATGAAACTTACTTTTAACGTTCCCAACCTAGCCATACGCAGAAAAATTGCCCGTTTGTCAGCCTTTCATAAAATTTATTTTTCAAACGAACACCTGAAAACTGAACTTCTTCCTGCGCCGTCATATGTATCATCCCGTATTGACCATCGCCATTAAGTATACATTCCCCACTGCAACACTAACTCATTTTTTGCCTCTTTCATTCCCAAAACTGCTAACGAATGGAATCACCTCCCCCCCCCCCCCCCCCCGCAATAGCTAGTATAATCGATGTACCTTCATTTAAGATTGCCATTGAAAATTACTTTTGCTCCTTATGATTGAATTTATGCTATTGACTCTTGTGTATGCTAGTCGCATTTTTTTGTTGTCCACTATTGTTTTTGTTTTGTTGTTCCCAATGATTTGTTCACTTTTGTTTTTTTCTGATGTTAATGCCAATGACCACTCTCTTCTGTAACGCCCCCTGGGCATTGAAGGTATTGAAATAAATAAATAAAATAAATAACCGGCAGCTACCAAGTTTGAAATGATCGATTGGTGGGGAGTTGGACATGACTAATCGTTAAACGGGCAATGAAGACAAAATAAAAGCCTGGCTCATTTTAAAGGACTGCTTTGTACTGTTCACAATGATATCAATTTTATCGCAAACCTCAAACAAATAATCGAGATAACAAAGAAAACGTCTGCAGCGACGACTCCCTGGCCACTTTCCGGCCGCATCTCTGTGACGTCACAGACTATCGCTATGACGTCACAGAACCTTATTTGGGCGATTGGTGGCCTCAAGCCACCGCCAAGAAGCCCGACTGGGCAATGGTTGTGGGCCCTCTAGTTCCGTCTGATCGTATCACGGGAATGCTAACGTGCAGTTAATACTGATAACTACATTTTGAGTGCTCGCTGTCGTTACGTCCCTGCGGCGCGAATTTTTTTTTAATTTTAATATTTCTCTTTTCTTTTTTGTTCTGAAAAAATAGTCTTTTATGGCTGGAATGGAGCTGAGTGAATGGCCGAAAACTACTTTCAAATTGAGCAATGTTGTATCTTGTCTTCATGACCCGTTTAACTTTTATCCTCTCTCTCTCTCTCTCTCTCTCTCTCTCTATATATATATATATATATATATATATATATATATATATATATATATATATATAGAGAGAGATATATATATATATATATATATATATATATATATAGAATCAGAAAATGGTAAATGAGGGGCTCCGTGAAATAAGAAAGAAAATAAGGGTTGGCAGTCAAGACAACCTCGGAAAGCAAAGGGGAGGTTGTGGTGGGTCATAGAAAGAGATGAAGAATTTTTTGAGTCGAAAAGAAAGTGGTGAAAAAATTCCCGCCGGGTGGGATCCGAACCCACGACCTCCAGAATACCGGTCTGGTGCGATAACCACTACGCTACCGGCGGGGCTGTTTCCCCAGCACTTTCTCGGGTATTTATGTTAAGGTATTTTTGTTTCCTGCACTTGGGGGTGGTAGCCAGCGCCACTCGGACTACTCGGGGTGAAGGGGGCCTTCTTTTAACCCCCAGGCCGTGACTCGAGTGTCTACGACTAGTCGAGAGTGGTCGACCAGCATTGAACCCACTTAAGGTCTTTTTGGCACCAAGACTGCCAGAACAGAGGCCCTCGCTATGCATGTAGCGAATCAGAAAATGGTAAATGAGGGGCTCCGTGAAATAAGACAGGAAATAAGGGTTGGCAGTCAAGACAACCTCGGAAAGCAAAGGGGAGGTTGTGGTGGGTCATAGAAAGAGAAGAATTTTTTGAGTCGAAAAGAAAGTGGTGAAAAAAATTCTTCATCTCTTTCTATGACCCACCACAACCTCCCCTTTGCTTTCCGAGGTTGTCTTGACTGCCAACCCTTATTTTCTGTATATGTATGTGTATATATATATATATATTGAAATGTTTGAAATGCTCGTTTGGTGGTTCTATGAGGCTGTTATAGTTCATTTCCCAAGCTGCGCGCAGGAAAGCATTAATTACAGCGGAAAGGGGGTTTTCTTAAAACTTGGGCTTGTTTTCCCAGCGCGAAAAATAGACGGGAGCGCAAGAAAAGAATGCGGACGGGACAGGTGCTATGCATCAATTGATATTCTAAACAATAAAATTTGAAACTTATAGCTCTCCGCGACCAGAGTCCTTCAATGCTTTACTGGTCACGAAACTGCTCCGTAACTCAATGGGAGAGCTTCATATGCTGCGTTTGGCCGCCGCGCGGTGGCGCCACCCTCTCACTGAGGTCCCTCCTCGGGCAGCGTTGCGCTGGCTCGAACGGCGGAGCCGCGGCGAGTTGTGTTTGTTTTGTGCGGAAAAAAAAATGTAACGTGCATATCGCGCTCTCGTGATGCGACTTAAGTAGTGCAACGACGATGCCGAACACGTGTTGCGTCCCGTGATGTCGTTCCTTGTGCAACGATACCACAGAAAATGTTTCCTTGTTCTGTTGACCGAGCGACGGGCAGCTGCGTGGGAATTGGAGGCGCGCCATTCCAAGGCAAGCAACGGGAGATCTCAGCGTCGATTATACGGGTATATCGAACACGGGTATATCGAATTATTGTCTATATCGAACTCACAAATTATTCCCTTGAAAATTCTGTGTAAAAGTATAGGAATTCGTACGTTTATATCGAACCGTTGTTTTCCGGACATTGGATATATCGAATGCCGCGCGAGCTGGAAGGTGCTCTTCGGCGGTCGCTGCACCCCCGATTGAGGTTGAGGAGGATGTGATGGAATGCGCGGGCATGGCGAAGACTGGCTTGCGGAACTAATCCCCCCTACCGGAACGAATTTGCGCTTGCCCAGTCGGACCCCGCTACCGTAGGGATGCCCCGACTGCGCACGTCCTTTTTTTTTTTGCGGCTGCGTACGTTCCCCGGCTTGCCGAAAAATAGTTTTTTTTTCTCTCTCTCTCTGGGTCTGTCTTCCCCCGATGTCGTCTCGGGAAAGGGAAGAGGGAACGAAGGCGCTGGCGGCCTACTCCTTCTTTTGCATTTTGCTGCTGTTGCTGCTGTTTGGCGAGTTGTCCCGCACCTTTCGGAGATCACTGTTCCTCTCGGAGATGACAATCGCGGGCACTTTGTTGGAGTCCGTTCAGAGAGCCTTGGAATTGTTACCTTCAAAGTTCTTGTGGTACGTGCGCGCTGTTCGTTTGCGTGCGTGTTGTGCATGGTGTGCGAAGGCGCAGCGTACTGCTGGAACTTTCTGCTTGTGCAGCCTCGAGAAGATCGAGACCAGCGTCTTTAATTTCATTTCCAGGACGAAGAAGCAGGCCAAGATCAGCAATTTTTTTTTCACGGAAATAAAGCGTCCTGTTGCGTCGTGAGTGCGGAATTTGTCATTCTTGAATGCGACGATCAGTAAGTGATCGACCGCCATAGGTGAGGTTTCAGAGCCCATATTTTTATATCGAATTTTTTCATATATCGAACTATTTCGCGATCCCCTTGGAGTTCGATATATCCGTGTTCGACTGTATAAGTGTGCGGCAGTGGGTGGAAATGCACTGTGTGTGAGAATGGAAAAAATCAATTTACCATTTTGAGAGCATCGTGGACCTAGAATTGTACAATGCTAACTTAAAGCCGGATTTTTGTCATATCAGTCAGGTTGTAGCGGTGCTTCATTACCTGTTTGCAAACTTGTATTACTTTGCGCTCAGGCTCGCCTGTAAATAAGCTTTAGGACGACCTTGTGCTTTTACTTTTCAAATTTCCGCGAATTATCCCGTAGGGTTCGTTTTGTTTGTTTTGTAGCCACGCGTGGCCGATTTCGGTTTCTTATCTGGCGTTTCAACCGGAGCGCCCGTTTGCCCTGTTTGTCGAACGTCCCGTCGGGCAATATTGTTGGATATGGAAAGGGTGCCACCTTGTCGCTAACTTGATTTTTTGTTTCTCCGACAATGTACTCGATCCTGTTTCCATGGATCTGAAATTAATAACGTTCCGAGACTAATGCATGCATAGCAAACGCCGCGCAACTCACTTTATCGACGTTCATCATATGTGCACGTCACACTGCGGACTGCTTCTTCGACGCTTGTGTTTCATTCTAGTCTTTTTTAGTGCAAGAGATCGCTAGCTCGCTGCGTTCAGAAAAGCTTTGCTTCGTTCTTGGCTACGTGGAAATATTCTGTTTCCTCCGTGTGCTGCACATCGCAGCGCGAAAAAATAAATTTTTGTACGCTGGACCACGCTCTTTTGTCTCCCTTCGTAACATTGAAATTTTTTGTTGCGTGTGATAAAATCAGTTTTATTGTTCTTTTCTCGCTTCCTGTTTTTGCAAGTATTGCAAAGCGTGGATGCAGAAAGACACATGGTGCAACATATATCTCTTCGTGTTTTGATCCTTCGCGTTTCTGCAGCGCTTTTAGATGTTCTCAAGTATGTACCCATTCATCGAAACGACAATACTATTGGGCTATCTCTTTTAGCGTTCTGTGCATTCCAGAGCAATCAACGGACTCATTAAGCGTAGTCTGAACGACGCGTACTTGGTTTCTTTCAGTTTTTTTTTATTGTATTATCGATAGGCCCGCAGCAGTCTGTGACTACACAGCTACCGTATATGTGGTAATTACAACTTTGCTTTAAGAAAAAAAGCAATATAGATTTAAAAATCCGTAAACACGACGGCGCAGCGCTTGTGCCAGAGCACACAGAAGCCGTTGCCGTTCGCTGCCGAAGACTGCGGTAATTTACTTCGAAAAATAAAATCCCATTGAAGGCAGGTGATATGCACAATGACTGGAATCATCGCTAACGACTACGAAAAAAACACGCTTAATGAGCGCGCAGACACCAAAAGCAGCAAGCATTTGCACGCCAAGAGCTGGCCAATACGCCGCACGCACGGCGGCTGGATGACCTTCGTGCGGCGGTGGCGCCTGTAGTGGCGCGCGTGGTCCCTATATGAAACGAGCGCCGAAGTTTCGTGACCAGTAAAGCATTGAAGGACTCTGCCGCGACCAAAACGCATACTCCGAACACCAGATTAGCATGCGAAACTTTAACTTCAACATGTCACCTCGCCGACAGAGCCAACGAGAAGGGGGCTTACACACCTGTCAGCTAATTTATGTGAAAGGCTGCCGCCAAAAACGATCCGGGCCTGCAGCCAGTCACGGAGAACTTTCGGCGGCATGTTCGGAAATCCACGTAAGGTGCGAGGGGGTCGCCAGCTCTGCTGTTTCTCCACCCTTGTACCATTAGTGCAAGTTGCGCAAATTTTTTTAAGTTTTTTAAGTGCGAATGCACTTCTTAAGCGACCCTGAACCTGCGTCCACCGGCGATGTACGCATAGCATACCCACGTGGGGGATTGGCCAGGAATCTCCTCGTCTTCCTTGGCAACGGGGGGAGATGGGCGCGCGCTGCCTGGCCGCTGACATGGCACATACCCACGTGGGGGATTGGCCAGGAATCGGGCGTGAGAAGGGCTAATGCACCCGCTTAAAGGAGTACTGACACGAAATTTCAAAGCTGAGATCCGCTCTAGCAATCAAGTACAACGACAACACAAATAGGTGTCTGTGAATAAATGCATCTTTCTTTCTTTGTAGTTGTGTGTGTGTGTGTGTGATCTCTCTTTCGCGAACATTACCGAACCGCGCAAATTCAACTCGTGCATTCGCACTTTCACATTCTTCCCCTCGGGGAAATGCGGGGAATTTTTTCCTAATTTCTTTCTTTTTGTTATTACTATTTGGTTTTGCATTCAACCTTAATTGTTCACCAACCATCTAAAGTAAGTAGCAAGCCCAGCATTATGCAGGGCTGACCCCTTCGGTCTCATTAAGGAATATCTATATCTTCCTCGTAAGAATACTGTTGAGCTAGCCACACGTATACGCTGCGGAACGAGCATGGTACGCCGACAAGGGTTTACACGCACTGGAATCAGAGCACAGCGGATCATAGTTTCATAAATAAAGAGGCCGAGAAAATGTGAGCTAAGGGAATGAATGGGGCGGAGTTGGAAACCAAGACCGGTGGTTGTAAAATCATTCTTCGTGACGAAAAATCGTCTCGAATGCGCTGAGCACACGTTTTTTGGAGGGGTATGGCACTTTCAGAGCTCATTGCTAGCGTGTTTCCTTTGCGCGGGTGTGTGCGGAGGAGTTCACAGCGTTGCAGACAGCCACGAAAGCAAGCCGCGTATTATTAATACCCACGACATCGAGTCAAACCACAGGCCGCGTATCAGAACCCCCCTGACTGAGGGAAGTAGCACAGGACGAAAATACAATCGCACCAAGAACAGAATACTGGCAGCAGAAATTCGACCGAGCGCCACCTTTACCGCCTTTTAAGCATCGTTTGTTCGTGTTTCCGCATAAACTTCCGCGTACCATCCTTGCACAAAAGCCCGATTCTAATGTCTACGCTCTCATTGCTCTGCGGCAATTAAACGGGTCATAACGTTTTCGTGCGCGTTGACGTTATTTCGCCGTCTGCTATTCAAACCAACCAACCAACCTTTCAGGTATCAAAGAGGCTCCTTCAAAGTTTACAACAACATCCAGTGTTACAAGAAAATCACACAAAACAGGGAAAAGATGCACCAGCACCCCGCACGGGTAGCACGTCGTGAAGCCCGCAGACTTCGCCCCCACTGCATCCTTTACTCGAAAAAAAAGTTAAAAAGAAACAGCCAAACAAACAAGACCAGACAAAAGGCGTGTCCAGCGATGCCTGCTAACTGTCTGACACGCTGCCTGCTCACAGAAAACCGGTCTTCTGCGGGCGCCCGAGAGGATTCTAAAGTGACCTCTGCTCACGTAGCTTCTCGCGCGTTGCGAGACAAAAAAAAAAAAAAGAAATGCAACAGCGAAAGAGCGAACGAAAATGAAAAGCGACAGAGAGAGAACGGATCCTGGCCGACACAGCAGGCGAGAGTGGTCGACTGCGAAGACCACAGCAACCGGACGCTCCGGATAGGCTTCGCGAATGCAATGAGGAAATAAACCAGAAAACGTACGCAAAGAAACTGAAAGCGGTTTTGAACGAGCGCCAAATGAACTAACGTGCCAACTGGACGCAATGCGGCGAGCGAGAGATGACAGAGATGTCGGGGAGAGCCTCCTCCTTCGAATGTGTCGCGGACGTGACTGGTGAGATGGAGCGGACGACACATTCGGACTGCGTGGGGGGCGGGAATTTTCCCCGCAGACCTTAGCGAGATTAAAACCGACACGCTGGTACCTCTAATGGCAAGGTCTTAAATTTCCCAGCTGTGACGCGCGGCGAAATATTTAGCGTTTCTGCTCGATCAACTTTCAATGTGTGGCTAAATCATTTTTTTCTGACGGTTCCTTTCTTTTGAGACTAGTACACCAAAAACAAAACAAAAACAACCCTTCCAACACATTCCTTCAACTTGGACCTTATTTCGCGGTCTTCTTCCGGCATGAGCACGTCTCTTTTTTTTGTGTGTCTTATTTAGATGACTACGCAGGCATATCACAGCAGAACACAACTTGCATGGTCAGTCGTTTGTTATACACAAGTGCGAATTTGAATCAATCACGTGAACGAAAAAAAAAAAAACACGAAAAGTACGAAGTGGCGTACAGCTCGATGAGCGACGTCTCCGACTGCCCAAAAGTAGACGTTAACGACTGTCACGCCACACAACACCCATAGAGGGAGCGTTGAATCAATACAGAATGAGTCATCACCATGCAGGTAAGTCGACAGCGAAACAAACCAGGTAGACGCGGAAGATCGATAATTTATTGGCCTAATGGCGCCTCTTTAAGCTTGCAAAGCCCCATAAGTGTCGATAATTAAGCCAGGTTTTAGCGCGGAGCGGGAGAATAAGTTGATTACCTCGGAGGATCAGAGTAAGCTATTAAAAACCTTCGTCGGTCATTGGCCTCCGGCGAGCGCCTAGCTATTAATGGAGACGCTGACGATGCAAGATGACTATCACCCGCCAGACGAAAGCGCAGACAGAAATGACATACGCGCTTGCATAACACCAGAACACAATTATTGTTAACCCTTTGTTGTTGTTGAATAAATTATCGGTAGCTCAAGCACCGATCGATAAAACGCCCCAAAACCCCATCGTCACGCCAGATCAATGCGGGCATTACTTGGCCGGACAATGGTCAGTTACGGTCTATTTTTCCGGCAGCCGCCGGCAAGTTTTGACTAGTATTTGAAATCCCGCGCTTTCGCTGGGGCCGCCAATAAAACGGCCGTTGAAACTGCTCGCGTTTTAAAACTCAGAACTGAGCGGCGTAAGAACGAAGGGGGTAAGATGACGATATTTTCGTTTAACAGAAATATTTCGCCTCATCTTTCGGGGGATATCTTATTGGGATGCTTCGTACCAATCGGCGAGATATACAACGCCAGTGACAGGCTTTAACGAGCGTCAATGAATGAAACTGCTCGTTCACGCATGTCGGTCGAAACAAATTTCGGCTCCGTGCAATGAACAAGCAGAAATTTCAAAATGCTGCAAGATGAGATGAAGTAGACCCAAAAAGGCCAAAATATGTCTACAAAGTAAAGCCCCGTAACGGCCGGACGGCCCGGCGCACGCTCTTTTTTTCTTTCATCGACCCTTGCAAAGGGGTCTGGGTTAACGCCCTCAAAAATCATCGATCAATGCAGTGCGGCGGGGTGGGAACAAATTAAAAAGGAAGACAACAGTGCGTCCGCAATGGTAGTGAACTCGCGCGAGCTACCGCGGAAAGAACGGAAGAGAAATGAATGCCTTTTTAGAGGCAGGGGCTCGCGCAGACTCACCATGTTGCCGCTGCCTTCCCGCCCGGGCGAAAAAGAAAAATCAGTCCGAAATCCTGCGACGCTGACCGCACTTCGACGCTCTCCCGCCGGTGAAAAGGTGCTTTCGAAGGTCCGTCGCTTGCGAGAGATGCGATGCGGCCCAGCAAGGAAAGATAAAACTTTTGCGACTGCAGAGCAGCTGTCAGTTTGCTATCCACGCGTTGCGGCTTGTCGCGCCAGCGGCCGTTCGTTCATCCGGGACAGCTCGTTGCTCCTGCGCTGTCGGCTTCGCCACCGGGCGCGGCTTCTCATGGTTGCCGGTGGGGCTTCTTGTTTTTCGCCGAATGTAGCGAAACGTCGAAAACGAAACCGTAACTACTTCGGCGGCCGTTTTGAATGTAACGATGATGGGCCAGGGCAGCCTCTGCGACAGACACTGGCGCGTATCATTCTATGTGGTCGTTTTAGGGGGTTCTTATTCCCGGTGGGTGCGTGGTCGTGCATCCATTGCCGTTTGTGCGTTGCCGTGTCCCCGTCGTCGGTACCGTACGGCGCAGGCGCTAACGAGCACAGGTCTGAAAAACAACATGCTTTTGACACTTCGAATATTTGTGGAATCAAACCCACGTCCTTCTGCTGTTGAAGCGAGAATCATAACAGTTGTGTAATAATATTTGCCTTATACGAAAGGCTTAAAGGGAAGCTGAAGCGCTTTCCAAAAAATGTGAGTTAGATTAACAGTTATATAGTTTCTTGCGCACTGATTCCGAATATCACATTGAAATTTATCGTACATAAGTCCAAGTGGCATTTATCTTGCAAAAAGCGCGGCCCCGTTTGAAAGACGCGCGCTTTTCGTCTTTTGACACCCCTGATTGGTTGCGCCCCTCATGACGTCAAAGGAGGACACCCTTCGGCCGCGCGGGTTGTCGGAAGCATTGCGAACGATCGCACGGTTTCCTTTACGGAAATTTAGCTTGCAGTTTAATTTTCGCACATCACTGGAAGTTTGTTTTATAATTTCCCGTGCTGTTGGTTCAATTATCTTGGAGCTTAAATTTGCTTTACACGACAGAGAACCCCAAAGCAGTGACTGTGACGTCGACTAGTGGGTTCCATCAAAATATTTTTGAATTAGGCAACCAGCATAGGGGGATTTTATACCTTATGTTATTATTAGGTACTGCCTTAACTGTTTCTTATTATACACAAAACCATTTATGCCGAAGATTAATGGGCGTTTTATAAACAATCTACCAGCGAAAAGCACGTACGTGCACTGCGTGAAAAAATAGCGTTCATGCGCTGTAAACGTATATTCGAGACACATCTTGCCGGTACACGCATAAACCAACAAGCAGACTCTGCTTCCGCATTTCCTTTGTTCGTTGTCGCCCATCCCAGCCCCGTTACTCATCCCCGTACACAGACCCACACGCGCGCGCCATTTCGGCAGCGGCGCTACGGCGCCTCCGCGATTGCTAGCTGCACTTCGATGAGTGGCGTCTTACTGCTTCACATGCATTTATTCTGAAAACACTGCAGTATACTAGTGCCTGCTCAGCATTATTGGCTGTAGTAGGGCTTGATTTTCGCTTGTGCGTTGCGCATTCTGCTACAATATTACGGCCACCTCGTTATAATTAACAGACCAGTCGGACAAGGCAGTTACGTTGTAGTTACGTTACTTTAGGTAACAAACCCGCCGCGGTGGCTCAGTGGCTAAGGCGTTGCGCTGCTGAGCACGAGGTCGTGGGATCGATTTCCGGCCGCGGCGGCCGCTTTTCTGATGGAGGCGAAAAGCAAAAACGCCCGTGTGTCCGAGATTTCGGCGCACGTTAAAGATCCCCAGGTGGTCAAAATTAATCCGGAGCCCTCCACTACGGCGCGCCTCATCGCCTGCGTTGCGTCGGCGCGTTAAACCCTACAATCAATCAACTTTAGGTAACAATCACCAAACGTTTGTGATAATGAATAGTTGGCCTGTTTCAGCATTTCTAAATTTAAGCGTTTACCGCGCTAGTCGGACAGAGGCCGTATATTTACTCTTCGCTCCTAATTTTTTTAATATCATCATTTTATATATCACCGACTATCACTGGAGCACACTTGAGGTTCAGTGACAACAAGTGCTTGCCAGGTTATAATATGCAGCCACACGGAATCTTGGGCAAAAAAATTAGGCCTCCGCAGTCAACACAAATTGTGGCACGGTGGTGGTTCGGAGTGGTGTTTTTTTTTTTTTAATTCCATACAAACATCACCTTATGGTGACATGTATACTTGCAAAATAAGTAATCTGGTTGTCTTGGTTCTTTTACTTTGTAGGAATACTGTTTACCTCTTAGCCGGGAGAGAACTTCTATCAGGATTGGCCCCTTGTTTTAGTTTCGCCAAAAAATTGTTTTTTTTAACACTGTCCTGAGCCCATAGGGAAAGAAAACCGACGCGTTTAACGAAACAAGTATTTCCTGAACAAATGTGACTTGGTTTCTGGAATGGAACGAAACATCTCCGGCCAAAGTACAGCAGTATTCCACATCCTTCCTAAATCTGGGATCTAATGTGAACATTCACGTCCATCGCATCAAAAAAAAAAAAAAAAAAACGCTTTGGAGCGGTTCACAAAGTGTTTAACGTAGTGTAGTATATTCTCTGTCATCAAGCACAGCCACCTCGGTGGTCGCTTCCGTATGTTATCAAGCATCCCGGCGTGGCATTATTCTGCTTAGGAATACGGCATGATAACGTATGCCTCGTTTGGCGTTCGTGCATACTTTTTGAACACGAAAATTGTACAAATGAGTGCTATCAACCACAGCAACAACAAGTATCATTCACAAGGAAACACGGCGAAAAGAGCATGACCGAGGCGGCCGATCCGGCCGGAAGTCCAGGTATGACGTTTTTCAGCCGGTTTTCGCCCGCGCTCTTCGGTCTTCCGGCATCGCGCGGCGAGATGGGGGCGGGGCATCGGGCCACTTTTGTTTGCTCATTGCGCCGCTTCTATTGCATGTATTGCGAAAATATTTCGTACACATGAACTATTCAATGATTACTTGCTGCTAGTCAACTTTTCTTTTAATTCTAAAACCGCTTCACTTTCCCTTTAAAGCGACAGACAACCGATTTTTGCGGAGTGTATGTCATCTAGCTCATATGAAAGCCAGCGTTTTGTATACTGAGGTAACCGCGAATAATTTTTAAATAAATAGGCGGAAATAATTTTAATTTTTTACTAAAATTATTGAAGTCTGAAAAGTGGCAACACGCAGTGTCTAAACGTGACACCACATGCCCAACAATTTGGCAACAAATCGGTCGATTTCAACGCGTGATTCAGAAACTGCAAAAAGGAATAGGAAAGGTTGTACATTATTGCGGTTTTAGCCGGGGACAAGTTTTTAAACGCCTCTTTTATTCTCCCGTGCAGTTAACAGTGCTGCCGCACTTCTCACTGTAATGGTTGCCAGCATTTTTTGGCAGAACACCTGTGGCTGGTAGATGTAAAAATTCCGATTTCAAAAGTTCTAGGGCGCTATCAGCAAAGCCGACTCGAATTGAAGTGTTTTAAGAGATGCCCTTTAATTTGGGATACAGAAAATATACTCGACAAAAATCGGTGGTCTGTCCCTTTAAAATCGCAGACTGTCTACATAATGATACGTTCACTAACACGCAACGCCATTTTCGCCATTGACAAATTGCTTTCTATCTCACATTTCACTGCCATGTCGCAATACTTACATATATAAAACAAACTTGTGCGTGTATAAACTGAAGAATAAGAGAATGTGACTACAATGTTGACAAGCCTATTTAGGTCATCCTGGGATTCATTGTCGCGATTGCGGTTGCGGGCCGAACTTTGCCCGCTGCGAAGTCCTAAATAAGAGCCCTCATCGTGGAGGCAGCTGAAATATGCCCAATGAATCAAAACTGCACAAGTGTTGCCTCCAGTCATCTCGACGACAGGCGACGTGCATTCTTTAGTCTGCACTTGCAACCGCCGTGATATTTGATAGGTGATACGGCGGTTGGTGTTGATTGATTGATTGTAGGGTTTAATTAACGCACCGACGCAACGCGGGTGATGAGGCGCGCCGTAGTGGAGGGCTCCGGATTAATTTTGACCACCTGGGGACCTTTAACGAGCGCCGAAATCTCGTACACACGGGCGTTTTTGCTTTTCGCCTTCATCAGAAAAGCGGCCGCCACTGCCGCGAATCGAACCCGCGTCCTCTTGCTCAGCAGCGAGCCACCACGGCTGGTAGAGTGGTGCTGTCGATGTCCTTTTCCTTTTCTCTGGGCATAAAATGTGATTCTAAAACTCTTGAATGCTCACAAAATAACGTTTCATTAACAGCCAGTGCTTGAGTATGCCTGCAATTCTTCGTTTTTGTCCTTTGCACCGTTTTATGTTACTCTGACGAATCAACTTGCCCAAGCCAGCCTCATGAACTACCTAATATAGTATACAACACGAAGTCAACATCACCTGTTTTCGATCAGTGAACTTTGAGGGTATAACCATGTTTTAGATAAAATAATTTTAGTGTATTCATGCTACTCCGTTTGCTGGTGTCATTCCAATTTTCAAGCTCCCCGTCGGTAACGCTCTTCGAGACTCGTCATTATATATACTCGGGGGAACTGATGAGAACGTTTTTTAGTACTTTCGTATCCCCAGGCTGAACAACTGCGCAAAAGGGAAGCAACGCAAATTTACATATGCTCACTTCTGTCGTCCTCGTATCTTTGTGTGGCGGCATTATAATCTCATAGTCGAAAGGCTGCCATCAAAAACGGGCGCGGCAGCGCCAGCGGTGTATTACGGTAAGAAATCATGCGGACCTGAAAGCTCAGATGCTCCCGTTGGCCGCCAGATGGCGAAAGTAAACCCCGATAAGGATGACTGGAGGACTACACATCCGCAACACTATGGCATAAGGAACAGCAATCTTTGCACTGTTATGTTTTAGGGGCGAAGCACCTTAGGATCTCACTCTGTCCGGGGCTTGGCGTCCGTGTACACAGTGTTGCGCATGCGCGAGGAGAATTGGATTGGATTAGATTGAAGTGGATTGGATTGGATTGAAATGTACTGGATTTGGATTGGATCGGATCGGATTGGATTAAACCTAGTTGTATCGGATTGGATTGGATTGAAATTGTATATACTGTGCACACGCGTTGTCACTCATTTACATGCGCGAGTGGGCAATGCCACGCGTGGTTTGCGGTAAGAACGATCCCCTGCTTCGCGCACACGTTATGATTCACTTCGCGGAGATGCGTTAATTTATTTCTTTATTGCATCCACTGCTTTCCAATCTGTACTCCCGGGACGGTGGCCTCGTGAGGAGACGTACGAGTCTCCTTTTGCCACGCCTCGTGGGCACAACTACATGCATGTGTTTATGTCCGAAATAAATTTAAATTGAAACTGAACCGCAAATATATGATGACGTACCGGAAGCTGATGGCCCTGAGGATCGCAGCGTAGCAAGTCTCGATCTCGGAGGTAACAACAAGGTTCGCGATTTTCCTTTTGCAACCTTTTGAGCGAGCATTTAGCACATGTAGCGGTATAACTTGTGGGCGCACAGAAGCAATGTGCGCGCGCACAGCGACGGGACTGTTATCAACGACACCCCCTCGCCCGTGCGCGGATATAAATGTGAGCGGCGCGAGCGAGAGGGGGAGTCGCCGGCCGGTAGTGCCGCGAGCCGGAAGAGACAAGCCACCGCCGCCAGCCACCGTGCAGGAGCCCGCACGGCAGCCAGCCTCCGTCCTGTCGTGCCATAAGCCTCCGGACATTGAAGTGCTTTGGTGATGTGCGTTGTTGATTGTATCTTCTGTGCCATTTATATTTCGTTTCCACTGCTTCAGTAAAGCCCCTTGTTCCTTTCGCGATGTTCTGTGCTGTAATGTTTTGGCGGGGCTGTTGCCTGGACCCCCCTCGGTAGGCAGAATTATCTACAAACTATAAGACGAGCTTATGGATGCTCCTCATCGATTTAAAAGGATCATGAAGACCACACACACCCTTCATTTTTTAAGAGAATTAGCCTTTGGTACATCGCTCTGCTCAATGGCTCAGTTCTGGCCTTTCAAGATATTGCCTTCCCTCATGAGAAAAAACAGAAATATTGACAAACTTTCACATATCGCGCTTCCTTGAGTCAGCAGTGACTATGTAGGGGGACACCAAGGGCAGGGTAATCCGTGCGAGAACACCGTGTTCGCATTCGCGTGTTGTGATCGTAACCCACATCATCATCGCGTGCGCTCATAACCCAGCCCTTCCATGCCGTAATTGCATCAGAAGGCTTACCTTTTCCACACTGTGTGGAACTGCCCGACCATATGGCAACAGAATAACTACAACACCTCAATAGAGTCTTGGGAAGCGGTGCTGTCCAGCTCGAACCTCTCCAGTCAGCGAGAACTGCTGGAAAGAGCCAAGTTAGGGGCTTTGCCACTGGAGTCCCGGAAATAGGATTCCACACTTAACTCTACCCCCTCCCCCTCCATCTTCGTTGTGAATAAAGTTTACTACTACTGCTACTACTACTACTACTACTAATACTACTACTACCACCGCCCAGCGTGGGTTCACTCATACGAAGAGTGGTTTCGGCCCTCTTGGCGCGTCAAGGACACCTTGACAGCACTCTGGAGCTTCGTCTGTGCGGCCTCGATGGCTGGACGTTACTAGCGTCCTTCCTGCCCTCCCCATTCCCCAGCGGCTTCGGGCCATCCTTTCTTAATAAAGTTTTCTTCCTTCCTTTCCTACTACTTCTGTCCTCTTCTCTTCTCTTTCCCAAGCCGTGTGTGAACCTGACGACCAGCGATGACCTGGACGCCCAGCAACCACGGACCTCCACTACAGTGATCGCAAAGTCGTCACCTGGGCTCCTGGACTGAGGAGCAACGCCCTTTTGTCCGCGAGATAAAGTTCTCTACATATCGAACAAGACTGTGAAGCTGGGCGAGTCGGTAAGGATCCATGATTAAAACAGCGGAAGGGACGACGAGAAAGCTGAGGAGGTCGGGCGCATACCGACGACTAAATTTTATTTACAGAAAAGGCGAAATATGTAGGAAGAAACACGAGCAAAACAAGAAATGGAAACATAAAGGTTACAAAAAGATTACTAATCGGTGTAAGCAGGCCATCAATCGCACTACATCCTAAGGAGATAAGTTATTTGGGCTGAGTGACTGTGGAGGGTGACACCACTTATTAGTAATCTTATTATAACCTTTATGTTTGCCTTCCTTGTTTTGCTTGTGCTTTTTCATATAGATCTCGTTTTTTCTGACGAAAAAACTTAGTCGTCAGTCAGCGCCCGTCCTCGTCAGCTTTCTCGTGTCCTGCCCCTTGCGCTATTTTAATCATAAAGTTCTGTACTTCTACAATTCAACAATTCTCGTGACTTTAAACCGGCAGCAAAAGAATGTTGCTGTTGAATCGTAGCTCTTTCCCTTTCTTTCAATTTAGGGCGAAAACCTTATATATCTGACTGGAATGTGGCCTTTGATGACACCGGCGTCAACGTGAACGGTACAAAAACAAAAAAAAAAGGCCAGAAAATAATTTAACCCCGTCAGACATGCATAAGGGACAGACAATCAAAGGGACAGACAACCGTTTTTTTTTGTTTTTTTTTTTTTGTTTTTGTGGAGTGCATGTCCTCCAGATCATATGAAAGCCAGCATTCTATATACTACGGTAACCACAAAGGATTTCTATACAATCAGGCGGAAATAGTTTTAATTTTACACTAAAATTTCTGCAGTATGAAAAGTTTCGACACGTAGTGTCGAAACGTGACACTACCTTACGTGTACCGTGGACTCCCCGATCGGCTGCCGGCGGCGCGGCGCGCCGCCGGCAGCAAATCGCGGAGGCCACGCGTGTACAGACAATTCCGTCGATTTCAACGCTTAAAAACCGTAGGAAGGAACAGTAAAAGCTGCGCAGTATTGTTGTTTCAACCGGGGAAAAGTTTTAAACACCTTTTTAATCTCACGTGCAGTTAAAAGTGTGCTGCAGCACTGCTCACACTGACGGTTTCCAGCAGTCCTTTTGGCGGGGCACGCAGATCTAAAAATTGCGATTTCAATAGTTCTGGGGCACTATTGGTCAAATACTTTCGGGTTAAGGTGTTTTAATTGATGCCCCTCCATTTTAAATGAAGAAAATATACTCCGACAAAAATCGGTTGTCTGCTCTTTAACTATTACCGAATTAATTTATTATTTATTATTCTTAGAAAGTAATTATTAAGGTAGGTTAATGTGGGTAATGCTGGTTAATATGGATAAAGTTGAATTGGGATGGAATAAGAGGGATTAAGGTGGATTGTGATAGATTAAGGCGTACTAAGATGGATTAAGATACATTAAGCTAGATTGAGATAGAGCAAGATGAATTAAGGATGGTAAACCCAGCGTCGCTGCCATGCAGGCGGGTGGACGTGTATATATAAAAGATACCCGTCTCGCTACTATTTCAGACTTGTCCTTTCAAAGCGCGTAAGCAGGTGTAAGGGCCTGGAGAAGCTTTATCTATTTCAACTGGTTGAAGTTTTTGTCAATATCTCCGATATTGTTATTCTGACACTACAAACTTTCCAATGAATAAAACTTGCATTTTGTTTCCGTAGTCCTTCTAACTTCCTGACCAGGTAGAATATTAAATATAAGCGAAAGCAACGAAAGGTGATGGCGGGTAAATTAAAGTGTGCAGTGGAGTGAATTGACCGGTGGGCGATGTTGCATCAAAAACTAAATGTGGGGCGTGGGCAATTTTGCACAGACAACCACCGGTATCTAATCGAGTCATGTATATTTAGGACGAGGTACACCTATGAATTGATTCAATAATAGTCGTTCTCTACGTCGACGAGGACTGTTGGCACTGTTCCCTGCAAACCTGCCAGTCCCTTCCTGTGCCTTTGACAGCTCTGAGAAGAGCTATGTATACGCGATGTGCCCGATAGCAACGCCTTCCCTCCTACTGCGACCTAGCACTGTGCATCTCAGATGCTCGTACGATTGATTGACTGCGAGCGTCTCTGATGGTCCCACCGCGTTGGCAGCGTTGGTCTTGGCATCGGCAGCTGCCGAGACGTGGAGTTAAGCCGGGGCTCGGGGATGGCTTCGTTAGCAGGGCTTCCGATCCGCCCTCAGCTGTACAGCCCTCTAAGCTGCATACAGGGTGTTGCGACGATAATTGGAACACTTTAAAGGAGCCATGAAGAGAAAATGCAAGTTGGTTTTATTCGAAAGATTTCGTGTTTTATAGTGCCCCCAGCGCTTGTCCGGATACAAACGGTGCTTTATTCACTGAGAAATTAAACAATTTAGGTTAAAATTTTGATTTTCCCGCTCAATCGTGCGTTTTCGTGGTCCCAAGTGACATCACTGGAACCGACCGCTCTGCAGCCTAGAGTACCTTCATTCACGCATCCGCCGTACAGGGTAGAGACACGTATACGCTGGCGCCGCCATTTTCGGTTGCTCGCTCGCCGCCTAAGCAAGTCATTGTGTCAAAACCGCGTTAAAATTATCGCCGCAACGCGGTTTACTGAAGAAGTTTGAATCATATTGTCTGTTTCGCGTTGCTAGGTCTCGTGGGAAACGAAAAGAATAACGCGTTGAGCCCGTTGGCCCAATTGCGGCGGCACGGGACCGTTCAAAGGTTGTCTCCACCCTGTAGCGGTGTTGGTTTGTTCCCGCGTTTCTTTACGTTCCGTAACCTAGATGGCGCCACCATACCGTGGCAAGCGTTTGGTTTGTTTTTGCCCGCATTTAAACCTGGCTTGTTTTTGTTCTGGGAGAAAATATTCGTTCCCTGAAACAGTGCTCGCTCGACAAATGGGGTCACGTAAGACACCGTTGCTTGCGTCAATCGGCCAGTGTCGTCTGAGACAACCCCAAGCCCCGTAGTGCTGTGCAGCTAAACCAAAGCATGCTGTGCGCAGTACGAACAGCAGAACGCATCAGTACTTCTATGTTTACATGTGCTTTCGTAACTTCCACTGTTTGTCCCATCATTCCTATTGCTTTGTAAAGATTGTGCCCTAAATTTAAGCGCAAATCGCTCGTTCGTCTAGTTTGTAAGCTCTACCTAATTTGCGTCTGCTTCTGCCAGCCTCCGCCAATCGCAGAGCTTAGCCCATGTGACATCACAGGTTCTGTTGCGGGAAATGAGCTGGTGGGTCGCATGACCATTCCTGTTTTTCATAATTATGTAGCTTATTTGAGCGAAGTTTACGTTAAAAGTGGTGTCAGTATGATTCTAACGAGACAATCTTTTGAATGAACCAAACTTGTGTTTTCTCTCCATGGCTCCTTTAACAATTTTCCCTGAGCGAACCGCAACTCTTTTCGCGCTCAAACTTGCCACGAAGGTCGCAATTTGTGGTATATTTTGTTTGATACCGGGAGCAACGATGGTATTTACCTGTGTATTCTGAAAATAAATAAAAACGATTTTCGCCTATGGGAAAATGGCGGCTGATTTGGACTTGCGAGCCAGCGCAAGTTGATGTTCGAACGATGGAACCACCTGCAGAGTGAAATAGCATGTTTGGGATTCACGTACGGAGCCAAATGGTGCAGCAGATGATCAGAAAATGCACCTAGAAATGAGCTATACTCGGTTACAACTCAAGAACGGCACCACCTCATGTAGTGTATCACTCCGCCAAAGCGCCGGACCCGTGACGTCAATGAGCGCGTTTTAAAAGGGATTTGCTATGAATGCGTGATATCGTCTGCCTTGTCTCACGCAGTTTGTTTGTCGTCACTGGAGTCGTTTATAAGCATGTTAAGTCCAAAAAATCACGGGAACGGCTAGCGCCATGATCAAAATATTCACAGTAATGCCCTGCCGCGCGGAGAAACATCCGGCTACGGTGATAAGGCCTAGCGGTAACTTCCGGTGCCGTTCTTAAGTTGTCACCGAGTATAACAGAGGATCAGAAAACCCGGTTTTCGGGCTCGCACGTGCAAATCGCCGCCATTTTCCCATAGGCGAAAAAAGTTTTTATTTATTTTCAGGATAAACAGGTAAGTACCGTCGTTGTTCCCGGTGTCAAACAAAATAGACCACAAAATGCGACCATCGCGTGAAGTTTGAGCGCGAACAGAGCGGCGGTTCGCTCAGGAAATTTTTTTTTTAAGTGTTCCAATTACCGTCGCAACACACTGCATACTAGCACATTATATCAGCAGAGCCAACAATGTACCAGGGCGGAAAATCTCTCAGTGTTGCCGGCAGGTCTTAAAAAGAGACGCAAGACGTCAAAATTACAGGCACACATTGTTTAATTCCATCAGCTGATTAAATTTCGTAATGCTTAGCCCCCGTTCTGAGCTTTTCCAACCGATCTGGGCAAATTTTGGAAGCGAAAGCTTTCTTAGTGGTACTGATGGCGTTCTGTCAGAAAACTAATGCATTTCCCCCATAGACTGGTTGGTCGACAGAAAAGCTCTGATAAGATCTCTGGACAGACGGCGCATGCGTGAAACCGGTCTTCCACTGTGTCAAAACGGTTACTTGGAAGCTGCGCAAAAGAAATGGTTCTAGATAAGACAATACACGCGTCGATAACGAATAAGGAGTCAGTGGTACACCTTTATCTCATAAACCACGTATCGGCGTACATTTACATCGTTCGTAGATGAGTTTACTTAGTGCGCGAAAAATCGTCGCATGGGGTCGTTCTTCGCTTGTGATTTGGGTATTTGAAGGTTTGACGATCGATCGGACGCACTTTCCTTGGATTGAAAGAAGCTCCCGTGTTTCTCTCAACTTTTTTTTTAGATATATGGATGGTACAGTTTTTGCCGGAAAAGTGCGCGTCCGAAAGGGCCGTTTTCATCGCACCGCTGTCCTCGCCGACTCTCTGACGTCAGCAGTGACGACGTCCCGCAGGCGTGTACGTCGGGCTAAACCGAACGCATTTCTAGCACGTTCAACTAGTGGCCCCCGCGCACAAACCTACAAAAAGCCGATACTAGCCATGACAAGGACAGAAGCGAGAAATTCTTTGGGGTACTTGTCTGCTCGTCTGTGCTTTGAAGGCAAAAAACACACGTGGCTTTCCCTGGCGATAGTTATTAAATACATATCTCCTACACTTGGGCACAAGTTAAGAATGGCAATAGCTCATGTACCGTATCACTATACGCCTGAGCGACGGTCCCTGGTGCCAACGGGCGCGCACGTTTTGAAAGGAGATTGCTATGAATGCGTGATATCGTCAGCCTTTTTTCACTTAGTTTGTTTCTCATCGCTGCAGTAATTTATAAGCATATCCAGACCAACAAATCATGAAAACGGCCCGTACAATGTTCAAGATATTTCCAGTAACGCACTATTTGCGCTGCGCGGAGTAACATCCGGCTGCGGTGATGAAGCACAGAGGCAATTGACTTCCGTTGCCGTTCTTCAGCTGTACCCGAATGTATGTATATACTTCATGTTTGCGTCTTTTTCTTCGTTATCGTCTCGTTGTCTTTTGACCTGGATAACTTGGAAGACAGACAGGCGACACTTCACGCTACTTCTTCTCCAAAATCAGAGTTCTCCGGGGCCGGCGTACCTCCTGTTCTACTCACGTGCTCTCACGGTCACCTGTCACGCGATATGACGTCAGCGCCGCACACGCTGAGCTGACTGTTACTCAGCCACTGGCTGAGGTAACATGGGCGTAAAGCACTCGTCTCCTACTTTGAAGACCCGGGTTCGATTCCGGTAAGGAATGAAATCTGCATTTTATTTAATCTCCATAGTGGCGGCCATTTTGTGTACCGCGGAAAAACGACAACGCTTGTTTTTCGCACGATGGGGCACTTAAGCTGTCGCCTTAAAGGTTTGAAGGCTTGCATCGCGTGGCAGCCCATTGCACGCCAGTGTGACGTCACTAAGTCGGCGCGGCGACTGCAAACGGAGCATGGCGTTTTCTGTTTTGCCGCCCACTACGAGTAAACTGAGGCTAGAGTTATTCTAAACAATCAAAACATTGATCCCGCAGGCTAAACTACAGGACGCAGCCACAAATGATACTTGGATAATTTTGCTTCGGTGCTCCGATAACGGGCGCCGGGTCATAATTGTTGAGAGAATCCGGCCACCGAAACTGCGAGCGGCTTGTTCAGTGTAGCTGGAATGCTGGCAATGTAGAGGCCAGGTCAGGGTCACATTCTCAGCGTGGAACGCGAGGCTCCGCGTGAAGGACTATACTATTATAAAAGTTGAGCTCGTCGGCCTGAGAAGCGGGTCAAACAGATAAACAAGGCGGGGCAGCGTCGCTCCTTAAATTTCAATGAGCCCCTTATCAGCGCTATGTGCGCCGCGACCCACGGTATCGTTCTGAGCCGTCCTCGTGCGCTTCTGCTTGTTATCGTTGTGTCATAGCGCACCGCTGTACTTCAGTCTATCCGTATTAGAACAAAAACGTACGAGGACCTCCGGTCGGACCGACATTAATTGCAGCTGCGAGTTGGCCACAGCGCACACTGAATGACTTATTAGGCCCTTGACCGTTGGAATCCCGTTTTCCAACGAGGATAGCAAAGCAGCTGCAATCGACCTAGGATGGCAACTCCAGCTGCCGGCTTGGCAGGATCCTCTGAGCAGTTATGCGCCTCTTCATGCTATAGACCCTCAGTGCGATTTCCCGTATCCACGTGGTCTGCCAAAGCGCACTGAAGGCGTGCTACACCGGCTGCGACGTAATGTTGCATACGCCCGAAGCTTCTTGTTTAATAAGGCTTGTTGTTGGGCTAGTTGGTATCGGTACATGGTTGGAAAAGCGCTTATATTGTGACAGAACGAATGAGGCGCTGTCGGTACATGGTTGGAAAAGCGCTTATATTGTGACAGAACGAATGAGGCGCTGTCGGTACATGGTTGGAAAAGCGCTTATCCTCGCTCTACGTTTGTCCCTTGTGTCACAAAATAAGCGCTTTTCCAACCATGTTCTTGTTTAAGCTGGGCTGGGTAGAGTCGCCATTGTGTACAGTGTGCTCTACTACAGACAAAATTTTGTTCTACTCAGGCACATTTTAAGCCACTTCTCGCGATATGTCAGTCAGCGGGCAAAAGCATCGAAAGCGCTTGTGAGACTACGGCGCGGATGTCCTCTGAAACTCTCACACTTCCTTGGACCCTGGCGAAATCGTGAGGAGGCAGTGCTGGGTACAAAAACACTGCTTACTTTTTTTTGCGGAAACAGGGCTAGAAGAGGTTCTGGGAACTCTCTGAGCATGTACAATTTGTATATGTGTGCGTTTCTCCTCTTACTCCCCTTTCTTTCTTTCCTTTTCTTTTTCTCTCTATTTTTAGCTTCACCTCACTGTATTCACCCCATCTGGAGTAGCAAGCCCTACCGTTAGTGGGGCTGACCTCTTCAGCTTTCATTAAAGGCGTTCTCTCTCTCTCTCTCTCTCTCTCTCTCTCTCTCTCTCTCTCTCTCTCTCTCTCTCTCTCTCTCTCTCTCCTCTCTCTCTCCTCTCTCTCTCTCTCTCTCTCTCTCTCTCTCTCTCTCTCTCTTTCCTTTCTCTCTCTCTCTCTCTCTCTCTCTCTCTTATTAGGCCCTTCGTGAATAAAAACTAGGGGGTCTCTCCCAGCTATCATGCACCAAGACATTAAAAAAGAGCAATGGCGTTACTCGAACATAATGTTTTCTAGTGCATAATGTTTCTAGTACAGTGGAGTAGCGGCCAATTCCAATTCCTTTCCGTGTATCCCCCCCCCCTCCCAAAGAAAACAAAAATTGGGGAAGAACACCCGCACCAGCAAAGCTATAGCAGGTTTACAGCCAATTAGATACAAATGAACAGGGGCAAGCGCCCAAAAAGTAAATTTAAGAGAAAAAAAAACAATTAGTCGATTCATAAAAACACCAATATACATGAAAATCGCAACACAAAAAGAGCACAGGAGCACAACACTGCAGTTTGAAGAGTTTCTAAACTCCAACACACACAGCTGCTAGAGGCGCTATCCGCGTTTCCGAATTCGCGCAGTCTGTCTCCACTACACAGTCCGGCTACAGAAGAGCTCACCCCGAAGAACAGCACCGCCGCGATGATCTGAGGATGAGCACAAGCTGTCCACTTCAGCACAAGCAGCAACCACCTACGGCCCCTAGAGGCCGCAAATGAAGACTGACAATCACAGAGGCACGCACTACACCCCCAAACAACACACATCGCTTCGGAGCCCATTTCATGAACGCGAGACGTCCAGCATGTTCTTGCTCACAAAATCGACGAGCTCGATGAGGATTTGCACGGCCGGAGAAATGTCCAAGGCTTGTCGCAGATGTGGAGGTTCCGGGGGCAAGCGGACGACAAGTTTAAGTCGGGTTATAATCGGGACTGTCCTAGTACAATCCCGGGGGTGTGGCTCACTACCTCCGGGATTGCACTAGGACAGCCCGGCGAGTAATGTTTCGTGAATAACCCGCCGCGGTGGCTCAGTGGCTATGGCGTTGTGCTGCTGAATCCAAGGACGCGGGTTCGATTCCCGGCCGCGACGGCAGCTAGGGAAAAGCAAAAACGCCCGTGTGTTCGAGATTTCGGCGCACGTTAAAGATCCCCAGGTGGTCAAAATTAATATGAAGCCCTCCACCACGGCGCGCCTCATCGCCTGTGTAGCGTCGGCATGTTAAACCCCACAATCAACCAATTATCGTTAAAGAGAAGTAATCAGGTGGTTGTAATTTATTATCTAACTCGACAAGTACTGTCCTAATTATTAGTGTCAATGAGGCACTTGTAGGTACCCACGAGAGGCATCTGACTGCGATATTTTTGGTGACGAACTAATTGCGTACTCATTTATTCTGACTGATAAAGAAACCCCGCGAAATATGAAAAATATCCCTTGACGCCGCTCCCGCCCACAACCCTAAACCAGCACCCTCAAATAAGCTGGCTGAAAGCAACTCCCCTGCCTGTCACACGCCCGAAGAGACAGCGCATATCCTTGATAATGGCACGCATGGAAGCGTGTGCAACCGCAAGTTTCGCGGGGCGCGGGTGGCAGATAAGGCACTAATTCGGTCGCGATTTCTTATTTCTTTTTTTTCTTTATTTCGTTCTAGGTAACCCAGAGAGAGAGAGAGAGAGAGAGAGAGAGAGAGAGAGAGAGAGAGAGAGAGAGAGAGAGAGAGAGAGAGAGAGAGAGAGAGAGAGAGAAATCTTTAATGAACACTGCAGAGGTTAGCCCCACAAATGGCGGGGCTTGCTACTTCAGATGGGGGTGAACCTATAGTGAGGCGAAAAAAGAAAAAAAAGGGATGTGGGGGTGGGGGAAGAAGTACACAGCAACAATGAATAATGGGGAGAAGAAAATAAGATCAGTTCGGAACGTAGAAAAATTTACAGCACTGGGAGAAAAAAATCTGAGGATCCCAAGGTGAAAGAACTTCGATTAATCCCGAGTCAAACAAGAAAGTTAACAGAGCCTTTGTCCCTCGCGCCGCGTCAGCGTGATTGTGCCACGGACCAAGAAAGTGATGCAGCTCTAAAGAGTTTGCGCGTAGCAGCCGCACAAGAGTTCTTTTCGCTGTTTCGCGATGAGTTGTATGCTGCGGGCAGTAACACAAGACGTGTCGTATGTCTTCCCTCACAGAGCACACAGAGCACAATGACGAGTCCGCCCAGCCTATTTTAAAATGAAAGTCACCAGTGAAGGCAGCATTCCGGCGTAGTCGGTGAAGAACACCCTCTGTTTGATTTTGTAGGCCTCGCGGAAACTGGAAATTGTACTGAGGGTCAATCGCGTGCAGAGGCAAGGGTCCCGCCAAGCTGGCAACTGCAGTTTCCGTCCCAGTGCGTTCTCAGAGGCAGCCTGTTCGAGGGCACTGCTTTATGACGAGGGCGGGAGCGGCGTCACCTGGTATTTTTCATATTTCGCGGGGTTTCTTTATCAGTCAGAATAAATGAGTACGCAATTAGTCCTTCGCTCAAAATACCGCAGTTGGATGCCTCTCGTGGGTACCTACAACTGCCTCATTGACACTTGAATGATTAGGACAGTACTCTTTGAGTGAGATAATTAATTACAATTACCTAATAAATCTAATTAAAGAAACAATTACTGGTCGCTATTCCACTGTACTGCAAACATTATGCGCTAGGTTTTCTTCAAGTGACGCCATTGCTATTTTTAAAATCTTGGTGCATGATAGCTGGGACACTCTGTATATCCCCTTTCACAATGTCAATGTGCGAAACAGGAAGAATTCCATGGAATTCTTTCTATTTGGCGCATATAAACAAAGTTTGAAGCATCCTAAAACCCTTCTTTTCATTTTACGAGGGTTGTATACGCCACAGTGTATCAAGGCAAAAAATTAGCAAGTATACCTTTTTAGGTATACTTTATATTTAGAAAAATATTGCTACTGCATGCCTCTTTAGCCTGTATGCATGCAGTCACTTGTGAGCTAGTAAATACTATCACTTGGACGTAGTGGGAGCAACTGCATGGTTAAGAAATTAACTGGGTGTAGGAAGTAATATACAATAGATTAAGGTCAGTCTTATGACTATGTTATGCATGTTCAGTTAGTAAATGCGCGTAGCTCAGGATGGTTTTATTGCTAGGACTTTACTAGTGCAGGTAGAGGAGCTAACTGCCTGCTTCAGTTAGTAACCCTTACTAGTACTAATTTTACTCCAGTTACTAAGTACCAAGTATATACTGGGACAAGTAACTTGTTAGTGCTCTGTTAGTGAATGCCCGACCTTTTTTTTTTTTTTTTTAAGATTGCATCTGGATTCTAAATGACGCCCGGGTGATGTACGGACACTCGGCAGACTGTGTGCACTAAGAGCAGTAAATGTGAGATTTGCGTAGCAAATTATGCGTCCTATTCGACGTATCGTAACGGGACCCCGGGGCGACGTCAACACAGCACGAGAAATAACAGCACGTGAAAAAACAGCACGTGAAAAAACAGCACGCGACAGAACAGCAATGGTAAAAGAGTGCGACGTCAGTTATTCTCTTTATTTGCAGTTACTGTTCAAGCGGTCTATTATAGTTCAGCGTTTCGTCGCTCCAGACAATGCGCTAGCACGGCTGATTCGATAGTTTGCACTAACACCACCCACGCGTTATTTCCCCGAAGCGGAAAACCAGCGAAGATACCGGAAACTTGTTTGTGCAGTTCCGACGATGCTTTTGCGGATGTTAAGGTGCCACCGCATATGCCGAATTTCCCTCAGTTATGGCTACGTTATAACAAGGGATTTAATGTATCTGTATATGCTCGCCCCCCCCCCCCCCCCCCCCCAAAAAAAAAAAAATCAGACTGGAGTGGCTGCACATTTACTTACACTTATACTGCACAAGAAGTACAAAACAAAATCGATCACCTATCTCCTTGCTTCGCTGCAAATATCGTCGAAAGAAGATAGTCTTCTCTCTTTTTCTCCCCCCCCCCCCACCACAACGTAACTGTCTCTCCCCTTTCCCCATCCTCATCTCACGCTCTCCCCCTCCCGTTATACTCCTGCCATGGTAAAGCAAATGGAGTTTTGATGAACTCCACACACGTGTTCGCACTTCTCAGGCGTTATCTGTTGAGACCTTTTGTTGCTGTCGGACTTGGGGTGCCGCCTCGAGCTCAGGACTCGAGCGCGAGGCCTTTTTTATTTTTTTTTATTTAAGGAGTACTGATACCAATTTTCGGCGTTAATATTATTGCACAGTTCGCTTCCTTTGCTCAACAGAATACCCGGCTGAAATATGAGCGGCCTGCGAGGCGAAGAACATACTTTATTTGTATCTCATTTATCGCGCCGACGGAACACCACGCAGAGCGGCACTCAGCAAATGGACATCAGCGTGACATCATCCCGTGATAGCCAAAACAAGTGACGCCGACACCGCTAGTGAAAAACTCGTGACCACTGCTCCGTGCTCGTGACGGCACTTCACACGCGCGGCCCCGCGAGCGGCCACTCGGCGCCGGCGCATTCACAAACGGGTGCACGTAGCCAGAGCTACAGGCATAACCGCTGCCCAGAAAGGCACTGTTGGCGAAAACAAAGTTACACACACGGGAAAGGAAGCGATAATGTAGACCGGAATCTCAATAGAAGTCGCCGTCGGGATTTTTATTGAAAGCGGTCATCGAATTTCCGCCGCAATGGTAGGCCTAGAACCTTCAGGCAGCATCAGCGAGGCTGCCCCAATTTTTTAGGGGCGAAGCTCCTAAAGCCATGGGTCTGTCCATCCCTTGTGTTTCGTGGTACGTGACCGCCGCATGCTTTCGGAGATGTCACAAAGTGGGCCGCGTTGCACGCACCAGAACCGGCTGCAACCGGCAGCGCAAACTCGGCACCGGGAGCGCGAGCTTGTCTGTGTTCGCCAACAGAGGCGCGAGCGCACGTGCACTGCGAGGGGGAGATCACGCAAGAGATCACGCCACGAACGCAGGCAGTCGTTCTCGGAGAGAGAGATAATTTTATTTTTTAACCAAAAGAGGGGAAATGTCTCTGTCGGAGAGCTTCATGGAGTCTGGGTGCCTCAGTCCAGGCTCCCACTGATGGCCTTCTCGATGAAGTCCACCAGGCCACGTTGCTCGTCCTTGGTCTTCTGGGTGGCCAGCCACTCTATAGTGTAGTGTCGTCTAATGTGTGCATAAATGGGGCACTCCCATAATATATGTTGTTGGTTGGCGATCACATTACAGGTGCGGCATAATGGGGGTGTATCTGTCTTTCTACTTTGCATGAGGTGTAGTCTAGCAGGTGTGTGTAGTGTACCGGCTTGTGCTTGTCTGAATGTAGTCTGCTGGTGTCTTTCTAGGTGTGGGTGCGGCTGCGGTAACTGCTGCCTGGCTCTCCTGTAGTCTTTCAGGTGAAGCTGTCGTGGGCTTGATTCGGTGATCGAACGAGACGCGAGGACCTTTGCTCGTTTCCTCTCGTCTTGTTCGGGCACAAGTTCGCCCTAAATAAAAGTTCTTTCTTTACCGTTGTGTCCCATCCTACGTGACAAATTGTGGTGGAGGTGCGGGGTAGTCCTCGATGGCGCGGGGTCTTTCACCAGGTCTGGGCCTGGGAGCATTGACTCCTGAAATAAAAGTTGATTTGTACAATGTACGCACACAGTCTTGCGTCTTTCTTAATGATATAATGGGCGAACTTTCACGGGAGAGTTACGGTTACCGATGATCTCCCCCTCTCGAGCTTCGCCCCACTTATCATCATTCATTCCGTGGATATGGCGTGATTTTTTTGTTTTGTGTGGTGAGTGGGTGGGTTGCGATATACTGGGAGAAATAATGAGGAAGGGAGATGTGGGAAGAAGTCTACTCACATGGAAAAAAAAAATCCTAACGCCCCTTTTTGGAAGAAAGATGTTGAATCGGGAAGCTTTCCCCGGTGTAAATGCAAAGTTCGCAATCCAGTCAGCCAAAGTCCAAATCTACGACAACGCACAGCTATGGCTCAGCTAACCGAATGTGATGTTATGATCTCGTATCTATTGGGTTGTGATTGAGTGATCTGAATGCGCTGATTCGCTTAGCTCAGCGCTGTCGTTGGTTTGGGCATCCCCATGGTTAAAGGAGGTAATTGGAGAATAATGGGAGAGGCCTTTGCCCTGCAGTGGGCGTAGATAGGCTGGTAATGATGATGATGATGATGGTTAAAGGAGTACTGACACGAAATTTTTGTGTAAAGTTTTTTTCGCTGTTATGCGCGCCTACCAGCCCACTTATGAAAGAATGACACATTAGACGGTCGATAGGAGCGTAAACAATTATTTACAGCCTCGTGTTTTGTGTCAGTTTCGGTTTCGATTAAACGAACACCGCGGCGGCCGCCATGACAGGAGGGCGCTCGTGACGTCACCGTTGACGCCACACCCCACTGTTTATGCCGTGTGGGATTGAGGTGCCCTTTGTGGGAACCCATCATTATTCGGCAAGGGAACTCTCCAAGGCGGGGTAAGTTTCTGCGAAAGAAAATTTGTCATGCATCTCAAATGTAATCGTACTGTTCCAAAGGTAAGCTGTACACCTTAGCAGTTAAAGAAAATTTCCTCCTGGTCTAAGATTCGAACCAGGAACCACCGCCTATGTATGGCAGGTGCCTTAGGCCAGCTTGCGCCATCTAGCGGTTTGCCGGCAAAGCAGCACGAAACCGCGTGCATGGCGCCATGTTTGCATACCGCAGAATAAAATCGGAGGCGCGCGCTTCTTTGGATTTTATGCCTCCTCTCAAAACCCTTTCGTCCAATTTTAATGTGCCTTGAAAGCCGTGGTCTGCGAAGCGTCTGTGTACAGCACAGGTTGTGTCACTTCCCTGTCGCTACGCTTTCCTGTGTTAAATAACCGCCCTGGAGGCGCTTTTCTTCAACAGCGGAGCGGTTTTTGCTGGCCGTAATGTGTGCGGCGTCACCAAAAAAATCTCGGGTCATAGTTACTCCAGCCGCTTACCGCGCACGTGAGCCCGTGTCACACGAGCAGCGCCCGGCGTCGTCCAGGCTTGCGCGTGGCACTCGCAAAAAATACAAAGCAAACAGTTCACGGGCGTCCGCACCTCTAAGGGGGAGCACAAGACAGTTCGCGCTACAGACGCCCAGTTCGCGAAGACGGTTGTCGCGGGTTCTAGCACGCGCTGACGATTTCCACTTTGGGAGAAATGTGAAAGCCT
This sequence comes from Haemaphysalis longicornis, assembly GCF_048455015.1. NCBI lineage: Eukaryota > Metazoa > Arthropoda > Arachnida > Ixodida > Ixodidae > Haemaphysalis > Haemaphysalis longicornis. The sequence continues at coordinate 78,060,324 of NW_027526225.1, read as the reverse complement.
GCGGGCAAAACGATCCGGGCCCGCCAGTCATGCCCGAGGAAGACGACTAGGATATAGATGGATAATGATGATGATGATGATGATGATGATGATGATTTCTATTGGTTTCCCCTTTGTATCGGGGTGATGACATGTCATCTTACCAAAAAAGACTAATATACCTATGTTTTACACTTTTGGTTCAATACTAGCGCTGCTTAGGGCAGGCACAAAAAGCTTATTAGGCACAAAATACTTTTTTTTTTTCTGTTACAAGTGGTAACTGTCCTAGGCAATATTCCCCTCTCTGCTTTTCGTCCACCAGCATTCTAATCTTCTTTTCGTCCCCTCGACAGCCTTGAAGTTCACTTCCTCTGTGATACCTTTAAATCCTAGGGCTTCTGACAGCCCAATATTCCCTTCATGTAGATTTGGATGGATACCCTCACATTCTAGCACGATGTGCCGCATAGTTTCTGTTTCTTTTCCGCAGACCACGCATACCCCATCATTTTGTGAATACTTCCCCACAAAACTCTTAGTTCGCAGGCAACCTGCTCTAGCCTCAAAAAGCAAAGCACTGCCCTGGGAATTATCGTAGAAATTTTCCTTTCTGATGTTCATCTTCTCAGCCCTGTACATCTCTAACGACGTTTTGGCTTCCATTTTTTCCCTCCATTTATTCGTTTCAATCTGCCTTGCCTCTTTTTTGGTTACCTTGGCTGTTTTGGATTCCCCACTGTTCTTTCCGTATTTCATCGTTAGCCTTCTAGTCTTTCTTAACCACTGCGTGTCCACGCTTTTCAAGTATAGGTACCTAAAAACCTTAGCTGCCCACCTTCGTTGATCCATTGCCCTCAACCTCATCTCAAAGCATATTTTACTCTGAGCTTCTCTAACTTCAAACGACGCCCAGCCCATATCTCCCTGAACTGCTTCGTTAGTTGTTTTTCCATGCGCGCCTAAGGCCAGACGTCCTACCGTTCTCTGGTTTACTTCAAGGCGTGATAGAACGTCTGATTTTAAGCAGAGTACAGCATTCGCAAACGTGAGACCCGGAACCATTACTCCTTTCCACATTCCTCTTACTACTTCATATTTGTTATACCCCCACAGAGCTCTATGCTTCATTATAGCTGCGTTTCGCTTTCCCTTAACCTTAAGTTGCTCCTCGTGAGTTCTTAAGTAGCTATCCCCTTCGTTTATCCACACTCCCAAATATTTATATTCCTTGACTCTAGGTAATTCGCCTTGCTGGATAGACACTACGTCGGTGGTAGCGTCATTGAAAACCATTATTCCTGATTTTTCTGCACCGAAATTTAACCCGAGGTCAGTGGCTTCCTGGCCACAAATATTTATTAGCCGCTGCATATCGGTTTGGTTATCAGTTAAAAGAACAATGTCGTCTGCGTATAACATTCCCGGAATATGCTGTTGTACCACTTCGCCTTGCAGCATATGGGTTAGGCTAAACCCTACTTGACTTTCTTCCAGTTTCTTTTCTAACCCTGCCATGTAAAGCATGAACAGTATTGGGCTCAAAGGACATCCCTGTTTCAGTCCCCGATGGATGTTGACCTGCCGGGCGCATTTCTGTCCTTCCCAAGTAAGGTGCACTCTATTGTCTTTATAGATTGCTATAAGGAACTGTACTAACTCGTCATCTAATCCCTGGAGTTTCAACATTCTCCACAGCCGTTCTCTGTTTACGTTGTCATATGCCCCTTTAATGTCCAAGAACGTAATCCATAGTGGTCTATTCTGTGCTTTCGCAATTTCAATGCATTGCGTTATCACGAACAGATTGTCATCCAGTCGCCTGTCTTGTCTAAATCCATTCTGCAGTTCCCCAAGTATTTCATTTTCTTCCATCCATGCTTGAATTTCTGATTTTATCGCCTGCATTACGAATCTATACACCACTGACGTTACTGTGAGTGGTCTGTATGACTCAATACTGGCTTTGTCTCCTCTGCCTTTATATATTAAATTCATCCTACTTTCTAACCAGTCCTCTGGTACTTGTTTGGTTTCTATTACCTTATCTATTGCCCTCATTGGCGATGACTACTGCCTCATCACCGCAGCCGGATGTTACTCCGCACGGCGCAAGTAGTACGCTGCTGGGAATGTTTTGAACATGGGACGAGCCGTTTTAGGGATTTTTTTTGTACTTAATATTATTATAAACTACTGCAGCGACGAGAAACAAATTGCGTGAGAAAAGTCAGACAACATCACGCATTCATAGCAATCTCCTTTCAAAATGCGCGCGCCCGTTGACATCCGGGTCTGTCGCTTAGGCAGAGCGATACCGTACATGAGGTATTGTTGTCATTAACTTGTTCCCAAGTATACTAGCACAGGGAAAAACGATGACGGAACATGTAAATAAACAATTTCAAACCCAATGCAATCCGTGGTAGTGTGCCCTTCAGTGCTTAAACAGAAAGAAATCCTAAATCTCCGCTGTGGTTCAAGCCTTGGACGACTTAGTGCAAGCTTGAATTCGCCAATTTCTTAATTCGGTGACTGGTGTGCGGGCGTCACTCCCGGTACGGCTGGCGAACCCGGCTAGTGAGCGCACCGTAATCACGGAAATGGACCTATAGTTACACTTTCTTGTGAATAGAACCGTCACCCTGCCGTTCACTACGGGATAGAACAAATAAACGTGGTAGCGGAGCATGCCCTCCTGCACCCGCGTATCTGCTTGCTTCGTCTAAAAACGATAGTCTTCGGCCACCCGCGCCACGTAACACCCCCGCCTTTCTCCCTCCCCCCCATGATGCTAATTTTCTCCCCCTCTCACTCCATCTATGATGAATGCAATCTGTCAATTCAATTTTTTCCAGCGGAGTCTTGTACTAGAGGCACTGACCACAATTTTGCTTGCTTCAACTCTTATTAAAATCTCTCTCTCTCTCTCTCTCTCTCTCTCTCTCTCTCTCTATCTATCTATCTATCTATCTATCTATCTATCTATCTATCTATCTATCTATCTATCTATCTATCTATCTATCTATCCGTCCGTCCGTCCGTCCGTCCGTCCATCCGTCCGTCCGTCCGTCCATCTCTCTCTCTTTCTCTATCTCTATATCAGTTCGCACTGCTCGCACGCCAGCTGTTGGGCGTATTTTCTAGTTATCTCAACTTTCTTTTATGCCCTTTGTTTAAAGCGCAGTAGTATTTTTTTCGCGTTGGCTACTATAAAACCAATTCAATATATAGTAATTAATTAATAGAACACTGGTATTTTCTCTTATGGGCTTACATTGTGGCTCAAATACGTACGAGGTTTCCTTTTCGCTGAGTCATGGGGACATGTATGAGCCGTGACAGCAGCTTTAGCGGCTTGGAACTCTCCTGCCTATATAAACTTTGTGTTCAAGCATTCCTTCACCTCTGTTTTTCCAGGTGATAGGCACAGAGAAACAGACCAAATTTTCACGTTTAGGTAGCCCATGAAAGACTGCCATTTTAAAAATTGAAAATGAAAGAGAGAGGGCGTAGGTGGTTGCCTTGTGGACCCCCTCCCCCCTTCCCCTGTCGCGCGCGTCACACGCTGCCTACTTTACTTTTTACGTCAGTGACGGCGTGGCGAAAATTTGGTTCCCATATCGCAACGACCACAGTGTAGTGTGAGTTCGAATACCCGCATTGACGTACGTTTCTTTCTTAAAGCCGCTAGCGATGTGCAGGGGCAAAATTTCAAGGATGAGCTGGGGTGAAGGCATTCCTAGATTAAAACGGGTAGCTTTCACGGGCGCGCGAGCGACCTTTCGAAGCGTGGGCGGGAGTCATATGCGTGAACACGCGCGCCTTGACATTTAAACTTTGAAGCGACGTTCGCCGAACTCCGGTCATTTTTAAGGCTCCCTCATCCAATATTCGTAAGGCGTTTTGTGTGATCCGACGTCACCATGGGGCGAATATCTGCCCACCCGCAAAGCGAATAGGGAAGCGCCTTTGAATTCTTTTCGTTTATTTAGAATCACACACCGAAATGAGAGCAGCTGAAGCGATGCGCAGCCTGAAGTTGTACATTGCAATAGTTGTCAAGAACCCTCGATGTAGAAGTTGTACAAACGGAAACAGAAGTACAGTCGAACCTCGTTATAGCGAACACTGACGTAGCGAACTATCGGATATAGCGAACTAAATACGAATTTTGTTTGGTTACGGTTAATTTCAATGACACCTATTCTTTTTATAACGAAACCCAAACCTCGAGAGCCGCACGATATATCGGCTATAGCGAAGAAATAATTGGTTCCCGCGAGGCTCAAAACTCGACAGCTGGCATAATAAAATGCAAAAAAAAAAAAAGGTGAGGCAAAACATTCGTTTTTTAGTAACTTAAGGCCCTTTATGGACACTGTGAAGAACTTCATTCCGTTTAGTCTGTGAAAAGCCACCAGGCGAAGGCCAAATCCTCCAAATAAATATGAAGTCCGGCCTGTTTTGCCGAACAAACTTTGTTCCGTTGTAATTTCACGCTCTCACATTCCGGTCTGTTACTTTGAAATGCCACAAGGAGACAGACAAGGGCTACCTCGTTTATAGTGGGTTCGAAGACTACAACAGTGCGTTTTTTATCTAGGATTGTTGCTCGAGCCAGGTTGCTGATTTTTTAGAGCGGATTTTTATCTCCACCGCTATAACGAATATTGGATATAACGAACTAATTTACTGCCCCGGTACTACTTTGTAAAAAAACGAGGTTCGTCTGTAATATACATGGCGTGAACGGTACAGAAAAAAAAATCCGCAGAAATGCGAAAAAAAAAGTCTTGCTTACACTTGTTACTGTGAAGCAGAGAACCAAACTACGGGGTTGAACGCTCCGAATCTACGCCTGGTCTATGAAGCTCGCCGCAGTGGAGGGCTCCGGATTAACTTCAACCACCTGAGGATATTTAATGGGCGCCGAAACGTCGGCACACTTTCGTTTCCGCCTCCATCTGCAGCGGCATACAACCCGCTTCCTTGGGGTCAGAAGCACAACGGCTTAGCCAGTAAGTCCCCTCGGCCGATATAGTTATACTCGGTTACAACACAAGAACGGCACCACCTCATGTAGTGTATCACTCCGCCAAAGCGTCGGACCCGTGACGTCAGTGCGCGCGCGTTTTGAAAGGGGTTTGCTATGAATACGTGATATCGTCTGCCTTGTCTTACGCAGTTTGTTTGTCGTCACTGGAGTCGTTTATAAGCATATTGAGTCCAAAAAATCACGGGAACGGCTCACGCCATGTTCAAATTATTCCCAGTAACGCCCTACTTGCGCCGCGCGGAGAAACATCCGGCTACGGTGATAAGGCACAGCGGCAACTTCCGGTGCCGTTCTTAAGTTGTCACCGTGTATAGCTAAACCATGCATTTGAAGCACTCTACGCAGTGTCACCCTTATCGCCAGACTGCGGTATGTCCGCAACATCGCGCGCATTTTCCTTCAAATGTATTTGAAACTGTGATAATACGCGAGCATCCGCGTGTGTAAATCCCCACAGGGGATTCGAGGATCAAAGCAATCCGCTGGTGCCGCCCTAGGTACTTCCTTTTTCCGGCTTCGTCGGGTCTTTCACGTGCTTGACCCCGCGCGCAAATGAGATCATGAGGTGCCGGGACAGGGCACACGCGAAAAACGGCGCGGAAAAAAAAAATGATAAGAAAAGCCACAAACGAGCCGAAACATTCGTGATCGAATTGGGGCGACGCGGACTCAATAAAAAGACCAGTAATTCGCATACTGCGTTTTTATTTCGGCGAAGCCACTGGCGACTTGCGGCCTGCCTTAGGGCTTGCCACATTTTGCAGCGGACAGCTGTAGTTTGTAGTGAGAGACCTGCAACAATAGACCTTTTGTTTAGTAGCGCTCTGCGCATGCGCTACTCTCGCTCCCAGCGACTGATCCGCCATTATTTGGGGGCAAAATGTAAACAAAACGACGCCATATTGGATTAGTCAGTTGCGAACGCCGAGCCAGCTAAGTGCGGCTCCGTTTTCTGATTCTGAGCCCTGAAAGCGGCCGACAGGTAGGCGCTACGGCTACCGTCGAAACATTTCTCTGCCTCAAAAATTATGCGTGGCGCCTGGGACGGATTCCTCAATTGCGCAGGGCAGGCGGAAAAAAAGGGGGCGTGTTCTTCTATATTCCCCCAAGTGTGGTTCGGGCAGCCGCCGCAAGGGGGCTACGCTACTAAAAAAAGGCCGCGTATCTGCTCCTTTCGTTGCAAGTGTCGCCGAAAGACGATAGTCGACTGGCGCCCCTGCCAAGGAAAGGCCTCCTTTCTCTTTCCCGCTCACCTCTCACGTTGTTCCTCTCCCGTCTCGTTCCTCCCTAGATAACACGCTAAAGGTTTGCTCAAGTTAATTTAAATTTACCGCGTTCTACTGCTCCAAGTCCGGTGTCTCGATGTCTGCGCAGCCGTACGGCGGAGACGCGCGGGAATTGAGGCACCCTACTGGAACGTTTATAGAACCATGTTGCCCTTAGAGTTCCTCTATATAGCTCCCGCAGGGAGCTCCCTGCGGGAGCTATATACAGGAACTCTAGTTGCCCTACTCCACGAGCGCTCCAAGCGGAACGTGGATCCCATCTAGTGGAACCTTTCGTTGCTATTGCGGTTGATTTCTTAAATGCCGCCAGGAGGTATACCCCTAGCAACAGCAGGCGACGGTTTCCGGCCGTTGATGGAGTATTTCATTTGTCGCAAAAACCAAGCATCCGTGATTTTTTAAATAAAGGAACACAGCAAATATCACTTATGTATTGATTTGCTGCCTTATATTTCCGTAATGTCTTGTTCATGTTGAACAGTATTGACGAGCATGAACGCTGACACCGGAATTAGACGTTTAGATTTGGCTGTGAGTATATAAGACTATTGCGCAGCTTTCGTTTCACTATGGCCGGGTGGCTGAACCGAGTTTAATTTAACTTTCTGCGTTTAAGTAGCCCAAGAAAGACTATCGTCTTTAAAAAAAGGTCGAATCCCTTCGACTCTGTGAAGAAGGGTGACAGCGAAGGTGGGCGCAGTCCAAGTAGTGCCCGAAACAAAACAGGTTTGTTTGTAATTTGCAGTCGAACTATAATTTAGCTAATAGATGAATGCAACTTACAGCGACTACAGTTTTACTCTAGGGAGCATACACGGGGCTGCCGGCCGTTTCCTTCCCGCGTAGTGGTAATCTTACTGTTGGTCTAAAATGCCAACCAATACCGCACGACAACAGAGGACTGCAGTCAGGTAGCATCGGGCAATAAGACAACCACTTTGAAATCACCACGGCGTCCCTGAGCCAGCCCGATCAGCCCTGCTTATTGTCGGGACATTGCACAGCACTACCGCCTCGTAGCGGAATCCTACCGCCTCCTCATCCATTACTGACACCGCAGGCCGCGCACATATGGCGCCTGTCGCAGGCCACACACTTTCCCTTATAGACAACCACTCGCACATTCGCACCCACATCAGTTTTCCTCCTCCTACTGCACCTCATGCGGCGCACTGGACACTCACTGCCACTCCCTATGTGAATGTCCAAATGCCCCCTTTCTCTTCTCCCTACCCTTTTTTTTTTCATGGAGGCATTTTATGGAATCATGAAATGGAGATCATGTAAACCATGGAGGCATTTCACATTGCAGAACGAAGTGATCAGTGTGTAAGCCAAACAAGCGTGTGTCTCCATCCTAAAGAGATTGCATATCTGCGTGTGCCTTGACTCTAGCAGGTGTATATCTAGTGGCGGTATCACTGTGACTTTTGTAAACTTGTTTCGACAATGCGCACTGTGTTTTCATTACTTTATTGTTTGTGTTGAGCCTTTATATTCACCCTTCCTGATATTAAAATTATGTTCTTAGACCAGCGGCTGTCCTTGTGTCGCACTTCCTTCGTCTTTGAGTTCGCGTTGGTTTTATCCAAGAATGTCTTTCCAACTAGCCAATCTTGGAATCCTCCTCCCTACCCCTTTCCACTTGGAGAAGGCCCTGGGGGGCTCGGATCTAGCCGCCCAGAAGGTGGCGACCACCCTGGAAGTCACGGAGGCCCTGCAAACTTCCGCTCCTGCCACGCCCCTTTCCCCGAGTCCTTTGGTTTAAAAAAAATTCCCGGGCCATCTCCACTAATGTGAAACCTGTGGAGCGGCGAAGCATGCAGTGTGTAAGTGTATTTTTGAAGCCTTGGCGTTTTCGCCAACGGAGATGAAACCGTTGTGGGGTACCGGCATACAGCTTTGCTGTAAAGGTGTCGTCTCTTTGAAGCCCAAAGCGTTCCAGCGCGAGGCGTAAACGAAAGTACCTGTGTTTTTTAGTACGCGCTACGTTCTCGCGCAAGGCGTAAACGAGTGTCCCGGTGATTTAGTGCCGTGACTACCTGAGATGACGGTTACGACGATGACATGAGACGCCGAGAGCCCTAGCCCCCAAAGGCAATCGCCTCTAAAAGGCAGCTTGAATGTGTTTGGGGGCTATTAGCTGGAAGTGCGAATTCTTGAAAATTATGACACGGATCAACATTGTCCATGGTGGGGTCCTTTATCATTTTTGCAAGCCCGGAAGGGGTCCCCCACACACTCACGGTTGAGAACCGCTGCTCTAAAAGGTGTTTTACAGTTTCCCCTAAACCGATCCCTAATGAAGGAAATCGGTACTTGGGGTAAATTGCGTGCTATTAATAAGCCCACGATACATAACCAGTCCTCAGATGTACCGAATTGCTTTTCGCTTACAAAAGTTGCCCATGGAAATTCCCGAAAAATCTAACGCCCCTTTCTGGAAGAAAGATCGTTGGAACACGAAGCTTTCTCCAATACAAATGCAAAGTCCGCGATCCAATGAACCAAAGTCCAAACCTACACCAACGCTAAGCTAACCGAATGTGATGTTCTGCTTTTTTATGTATTAGTTTGTGATTAGGTCATATGAATGTGCTGATTTGGTTAGCTCAGCGTTGTCGCTGATTTAGGACTTTGGCTGATTGGATTGTAGACTTTGCATTTGTATCGGAGACCGCTTTCCGTTTCCTCATCATCATGATCAGGTACCGTTTGTGGAAGCCTATTGTGTAAAACATGGACAAAACCATCAACAAGGAAAGGAGAATAGCAAGAACGAATTTTCTAAGGAGACAGTTCGGAAATCATGTAAACACTTCTACACTGACGCAAGTAAAGGGCCCCACGGCTCTTATTTTGCAGCAGTTGTCGACCTAAGAGGCTCCCCTATAGAATACGCCATGCTTAGAAGAGAGGACACTGATGAAGCCGAAACCAGTGCTGTTTTGATGGCTATCAGATTGGGAGAAGCAAATAACAGGAGCTTACACATCATCACGTACTCGACAAGAGCCATCAAAAACATCACTGCCGGAGTAATACCCATTGGCTCCAAACACATAATCGCAAGAGAGCTGAACCGCGTACACAACATTACATGGGGCCCTGCGCACGAAGGCTTGGAAGGAAACGAGAGCGCTGACTCGCTTGCGAGAAGTCTTACCAACCGTAGCGACGCGGACCACTCCTACGCCCTTCCACCATAGGAATCCTAAGGAGAACGTCTTAAAAGAAAAATGACTTGAATGGAGAACGCTACCCGCTCCTCACATGGCACTAAACGCCCACGATGCACAAACACTGAGAAGAATACAAACAAATTCCCACACAAATCAAGGCTGTCGTTCATGTTCCAAGACAGATTTAGTGAGGACTGCTTTCAATGTAACGAAAAAGCCACCCTTTTTCACACCGTATATGGAACTGCCCAGTTATACGGCAAACCGAGAACAACACACCTCATTCACTAGAAACGTGGGAGGCGACTCTGGCCAGTGAGGCCTTGGAAGACCAGCGCCAGCTGATCGACAGGGCTTGGGCCGGGGCACAAGCGTCTGGGGCTCTGGAAAGAGGACTCCACCCAAGTTTCGCCCTTTAATCCCTTCCCCAACCTCAATAAAGGTTTACTGAACTTAACTGTGTAAAAGTGGCTTTCCTGCAGTGCATCTGTATCAGAGAAAGCTTAGCGTTTCATCACCATCATAGTCATGTTCTATTTCGTGGAAAAATTGCGTACAGTTGGTTTTCCTGCAGTGCGTTTTGGCGTAACCACATCGGCATGAGGGATGTATAGAGGACGCGGGTTCGATTCCCGGCCGCGGCGGCCGCTTTTCTGATGGAGGCGAAATACAGAAACGCCCGTGTGTACGAGATTTCGGCGCACGTGAAGATCCCCGCGATGTCGAAATTAATCCGGAGCCCTCTACTACGGCGCGCCTTATCGCCTGCCGTTGCGTCGGTGCGTTAAATACCCACAATCAATCAATCAATCAATCAATCAATCAATCAATCAATCAATCAATCAATCAATCAATCAATCAATCAATCAATCAATCAATCAATCAATCAATCAATCAATCAATCAATCAATCAATCAATCGTCAGCGAGGTATAGAACGCTTTGCTTTAAAGATGCATCTCGTGATTTTGTCGTAATAAACCCGCGAATGCATCCCTTAGGAAGTGGTACAAGTAAAATTCGGTGCACGCTTAGCCCAAAGTACTTGACACAGAGTTTTCCAACTCAGGTAGTACTTTACAATTAGGACGTAACAGCCAAAAAAAGTTCATATTTAGTTATGCTCTTAAAAAGGGAAAATATTTTAGATTAACACCTACAGAGCAGTCGCGTGATCGTTAGCTTTGCTGCAAAGCGTATTCTGTCGACTTGTCTACGGACGCCGTAGACGATGTAACCTTTGTTGGTTGGGAGAGGAGGGGAAGGGTTGTTGGTATACAGTCTCGCTGTAAATGGCTAAAGGTGTCTTTCAGAAGTTCTTGAGTATGTCGCAAGTCCCTTCGTAAATCAACTGATCTTGGCTGATGTACAGCGCTTACGAATGTCTAATTTTAGGGTTTGTCCTGAACTGTACCTAATCCTGAGAATACGGATTTGGAGAAATTAGAAGCTTTACGGTTTACTCAATATGGGTTCTACCAGTTTTTATACTGACAACTTAAGACAAAATGCAAAGAACAAAAAGCGAAATAGCAATAACGCTATTTTCATTCGTCTTAGCTTGTTGAATTTAGCGCCAGAGCCAAACGAAGCCGACGAGAGCCGCTAGGAAAGATAATTTACAAGATATGGAACTCGAACGCATCCCCATCGCCGCAACATAAGTCTATAAAACAAAACAGGTCAGAAAATTCAAGGGACCGAAAGAGTCAAAGTTCCACGGCGCTTTCAACACTGCACGTCTGTGATCTTATCAAAATTTTTGTTCCTTCTTTGGCTACATCGTCCACAACACATCTGCGTCTGTAGAGGGAAATTGTTGTTGACCTCAGTGAAATTGCTTGCTTTCTTGTGTCTTTCCAAGTAAGCGTAGCACTATAGACCGCCTGCTTTCAGTTTCGGTATAGGGACAAAAAGTCCATAAAGTATGCGTCATGGTTAGTCGCAGTCAACGCGCTTGCCCACGAAGAATCATCGCCGTCTGCTACGCGCGACACCGCTCAAATCCTCACGGTGTTTTCGTTCCCTTCTTCCAGCCTCGGTAGTGACCTGACGGTAAACAACAACGTCATAATCCTTCCGGGTATCGTTGATCCAAACGCTGTCGGGTTTGAAGCCAGAATATTTTTTTTAACGACGAGAATTCACAAAGACGCAGTACGACCTTTTTTTTTTATTTCGTGATGACGTGCTACGTCATTCTCTCCGTAGTGGCCGCTCCGAGTGGGAGAGAAGCGCCTCTCGGCTCCTCCGTCTGGCTAAAAATAGGAATGCACGCGCACTTTCCCCGTCTTCTACACATCCCTCTCTCCGCCGACAAGCTTCCGAACTTCGGGGAATGGCCGCGACGCGGCGCGCCGATCAGTGTCGTGACGTCGGGGATACGGCGCCGCCGCTCGCGCTTCCGAATGACGTCCCCGATGACGTCACGCCGTTTTCCGGCTTGTCGCCTTGGCAACGGGCCCTGGTCTCCAGGGGGGGGAGGCAGCCCGCCGTCGCGGGCCCGCAAGAGCGCCGGTCTGTGTGCGTCCGTGACGGCGGCCACGAACCGCCCATACGAGCTTAGTTCCAACGCCTGCTCCAGCGCTGCCCATGCAGGTGAGCTTCTCCGCACGGCATGCTCTTCCCGGATCCCTCATGCGGCTGTGTACCTGGACCCACCTGGCTATCGTTCTGCTCCGGCATGCGTGCCTGATAGTTGGCCTTCCCCGCACGCTGCTGTGTTCGCTGGTGTAGCCAATCCTTTCCCCCCGCTTTCCACGCTCTGCCGTTCTTTTCGCTGGCTGCGACACTATCGCGAGAGGCGGAACACGCCCCGTAGGAGCCGCAGGATCTTTCAGACCGTTTGTACTCAATCTGGGCGAGCTGCTGGTGCCGTTCAGAGTGTTCTAATAAGCGAAAACTGTGTATACGCGCGCGTTCGTGTGAGAAATGTCTGAGGGAAAGAACGTTCACAACATTCGGGTCAGAGACTCCTCCTGGCGATTGTGCTGCTCTCAATTTTAGCTGCGCGCTGAGAGCTTCGTGTGGCGCCGGTACTGGGAAGAAACATTGAAATTGTTATTTATCTTTCGAAAGTAAGCTTCTTGTGCTTACACAAGTGTGCTCGGGAGAAACACGCCAGCTTGAAAACAATCGGCGCGTGTGAATAACCGGCTTTACACAAAGCGGGTGACGTCGGTAGTATTTTCGACGCTTGTCCGCTACTTAAATTGTGACCTCTCGCTTCTGGTGCTTCGGGTGAGGGTGATTTTTGTAGCGAAATGGATGGTATTCAGTATTTAAGAGCTCGTTTCACTGGTGGGCTCTTGTGACTAGCAGCGAAGCACCTAACACTGCTCCAATTGTTTTGTTTTGATCAGTACAGTCATATAGGAGTTATTGGAAAGCGGTATCGTATGAAAGTCATGTAATACGAAATATTGACGGGATTAAAGGTAGAGATCTGTCCGCCCATAGACTATAAACTACCAGGCTTTCTGTTGGTCTCGCATCTTTATTGTCCTGTCTTGCGGGGATGTTCTTCGATTCGGATGAAAATTTTTCCAGTTGGAATGGAATTTGAAACGTAATATAGAGCTCGCGGCTTTTGAGAGGCTTGTATTTTCTTCTCCAGCTATGTGCGCTTAAGATGTGAGCAAAAAACAAACCCGAAACTTTTCTTTACGCTTTATATTCTGCGTAGTAGACAAGTAGATTTTTTGTCGGATACATTGAAACACTTGTTTTACTTCCGGTTTTTCATAATATCACGCTGATGCCTCAGTCCAGTTTTAATCGCAAACAACGCAGATGACGTTTTCTAATAACTAAACCCTCCTTTAACTGAAAAACCCGCTCGAATTTGTTCACTGGTTTTGTGCCTCACTGTTCAGTTTATTTTCCTTAATTCGATACATGTGTAGCGACTAAAAAACTAGCTTGATATATCTGAACTAAGCCAATAGAAGTCAATTTACCAGCTGAATATCTTTCAGCTGACGCAGCAATTTGTTGTGAAACAGCCAGCAAACATTATTTTTTATATAAAAAGATAACTATTTGGTGAACGATGCCGCCACATGTTTTGCGTTGACTGCTAAGCACAGTTGACCAAAACATCGATTAACGTTCATTTTTCTGTGTTTTACCTCGAAACGGAAAGCGTAACAGAACGTTTGAGTCTGAAGTGGCAAACGATTGTAAGTTGTACGGGGTAACTGCCAGTTCTTACGCAAGTTGAACGTGATATTCAGTACACTGGAAACTAAACGGAGGTGGGGACCAGCCCGGCAACGACGGCTTCTAGTTGAGCAGCTCTACTATTTCAGTTATTTTTTCGGTGAATTTTCAAGAAAGGACGTTCTATACTGACTATATCTAAACTGACACATATCTTGAATGCCCAAGATAAATAATAGAGGGCCTGAATTTTCGAAAAACGTTTTTTTTTTGTTTTCTGCCATGTTTGAACATAATGTCGCTCCTTCGAAAAACATTTCGGCATTTCTACCACCTGGAACTTCCGACCAAGATTCCTCGTAACCAACATACATTAGTATATAAAACAATTGGTTACTTTCTCATTATTGTCGTAACAAACAAACAAATGAACAAACAAAGGAACAAACAAACAAACGAACAAAGGAAGGAACGAACAAACAAGCAAACAAACAAACGGATGAACGAACAAACAAACAAAAAAAAACGAACAAACAAATGAACAAACAAACAAACGAACAAAGGAAGGAACGAACAAACAAGCAAACAAACAAACGGATGAACGAACAAACAAACAAACAAAAACGAACGAACAAATGAACAAACAAACAAAAACAAACAAACAGACAAACAAACATCGGTTTCAAGCAACCTTCCAGCAATCCTGGCAGGCTTCTAAAATCCCCTTGAGCTTCTCTTACTATTCCGACGCAGGTGTTTCTTACTCTCTCGCTCTGTGTATAGAAGCAACCACAGGAACGAGAACGTGAGAATCAACAAGCCTTTTTTTTTTTTTTTTTCATTCCGTACGGATTATCACCGATTCCTCTTTCGCGGGGACCCAAACGGTATATCTGAGCCGAACTAACAGCTCACACTAAATACTCAAAAACAACAACAATAACAACAACAAAAAAAAAACATTGTAATCTCTCCGGGGGACCAGTTACGAAACGGCATTCCTCAATTACTCCCCGCGACTACGCTACGTCTCTCCCACCTCATCGCACCCTCTGCGCCTCTGACGAAACTCGATCGCGATCGTGAGCACGGTATGACGTACAGACAGAGCGCAACAGGTTTTCGCCCCCGGGACGGTGAACGGCCCGCAGCCTTCACTCGGTGTTCAGGCGCTGATGCTGGTAGCTTTCTTCTTATCACGTAGTTTTATCAATGCCGCTGGTACGTTAAAAGGTTACATGAGATGTCCATGGCGGCTGATGGGAGCTGACATTTTTGCGAAGCTAATTATGCCAAGAAGGGTGCATTGGAAGGGTAGCGTAACTGGGTTTTTTTCGTAAGAGGATGGAAGAAAAAATCCTGGGCCATCTCTCCTAACGTGAAACCTGGGGAGGAGCGAAGCATGCAAGGTATAAGTTTTTTGGCGCCTTGGCGTTTTTGCCAACGGAGACGAAACCGTTGGGGGGTACAGGTATAGAGCTTCGCTGTAAAAGTCTCCTTCTTGTCTTTGAAGAACAAAACGTTCTAGCGCGAGGCGTAAACGAGTGTCCCGGTGTTTTTTTAGTACGCGTTACGAAGCGTTCTAGCGCGAGGCGTAAACGAGTGTCCCGGTGTTTTTTAAAGTTCGCGTAGTGAAGTGCTCAGGCGCGAGGGGTAAATGAGTGTCCCTGTGTTTTAGTACCATTACTACATGAGACGACGATTACAACGACGACAGGAGACGCCAACAGCCCCATCCTCTAAGAGAAGAGACTTCGCCCCTAAAAGTGAACAAATATCTCTTCTTGCAAAGTTTTTGCCTCCAGTCAGTTCAGTCAGAAAATTGGGCTGGTTCAAACAGTGAGATTAATTTGTAGACCGTGACAACCTTGTAGAAGATAAAAGACGTTACTAGAAGGAGGGACAAATACAAGTGTCTTTGTTTACTGATCTCTTTAAACCATTTTTGGTTCTATTTTTGGTTTCTTTGTAACGTCATGGAAATTTATTTATTACTTCGCCAGCATTGGGCGGGAAATTTAATTGTCCACCGAATTACGCAACAATCACACGTGAAAAGGTCAGAGAGTTCGCAGTGAGAATTTCTCGTCAGGCTTATTGGATTGGCATAAGGAGCAGGCGAAGTTGTAAGGGGGCTATTTAAAAAAAAATGTTGTATGTATTGAGAACCTAAGGAATTTCAACGAAGAAGATAATTGAAGCAGGTACTAGCGAAGTACTGCTGAAAAAGGATCTGCGTACAAAATTATCCTACAGTTTGGTTTGTGTTGTATAAATAAAGTGCTATTTAACTTGTCTAAACTCAAAGCGAGCACTTTTAAACGTAGCGATGTGTAGCGTAATTGTTTGTTCCTTTTAGGTGATTTTACAATTCATCCGTTTGTGGTCACGCTTATAAACGTGACGTAATACATTTTGCCTCATCCCCGTCACTTTTGCAAGCGAGAAATAGGCGGGCACAAATAAAAATGCCTAACAGGTGAACCCTTCCAATTTGAATCCTGAGCCGAGCAACTTGTGCCGTTCTCGTTGTTGCACTGCCTATACACGTAGTATATAGAGACACGCACACGTTGTCGGCATGACCTCGTTGTCCCTGGTACTTGGTCCATATAGCATCTCGCAACACGCTCGCTGTTCGCGACCGCTGTTTTCTGGCAATGGTCATCTCTGAAAATTGTTTTTGGAGCCATGCAAAAAAACTTCGGTTAGGGTGGGCCTGCAAATTGCGAATACAAGGCGCAAATTGTACGGACGAGGTTCAACACTACGGTGACATTTCATGTCTGCGTTGTCTCTTATGCGTTCGTTTTTTGTTGTTTTTCCGGTTGCTCTGTTTTCGGGATATCTTAGGTGGGCAGCAACTAGCAAAGAGTCAACATATTTTACCCTTAAAAGCAACGGAAATATAAAGAGGTTGTCACGGAAGTAATCGTTTAACTTCATTGACGTGTTTTTTTTTTGTCGTTGTGAACCTTGTTCTCTGAACTTTTGCTCCCCTTACAGCGGGTGTCGATGGCCACTCTGGTACTATATGCGTGCTTAGGTTATTGGTTCAAAAGAGTAATTCTTTTGTCTTGCTGTCAGCGCAGCGAGCTAACCTATCGCTGCCTCAAGACAGACAGACAGACAGACAGACAGACAGACAGACAGACAGACAGACAGACAGACAGACAGACAGACAGACAGACAGACGGATGGACGGACAGACAGACAGACAGACAGACAGACAGACAGGCGTATTCTCATGGATTCTGCATAGTGCCAGCGCTTCCTTTCCACGCATAACTACATGCTTCGAAAGTAGGAACAAACGACGTTTCCATGGCAGTTTTGATAAAGATCCCTACCATTATCTGCGTTCGATGCAGATTTTGAATGTAGCGACCCTAACCACTTATCGGTCAACCGATCGATCCGGAAGAACGAAGGGATAGGCATTGTAAATATAATCACTTTTCGATCGCTGTTCTCGCTTAGCCTAGGGCCAAGTGTTATTGAGCAACCGTCTCTTCCTGCGTACACCTGCCAGCCTGTGTCAACAGCATACCACAACATTGCTTGCGAAAATATTTTACTCTTACGAAGAGATGGCCGGCTACGTTGTGCAACGTCGTTCGGGGCAGACGCGCGAGAGGGTAGTGTAAACAAGCCAGCGTTCAAGGCAAATTGTTTGTTTTGTTTGTTACCTGGGACGGGAAATAAAACGACCAATGTCTTAGTTGAGCGAGTGGGAAAGTTGTTTCGAGCACTCCAACCTTCTTTCCTGGCAAAGATCCCTGCCTCTAAAATATGCAAGTGCAAGCTTTATGCGTATCGATCGCAGGTACGCTACTAGACTGTGTTGACTGAAAGCTTGTTCGCCACCGCTTCGGGCAAAACGAATCTCTTTTTATGGGCCGCTCTGCCGTTCTACGCGCGCGAGCGTCTTGACACCGCGGCTGCTCACAGCAGGGAATTCCACAGGGGACTGATCAATACAACCGATTATTAGAGTAAGCCCACGTTATAACGAATACGTACTCGGTCCATAGACTGATTTCGTTGTAAGCGGTACTTCGTTGAAAGCGGAGTGCTTACATTCCATATACCGGATTTGGGACCGTGAAAAACTTCGAACAAATCGATTTCGTGACCAGGAGCGCTTATTTTCATTCTGCGTTGCCCAAACACCCTTATTTCCGCCAGTTCCACTGAATTTGTGGCGAAGATTTTGTACGTAAAGGTGACCTATTTTCTTTCCGGCCGTACGGGTCTTTTTGAGCCTAAGGTTCATTACCTATAGGAGTACTGACAAGAAAATTTCGTGTCAAGTTTTTTTTAATGGGTCCTAACTAGCCCACTGCAAGATGATAGGTGTAACATTAAGGGACAAGAAGAGAGTGAGTGGGTAAGGGAGAAAACGCGGGTTAAGCACATATTAGTAAAAATTAAGAAAAAGAAATGGACGTGGGCAGGGCATGTAATGCGAAGGCAAGATAACCGTTGGTCATTAAGGGTAACAGAGTGGATCCCCAGAAAAGGCAAGCGTTGCAGGGGGCGGCAAAAAGTTAGATGGGCAGATAAGATCAAGAAGTTTGCGGGGATAAATTGGTCGCAGTTAGCGCAGGACCGGGATAATTGGAGAATAGTGGGAGAGGCCTCTCCCCTGCAGTCGGCGTAGATAGGCTGGTGATGATGATGATGATTATTATTATGATTATGATGATCACCAGCATACTGGTCATAAAATGGCACATTAGACGGTCGGTCGCAGCGTAAATAATTATTTACAGCCTCGTTTATTGGTGTCAGTTTCGGTTTAGACAAAACAAACACCGAGGCGCCCGCCATGGCACTCGTGACGTCACCGTTATTGTCGCACCCCTGCCGGTCTCCACCATCCCTACGCGCCAGGGTAGCATGACGTCAGCCCCAAAGCTGTGACGTGATACCAACGCCAGAGTAGCGCGCGCCAGCCTGTTAGCCACGTCACGAGCGAAATATGGCGCCACTGTCCAGACGAGCCGCGCTTCACTGAACGTTCCATTACGTACTAGGCAGGCACGTTCCACTTGTCCTTGGCATGGCTCACGCACAGGCTGGAAAGTCGGGTGTGGCTGCAAACAGGCAGCAATATTACTCCGAATAGAAGATTAATCAAATTTGTTGTGTTATAATAAAGTTGAAGCTCCAAAAATATTTATTTGTCAGGGATTATTTCGAAGCGTCATGTAAGATGAACAAGAAAACGTTCTTACCCTTTTTTGATGATTTTGGCTTGGAGACAAAAAAGAAGCCTTGTGGCCAACCAAGCCAAGTCAAGGCGAGGAACGTCGCTAGCTACAATGGCGGAGCCCATGGTGGCCCGCGATTGCAGCGCCAGATTTCTTTCTAGTGTATATAAGTATGAAACTCTATTGTGCTAGGAGGAGCAGATGACGTCATGCTGATGCCGATTGCGAAAGGGTATCCGTTCTGAGCTTTCTCGTGCAAGTAAGAATAAAAGTGGACTTAAAGTATGCTATTCTGAGTGGTTACTTTTGAAACTTGCTGGGAG
The DNA here is from genome assembly GCF_048455015.1 of Haemaphysalis longicornis. Lineage (NCBI taxonomy): Eukaryota > Metazoa > Arthropoda > Arachnida > Ixodida > Ixodidae > Haemaphysalis > Haemaphysalis longicornis. The sequence goes on along the minus strand of NW_027526225.1, from coordinate 78,041,119 downwards.
ATATCCCCATATACAAGGGAAGCCTTTTACATAGTTATATCAGCTTTGAAATTTCCTGTCAGAATACTCCTTTACGGTTGATGCACTTTGAATTCCCTTAACATTCTATCCGCGAACCCTGAATGGTCGATGCCCCGTCCTTGCGTTTGTCGCTGCTAACTCCTTCGCCATCAGTTTCAGAGATGTCACCAACAGCGACTATCCTTACATGGGTACAAGTTAATAACGTCAATAGCTCATGTAGCGTATCAATCCGCCGAATCGATGGTCTCGGACGTGAACGTGCACGCGTTTTGAAAGGAGATTGCGCTTAACAGGTGACAGCGTCTGCTTTTTCTCATCAAGTTTTTTTGTCGTCGCTGCAGTCATTTATAATCAGATTAAGTCCGTGAAATCGCGGAAACGACCCGCGCCACGTTCAGAGTCCTTCGAGTAACGCCCTCTTTGAGGCGCGCGGAGGAACAGCCAGCTACGGGGATGAGGCGCAGGGTAGAACTTCCGTTGTAGTTCTGAAGTAACACCCGAGTTTTTTCAGCGAACAAAAAGGGGGTTGGGGAGGTCGCGTCGATGTGAGCATATTTTACTGGAGTATCTACAGCCGCTACTACGTTGGCGGAAGTCGTTACAGAGGAAAGCGCCAACGCATGCCATATGACACTCGGAGCCGTGTATGCGCATCTGCAGAATATATGTGCGAACTCCTCCATTTAACAATACCTGGAGGGGCTATTGAATTGGTCTGAGCGTAATTTCTTCAGTTTTGCTAAGTGATGTATGAGTGCTAGGGAGTGTTTGTCTTGTAGTCCTCTAATACTGGGTAATTTCTTGATAAGTTAAGAGAAGTGTGGGGGCTGCGGGAAATTCAGTAGCTCGGTAGGCCAGGCCTCCAGCCTGTTGATGGGCGAAATTGTTACCCGTCAATCAGGAGTGGGCAGGGGTCCCCACGATGTTGACTTGGTGTCTTGGGTAGTGTCTCTGGAGCTTTCGGAGCGCCGTGGGAGCCACCAGTCTCGACAAAGAACTCCGGGAAGCTGCTTGGAGAGTGTGATTACAGTCCTTGCAGAGTCCTTGAAGTCTTATGTCGATGGCTAGGGCGATGTCCAGTTCTTCTGCTTCCCTCGTGGAGGGCGTCCGGAGTGACGTGAAGGTTATCAGGACATTCTTGTTTGTTGCAACAGCCACCGTGGCCCGGTTGTCATCGTAGTAGGCTGCGTCAGTACAGGTCACGTCGTAACAGCTGCCATAAGTTCGTTCATGCACTCGGCTTCGGGATTCCTGTCGGCCTTGATGAAGGTCCGGATGCATGTTTTTTTGAAAGAGGCCGGATTGAAATGTGCTGGCGCCAGACTTCTAGTACTGAAACCAGATAAGCCTGTTCTGGGCAGGGCCCCTTAATGTGGCAAAGTACTGTACGTCCAGCTTGTGTTTGCGCCAGTTGAAGTCGTTGACGCGAGAGGTGCCCTTCAATAAGTTCTATGGTATTGTCAAGCCCCATTTTAAGTAGTCGTGTTGTGGGCGTGCTTACAGGTAAACCGAGTGCCTGCTTGAGGGCTTTGCGTATGAGGCGATTGATTTTGTTGATGTCGGCTTTGATTGATGATGATTGTAGAGTTTAACGCGCCGACGCAACGCAGGCGATGAGGCGCGCCGTAGTGGAGGGCTACGGATGAATTTTGACCACCTGGGGATCTTTAACGTGCGCCGAAATCTCGTACACACGGGCGTTTTTGCTTTTCGCCTCCATCAGAAAAGCGGCCGCCGCGGTCGGGAATCGAGCCCGCGACCTTGTGCTCAGCAGCGCAACGCCTTAGCCACTGAGCCACCGCGGCGGGTGATGTCGGCTTTGGCTAAAACGAGATAAGGTGAGACGTAAGTGAGTCGCGATATAACAAATGCTTGAACTTAGCGCATTGCGGTCCTGCTCTTTCACGCCTCGATGCCTGTTGGTGATACCGCGAAATATTTGGGTAACTTGATCTGTGACTTTAGAGAGATTGCGGATTTTATCGTCATTCTCGGTATTAGCTTGGATAGTGAGCTCGATAATTTTGAGTGAAGCGCTGGGGTGAATCGTGTAGCCATCTAGAGTTACCGAAATAACTTCAATTTGTTGATTTGATCTTCCTTTTCTGATTACAATAAGTTCGGATTTCTGGGGTGAGCACTTTGGCACGTCATGATGATATAATGTACAGATGGAGAGAGAGCATTGTAAGCAGTCCAGAGTCCTCGTACCTAAGGTGGCTCCACCAGTTTTCACCGGTGGAATGGCCAAGAACGTCCACAGTAATAATGATAACGAACACAACGTTAATAGTGTTGTTGTAGTACCCTAACAGAGAGGATATCTGCCATTTGAGGAAGACGGGAGAAAAATGGAGGTTGGTTTAGTTCATACTGTCGGAGACGAAATTATCGGCCTTGAGGAGGGTTCATCGAAGTCCTCATATAGGAATAACACATGAACATATTAAATAAATAACAACGAACATCATATTAATATTGAAAACGCAGCTGCTATTCTACCAGGAATGAACGTAATTGCCAATAATCGTTTCTTCTTTAAAAAAAACATCGTCATCTGGATTTTTTTTCTTTGCTTGAGTACTTAAAGGAGCCATGAAGACAAAATACAAGTTGGGTTTATTAGAACGACTGCTTAGTCCCGATAACAATGATACCAATATCATCGCAATATTCGAACAAATAACGGAGATATTAGAGAAAACGTGTGAAGCCGTGGCACCCCCCAGCCAATTTCCCGCAACTTTTCTATGACGTCACGGAACCTTGTTTGTGCGATTGGCGGCCGCCTAACTGACCTGTCGCGACGACACATGACTGGACGTCTGTAACGGGGCCTCTAGTTTCATTTGACCGCATCACTTGAATGCTAACGTGCAGTTAACGCACTGAAAATTATGTTTTATTGTTGTCCCGTATGACGTCATTCTTGCTCATAACACGTTACTGTGCCGCGAAATTTGAAAGTTTTTGAATACTTCTTGCTTTTTTTTCGTTAAAAAAACATCTTTTGTGGCTGTAATGGAGCTGAGTGAGATACCGAATTCTAGTTCTTTCAAATTAAACGAAGTTGTATTTTCTCTTCATGGCTCCTTTAAGTGCGGCCTCGTGATCTCGCTTCAACAAGGTTACGCTCGGGCACGTTTTAGGGAGCCGTTCGCGGTGACTTGAATTTCAGCGCTCCGCCGCGGGTTTCGAAGGGGCGGCAACGAGCCGGCCGGCACGCACGTGTCAACGCGAAGGTTGGAGTAGCAACAAGCATTGGACCGCCTGCCGCCGACGCAAAACAACAGTTGGGAAATCGAAGAATCCGCTGCCGACGTCAGCACACGGCGCGCGGCTTGGTTCGCGTGGTGCTGCCGCCGACTGGGCCGCCTCTGCCGCTGGCCCAGTGACTCTACCGGGTCGGTGGGCCCGCGAGCGAGCGAGCGAGCCGGCCAGTGCCGCGCCGGTGCCGGCCGAAAGGTCATGGGTAAACCTTCCCTCGCTTCGGCCGCTCTTCGCCGCCCCGACGATGTCGCGAGTACGAGCGTCGTAGCAACTTTGCTCTTGTTGTTCTTTCCCATTTCTCTCTCTCTCTCTCTTACTTTTCTCTTCTTCTTCCCTTCTTTCCCTTTCGCATACTTACCGTTCTGCTCCTTGCTTTTCTGTTACTTCATCTTCTTCTTCGTCTGTACATCCTCCTCTCTCTCTTCTTTTTCATTTTCTTTTCCCTTTTCTTCCCGTTCGTTCTATTTTTGTCTCTTCTTCAACTTCTTCATTCTTTCTTTCCTCCTTCTTGTTATTTTCGTCCAATTTCCTTCCTCTTCTTCATCCTTTTTGTTCTTCTCCTGGTCTTCCTCTTCCTTTTGTTTTTCTCTTCTTCAAATTCTTTTTTTCCTTCTTTCGCTCCTTCTTCGCCATCTTTTCGTTGTGTTCCTATTCTTCCTCCCTCTTTTCTTTCTTCTCTTTTTTCTTATTGTTCTTCTTCTGGTGCGTGTTTTTTAAACTTTCCTCTGTTATTACCTTGGTAGGGCCAGGCACACACAGGCACAATAATGTGATACACGCCCATAACAGCAGATAGGGGTCGACCAAGGAGTTACAAAGCGGCCAATCATGTTAGATATAAGAAATAGAAGAACGACAAACCAAGGGAGTTGGTATCTGTTCATAGTGAAAAACTGCGCGAGAACGCACGCACTTCAGACAACGAAACGGACAACACGAGCGCAGATTATCAACTTCAATTTTTGTTGAAATGAACAAGATAAAGACAATGGTAAGGAGCATGGGGGGGGGGGGGGGAGAGTGCTCACGCTTGTTTTTATGTGTGTTTTTTTCTGGTTGATCTGTGTTTTTTACACTACCCTTTTATATCTAGTCCGTTTCAATCAAAATTGTAGGTGATAGTCTGCGCTCGTGTTGTCCGTTTAGTTTTCTGAAGTGGGTGCGTGCTTTCCCGCACTTTTTCACTATAAATAGATAGGTAATAACACGAGAAAAATTCATAGCAAATATAAAACCGTAAGGTAGACACGGCTGCGACCTATAGCTACGATTTAATGATAAAGCCTATCGGTAAGATAAAAAATGATGAATGCAGGAGTAAATTACTTTCCTCAATGAAATCGAAGCTAGGGTTAAAGGAGCACTGACACGAAAATTTTATGTCACACTTTTATTGCTTTTATCGATGCTTAATGATCTGGCGAATCTGAAACAGCACTTCAAATACTTCAGCGCGCGATAGTTAATTACATTGAACGGCCTGAAAATCGCTTGTTTCAAATTCCCGCGCTTTCATCCCGAACGGCGCATATGACAGCCTCCCGGTTTGACCTCACCGCTTTGTGCGGACGTCACCGGCGCCCGCTTGAGGGTGTTGCGCCCGCTCGCCGCTCGTGGGGCCGCGCGCGTGAAGTGACGTCACGAGTTTTTGCCGAGCGCTGTCGCGTCACTTCTTTTTCCTCTCCTGGAGTGATGTCACGCTGATGTCCATTTGCTGAGTGCGGCTCCGCGCGCTGCTCCGTCGGCGCGATAAATGCGATCCAATTGAACTATGTTATTCGCGTCGCAGGCCGCTCATATTTCAGCCAGGGTATTCTGTTGAGTGAAGGAAGCGAACTGTGCAATAATATTAACGCTGAAAATTGGTGTCAGTGCTCCTTTAAGAAATGCTGGGTGGGGCGTCCATGTTACTCCGCTGGACACATTTTCGGTCCTGCCTGCTTCCGTTTCTTTCTCCCAGTGAAAAACGAACGCGTCGCGGATTGGATTGGCCAAGAAGTCAGCTCTAAACGGCTCAGAAAATAAACATATGGATGTCACAAATCATGATAAAAATAAATATAAATAACAATTAAATTAAAAACCCGTGTATATTTGCGCTTTGAGAAAATCACGCCCCTCTCCGCATAACGACGACGATGGCTGAACGATGGCTTTCTCGCGACGGATTCTTTGGTTGTCGACAGTGTCTGTGCGGAGTTTCGGCAATGTCGAAATGGAGCAACCCGATAGACGCCGGCTCCATAATCCGAGGGACCCGTGTTCGATGCCGGCCACTGTAGCGTTTTAGATGCGAAGCATCTCATGCTCGGGGCTGTGTCCCTCCCTTCCTCGTTGTCGTTGTCCGCCGTCCGCACTCTACTGCGCATGCGCGTCTCTTCAGCCCCCGTCAGCGTTTGGGCTGACGTCAGCGCAGTCCACTATAAAAAGAAATAGTTAGGCGGGCCAGGTTTCGATCTCACGACTCTGGCTGCAACGGGAGGTACGTGGTGCTCTTCCCACTGCGCTACAAACCGCGACGGGAGCATGTGCTACGAACGTGCCTTATGTCCTTCACTCATTCAAACTACGTCAAGAAGGTACTGATACAACGAAGGCACGCGAAGCTGAACGTCAACGGAAACGGCGAACTGAAAACTAATGGGAACTTCAGTCGACCCCATGGCTGCTTCGCCTACTACTCAGGGTTCCCCTACGGGAAGATGGTGTAATTTTTTTTATTCACTTCCCCCACGATCATTCATCACCACCGTCAGAGAAAGTTGGCTTTCCTGCAGGGCGTTTTCGCGGTATAGACGCCTTCAGTGAGAACATTAAATCTTCGCTTTAAAAAGAATTAACGTAGAATACTTGAAATTTCTTCGTTGTTGAAGAACGAAAATGCCCAGGCAGAAGTGAAGTAACGAAGGGTGAAGCGGAAAACAGTAGACAGCAAACAAGACGTCTCTATCGCTTTTTATTTTTTTCTTTCACCCAATTTTCAGTAGGTCCCCTTCTTTTTCTGGACTTATTGCTAATATTTCTCCACTTTTGCCCTATCACAGTACCATTTCTTCTGCTTCATCTGCATCAAAGTACTCCCCTATCATATTTTAGCAGTGGCATGATCAACGTGATGCTCTACTGCGTTTTCTTATACACCGGTTCTCCGCTTGTAGCCACAAAAAGGGACTGACCTCTCATGCCACGTTTAAAACTTCCTTACTTACTGTTTCTCTCCGCTTTCTTTCTTTCTTTCTTTCTTTCTTTCTTTCTTTCTTTCTTTCTTTCTTTCTTTCTTTCTTTCTTTCTTTCTTTCTTTCTTTCTTTCTTTCTTTCTGTATCGTTTACAGCCTGTCCTCGTTCTCTCCAACTTACTCCAGTTTTTTGATTGAGTTAAATTCAACTTCATTCTCCAGAGATACAGTAGTGTAACACTTACATTTACCCTCGGCTGAAGGTACACGGGGCCGGGGAGTTATCGTACAAGGCAGCAGTCGGAACATTACAAGAAATGAGACATAACCTGGGGAGTGTAAGCATACAGTGGTTCAAAAAAAATCCCGGGCAATCTCCACTAACGTGAAACCGGACAGGGGCGAAGCATGCAATGTATTAGTGTATCCTTGGCGCCTTGGCGTTTTTCCCAACGGAAAAAAAAACCGTTGGGGGTAGAGCTATACAGCTTTGCTGTAAAAGTCTTTTGTCTTTGAAGCACGAAGCTCTCCAGCGCGAGGCGTAAACTAGTGTCCCGGTGTTTTTTTTAGCACGCGTTACGTCCTTTGCCGAGGCGTAAACGAGTTTCATGGTGTTTCAGTACCGTGACCACATCAGACGACGATTACTATTACGGCAGGAGGCGCCAACAGCCCCAGCCCCTAAGGGACTTCGCCTCTAAAACTAAATGAAAAGCTGTCACTTTGCCATCCAGTGTAGGTGGCAATCAGTGTAAACTAACCATAGCGTCATTACGCAATGACAAAGGTACAGAAACATTGAAAACAAATCGTCTATAGTACATTTTTCCGGTGTTGCCTTTTTCGGGGTCTATCCACCCACTTACACGTTTTCCCTTTTAACGGTTCTTACTGATCTTTCCACAACGTTTAACTTTTCCACCCTCGACTTTGCTACGGTAGATTCCTACCTCATTACACGGTTGCTAAGACACAAAATAAAGAACACCCGTCGCATTCTTTTAATTTTTTAAAATTTCCCGTTTTACATTTACCCCTTTCTTTTTCGCACTCCTACCCACTCACTTCCGTAAAATTTTATTTAATCCTCTCTGTTGCGCTCCAAAAGGTCAGGTGCAGCTCCATTTTCGCCCCAAGCGCATTCCCTCCAACTTTTTGTTCATGAAGCTCTGCTCTAGCACTTCGGTGTAGGAATTTTCCGGGCTATTCTTTTGGTGCTAACAATCCTGTTTTTATTTCTTTCATTCATATTGTCTTTGCGTTACCCCGACTGTTTTTTTTTAGTTTTCTCCCCGTTTTATCCACCTTAATTTTTTCCTTACCGTCATCATCCTTCTTCCCTCCCACTCCTTTCTTTCTCCCACTTCCGTCGCATTTCCACTCGTCGATTCCCACCTTGTTTATAGTGCCCCATGACCTTTTGGCGCCCAAGGTTGCTCTTGTTTGTCTTTCTTCGCCGCTCTCTTCAGAAATAAGCGTCCCGTCCCTCGCTTCCACTCATTTCCTCTCCCGTGGCTTGTTATTGGCTTTCCCCCTTCCGGACATCCTCCCAGCGTTCGCGTTTAATGAATTCCGTTATTAGCTCGTCAAGGCGGGTGCATCGAATAGATCAAGAAACAGGCGTATAGGCGCTCCACCTTCGCCATGGCAGGGTGTAGCTCAGTAAACAAATAAAAACATTCAAGGTTAATTTCCTTTTCCAGGTGGATCGGTAACGACAGTAAACGCAGGGGGTGATGTTTGTAACGAATCCCCGCTCAACAAGAAATTTTATTTGTGTTATTGATGCCTCTCCTCCTCCTCCTCCTATTATTATAATAAACATCATCATCATCAGCATCGTCGTCCTCCTCCTCCTACTGCTTCTACTCCTATTATTATAATAAGCATCATCATAATCAGCAGCATCGTCGTACTCATCATCATCATCAGCCGCAGCAGCATCGCACTTTATCCGCATCTTCCCCCTCCTCCGCCTCCTCCTCATCATCATCATCGTCATCATCAAAGTTGTGTGCTCATCCCATCGCTCTTGTGTCATTCTTGTGATACCACTTCAAGTAGTAGTAGTAGCAATAGAAGATAGGTACGATGACCCGCCGCGGTGGCTCAGTGGCTAAGGCGTTGCGCTGCTGAGCACGAGGTCGCGGGTTCGATTCCCGGCCGCGGCGGCCGCTTTTCTGATGGAGGCGAAAAGCAAGAACGCCCGTGTGTACGAGATTTCGGCGCACGATAAAGATCCCCAGGTGGTCAAAATTAATCCGGAGCCCTCCACTACGGCGCGCCTCATCGCCTGCGTTGCGTCGGCGCGTTAAACCCCACAATCAATCAAGAAGATAGGTACGATGACGCGTCAATGTACTCTGACGCCCACTCTCTCTCCACTGTCTCTCCTGTGAATCTGGCTCGCAATCCCGCTCCACGCGCGGGAATGGTGAAGTGTCAAGTGGGTAATTATGTGGCACCGACGCACAAGATGTGGACGGGATCGACAGGATGATCCACCACCGTCTCTCAAGTGGAGTATACAGTCTTTGCATTCCTTCTTCCGCTAATCACATTACTGGGGAGGTGGCGATGCCGATGACGGTGTGTATTTATGTACGAATGGACTAATTGTTCGCTGGAGCTGGACGTACGTAGTATAAAGATATGCGGACAGTTCTCTTCCCGAAACCAGCTCCCGCAGACCTGAGCGGGCTCTGAAGAGTCAGTGAAGATGCGCCCACTTGTTGAAGGCGCCGGTAGTCGCTCTTAGAAGATTTTCCATTTCCTATGCTGCGGTCTTGAGGGTTTGGTGACGTCTTTCATTCCTGAACGATTTTCCTGGGATGTTATTCTTGATGGTTGTAATGTGATGTTTTTGTTTCGGTGCCTGTTTTTGGCTCTTTTTCTTCGTTTCTTCTTCATCTGTTAGACTTCCCTAGCGACCCCTCCCACCCGTTCAGACGCGATTGATATGACTGCTGTATTTGTTGCTCTTTCTTGCGGAGCTCATCAAAACAGGACGTACATCATTCATTCATTTATTCATTCGTTCGTTCCTTATTTCCCCTTAGCTGCAGACGGTTGATTCTCCATGAAAATCTAGGACTGGGAGTTCTAAACGTTTGGGTACTCGGAAATACCTAAGAACTGCGAGAAGGCTTTAGACCGGCCTTTATTGGTAATCTTCACTATGAGGAAGCCCAGTTCACTGGCCCGTGCATAAATTAACTTTGTTTCTACTTCGAACCCTCTGCATAACTATTTACTCACGCCGGATAATCATCTGACAAGTTGCGCTACTTACTTATTTCGCAGTTACTTACTTACTCACGTATTACTTTACTTTCTTGCTTTCTTTGCTCACGCTGGATAATCAGCTGACAGGTTGCGCTACTTACTTATTTCGCAGTTACTTACTTACTCACGTATTACTTTACTTTACTCACTTGCTTGCTTTACTCGCGCCGGATAATCAGCTAACAAGTTGCGCTACTTACTTATTTCGTAGTTACTTACTTACTTACTTACTTAATCACGTATTACTTTACTTTTCTTGCTTGCTTACCTACTTGCTTACTTTACTGACCGACCGACCGACCGACCGACCGACTCATCAGCTGGCCACCGCCCAAGCCACTGGTTCTAGAAATTGAAATATGGATGGACCCAGACACTCACTAAGGAGATTTTGTTTTTCGGAATTTCCCCCTAGCGGCAATAAATAGATTTAACATGGTTTCCCAAAATCTCAAACATTTTAGGTGCGTGAATTGTTGAGTTGATTGTTGTGCTTGGAGGTCACCCATAAAAATGCCTTAAATTAAGCTCTGAATTTGTACCTAATCAAACCTTAAGTACGAGCGCGGCCATCTTAGCCCTTGACGTGCAGAACCTCCAGTGTGACGCACAGAAATCCTAGGTACTCCTCGGCGACTGTTGCGAAGCGCCACAACTTCACGAGTTATTACACGTCTGGCTCATTTTCCTTACTCTTAGCTAATTCAAAAACACGTAGACAAGTTTTTAGCGCACTATACTTCTTAAAGACACAAACGGGGATGGGTAAAGATGCTAATTAGACATAAATATTGGTTAGCAAGTGCGGGGCCCACTGAAAGAATGGACCGATTCATTTTCAATGCGATTGGTGAGTGCGGGAAAGTCTTGTAACCTGCGACTAAACAACACGCAGCCCTTCAAACAATAGGCCCTCTTAAATATGCGTACGTTCTTTGAAGTCGAAAGCCTGGTGATACTTGTCAACAACTTCTTTACTGATACATCGTATTTGCGTCTCCCTGGTTTTCCTTTCCGTGTCTTCTGGCTCGGATTAATACGGCCGAATTATTTTCTTATACTCAGGTGCAGTCACGTTCAGGTGTAATGAAACACTCACTATTCTACAACTTTGCTTTGTGAATAGAAGATAGTTTTGTGAATTTTGTGAAGGCGGCACATTAGCCTCTGAAAGCTCCCGGCCAAAGCAGGTACGCGGCCATTTTTTGATTCTCTATCTCCACACGTTCCAAAACCTGTCGTTGTTGTTACTCCTTTTTTTGAGGGCATATCCTCGGTATTCAATGGCGTGGAATGTATGCAGGCAACGAAGTGTGCGCCGCCATATCGGTGGCCAAGCGTCTGTTGCTAGGCGACGTTGTGCGCACGGCCCGCTGATCAGGCACCCCTATTCTCCTCCATGCAACCGTCACTCGTTACGTCGGGCTCCGCGGGATGGCGGCACTTGTCCGTGCTAAGCACGACTGTGAAACACATGACTAGGTTTCACGTTATGAACTCTTCGCCGAACACAAAGTATTGCGTCGAGTTCACTGTGAGTGCGATTAATAACATCTGTGTTGGCGCCACAGTTTAGAATCGGATTGGAACGGAGCAGATGACGCACGCCGGTGTCTTTTTTTTTCTTCGGCGTGCGGCCGCAGTGGCCCAGGCTGCGCCGTGTCCGTGGCGCATCGGCCATGTCTCTGGCCGTTTCCAGTGTTGCCAAGCGAAGAAATTGACCGCTAAACTTTTCAACGAATACCGTCTATACCCACCAAGGGGACTGGCAGTATTTCACTTGCTATCCCCAAAACCAGGCATCCATGAATTTTCTAACAAAGGAACACTGCAAATGTCGTTTATGTATTGATTTGCTACCCTATGTATACGTAACGTCTTGTTCTTGTTCAACAATGTTGACAAGTATGAACATTGACATCGAACTTAGACGTTTAGATTTGGCTGTGGGTATATAAGAGTATTGCGGAGTTTCTGTTTCACTTTGGCCGCGTGGCTGAATTGAGTCACAGAGAGACTGACAGTCAGACCAAAATTTCTGCGTTTAAGTAGCCCAAGAAAGACTATCATCATTAAAAAAATGGTAGCGCAGTGGTAGCGCGTCGGGCTGTTACTGTCAATACCTGGGTTGAAATCCTAGGGCATCACACACGTTCTGTACTCTTTCCTGCGGCGGGCATTTTCTTGACCAGTAAACAACAACTAATACAACAACGACGGTTTTCGCTGGATAGGGCACTTAAAGCTTTCCCCTTTGAAAGCATAAAAAGAAGAAAATGTACACCATGTGATGTCGAAAAGAAGCTTTTCATGGTGAAAACTATGATTATTTTTAACCCGGGCGGGCCCAGTTTAGTTGAGGCGTAAAATCCTCCTCGTGCATTTAAAACCAGGATGAAGAATTGCAAAGCTGTCTACCAGCATGCCTCGCGCCGTACGACCTTCAGGGAGTCAGGGCTCAAGTTTCCCAAGGGCAGTAATAATCGCGCTCGTAAAACCAGCCAAGAAAGACGGGAAGGTCGTGATCAAGGAAAGCCGCTTTTGTCCAGCGAGCTTGCGAGTCGCCCGAAATAGCCCCTGCGTCCCTTTTGCGCCATCTTTAGGGAAGCTGGAAAGTTTTCCTAACCGATTTTTGCTTGTACGTCTTGTAAAAGAGGAAGAATAAAACTAGGAGTTTTGTAGCTCGACACTATGAATGCCTTACGCGGACGCGCATGCCATAGCCTCGGCTCCAGCCGGCTCTCGAGACGAAATTGGATAGCAGACGACAGGAACGCACTCAGCACTGAACGCCGGCGGAACGTCTCACCTTTGAGCGTGGACGTGCATGTTTTTGTTTGTTTTGAGCTATTTATTAGTTTCCCGATTCACTGAGTAGTACCCTCCCCCGGTTTTTTCCTTCTTTTTTGTAACAAGATAACCTGAAAATAACAGTGTAATAAGGCAAAGCAGACGACAAAAAAGTAGACGCAGACAACGAGAACGTCATATCACCCACACATACCCAAACAGAAAAATCAGAACGAAAGCAAACAAAAAAAGAGGGGAAAACAAGAACAGAAGTTCGAGAGGTCGCCTAAAGGGTAGAGCCGCGCATTATTTGGCCGGCGGGTCGCGGGTATTGCGTTGCTTTTGTTCCTGCTTACAATGTTTTGAACAGCGAGCGCCCAAGGATGGAAAAAAAAGGAGGGGTGGAGGCGAAGGAGGGGTGGGTGGACGTCGATTGTAGTGCGCTGGCTTTAATGTACCCGCATATATGAGTGACTCGCTCGTCCCCCACTCGCTGGACCAGCTTGCCGCAATATTCCGGTCAAGGCTATAGCCGCGCGACTTTCGCGTCGTCTGCGGTGGCCGGGGCTGAGGCAGCGTCGTCTCAAGCACGCAGACGATCTCTCGCTAGCAGACAAACTTTACCTTCGTCGTCTACCCGGCTTTACCGCGAACGGCTGAATTTTTTTTCGTACGTGAATGTAGTTTGCTGTAATCTTCTAAATTAATCAACTTTGTTTTCAGGTGGCATACTTCTATTTTATTACAAATTATAATCTGTGCCTCGATTTAGAAACGTACGTCCGTACGTCGCGAAGCATGTACAGGTGTTACATCGATAACTGGAACAATTTAAAAAATTTTCCTGAGTGAACCGATGCTCGGTTCGCGCTCAAATTTCACTCGAAGGTCGCATTTTGTGGTCTATTTTGTCTGACACCGGGAACGACAACATTACTTACCATTTTATTTTTAAAATAAATAGAAACGATTTTCACTTATGGGAAAATGGCGGCCGACTTGGACGTGCAAGTTAGTGCAAGCCGATCTTGGAACGCCGGTGCCACCTGGGGTATGCAGGTGGCGCCGGCCACCTTACTCTACCTTACTTACTCTACGCATTGTTCATTTGCGTAGAGTAAGCAGGAGTGGGGGTGAATTTTGCAGGCACTCTGACGTAACGAATGGTAGGTGGCCACGATTACTAAAGTAGGGTGGCATCATACCACCGATGATTACCTACGGCGCTATCACACTGGGCTGTAATTCGGAGAACTAGTAAAATGGTTATAGATAGCTTATGACATATCTAAAAGACACCGGGAATATGCTTTGGGAACAGAATCCAGCGTCATAGGTTATACCACGAACTTGTCCAGAAGGCCTTCCAACTCGATTTAAGTTTAGTTCTTTAAGCAGTGTTTTGTTCCGATAACAATGATACCAATTTATCAACTTCAAAGAAAGCATGGCGATAATCAAGGAAACAGAAAAAAAATCACGCCATATCCCCGGAATGAATGATGATAACTGGGGCGAAGCTCGAGAGGGGGATATCATCGGTAACCGTAACTCTCCCGTGAAAGTTCGCCCATTACATCATTAAGAAAGACGTAAGACTGTGTGCGTACATTGTACAAATCAACTTTTATTTTTGGAGTCAATGCTCCCAGGCCCAGACCTGGTGAAAGACCCCGCGCCATCGAGGACTACCCCGCACCTCACCACAATTTGTCACGTAGGATGGGACACAACGGTAAAGAAAGAACTTTTATTTAGGGCGAACTTGTGCCCGAACAAGACGAGAGGAAACGAGCAAAGGTCCTTGCGTCTCGTTCGATCTCCGAGAACGACTGCCTGCGTTCGTGGCGTGATCTCTTGCGTGAGCTCCCCCTCGCAGTGCACGTGCGCTCGCGCCTCCGTTGGCGAACACAGACAAGCTCGCGCTCCCGGTGCCGAGTTTGCGCTGCCGGTTGCAGCCGGTTCTTGCGCGTGCAACGCGGCCCACTTTGCGACATCTCCGAAAGCATGCGGCGGTCACGTACCACGAGACACAAGGGATGGACAGACCCATGGCTTTAGGAGCTTCGCCCCTAAAAAATGGCGCAGATTGCAGTGCCAGGCTGAAGAAATAACAGAGCTGGCGGCCCCTTTCCCTTCGTCGGAGACACGGCTCTTCACGTGGATTTCCGAACTTGCCGCTGAAAGCTCCCCATGACCGGCAGGCCCGGATCGTTTTGTCCTCAGCCTTTCACATCTCTCCCAAAGTGGACCGCGTTAGCACGTGCTAGAACCCGCGGCAACCGGCTTCTCGCACTCGGCGTCGGTAGCGCGAACTCGGCGTCTGTGCTCCCCACATTAGGCGCGAACGCTCGTGAACTGGCGAGCGCGCGGGAGATCACGGCACGAACGCTGGGCAGAGTGTTCTCGAAGGTCGAGCTGGCCGACGCCGGGCGCTCCTCACGAGGACTACGCTCACGTGCTCTGGGTCTTTTAGATGCGACGGCATCTCATTCACTCGCCTTGTCCCTCCATACGGCGTTGTCGTTGTCCGTCCACACCCCTCCCCCATTCTCCTCGCCGCGCGAGCTGCGCTCTCCGCCGCTCACCCCCTCTCCTCTCCGATAGCGAACACTCTCTCGCGAGGGGCATTGGATTGGATTCGATTGGGTTGGCTTGGCTTGGATTGGATTGGAATGGATTGAATTTGGATTGGATTGGATTAAAGTGGATTGTGTTGGATTGTGTTGCGTCATAGCCGCGCCACGTTGCGTCATAGCCGCGGTCGTTCCAGCACCGGCCAAAGAAATAAAGAATACATCATACGAGTTCCTCACACGTTTCACGCAATTAGAGAATCAACCCAACGGAAACACCGAGTGAACCCCCAAGATGCGTCGCATCTCCACAGGGTTCCCCTCGCGGGAAGGTGGGGTAATTTTTTCTTGCTATTTTTTTTTCGGGTAGCGCTATACGGCGGAACTAAAAGCTTAAACAGTTCTGCTGTTAAGAGCAGTGGTGACGCTTCTCTATGACGTCACAGAATCCTGTTTGCGTGATTGGCTGCCACCGTGGAAAGCCACCGTCAAAAAAAAACAGGACTGCGAGGTTGTAGAGCGGCCTCCAGCTCCGTCTTATTGCGTCACTTGAATTCTGACTTACACTTAGCCCACTTATAACTGTGTTTGAGCGCTGGACTCCTCTATTACGTCACTCCTTCCCAATTACGTCACTCAAGCGCCAAATTTGAATGTTTTTCAAGGTGTTTTTGCATTTTTCCAGTTAGACGTCTTTCGTGGCTGGAATAGAGGCGAGTAAGATAACGAGAATTCTTTCCAAGTTTCCAGCTAAATGCGCAAAAACGACAACTAAACGCGCAACGCAGAACACGGGCAAGAAAATAAAAAAAGAAGGACAAGAAAAGGGCCTGGCGCTTCCCAAAGCGTCAAGTTTATGTAAGGCTCGCCCTCATTCCAGGATAGTTTGTTTTTCTCTTTCCCCTACGGTGACCTGCACTCATCCCCGGAGCGGTTGGCGCGAAAAACAGAGAGCGTGTTTGTCGTCGGAGGCTCTCTTCGAATAGCGGACAACGCGGAAACTAACGAACAAAAAGAAAAAAAAACAGGGGGAAAAAGACAACAGCAGACAACGCTTGGCACGCACAAGCGCGCTTGTGTGTGCATGCATTCCCGAGTGACCGCGGCTGTCCGGGAACGGGCGCACAGGCAGCCGTAACGGTAGAATATGACGACAGATCTCTGGTAGTTCTGAACGATGACCAGCTCTGAAGTGCACGATTAGCGGTTAGAATTTTCTTGTGTTTTGTTTTGTTCTCGAGGTTGTTATTTTTAACAGTTTTACTCACCGGTGTTTTTCGTTGCGGCCCTCTTTCAAAGAGTCGATTTACTTATTATCTCGCCCCAAGACTGTTATTCTTACCCTCAAGGCACCTAGAATTCGTCTTCTTCACGGTATGTTTCGTCATTTCGTGGAATACTCTGGCGCCATCATTTTTTTTTCGTTATTCGGGGATGTTTTCATAGGATTACTAAGTGCTTCACATCAGCAGGCGACACGAAGTTCTTGTCGATGGAGGGCCGTGCACGCGTAGCGGTGATTCCGCGCCTATATAGGGCTTACACTCACCAAATGAGAAGACTTAATTTCTGCGTAAGTGAAGAAAAAAACAGCAGGGTTTTTTGGAAAAAATTATACGCCTCAAGGAGAAATCACTCATGATACAGGTTAACACTTCATACCATACAGTACGTAATTTCTTTTCACAAGATGCTGGTGGTTTGCAAACCCACCTGGTTGTAGGCATGCGATATATATATATATATATATATATATATATATATATATATAGACACGGCTAGTACAAAGAAGTTTATTCACGCATTGACAATGGGACTTGCCTTCATCAAAGTACAGTTCTCATTGTCGATACGTTATTAATTATTCTTTTCGTGTCTCCGACTGTTTACTATTTCTATTTCTACGTGCGCTTTGTGAGTTTTCTCTTTTTTGCGGTTTTGCGGTTTCGCGCCCCCTTGTGGCGAAATGAGTGAACTACCGAAACCAATAAAGTCCGGGAAGCGTTCGCAGCGACTACCCAGGGCTGTGAAACCGAAACAGGTGACACTTAGTAAACGAATTTGTTGACCCACACGTTTGTGTGGGCTGGGCCGTAAAGGGTTATCCGGAGAGGGCACGTCCAGAATACGCGCCTTCATGGAAATTAGCGTTAAGAAAACGAAGCCTCTTTGTCCCAGTTGTCGCTGTTTTAGGAGTGTTTCGTGGGGTGCCCTCTGCCGCACGGCAGAGAGCACTCGCTTTTAACGAAGCTCCGCCTGTAACGAAGTACAAGCACTTCGTTGACGTTTCTGTTTAGGTATATACAGAATCAGAATGAGGAATCATGGGCTCGTTGAATAAAAACAAATAAGGGTCGGCAGTCAAGAACGTCAAGGAAGGCAAAGGGGAAAAGGCGGTTCGACATTTGTGAAATGTTTGAATGACACCTTTAAAATCTCTCTCTCTCTCTCTCTCTCTCTCTCTCTCTATATATATATATATATATATATATATATATATATATATATATTGTTACGTGGCGGCAGATGACACGGACCATGTAGCGATGAAGCGATGTATTTACATAATGGTTAAAGAACTATTTACATGATGCCAAAACGGAGCCCGGCCTGGCAGCGCGGCGCACCAGCTCTTCTTCGTCGTCACCATCCTTGGTGGTGGGCTATGGCACCACGGGGATTGTCCGCCACGTCCCGTGACATCACCCCGCCGGTCGAAGACGACCGTCCCGGTCGACGCCGACGCCAGTTGGCGAATCAATGCGGATGAGTGTGCGATGAGAAATGCAGACGAATCGCTTGCCGCCACGAATGACGATGATGGTGTTGATTGATGCCTGGCTCAGCAACAGCAATGGCTTCAGCCGTGACGAAGCGCCGAAGGTCCTAAGGCCACGTCGGACGGAAGGGCGGGGGAATCCATCTTCGGCTTGTATGGGCACGGCTCATCTCGGCTTGTCGTCAATTGGGTCTTTCGGGCTGGGGACACGAGGCGGGGGACATCGTCGTGTGGTGGTCTCTGCTGGGCTGGGGCTGCCCGGCGCGGCTTCGATATCCCTGGCGGCGACGTCCATACCGATGCGATGCGATGCTGGGACCAGGACGGGGATGACGAACCCGCACGCTCCACCAAATGTTACGTGGCGGCAGATGACACGGACCATGTAGCGATGAAGCGATGTATTTACATAATGGTTAAAGAACTATTTACATGATGCCAAAACGGAGCCCGGCCTGGCAGCGCGGCGCACCAGCTCTTCTTCGTCGTCACCATCCTTGGTGGTGGGCTATGGCACCACGGGGATTGTCCGCCACGTCCCGTGACATATATATATATATATATATATATATATATATATATATATATATATATATATATATATATATATATATATATATATATATATATATATATATATATATATATATATATATATATATATATATATATATATATATATATATATATATATATATATATATATATATATATATATATATATATATATATATGTAGCGAATCAGAAAATGGAAAATGAGGGGCTCCGTGAAATAAGACAGAAAATAGCGGTTGGCAGTCAAGAAAACCTCGGAAAGCAAAGGGGAGGTTGTGGTGGGTCATAGAAAGAGATGAAGAATTTTTTGAGTCGGAAAGAAAGTGGTGAAAAAACGCCCGCCGGGTGGGATCCGAACCCACGACCTCCAGAATACCGGTATTCTGGAGGTCGTGGGTTCGGATCCCACCCGGCGGGCATTTTTTCACCACTTTCTTTCCGACTCAAAAAATTCTTCATCTCTTTCTATGACCCACCACAACCTCCCCTTTGCTTCCCGAGGTTTTCTTGACTGCCAGCCCTTATTTTCTATATATATATATATATATATATATATATATATATATATATATATATATATATATATATATATATATATATAAATTTGAATGAGGTAGCACGGTAGCGACCTCCATCGTTGCCAACGTTTCAGCAAAAAGACTTGCCGCGGGGATTTGCCCGTTGTGGCTCTTGTAATGTGCGCGGCATACTTGCTGCAATATATATACCGTAAAGTTCCGAGCGAACGCCCGCCCCCGAAAAATCGCTCACCCCCGCTTAGGAGCGACATATTCGATTTACTACAAGAGCTCAACGATCCCTTACCCCCTAAAATCGATGGCATTACCGGTGATGAGTGAACAAAATAAAGGCGAATCATTTATTCATGTGTTGATGCGGTGACTTATTTTTTGTCCTTACCGTCCTGATGCCGAAAGTTCGCCCAGTTGTTAATTTTCACTTGAAATCTCTGAAATTTGGGTGGGCGTTCTTGCGGAACTTCACAGTGTATATATATATATATATATATATATATATATATATATATATATATATATATATATA
The DNA here is from genome assembly GCF_048455015.1 of Haemaphysalis longicornis. Taxonomy (NCBI): domain Eukaryota; kingdom Metazoa; phylum Arthropoda; class Arachnida; order Ixodida; family Ixodidae; genus Haemaphysalis; species Haemaphysalis longicornis. The sequence continues at coordinate 78,021,598 of NW_027526225.1, read as the reverse complement.
TATACAAAAAATAAGCGTGGGAGGATCCTATAGAAATACTCATGCGGGCTCTCGAAAGATAAACGAAAAACAGCAAAAAAGGCATTCGTACTATAAGCACCACGTGTCACGGGGGCGTTTTTCTCGCATAGCGCATGCAACATTAAGCACTCCATCCACAGCGCTATAGTATGCGCCGCAGTTCACTGCACTGATCCTGGAAACGTCGCGACCTTTTCACAAATTCCGCCAGGAGGTTTGCGTAGAGTCGTATACGGATGGACACGTATGCATCTTGCTTAAAGGTCACGGGATTAAGGAGAGTTAGATGAACCGAAAGATACATATATAGCGGGGAAGCAAGGGGAGGGGGGGTTAACATTTGGCATTGAATTAGGTTTGACATCTGGAAGATGTTAAAACATGGCGCGTCGACCTTTCCGTGGAAAATTAACGCGCAAGATGTCAGGCCGTTCACACGTTGCTACTGCCAACGCCTCTCAAGGGCAAAAAGAGCTTACTTGCGGTGTCGCCTTTCGGTGGCTGCATCTGCGATGTCACTGACCTGGGCAACAAAAATATCTCGGCCACTGTAGTCTGCTTACGCGCTTTGAAGACGGAAGCCTATCGATTGTCAAAGCCTTCTTTACTCCTACAATGAATTTGCGTCTCTTTGTTCACTTCCGTTTCTTCGTCCTCCGACGCGAATTACTCCGACAGGTAGAGTCACCCCTCTTCAAGCCGCAGTTTCCCTCATTCGGAGTACATTTCTGCGTGCACTTTTAACCCGAAAAAAGTTTTATTCCGTGATTCACGAAGATTTAACTCAAGTCATATCCGTCACAGAAATGACGCCAGTAAAACGAAGCAAGCGGCCTGTAAAGGGTGCACCCCTGCACACAAGGTATGCCTGCGGGGAAGAAACGTTTAGTACTAATGAGTACGTTTTACTTCGGGTTGTTCGTTTTCGGGTTTTAAATTTTAACAGGAAAGTGTGTTATGCCGGGACACACCAGGATTTCACTGACGTCATATCCGTCACGGAAATGATGCCATTACACCTTTGCCGAAGCGACCCGCCAGCAGGACGCCGCTCGCCGAGCACGCCCACAAGACAGCCGGCGACCCCCAAATCAAGCTCAGCTGCAGATTTCCCTGCACATTTCACTTTCGTGTTTTACCGATTCCTATGGCAGAGGAATCAACCACAGTTTTTTTTTCTCTTCACGCGCCACCAAGGTCACCTGTCACGTGGCCCGCATCGGGCTAATTCATTTTTCACTTCGGCAGGCTGCCTGGTTTGCGCTGTACTCAGCGCTCAACGCTGCTGCTCTGGCGACCCTAGTGCGAACCTCACACGACCCGAAATGTGTTCTAACAGCAGCGCTGTTTAGGCCAACACAAATCCATCCGGTGGAGATGGAAAACCTCGAGCGCACGCGAGCGCATGCATCGCGGTGACCTCCCGGCGTCGTCCAGGCTTGCGCGTGGGCTTACGCCACATGAGGAGCTCTCGCCTTCGTCGTCGTCGTCGTGAAGCGACCGGCGCGCCTCGGGTTCGCCGCACCAACGACGAATCTGTCAAACCATCCCTTCATAATCCACACGTGGAGACGGCCAGCGGATCAGTTGACGAAGTGGAGGTCGACTAAGGCAAGGGCGTGCTACAAGAGGATTTGGCCTACGCGACTTTGTCGTCGGAAGACGACGACTAAATGGACGACGACGATTGCTACTGAATAAAACACTCTACATACTTTAATGGCATTTGCTTTACAGCGCCGTCCAAAACGGCTTTGCACTGCTGGTGTCCGGCTGCTCCTTCTCTCCTGAGACCCGCTGTCAGTGTGGGGAGAAGCTAGGTCGACCCCCAGCTCTGCTGTTTCTCCAGCTTTGCACCACTAGTGCAAGTTGCGCCAATTTTTATTGATTTATTTTCTCTTTACAGCCGCAGCCATTTTGGCACCGTTCGTGCTGACGCTGCCGACAGCGACGGCAACGACAACGGCCACTTTTCGCGTTTGATGAGAGTCCTGCAAATTTCGCCTTAATAGAAAAAAGGTTAACCGCGAGAATGCCACCGTGAGACGTCGGCGTAGGGTGTGTGACCAATCGTTACCTAGAATACGGAGATACGACGGAGATACGATACGATTAAATGGGAAGTAATGTACACAGAGCTGTAAATCTTACCGTGCCACGTTACGCATACGGCATAATCGGTGCACGAGGATTCCTTTCCTTACAGTGCCCCTTCGTTATTTACTTCTTTCACTTTTTAATTCTTCTTCTTTCATTTCTTACTCGTATCATTTTCCCTTTGGTTCCTTGCTTTTTTATTCCTTTCTTTTTGTTTTTCTTGCAACCTTTTTGCCTTGGTTGCTTTCTTGTTTCTGGCTATCTTCCTGTCTTTTGTTTTAAAATTCAACCAGCCAGTCATTTCTTTTTGGTTTTCTTTCATCGAGTGTTTTTTAACCCTTTCGTTTCCGTTTCTATTTATCAGGTTTAACTTTATTGCTCTCCTCTTCGCTTCCCTCAAAACCTCAAAAACGCACTGGCATTTGCCGTCATTTTGGGCTTTTTCTCGCCCGAGAACAACGTGTGACAACGAACAAACATCAGTGAATATTGAAACTTCTTTCTCTTATCTTCCATTTGCGGTAACACCTTCTTCGTGGCTGCGTTCAAAAACACCGCTAAGAACACACACTCCGCAACTGTTCTCGCTCGGGCAGATCTTCAGCTCAATAACGAAAAACAGAAGAATAGAAAAAAAAGTTCGAGAATGCGGCTCGAGTGACGGCTGCACGTTCGTGCAGCAGAACGTCCCACGCTCGTCAACGCCGCCAATTCCGTAATATATACGTTCGTCTGACGCGAGACACGCCACTACGCTCAACTCGAAGGCCCTGCTGTCCCAGCGGTGATACGCGAGTCGGGGAAATTTCGAGCGAAAAAAAAAGGCAAATCAGGAACCCGGGTGGAGGGGAGTGTCGTCTCATAAAGGTCGCAGCCCAGCCCGCGTGTCGTAAAAGGTCGCCGCATGCGAGTAGTACGAGCTGGCTCGTCGTATACGACCGTGCGCAGATAGCGTGCAGTGCCGTGCGGTAACCGGACGCAATCATACCGCCACGCTTCTCGGGTAGCTAGATTCGGGATAGTGAAGGGAGGGGAGGGAGATGGTTAACGCGGAGATGGGGGAGGGCGAAGGAGGCAGCGGCAAGACGCGCGAAAGATGTTTCCAGGCGGTGTGATCGTTTGACATTTCCCGCTTGCAGCGCGCGTTGGCGGCGCTTCGGTGGCGCTCCGTATGGGGAAAATGGGCGGTGGTTGGGGAACCACGTGGGGAAAGGTCGCGGAGTAACGGATCCGCAGGAGTGGCGGCTGCGGTTGCGTCGCTGAGCCGAGGGCGGCCGGAGCCACGCGGATGAGTCGGTATACGTTTTGCGTGGTGCCCTCGTAAGAGCGCGTGGGCCGGTGACGGGCGGGGTCTTTCGGGAGGCCACTGGCCGGCGTGACCTAGGGGCATCGGGGACAACGTTTCGGTGCGCACTTGGGCTTAGGGAAAACGTTTTTTTTTTGTGTGCGTTTGGGTTCGGTCCATTCGTTTCCCTTTGCACAGTGCGAACAGTACAAACTTGAAACATGTTAAATTAAAAGAAGCAAGACATCGGCTGTGTGTGTGTGTGTGTGTGTGTGTGTGTGTGTGTGTGTGTGTGTTCGTGCGCGCGCGCAGTCTGTTCTTATTTGCGCTGTTCCTTTCTTCAAATCAAATTATACGTTCTGAGGGCCTTCACCGATGTCCGTCCAGTAATGAAAACCTGTAAAGAAGCTTCACTGCAATCGTAAAAGAAAGACAGAAAAGCCAACCTCACGAAGAAAGGAGGACATGGCAGGGCTGAATATACACGGAAAGCAAGTTATGCAGCCGTATTTGAGCAGGCACACACAATATGCCTTTATTGGGCTTCAACTTGGGACTTCCAGCGCGATGGAGAACGTTACTAAAAAGAGGTGACAGGCTGCGCCCCGCACTAAATCACACCTAACCAGCAGTAACTACGCAAACGACGCGTATATTTGATAAGGGGAACGTCTTTATGGTAAAAAAAGCACGGAACTTAAAGCGTATTCGGCACCATTGCTGGAGCTGGAATCCAGGGCATCAGCGTGAAAACCCGTGCTACCCATAAGCCACGCATGACTTTTTTTCACGGTATTTGATGAACGTATTTAGAAAGATACATATACAAGAGCTATTTACAAATTAAAGGTCTTATAATACAGACTGAAACGTAAAAGCTGAAATAGGCTAACTAAGTGAACAGGACAGTTATTACCTGACAGTAAGAGGGCAACGGGGAACGTCGATGCAGTTCCGGTTACCGATGAGGTGTGGAATCGTTTTGGTCTTAGCGAAGATTTAGATGAATTACCATTTGACCTAAGTGCCACTTGAAGTATACCATCGGCGCAATGCACCTGTACGGCAGGTGTGTTTTACATTACATGTGTATGGCTGTAAGGAAAAAGAAAACAGGCTTCAAGGACCGTAATCGCAAGCAGCTTCAAGGTGTCGCAAACTGTAACCCCGGCCGTTCAGAGATGGGTGCATGGCAGGAATACTGTGTTTGCAGTTGATTGCCAGCTTTGAGATGTACCGGCACCGACTGAACATGGTTTTTTTGACTGAAAGAATGCTGTACTGGTCTAGGATGTCCTTCAAAGGACACTACATAAGCCCTTCGACTCGACAGCCAATCTTACCTCCCGAACTGCCTAGGTTTGGCAGCGTGGGGTGGAGGTAAGAAGTAGGCGAATATCTGTGGGTGTGCGTACGTTATTTGCAATAGCTGAGGCTGGTAGTATAGTCTGCCGATGGTGAACCATTCAGGATTATTATTAAGTGGTGAAATAAATAAAATGACAGACGTAACACCTGTATCTGAACCAAAGCAGTGCCAAGAAATTAAGAAAACACTCACTCACTCACTCACTCAACTCACTCACTACACTCACTCACTCACTCACTCACTCACTCACTCACTCACTCACTCACTCACTCACTCACTCACTCACCCACTCAACTCACCCACTCACTCACTCACTCACTCACTCACTCACTCACTCACTCACTCACTCACTCACTCACTCACTCAACTCACCAACCCACCCACTCACTCACTCACTCACTCACTCACTCACTCACTCACTCACTCACTCACTCACTCACTCACTCACTCACTCACTCAACTCACCCACTCACCCACTCAACTCACCCACTCACCCACTCAACTCACCCACTCAACTCACTCACTCACTCACTCACTCACTCACTCACTCACTCACTCACTCACTCACTCACTCACTCACTCACTCACTCACTCACTCACTCACTCACTCACTCACTCACCAGGGTTGTGCTTGAAGCCAACCCCCAGTTCGGAAACGCTGAATTATGCTGTTCACACGGTGTTTAATACGCAACCAAAGCCATCCTTCACTTAGATTTCCGGGATTCATGTACAGTCAAACCTCGTTATAACGAAGTAGTACTGGGACAGTAATTTAGTTCGTTATAACCGATTTTTGTTGTAACAGTAGATTTAAAAATCGGTTCAAACCAACCGGCAATCTGGCCGCCGTGAAAATCATTGATACAACCACGAAATATTTCAAGCTCCGAAGCCACTATAAACAAGGTAGCCTTTATTTCAAGCTCGATGAACCAGTACATAAAACGGGAAATTACAACAGAACAAAGTTCACTTGACAAAACAGGCCTGCTTTCCCCTTTTTTTTTTTTTTTTTTTGAGGTAGGTGGCTGGTGGCTTTTCTCAGCACTGAACAGGATGAAAATTTTCAGTGTCCTCTACGAACAAAAGTGCGTTTTCTACTTCTGCAGTTTGGGACGCCAGGAGTTTTTTGAAGTACTAGGTTCTCTGCCTACTGGCCAATATTTCTTCGTTCGCGAGCGGCTCTCACGGTTTAAGTTCCGTTATAAAAGAATAAGTGTAATTGAAAAAAAAAAACCGTGACCAACCAAACTTTGTATTTAGTTCGCTATAGCAGGTAATTCGTTATATCATTGTTCGTTATCACGAGGTTCAACTGTAGTTGAAAACCGCTCGTGAACTTCTTGCTCATTGGTTGTAAACCTTCACAGCTTCCGCACAGTGCACGAATGCTCACTGCTCACTTCAAGTTCATACATTGCAATCTGAGGAATACTGCGAAAGAACGATAACGTCAAAATAAAATGCACGGTACTTCAGGTGCTCTAGAGAATGTAAATACAAAAAGTCAGCTACTTGTCCGCTCTATTAAAAAAAATCACCCGTGGAAGAAGGCTTGTCCCTTCTATTCTTGCCTCTTTTTATGTCCGGTTCCGAGTTTCCCTTTCGAGTTGGCCCTGATTGGCAGAAGGCAGACGATAGGATTTCATTCAGAATAAACAAGTTTGTTTTTGTGCATGTTAGAAAAATGAAAGTACCTTTTCAACCGGAAGTACGTCACGACTGAAACAGATGCAAAATGAAAATTCGTGAAGTGGACACTATTGAGAAATTCTCCCCTGGGTGTGTTACAAAATGTTTAGGCCCCTACTCAAAAACACACAGAAAACGCGCCGCAGTAGCTTGCTGCTCTGATACATACACGCATAGATGACGCACCATCAGGCCTTTACGTGGTTTGGTCGTCTTAGTCATCCCCTTTCCAAAAACAGATCCTTGCTTCCGCACCTATAGCAGGTTTGTGACAGATCATATTTATCTTAATTTTTTAAAAACTATTTAATACAGTGGCAATATTTATACTTGTTAACACTGTTGAGCAAAAGGAAAACATTAGGCATATTTAAAGCAAGCCGTCAATACATAAATGATATTTGCATTGTTCTTTTAACTAAAAGTGCTATCGTGATAAATTGAAATATGAACAACGGCGCCCGTGGTTTTCAGTACTGTATGATTCAGAGTCTACGTAAGGGGTTGCGCTTGCGGAGTAAGAATAAGTTACCATAGAGCTTTCCCAACCTTAAGGCAGCAGTGCATATACACAGCCCGTCGCCAGGAAGCACAGCATATACTGAAAACCACCCGCGTCGTTGTTCGTACTTCCGTTTATTACGATAGTACATGGCTGCTTGATTTTGGCGATATGAAATAAAAAATGCGTCGTGAAAAAAATTCCCCCGCATTTCCCCGAGGGGGAGAATGTGAAAGTGCGAATGCACGGTTGTCGGCCCGCTTGCGGCGCTTGCGCTCGGCCCCCGCAGCCCACCGCCTCGCCGCCTTCTCTTCCATCTCTTCCATCGGGTTTGTAGTATCACGTGTACACCACGCAGTTATCAAGCCGCTATAACGCCGCTGAGTCACCAACGCACGCCGCTGACGACGTAGTTTGAATGCGTTAAAGATATAAGGCGCGTCACTAACACTGATATCAGCGTCGCGTCCGTGGCTTAGTCGGTAAAGCGTCGCGCTGCGGCCGCAAAGTCCTCGGATCGAAACCTGGCGCCGGATGCTGTTTTTTTTTATATATATAGAGGAGGACTGCGGACGCCGCCGCCGCCGCCGACGCCGCCGCCGCCGCCGGTGGTGGATGGTTTGGGGTCGCTTATAAAGTGCATTCGCACTTAAAACTGGCGCACGATTGTCGGCTGCTTATCAGCTGAGCCGCCGCCACTGCCGCCGCTTCCACAACCGCCGATGCTCAGTTGAGCAGAACTGACTGAATACGGGGTCTTGTGCGCAGCACTGAAAGCGGGCTTTCCTGTCGAACTGGAACCCGCAATCAGACGCGTAACTCTTCCAACACGCCAAAAAAGAATTTGCGCGAACGGGAGGCGGTCTGCCAGCTTTGAGAAGGGAATGCCAAGCAGCTTCACTGTTTACATCAGCGTTCGCGACGTTGAGTCAGTGGAAGTCGGGTATTTCTTTTTTGTACTTGCGATGTTTATCACCACGTGACAGTTGCTGTATACACACGTTAAGTATGGCAGCGATTGTACCTTACAAGTCGCCAGTGGCCAACCTATGAGGATCTCTACACGCTAAAAATATCGTAGTCGGTCCGCGAGGGCGCAGACTCTTTGAAATCTGTGGACTGTTTGCCTGTCGCTCGTAAATAACACTGTCGGTTTCCTAGCGAAAATGCAAGCACGAATACTTTGTGTTGGCAAATGCTCCACTGCTCCGACGTATTTTGCTTTACCGTACTACGCTACGATGCCTGACATTTCTAAGAACCAGACGTGACCGTTAAGTGTTCTTTTTCAACACTTAGCACAGCGTGAAGGAAACAATCACCTGCCTGGTTTGCTTGCCGCGTTGATCTTGGTAATCCACGCTACGAAAAAAAATTAAAAAAAATCTGCCGACGTGCGGCGTAGCACAATGTGTCACGAAGACATATTTCAGCAGCACGGTATTGAACTGCGGGGTCGTCATCTTCTGAGTTAATAGACTCGCGAGTTAATTGTAAACGTTATCCGAGAGCACTCAAACGCGAGCCACCGCGCCGAGCCCGCAATCAAAATGATAAACAGCTCTCCTAGGACGCTTGCAAACAGCGCGCGACCGTATGCGATGGAGCATACTGTCGCACAATACAGCTAGACAACGCCGACCCCGTCGCAGCGATAATCAGGAGCGCAGCACGGCAGATGCGACGCCACGCACACCGCTTCATCGTTTGCGCAGGCCCCCCAAATGACCCGCTTCAATTTCCCGTAGTAAGATAATTACCGACTAACCTATCGTCGCCCGTCCCTGTTTCGAAGGACAATCGAATTAGCCTTCCCGCCGGTTTAATGTGCGCCACGCGCGCAGCCGGTCTTCGCCCAGTTCATCTCGCCGCCGTGGCGGAGGTGGTGGGTCGGCGGGCTTTGCCTGGCAGCCGCCGAGCCGTGAGGGAAAGCCAAACCCACGCAGCGTGCGCAGGCCGGGGTGAAGGACCGGCCGCGACGCAAAATCGTTCGCTGGGAGCCCCGGGAGGAAGACGGGGCCTTTCCCATGCGGCTTCGAGCGATGCCGGCACGCGGCGGAATGGCTGGCGCCACCTGTTGAAACGGTCGGGCAACAAAAGCTGCTTGAGGGGGTAAATTTCGTTCCCTGTGGGTTTTTACTTCGCTGTGCCTGGCGGGCTTTCTCTCTTACGCAGTGCGGGGGTCGATGTGGTAGTCAGAACTGTGTCTAGGAAGTGAGGAATCCGTGACGGGCGGACCAGTCGGAGGAGATCTATTCTCCCAGGGCACTACCGCTAATTTCTGAATAAAGGGGAAGTGGCATTGTCACACGCCAACCTGAAGTGCGTACCGTATTTTTGTGTGTACAACCCGCACGAAACACGCGAAAATTTCAGTGGCAAAAGAGGGCTGGGGATAATACTCGGGTTTTTTCCTTTAGTGGAGCTTTACGGCAATGCGCGTTGTGCCGTGAAGATGGCCTTGCGTACAACAGTGAGGGCTGTGCCTCAAGTGATAACTCTAGCGACAGCAGTTACACTGAGTGAATTGTGACTTTCGCCTTGCAGTAAGTGTATTCTACTTGTGAAATATACGCTTTTTCTCTCTACATAGTATGTGATGTGTAGCTTGAGCAGTAGCTTTGGTGCAGCCTTTCCAGTATCAAATGTGCGGGCAATACGCGAGAATTTTTTTTTATTTTCCGGCGCGCTGAAAGTGGGGGAGCGAATTGTATGCAGGGGTGGGTTATACACTCGAAAATACGGTAATGTACGATGGGGCACGAATTCTGTACATCGAAACACCGAGTTTAGCGGAATTCTAGAAAAGTACGGCTTTGTTTGCTATAATAGGGCTGTAGCGTACGTTGTCGTAAGAAGAAGTGCGCACTCGAGTGACTATCTTCTGTCTCCCTCACTTTTTTAATGCGTAACATTCTTTGCCGAGTACCCTCACAGCCAGGACTGTGTAACACCTTGAATTTACCCAAAAAGGAACATTTGGCTGAAGTAACAAATAAAATCGTTATAATAGCGTACTTGGAGATAATTCGTTGGACAGAATTCTGAAAAAAGCTAGACAAGATAAATAGAGAGAAGAAAATTCTAACAAAAATGAGCTGAGAAAACCAAACATATGTATCTTACACATATCTCCCCGAAACAGGAGAATCATTATTATTGTAATAAGAATAAAGAAAAAAAAAACAGCAAAAGAACAATCAAAATACGAATTCAAAATAGCGAGAACGGCGAACCGCGTAGCGCCCTGCATTTCCACAAAAATGCAGATTTGGCGGAAGTAACAACTTTAATCGTTACAATAGTATAGACAAAATTTCCAAAAGCCACACAAAAAATAAAAATAAAAAGCAAAACTTTAACAATGATGATCTGACAAAATCAAAATTATGCAACCTATACATCTCCCCAAAAAGCAGAAAAATAAACAAAAAAAGTCAGCAAGAAACGTTGGAAATACGACTAAGAAATAGCGTAAACGGACAAACTCAGCAGTACGTCTTGCAATTTCGAAAAAAAAAAACACAATTAGCCAAGTAAAGGCACCTCACCGCTATAAAGGTATATATTTACATCAATGGCAAAAAGAAACGAAAAAAAAACACACACACAAAAGGATAAAATATTTGAAAATCCTTCGCTACTGATAGCCATATTAGGTTGTAGAAACTGACACTCTAGACGAGCGGCATAAGAATGTTACGCCTTAGTACACAATTCTCTGAATTTCTGCAGATTTTTTTTCTTAGATCGGCGAATATATTGCGGAAAAATAAGCTTCACGTCAAATATTTACGGCAATGTCAGTTGCCTTTTGCTCAGGAGGGTAAAAGAACGCACGTTTATTCAATTATTTTTTGAGTATTCAGTTCTTGAATAATTACTCCGCGACTTCCTTGAAGGCCACGTTCGGACTCTGATTTTTTTTCCTCCGAGAGGGGAGAGAATGGTGTTTCCTATTAAAGATGGTAGCCGTTCTTGGTTTACCTGAAGGCTCAAACTTTAGTCTGTCGGTAGGCCTGTCTGTGGCTCAAATTACCGAAAAAATGCAAGGAAATGCTAAAACCACAAATGATATTTCAGCAACTGTTGGGAATAGAACCCATGTGTTATGCGTAGAAAGATATACTCGCGGTGGAGCCCCACATGGAAGATGACGGACTAAGGCGATCGGAGCAATTAAAGGAGCTTGTCAGGAGAGACAGTGATGCATGTAATTCCAGGTACTACCAAATGCGCCGAGGCAGGGGTCAGCAAGTAGCGGAATAGTGAAAAGACGCATCTATAACCCACACTGGTCATTCGTTGAAAACTCTTGGTACCCTGTTGTACTCCGTGGTAACCCGTAGTACCCCCGCTACAGCGTGGCAGAGCGTGGTACAGCGTGGCACAGTGTGGTACAGCGTGGCACAGCGTGGTACAGCGTGGTACAGCATGGTACAGCGTGGCACAGCGTGGCACAACGTGGTACCCCAAAAATCATGTTACGCCGAGAGGTGGGCCTTGCTGGGCTGTCGCACCAGTTTCAACTAGGGCACCAAACTGAAATTGAATCTGAATTCTTTGATGGTCTATGAAATACAAAATAACCAAATTAAGGAATAGGAGTGTTACCTAGCGGCGGTGGTAGGAACACTATGGTACTGCAGCGTTATTTAGAGGGAAGAAAGCATTTCTTTTTCCTCTTTTTGCCATGTGGCATATGAAATGGGTAAAGATCAGAATAGAAAATGAAGTGTGAAAGCAAGATAAAAACCAAAAGGTCAGAAAGGAATAGAGAAAATGGGTGCAAAAATTACAGGTAGTCTGGAAACCGATAACAATGGTCAAGTCTACGGGTAGGCATGAAATCCGGTTTCGTGTACAAAGTTCATCAGTGACCTGCAGTAGCGGTATTTTTGCATCCACCGGTTGAAGTAACCCGGTGCATCCCACCGAAGACTAACCGCTCTGACCGCATTGTTCCGAGCTGTCCTTGTTCATGTGCACATCCACAAGATATGCTTGACATCAGCTTCAGCAACCGGAACCGGCCATTTCTTGTGTAGTTTAAATTTTGATGGGTGCCTTGTGGTTCTAGTAAATTCAGTGAAGAAGAAATTTGTCTTTAACCGATTGGTACAGTGGCTGCGTGGTGAATGCACAACAACAGTTGAGGTTAAATGGGTTCGCTAGAACCGTCTGTGCACTAGGATGAACGAACGCACGGTATTCATAGAAACGCGGAACAGTAATAATATGTTGCGCTGCTGAGCACGAGGTCGCGGGTTCGATTCCCGGCCGCGGCGGCCGCTTTTCTGATGGAGGCGAAAAGCAAAAACGCCCGTGTGTACGACATTTCGGCGCACGTTAAAGATCCTCAGGTGGTCAAAATTAATCCGGAGCCCTCCACTACGGCGCGCCTCATCGCCTGCGTTGCGTCGGCGTGTTAAACCCTACAATCAATCAATGAATGAATCAATGAATGAATGAATGAATGAATGAATGAATGAATGAATGAATGAATCAATCAATCAATCAATCAATCAATCAATCAATCAATCAATCAATCAATCAATCAATCAATCAATCAATCAATCAATCAATCAATCAATCAATCAATCAATCAATCAATCAATCAATCAATCAATCAATCAATAATATGTCTCACTAATGACAGGATAACGCAATGGTGATTGTTTCGACTGAGCACTTTTTGCTTATAGGTTGGAAAGTCTAAACTCGACGTCATTTTCAAATTGTTCATTCGTGATAATCCACTGACTAGTTATCAGTGTTTTTTTTTTGACGACTGTATGGATAAACTGGGTTACTTTAGAAAGTTTACAAGGGTACAACATATAAAAAATATAGGAAAGCACAGTTTTCAAAAGGCTTGGTATTGTGAATAGTTATAATTAATCAATTCATCCATTCATTCATTAAACCCGCCGCGGTGGCTCAGTGGCTAAGGCGTTGTGCTGCTGAGCACGAGGACGCGGGTTCGACTCCCGACCGCGGCAGCGGCTTTTCTGATGGAGGCGAAAAGCAAAAACGCCCGTGTGTACGACATTTCGGCGCACGTTAAAGGCCCCCAGGTGATCAAGATTAATCCGGAGCCCTCCACTACAGCGCGCCTCATCGCCGGCGTTGCGTCGGCGCGTTAAACCCTACAATCAATCAACCAACCAATCAATCAATCAATCAATCAATCAATCAATCAATCAATCAATCAATCAATCAATCAATCAATCAATCAATCAATCAATCAATCAATCAATCAATCAATCAATCAATCAATCAATCAATCAATCAATCAATCAATCAATCAGTGATTAATGAAAGAAATAAATGTGTAAATAAATATATGGCTCAATGTTTGGATAACGCAGGCACGATTCGCATATTCTCTATAGTTGTTGGGTTGAATTTGGTTCGTTAATATCCAAGCTTTGTTACATATGAAAGGTTGAGATTAGGGAAATTAAGGATAAAACAACCGGAAGACCTGTAAGCGGTGAGTACGCGTGCACATGCGCTTAAGGGTGAGTGTGACTAATTCTTCCTCCACTCAGTGGCCCCGACGATGCTGCAATGCACACCGCTTTTTCGCTCTTTTTTAACTCTCGAATGCTATATTATAGTTACCTGAATCGCTTGCCGGTGGCTCTATGATTTACCTGCCTTGCGCAATACTTTTCACAGGCTTCCCTTGCCCTTTTGTTATCGACACGTAAGGAGCTATTTCCATATGTCTACAGCCAGCGCGTGCGCTCTCGTTTCTACATTCAGCTTCCACCACCGAACGCATATAACCGTGGCCTTTTTTAGCAACCTCAATCTTAACTTTTTGAACCGCTCCTCCTGGGGTTTCGTTCGTGACTTGGGAGTTGAGAATGACCGGAAACTCGAGAAGGTCTGGGATAAAAAAAGAACACGGAAACTCGAGTAAAGTGTTAGTAAACAAATAAATATTCATTACACGCGTTCTCGATTTAGGTTCAAAAGATTTGCTCACATCGTTGATCACTGTGCGTTGAGACCACTCACTCTTACGTGACATTTTGCGTGGCCTTTGCTTGTGACGAATTGGTCGACATATCTCCATCACAGCACTTCCAGTCGCCACTCAACCACGCTGGAACATATTGGTCGTTTCCCTTGGTGACCAGACATACAACGACGCTAGTAACCACTTGAGCAAAACTTGCACGTACAGTGAACCCTTGTAATAGTGAAGCTTATACCTGTGCCAAACGCGCACGAAAAATGACGTTAAGTGCTTAATGCCTTAAGTTTTAATGCCATTAGTTCGCGGCTGCACAAAAAAATCTAATGCCATTCACTCTAATGCCATTTTTGGTTTAAGAAGTTCCGCACAGCTCATTCACCTTCCCGAACGTCTTAAATGTGCCTACTCTCGAACACGATGAGCACCAAATAAAACGGACGAAACTCTCAGCACCAGAGTGTTTAGGCGGACAGGTAGCTGAACTTCTAAATAAGGCCATTTTTTGTGCCCTCTTGGTGGCGTAGTTCTGAAGAAGACGAAATTCATTAAAACAGCGTCAAAAGGCAAAGCATCGCGTTACTCGTCGTTTTGAATTTTTCGGATTTGGCTACCGCTGGCAAGCGACGGCAGCTGCTGAAGCCACTTTTAGAAACGGCTCACACTATTTTTCAGAAAACACTATTTCTCATAATGTTTTCTTTTACAAAAACATTTTTAACCTTTGTAAGGCGTTTTTATCTGCGTTAAAGACTTGTAAAATATAAGCGCATTTTTCTTTTTGGTCAATATCACCATCATGGCTAACACATTTAATCCGTTTGCGTTTGGGCATTAGCACGGTTCGCTCAAATAATGTCATTCGGCATCTTAAGGCCTTAAACACTTAATGTCATTTCTCGTGTACGTGTGGCATGCGTATTACTAGGGACAGAAAATTTACTTTGTTATGAGCGATATTTAATCAAAAGCGGGTATAATATTTTCGGTGCACATTGCAATAAGGAAAGGGCGACACTTCGAATAAAGTGATTTTGTTAATGTTATTACTAGAGTTTACTGTATGTTAACACAGTCATATATGCCAAGAAAACTTTGATTCGTTGACTGAAAATAAAATTAGATTCACGTCTTCGGTAACCCTAGGTGAGCATTATACCTTACAGGAATCTGGTAAAAAATAATTTTATGGCACGATACTTCGGTTAAAAGAAACATTAGACGCTAGCTCTGAAAATAACGTTGGAGAATAGTCGCGAAATATTGTGCATGCTATCTTCACAAGTTTTTTACCATGCCTGACCGCTTTCCCGTCTCTGGATCACGGTAGATCGCATTTCTAAACCGCCAAATTGTACGCCAAGCAAGCCTCCAACTCGTGCATTTGCACATTTTATTGCATCCTCAGCGCGTACAAACTGCAAAATAACTTTGCTGAATATTCAAGAAATTTCAAGAAATTCTTTTGGAAGGTGATGTGACGTCCTGAAATGCTGAACATGACCGAAATGAAGACAAAAAAAAAAAACTACCCTTTGTCGAAACGACAATGATGGGGAACATGAAGCTTCCCAAAATCAAGTCCAACACCAAACGAATGAACCCAAAAGCGAATGGACCCTATTTACGGTCGAACCTCGTTATAACGAAGCAGCATCGGACAGCGAATTAGTTCGTTATATCCGATATTCGTTGTAACAGTTGAGGTGCAAATCGGCTCTAACAAATCGAAAATCTGGCTCGCGCAAAAATATTTGATACCAAAATGCAATTTTTAGTCTTCGAACCCACTATAAACAAGGTAACCCTTACCTTTCTCTTTTTTGCATTTAAACCTCAATGAACCGGAACATGAGCACGTGAAATTACAACAGAACAAAGTTTACTTGACAAAACGGGCCTGCGTTCTTATTTATTTGATGAGAGGTGTAATCTTCATTCGCTGGCTACTCACAACACTGAGCAGGATGGAGTTCTCCACCGTGTTCACCAACAAAAGGGCCTTTATACTTCTGCCATTTCGGACGACGAGGTTTTTTTTTGTTCACGTAGCTTCTCAGACATCCGGTCAAATATTTCTTGGTTATATCCCATATCGCGCGCGTCTCTCACAATTTCAGCTTTGTTATAAAATAATAACCCCCGTATTCTGAGTCCCTCCTCCACTCGAGCCTCCGCTCGAGAGGACCCTTGAAAGCGAGTTTCGGTTTCATAAGCTAACCTCCACTCGAGTGTCTCCTCCAACGGAGGAGCCGCTCGGCGATTTGGAGGAGCCGCTCACGATTTGGAGGAGCAACTCCAAGGTGTCGTCTGTGCTACCTTGAAGCAGCCCTCCAGTA
The DNA here is from genome assembly GCF_048455015.1 of Haemaphysalis longicornis. Taxonomy (NCBI): domain Eukaryota; kingdom Metazoa; phylum Arthropoda; class Arachnida; order Ixodida; family Ixodidae; genus Haemaphysalis; species Haemaphysalis longicornis. The sequence continues at coordinate 78,005,302 of NW_027526225.1, read as the reverse complement.
CTATTTGCAAGATGGCCGCCTACGCTCCTCTCGGTTCGAGCCGGCTGTGCTCGCTCGCCTCTTTTCCGGAGCATGTATCCCGCATTGACGAGGCATATAATGAAGGTTCAGGGGATTTCCGCACCGTGAATTTACCATATCAGCGCATAAGGTACTGGGCCTACTGGCTGAATACGCTTGAGCACTTCAGCAAGGGCGAATTCGTGTCGCGGTGCCTCTTTACCAAATCGGTCACTGCTGGAGCTGCCGAGGTGGCTGCCGAGCCAAACGCCAGCAACCGCGGCCACCCACTGCTCCCTGCGTTCCGGCTGCTGGTTACGTTGCGATGTTATGGCGCCGGGACATTTCAAGTTGTGATGGGTGCCTTCGTCAACGTTTCGCCGCCGACAAGCCGCGTCGTTAGGCGTTGGTTGGAACTCGTAATTCGAAGCGTCGTGATGTTTTCTGCGACGGCGGGCGATCTCTGATATATCTGTGCGGACTTGTCTTTATCTTCGCAATGACAAGGTTGTCGCTGTCATGTACCGAAAGTCATCGCTCTGTAATGAAGGTGTCACACTAACCTATGACACGGCTACCGTAAGCTGCTTACAGTGCGTATGAAGCAGACGATCGCCGTAGGGAAGCGAGGGAGCGTACGTGTCGTCTGCTCCAAAGCCCAGTTTTCTTTTTTTATTTTTTCTTCGAGCCGCCTGCGCTGCGAGGCTCCGCCCCTCTCCAAGTGCCCGTCGCTTTGTTCTCGCCTGCTACCTCGCGCTTGCGTGCTGTCGAAGGGGGACATTTCTACCGGGTTCACCGTGGTGCCTGTAAAATTACACACACACTACTTTGTAATTTGAACATTATGTCGGCTTTGAGCTGCCGATAGTGGCGTGAACCGAAAAGAACAAATAATTAGACGCTCACTGTGTCGGCAATTCCGGTCTATGATATGCGCTCGTCACGCATGGAAGAAAACCGCCCTATACCTCCAGCCCTTCCGCTGACATATCGTTATCTTGACTGTCATCCGGAGGGGGGGCCCTGAAACTTATAGTAATCGATAGGATCAGAAAGAACAGGAGACACAACGGGATACGTGAAGACATGGAGCAGCGTGCGCAAAAACAAAACAGATTTATCGTCTGCTACCGAAGTGTGTGTGCAGTGTGGCCAGACCAGAAAACAGTTATTTCTAGTTGTGTCCACCTGGTTCATGTTATTTTCGTGCTCCTCTCAACCATAGAAACTATTATTTCTTAAAATACCGGTATAATTACTTAACAAAAAATAAAAACATTAAAAGTTACATTTCTTAAGCGTACTTTCATGTCTTGAACAAACAAATTTGCAATAACCTCTCCCCCAGATGCCTTTCGCTGCTCCTCCAAAAGTGCGATCTCGAGGGTCCCTCCAAACGAAGGATTTACTCGGAGGGTCGGCGTCACCACGTTTATGAAATGCGTGGAGACCTCGAGTGGAGGTGTTCCCTATCCTCCACTCGACGGAGTGTAGGAAGCACTTTGAGTGGAGGAGGGATTCAGAATACGGGGGTAAGTGTCATTTAAATAAAGCGTGACGAACCAAAGTTTGTATTTAGTTCGCTATAGGCGATAATTCGCTACATCAGTGTTCGGTATAACGAGGTTCAACTGTGTTTATGATGATTAGTATTGTGTTTATGGTAAGGTGTGCCCTATGTGTATGATAAGGTGGTTGGACGTGGGTCCGCTCGCTACTGATACGGCCATTTTATGGCTTTCCCTAGAGTTCAACCACCGTCGTGGCTAAACGGAGGGGTTTATGATTTTTATACCTAATTTTGCACGTACGTACAAATCTAAAATGCGGTGCTCTCTAAATACAAACTGCTTCGACCGTACCGGAATGGCACAATCGACAATAAAGAAAAAAAGGAATGGAGCAACCGACAATAAAGAAAGAAAAGGACTGGCGCAATCGAAAAGAAAAAAAAAGGAATGGCGCAATCGACAATAAAGAAAAAAGGAATGGCGCAACAGACAATAAATAAAAAAAAAGGAATGGCGGGATCGACAATAAATAAAAAAAGGAATGGCGCAATCGACGATAAAGAAAAAAAGGAATGGCGCAATCGACAATAAAAAAAAATAATAGCGCAATCGACAAGAAAGAAAAAAAAAGTAATGGCGCAATCGACAATAAAAAAAATTAATGGCGCAATCAACAATAAAGAAAAAAAGGAATGGCGCAACAGACAATAAATAAAAAAAAGGAATGGTGGGATCGACAATAAAGAAAAAGGAATAGCGCAAACGACAAGAAATAAAAAAAAGGAACTACGCAATCGACGATAAAGAAAAAAAAGGAATGGCGTAATCGACAAGAAAGAAAAAAAGGAACGGCGCAATCGACAAGAAAGAAAAAGGAACGGCGCAATCGACAATAAAAAAATTGATGGTGCAATCGACAATAAAGAAAAAAAGGAATGGCGCAACAGACAAAAACTAAAAAAAAGGAACGGCGCAATCGACAATAAAAAAAAGGAATGGCTTAATCGACAATAAATAACAAAAAGGAATGGCGCAATCGACAAGAAAGAAAAAAAGGAATGGCGCAATCGACAATAAAAAAAAATAATGGCGCAATCGACAAGAAAGAAAAAAAAAGGAAGGGTGCAATCGACAATAAAAAAAATTAATGGCGCATTCGACAATAAAGAAAAAAAGGAATGGCGCAACAGACAATAAATAAAAAAAAGGAATGGTACGATCGACAATGAAGAAAAAGGAATGGCGCAAACGACAATAAATAACAAAAAGGAAAGGCGCAATCGAAAATAAAGAAAAAAGGAACGGCGCAACAGACAATAAATAAAAAAAGGAATGGCACGATCGACAATAAAGAAAAAGGAATGGCGCAACAGACAATGAATAAAAAAAAGGAATGGCACGATCGACAATAAAAAAAAGGAATGGCGCAAACGACAATAAATAACAAAAAGGAATGGCGCAATCGACAATAAAGAAAAAAAGGAATGGCGCAATCGACAATAAAGAAAAGGAATGGCGCAAACGACAATAAATAAAAAAATAATGGCGCAATCGGATATACGTCGGCTTTATGAAGGGAGGGACCCAGGTTCGATTCCGACCACGGAAAGCATTTTAATTTTTCTTCACTTCCCCCACGATCATCATCATCGCCAGAGAAAGTCGAGTTGCATACAGCGCGCTTTGGGTGGGCTACAGACGACATCAGGGAGAGACTGAAAGCTTCGCTTTAAAATGCGCGGTAGGCTCGATCGAGGGTTCCGGGTCGGGGTTTGAATTTCGCGACTTCAGTACGAATGAGAGCAAATATGCTATTAATTTTGGCACGCGCGGAAAAAAATACTGGGTGGGACGACTTGTTCTTCTGGGCTCTTTGATCCCTACAGGTCTAAAGCAACTGCATGAAAATATTTCGAGAAAAGCACTACATTTAGGAATTGTTTTTTACAGCTAAGTGTCGCTTTTACAACTGCAGCGAAAAATTCAAATTCGGATAACTATTTTTAGTCCTTAGCACAAGAGTATGGGAGTTATAGGAGCTTGAAAAAAAAAAGCCTGGTCGAAAATGAATTGACTTTCGAATAGCTACTGAAGTCGGTGTATTAATGTTTGGCTTTCATACTCTTTCGGTATATCACTCGCAGATTCTTTGCAGAATCTTTTAAAGCATAAAATAGGCTCATATTTGTATTAATACGCGCAGTTTTCGTAAGAATTCTTGATATTTCGTCGTACCAGTCTTAACTCAAGTAGACTCCCTCTGCTGGTGTAGCCCCACGTTTTCCCATAGAGGCTCATTCTTCATGTTTCATTTGCTGACCTGTGTGTTTTTTGTTATTTTCCTCTCTCTGCTTTACCTCGTAGTTAGTGCTTGGCGTAGAAAAGCTGTAGTTGTGCGTAGAAGCTAGTGAGTAGTTTTGGTAGTTGCTGAGTGTGCGATTTCGTGAATGCGGGGCACCAGAACAAGCGCAACCCAGATTGCTGGCGGCCCTCACGGCTGCTGCCGTGGGTCAGTTTCTCTGGTGCTCTGTCTTTCGTAGTGGACAGATGAGGTATGTTGCTTCTAGATTGCAGATATTGAGGTAAGTACGGCTGCGTGGGAGTGTTATAACATATGAAGAAATAAAAAAAGAAAATAAGAATGAAAATGAAAGTAAACAGGTAAATGAGGTAATCAAGCAATCATTCAGAATTACAACTGTGTATGAAGACTCAAAACAGGGGCGCGCCCACCAAAATCACAGCATGGCTTGTACACGATCAAAATAACAGGATGGCTTTGCCAGTAAATCAATCAATCAATCAATCAATCAATCAATCAATCAATCAATCAATCAATCAATCAATCAATCAATCAATCCAAATATTTCTCAGTCTGATTCAGCGCTTGTATAGATCTACAAGGCAAAATGATACAAAGATTAGAAAAAAAAACATATATACGTATTACACAAATAACATATATGCATATTCCGGATTTACTTGCGAGGATTCACGCCACTGGGACACAAAGGTATCGGTTGATAAAAATTATATCTATGAAAGTAATGCTGATTAACATGTATTCAAATTGTACGAAAGTGATAACGACGGAAACTTTCGCGCCTAAAACATTTCATTCGACAAAAATAAACACTTCAAAACAGGATCATAAACCTTAGCCTGCACGGCCTTCGCTGTAATCACTCAAAATATGCGAGGTTAGAGAATACTACAACCAGTTTTGAAGCCATAACACGTATAAATCAGTGCTGAAACCTATGTATGATTTGGTTTTGCCTTTACGTAAATGATGTGTAGCACCTATTTATTTATTTATTTATTTAGTATTATTTATTTATTTATTTATTTCAGATACTGTCAGCCCGCACTCACACGCACAAAAACTGCTCAAGTCACAGTGCAACGAAAGCCAAGAAAAGAACTCATATTAGTTAAGAAATATTTCCAAGTGTTTCACAAAGCTATCAGTGGTATTTGGTTCCACCAACACTCGTGGGTCAAGGTTATTCCAGTCTACAATAGTTTTGACAAGAAGTGAATGCTTAAAAATATCAACCTTTGGAGAATAAGGCAAAACATCATACGGATGATTGATGTGAGGAGAGACTCGTGTGGGAATTTGCAGATATAACTCAGGACGTCAGTCTAATTTGCCGTTGTATGATTTGTAAAAGAATTTAAGCCTTCCCATTTTTCTACGCGACGCCAGTAACAGAAGTTCTGCTTTGGCAAGTAAGGCAGTCACCGACTGATTTCGGCGATATGCTGCATAAACAAACCTGGCAGCTATTCGTTGAAATTACTCAAGCTTATTTATTTGATGCTGCTGATACGGGTCCCAAATTATACTTCTATTATCGAGAGTTGGCCGCACAAACGTTTTGTATGCCATAATCTTAATATCCGCAGTTGCATCTCTGAGCCTTCGTCTCAGAAAATCTAGTTTTTTTTGGGCAGTACCACATATATTATGAATGTGTTCATTCCAATTCAAATTTGCGGCATTGTGAGTCCAATGCATTTTAGCTTACTCGTTCGCTTAATATCTGTATTATTCATGGTATAGTTAAAATTCACAGGGGACTTCTTCTGTGTGACTGTTATACGAGAACTTTTTGCATAATTTATCTGCATATTCCACTGCACATACCAATCATGCACAACTTTCAAATAATCATTCACCAGTTTCTGATCCCGAACGCTCCTTACGCGACAAAACAGCAAACAGTCGTCAGCGAATAATCTCACTTCAATAAGCTGGATGCACAGAGTCCGCGATGTCGTTGACATACAAAAGAAATAAAATAGGCCCTAAAACAGACCCTTGAGGTACTCCGGATGTTACGGGTAAACTGGATGACCGTTCACCAGCAATTTCAACAAACTGTTGCCTGTTATGTAAGTAGGCCTGAATCGAACGAATAATCCCCGGATTAATACCATAATCATGCAACTTATTAATAAGTTTCACATGGCAAACTCTGTCAAAGGCTTTCGAAAAATCAATCGAAACTGCGTCAATCTGCTCTTTCGAGTTGATGGCTTCGGCGAAGCAATGAGGAATTTCAAATAATTGTGTTACAGTTGAGAGCCGCCCGCGAAACTGTTTCGCATAAAAAAAGGTTATTGTTTTCAATGTATTCGGCCAAATATTTACTGATTATGTGCTCTAACATTTTGCATACTGCATACGTAATCGAAATTGAGCGGTAATTTTCCACTTGCAGTCGGTCTCCTGTTTTAAACATCGGCACGATTCTCGCCAAAAGCCATTCACTCGGTACAACGCCTTTCTGCAATGACACATTGAAAATTATAACAAGAAAATGGGACACCCATTCACAATATCGCTTCAGAAATGCATTTGGATCATATCAGACCCGCATGATTTCTTTACAACCAAGTTGACCAGCAACGCAAGCACAGCTTCTTGCGACACAACAACACTATCACTTAAATCCCCGGTTTGCTCTCCCGCGAAATTTATAGTTGTCTGCGCAGTAAAAACGGACCCGAAAAAATTGTTGAAAGCCTGCGCAATGTCCGTCAGCTGACTATAAATGTTCCCATTCACTAAAACTGCGTTTATTGAGGGTTTATAACCAGATAGGTACCGCCAAAATTTCTGAGGCGAATCTTTCATATATACGGTCAATGTATTATGGAATAATTGAGTTTTAGCCTCCTTCAACTCTTTTCGCACTACGGCACTAAGCTCTGCCATCAACGTGCGATTTTTCGTATGGTTTTTCTCGCGCGCGCTTTAGCCTTCGTTTGATACGTATGAGATTTCGCGTTATCAAGGGGTCCGCTCTTTAACACGTTTACATTTTATGGGCACAAATCGGGAAAGGCAGTGGCCAACGACAGATTTGAAGTGCTCCCAGAGCGAATTTAGATCATTTTCCTGCGGCATTCTGTGAAGAGCCAATTCAAGGTAATCGAGGATTGATATATCATCGGCATTTGCGAAATCATAAACGTTCACAGTTGGAGCTTTGACTTTGTGTATTTTATGTTTACTTCTGGGACCAGCTACTACAACTTTATGATCAGAAATTCCGTCTTTGATGTCGACTGCATACCCGGAAGTTTCATCTAATAAGAATAATAAGTCAAGGGTAGTCTGGCATTGTCCCTGCATTCGGGTCGGCCCGTTTGCCACTAGAATGAGGCTATATGTTTGGCCATTATCTCTAGCATAGTGTCAGCGTGCGTCCGCTCTGTCGGCCCCGCAGTCCTTGCATCCCAGTTTACACCAGATATATTAAAGTCTCCCGTAAGAATGATTCTGCTTCTGCCATTAGTTAGCTCTGATAAGTGGTCATCTAGCTGATTAAGAAAATATATGGGACTTCCGGGGGGCCGATACAAAACTCCAATTACTAAGACTACATCGCCCACAAAAAGCTTGCACCACATACTTTCATGCGTGTCAATTAACGACAAGGGCTCGTATCTGAGTGTATCTTTTATTAGCAATGCCACGCCCTCACCCCTCGCCGCTCGGTCTTTACGGAGAACGTTAAACGATTTAGGAAAAACTTCATCACTGCTTATATCTTTATTTAGCCAGGTTTCTGTTGCCGCAATCAAGTGTGGGTCATGTAGCAAAGATAAGCATTCCAGCGGTCCGGTATTATTAACAACGCTTCGGGCATTTACGTTGATTATCGTTAGTTCGGATGGTTTCGAGTGTCAATTGTGACGGCCAGATTTACTAGGGGCAGTGCCTTGGCGAGGTGGAAGTTGTACACGAAGATTAGACTGAATTTCCCATGTGTAGGCATGATCGTTGGTGAACAGCTTATCGTTAACGAGTCTAATCTTCGCGCCATTTCTCTTGTCGGTTTGGGCGGAGAGCCAAAGAAGCTTTCTTTTCTTCAGTGTTTCTTGCGGGTAATCATCCGATATGCTTATATTCGTTCACTTTAGCTTATTGCAATTCCTAAAGACTTCCGCCTTTTCGTTGAAATTAAAAAATCGCAAGATCACAGGTCGTTCTCGATTTGTGCGCATTTTGCCCAGCCTATGTATACGTGCCACTGACGCTACCTGAACGCCAAGGCGATCAGAAAAGACAGCTTTAAGTACTTTCTGTTCAATTGCTTCACGAGATTCATCTGCGCTCTCTGGACTGCCAAAAACTATGAGATTGTTTATTCTAGCTCTATCCTCCATTTCAGTCAACCTGTCTTGCTGGCGCTGAATTACATTCTCAAGGTAACATTCTCAGTGCCCTCTAGGGAAACCAACTTGGCGGAGTGGTCAGAGATCAAATTTTTCTTCGATACCACCAAGTCTCTTTTCTATGGTGGTTTGTTTTGCTAGAATTGATTCAAGTAATTCTTCTACCGTGGGACCAGGATTGGTCTCGATGTACCCAGAAAGCAAAATTGCAAAACCACACCACAGCATACTCAAAAGTTCCGAACAGCCTTTTGGGAGTGGCAGTACGATAACACAAGGGCAGTTCGAACGATATTTTTAACGAAACAGCGCGAAGCACGGGACAAAGGGAAGATGAAGACAAAACAAGCGCTTCGCGTCCCGTGCTTCGCGCTGTTTTGTTAAAGTTATGTACCAACTTGCCCAACTACAAACCCTGCTGCAGTTCGAACGACATTGCGAGGTAGGCATGTAAAAACCGACCTGCAAAGCGATCCAGGCATGGTTAGGCGACATTGTTGCATCCGTGTCGCCACTCTTACTAAAGACGATCCCGTCCAGGAAGGGCTTTATATGCCGTGAGTCTGCTGGTGACGTGCATCCCCTTGAAGGAGTCCATTGGTCGGTTCCGATAGCGTCACCCATTTCAACCAACGATGACGACGGCAGGAATCTAGGGCCGCTGGTTGATAGCGCGTAGCGTGCAAAAAGTGGCAAAACCCATAGAGTTTCTTACTATATACACTAGAGAGGAATCTGGCGCTAGCGTCTATGCGGCTCACATCAAGGCCGTCTGTGTCATCATGGGCTGCCATTTAATCACGCGCTCGCCTACGTTTCATCACTGGCTTGGATTGAAACGTTTTAGTGACCGCAAATTTAAACAAAGTTCCAGAAAAAAGCGAAAAATAATGTGCAATTTTGTAAGGGGAAAATAAAACAGGCTGTTTTAAAACTATTAAAAAGGGATGTAAAGGGCATTTTTGCCGGAATGTTTGCTCCTGCAGACTGCTATTTTTCAGGCCAAGGTGGTAGTTACGAACAATGTTAATATTTGGGGATGAAACTCATTAGAGACTCGTATTTGAATTAACTTTACCATTATTTCAAATAATAAGTTGTTTGAGGAGTTTGGAAAGATTTTGGAGCGTGCCTATGAAAACGTCGCCTTCGTGGTGAACCGGGGTACCGACTGTCAGCTGTAATTTAACAAGAAAAAAGAAAATGTGGCATTAAACAGTCGCGGACGATGACAAGATAGGACGGATTCAGGCACCCGTATCTGTCGTATCTTGTCTTTGTCCAAGCACTTTTTGTTTATTTTTTTTGTCGACTACAAATTTTGCGGCGGCCTATTACACGCTCAGTCATACGTCCTTCGACTGCGGCATGACCAAAGTCAGGTGCGATCACCACTGCCTGCGGTTTCACCGAACACGGCTACCACAGGACAGGAAGGATTCCGGCTTCCTCGTAGCTCGTAGACGTGTCGACGCATAGTGAAGAGAGCAAATCCCCAAAACCGCTTAAGGATCCAATTGTCACGCCAAACCCAAGCCAAAAAGGGGGGTCTTCCAATACCCCCCCCCCCCCCCCCCACCCCCGACGACATGGCTTATTAGGCAGTTTTCTATCTAGTATACTTACGAAGAAACTCTATGGCAAAACCTGCAAAACGATCCAGGCATGGTTAGGCGACATTGTTGCGTCCGTGCCGCCACTCCCACTGAAGGCGCTCCCGTCCAGGAAGGGCTTTATATGCCGTGACTCTGCTGGTGACGTGCATCCACTTGAAGGAGTCCATTGGTCGGTTCCGATAGCGACACCCATTTCAACCAACGATGACGACGGCAGGAATCCAGGGCCGCTGGTTGATAGCGCGTAGCTTGCAAAAGGTGGCAAAACCTGCAAAGCGATCCAGGCATGGTTAGGCGACATTTTTGCGTCCGTGCCACCACTCCCCCTGAGCAAAAAATATCCGTAAGCGACACAAATGTTTATTTTCTCGTTCTGAATAGTAAACATGCAAGTGAAAGGCAAAGCCCGGTCGGTATACCTTTTGAATGAATTTTAACGTGTAAATCGAAACGAAACGCAAACGAGACAATCAAGAAGTATTTGATGGCACAGACATTGCCTATACAAGCTGTTTAGGTCTGTACCTATCATATTTCTTGCAATAAAAAGTTAAACATTATCACTTTATATTGCGGTAATATAGAGTGAGAAAATTATAATATTACAACTAAGAGAGGATAAAAGTAACCATAAAGAACGTAGGCATAACCTACAGTATAGTAGAATACTTAGTGTTTGTTGTTACTGATCTAGGAAAAAGCGCGTATAGGTTTCGAACCTGAAGTTTTGATGGATAACCGAGCCATAATAATGGTAGAAAAAAAAAGCCTCTACTAATTTCAAAAACAAATTTACGTCCCGTTTCCGTCTCGCTCATACGTTTGCTATTAATATTGAAAATGAGGATAGAATGGCTCTTCCGGTGACATAAGTGAAAAACAACGGACGAAAATGTTTCCAAAGCCAACTCATTGCATTTAATCACAGAACGCAGTTATATAAACAAACAATTTCTTTACTTTGAAGTATATTGATGGCCCACACCTATCAAGGAAAGGTAATTCTAATGAATCAGTCTTCTCTGGGGTGGATACAAGAGATTATTGTCGCCCTCCCCTCGCCCTCCCCCCAGTGCCCCAGGTGGGAACACCAAGAAATTTGTAATGCGTGCCATCCCCTATCTCACTCTTGCCCTTTTCTAGCCATGCTCCATAGTATCTGCCCTATTATACCACACTCTACAAAAGGGTCACTCAGAATACACGCCTGGTGTAACTCGTGGTACATTAAAACGTCCTCGACCCAGATGGTATTGGACGCAGCGAAAATAGTACTACCTTCTGCAGCTGAGTTGAAGCATGCACCGAGCCGGACGTGTACACGCGAGGTGGGAAGCTTTGGTGGTTAGCGGCCTTGTCCAAGAATGTACGCTCTGGCCAATGTCGTGTTGTTGCATCTGTTTATTTCAAGACAATTCAATACAAATGGTTTAAGGTGGCATGACTAAAGGTAAAAGAAAATATGACTGGCGGGGTTTTTCGCGCGTAACAATCAAGGAAGCAGCGGGTTCACAAGAAATAACGGAAATTTTTCTGCACAGACAAGAGGGGACATAAAGAAAACGACTTACATTCGTTCACTAAGACAAATTTCAAAAAGTGCGCACTGGCGTGATCGTGCTAGTACAAAATAATAAACACACATCTTATTTCCAAACCCGCAAAACAAGACACGGAAAATGTCATAAAATGCACACATAGAAATCATTCACGCACTGGACAGCGACAAAAAATAACGGCGCTATGAACAGCAGTCACCGCTAAATTTTATTTGCATAAACAATTTTTTCATAATTTTTTTAACTTTGTTAAAGCCTTTACACTGATAGAGGCTTTCCCTGTGCATCTAGCTTTCCTGCGGCCGGTTTAGGTGTCTGTATTGGCGACATCCGCTCCTGACAAGACGCAACAAGAACGAAAACAAAAGCGAAGGACATGGAGCCAAGCCAAGCCAAGCCATGTCTCAGACAAGCTGTCCACCAGTGCGCGTTTCTGCCCCTGTGCTGACCTCTCAGTGCCACTGCAGTCTGCGCCATTGAACTTGCAACTCGACATACAGCAATACACATTCGCTGCCCGTGACCAGAAGCATTCGCAACAGGAAACGAATAACATGATCGACGCAAGTGGACCACGAATTCAACAGAGCCGTCTCGCACTCCTCGTCTTCAGTGCTGCTTTTTCCTTGAAGAATTATGCACCAAATAGCCCGCGTTACCTCTCCTTTAGACTTTTCATCCTCGCAAGCATTCCGGTTAGATCTGATGGCCGGGTAGACATTGGGAAAATGGTAGGGTTCGCTGGAATCTGTACTAAAACACAGCGTACTGCAAGACGTCTCGGCACAGACTAAGAAGAAAAAACGAGTTTAATTGCGATGAATACACCTGTGGGTATTGTACTACCAGACCATAGTGGTTGGTCATACTAAACCTTGAAATGCAGCTTATACTGAAGAGATGCGTTTCCTGCTTCGAAAAAAATTGAAAGGGAATATTTGACTTCATGGTTGCGGGTGCTGATTAACCGCTATCATCGAATGACGTAAGGGAATCGTGTTTTGCTGTTTGTACAAAGGGCCGATATTTGTCGCAACCTTTCCTCAGTCTTTGCACTCAGACGCCTCCTTGAACGCTGTGTATTAAAAATTAGTAACGAGACACGTATCTGGCTGTAGTTTCTTGAGCTATCGGGTTTTTGCGATTTTTGCCCGTATATTTTAAAAATTGACTATGCTTAACAAGGGTACGAACTCTGCGTCAGGCCTTAGTGGCCTGATGCAGACACGTGGATAGGCAGATGCTAGAACCGGCGTCCGGGAACGGATCTAGCATCTGCAGCAGTTAATCTTCTGTGCCTCAGCTGTGTTCTCAATGACGGAGTTAAATGCATAGGAACACCCCTTGCGGCGGGCCGGAGAAATCTCCCGATGAACTCCTCAAAGGGTGCATCACGTGGTTCCGACATCACATCCTCCTTCAGTGGCTGCTGAGTCATCATATAGCGCATTAACTGGATAGGCTAACATTTTAGACAAGTGGCAACGCGCTCTGAACGCAGAAGAATACGTTTGTAATGTATCTGGACAGCGACGACTGTAACAAGTCGCGAGTCTGCGCAACGCTTCTCTGCTTTGGATGGATCATGCTGATCTTCTCGCTTTGATGGTGAATCTAAATGCGCGAAAAAAGATGACCATGGCTGCATAGATGTTGTTCTTGCCAAATGTGGTGACGTTGCCATTTCGCGCTTCGTACCAGAGAGCTTCCCTGCAAGGAGCTTTGCGTTCGCTCCGGCTGCAGATGTGTGAACGGTTGAACGGCCTCTGCACTCTGTATCTACACGGACTCCCCCGCCGTTGTCTGTTTGTCTGAACCCTCCTCTCCTGTGGTGTCCCACTATTCTGTACCGAGTGCACAAGCACGCGTCGCCCTCCACTTCCGCATGTCTTCGAATGGAATGCCACCACGCACGAGCCTCGGAATTGTGGTTCAATGCGGAAAATCCGTGTTATTCTTCCCGAAGTTGCGCACTCAGCTTTATTGTCGTGAAAGGCAACAGCCCCTTGCAGCAGTGCTCTTAAACATTCCACCCAGTTGTGGATATCTTGTGGACGTTTAGGATAATTGGAGTAACAACGTAGGTGACAGCAGCTTCACGCTTTCAGTTACATGCTTGAGCTATCGCTGAGGGTTGAGCGAAAGGTACAATCTTAAACATCCCAAACACCTTCTCAAATGTCCTAGGCTGCATTACAGTAAACCCTCGTCATATCGAAGTCCTCCATAAAGGAAGCCGACCTAGTTAGAAGCGACAAACATCGAGTATGATTTGCTTTCCGTGCATTAGGTGAGGGCCATGTAAAAACTTCCAATAAAGTGATAATTCGAATGAAGTTATTTTGTTATAACGAGGGTTTACGCTAAAACTTTTTGCAGAACAGCACAAATATTTACAAAAGACGCTAAATAAGGCAGTAAATGTATCACCAGACATCCTATTAGCGCTAATAATGCTTCGTAATGCTTGCTGCGTCACATTTGAAGTGAGATTTCTGTGATTGTTGTGACGACTGCCACCTGCTCCATCTCACTGTTCTGACGTGTTGAGTGATGAAGTGGTATGATGGAGCTTTTGGAGTGTAGCTATAGTAACTGAAGCGACTTATCGTAAAGCTGCTACTTGGAAATAGAAACACAAGTTGCGCTTACGTGCGGTAACGTCGTCTCGTTGTGCTATATAGGAGCATCTAAGACAGAAACCATGTTAGATATAGGTACAGTGGAAACCAATTATCTTTTGTCTAAGCTGAAGATTGACGCCATAAAAGAGGACGAAACAAAACTCTTTCAAATAAGCGCAAGATGTGTTACTTGACTACAGCAGTAAAATTTGACCAAAAAAGTGAGCACCAACTAGCCCGAAAAGCTACTACTGTCGTTTTATGCGTCTAGCACAGGTTCTTGCATCCTAATCACTTCTTAAACATGCTCTTAAATACCTAAACATGCTCTATTTCTCTTAGTTCTGAGTGAGTGTTCCCGGTTCATATCCGCACGTATACAATGGACACTGCCTTTCATCCTCTGGTCAGTGTCCGGACACCTAGTTCATGCACGCCATTATGTTTCCCACGGCGATGACAACATTCACGTGGTTCATGTCAGTACAGGTGGAGTATCAGGTAGATGTCCACAACGTCTGTTTGCTGCACACAGGGCTTTTTTGAGCACTGCTGCACACAGGGCTTGCGAAAGCTTGTTGCCATTTGCTTCGTTGTCCTTGTGGCAGAGCGATGAGTGCACCGTTTCGTGTCGCGTGCCAGGCCCCGCTCCGTATGCCATGATCCATCGGCGTCCATGTTCTGCCTCGGATGCTTCGGCTGCGAGAGCGAGCAGCAGCAGCAGCAGCAGCAACAGCAGCAGCAGCAGCAGCAACAACAACCACAGCCACAGCAACCTCAGCAGACCGCTGAGACACACGGTCCTCCCATATGGTAACGACCATGATCTCCACTGTGTGTGCTGTGCAATACCCGATTCCTTAAGGCGAACGCCTTAGATCTCTGTTTCAAAAACGCTTAAGGTGCAAAAAATTTGTTTTGTGGTACGCAGAATCGCACAGAAAATCGGAGCACCATCCGGGGATCCCGCGCAGGAAAGGGAAAGAGCAGTGGCCAAGCAGGGTTGGAAGAGGGTTCTGAGAAAGGGCGACGTAGTACGCACCAGGAAAGAAAAACAGCAGCGCCGAAGAAGGGTAGGCCGCTTCCGCACGTACAATGCGAGCGGCCTTGGGGGTTATGACACCAACGGAGGTAAACAGGTGGCTCTTGGCGATGGCGAGTGAGCGGAACAGCTGCGGATGGTGCTGTCCAGGGGGCTGGTTAAGGGTTGACGGGTGCGACTGCCCAGCTTCGCAGGACATCCTTCTTTGCAAAGTGGAAGGGCCGTAATTTTTTACTTACGGGCACAAAAAAAAAAACGCGACGAGTTGGAGGAAAAACTTTTATTAACACGCGTCGAGCACGCCTCGTGCCCGGTTCACCAAAGCCTGGTCTGAGGCTGATCCGAGGCTAGCCAAGCCCGTCACGTTGGAGGAGGAGGAGGTTTGGGACAAATGTGGGGTCTGAATATCAGCGGGGCAGAAAAAAACACAATGTTCTAAAATAGCGTACACAAAAAAACTTTTTTATACCCTTTTTGCTTAAAAAAAGGTGTAGTACCAGATGAATAGGGGTGTTGGGAATCACGACGCCCTTGTTATTACGTTCCAACACCCTAATTTGAGCTTTACACCTTCTTTTTGTGTGGCAAAAAGGGTGTTGACCGACTGCAACACCCTCGGTTTTCGGTAGGGTGTTGAAAGCGTGTGGAACAGGTGTTACGTTGCGAAAAACCCAAGAAAACAGCGGAGCTGTGGGTCGACCTAGCTTCTTCCGGAGTTGCTAAGTTTTGCTAGTTTTTGCTAGGCTGTGCTTAGTTTTGTTAGATTTGCAATACTCTTGCTAGGCTATCTTCAGTGCTGAGGGGGAGGCCAAGTTTAGCTGGATTTTACTAGGCTGTTTTAAATGCAGAGCATTTCAGTAACTCACGATGCCACCCGCGTTGACGTCCGTAGTCCGCACCGTCGTTGTCCCTACTATATAAAAAAAAATACTATCCGACGCCCGGTTTCGATCCCTCGACCCTGCGGGCGGAACGCAATGTACATGGTGCTCTACCCACTGCGCCACAAAGCCGACACAGAATGGGACGCTACGAACGCGCCTTATACCGTTGACTCATTAAAATTACTGCTGACGAGCGCTCTCTCGTAAGCAGTTGCCACAAGTGCAACAACATTAACGTAACGCAAACTACTTAACGTCGTGCACCCCCGGAAAAGCTCTGCATTTGATCGTGCCCCTCGCAGGGGGGATGTTTTTGTGAAACGAATTGAATGGATCAACGAAAGGTGGAATATCTGTTCAATAAATGTGTAAAGAAGATTATCCCTGTTTCTCGAAATCCTTTAAATGATCCCCGGTGTGCCTTCAGTTCGAAGACTGTACGTCGCAAGTCAAGCACATTCGCCCAGATTCTTGAAAATATATACTCTAAGTCAGGAAATGTTGATTGTAGAAAGTTCAGTCCAAGTTTAATACAATTTTAAATCCAATATACTTGCACTATGCTTACGTTTCTAGGTTGAAGACCACACATTTTTTTCGGGTTCATGTTTCCGACTAGGGCTGATATTTAAAAACAGAGTGGTGGGCTCAGGCTTATTTGTGCGTTCCCCACACTGACAGCGGATCCAAGGGGGTTGGGGGGAGAAGCGAGGTCAGCTGGGCTGATCTAATGTTTTTGTTTTAGTATCCCCACAAGACTTTTACCTTTAAAATGGTAGAATAAGGGGTGCGCACACGCATGCGCCCCTTGTGCTCCCACTCGAAGAAGCGCGAAAGCCGGCTTCACTGATATGGTTCGGGACAATTGCGGCATGCCGGGGAGCGTCGGATAAGGTAGAGAAAAAATTGCCCCCACCTCCCCGAAGGGAATCGTGAGGAAGTGCGAATGCATTTCTTGCGCCGAGAGTACCCGGCGTAGTAATTCTGCCATCGCCTTGAGAGGCGCAGTACCAGCGAGGGGGAGCTGTCAGGCGAGGGGAGAGGCGCGCGCCGAGGGTGAGTGCAAACCTAACGGGGGGAGAGGCGCGCCAGCTGCAGAGCATGTGACGTCACGGCGCGAGGAGAGGGGGAGCAGACGCAAAGGCGCCAGAGCGCGGTCACGTGGGAGTGTGACGTCACGGCGCGAGGAGCGGTGCGGGAGCCGGCGCGGGCGCGCGCAGCCACGGCGCGGGAGGCGGAGCGCGCGCGGGTCACGTGGGGTGTGGCGTCGCTGCGCCGTTGCTACAGACGCTCCTCTCCGCTCCTCGCGCCGTTGCTAGGGGAGAGGAGGAGGAGCAATGCGGACGGCGGAAGGTTCGGGGTCGCTTATAAAGTGCATCGCACTTAGAAAACGAGCAGGTGTAAGGAATGTATTTAAGTGTATGCGTCGAAGAATGCGTGGTTGCGTGGGGGTTACAGATTTGTCTGGAACATGAAGTGTATGAAGAGCTTCTCCGGTGTTCTCATAGTGAAGCGTTACGTTTGGTTTGTAGTCTAGAGTAGTAGCCCACGTGGGTGGATAAGGCCAGGAAATCCAAAGCGCCCCGTGCGGAAGTTTGTGGGCGAGGCTATGCACCACCTCGCTGTCTGCGATTATAGCTAGACCATGGGTATACCTTGACTGCGTGAGGATGTAGTTTCTTTAGCCTATATACGGCTAAGATCAAGGTAAAAACGCCATGTCGCAGATGCAGTAAATTGAACCGGTAGGTCTTCAACGATAGGAGCAGTAGCATTAAAGGAAGTTCTAGTTTTTTCTGGCAAAAGTATTACAGGGAAAACAGTGAAAAACTATATCCGCAGATACTTTTGGGAGGAATTATATGCGTCAGGATAAAATGTGGTAGTAGTTTATTCCGGCAACAATATCAGCGAAAACAGTTGGCACAAAACCACAATGTCGGCGGATAATTTCAGGACGAAAAAAAGGTCAGTATTTAGGGATAAAGATAAAGTAACGGCGACGACTCCATCTAAAATAATACGTCTGCGGGCTTAACGTGCACCATCTCAACAAATTGTACACAACTTACCTTATGAACGAAAAATCTTTTCGGAGAAACAAAATGTAAGGAGCTTCCTTTGTTGAGATGAATGTGTCTTACGAGGCTTTCACCGCGCCGCAGTGTGAGATTACGCACGTTCGACCGTCGTCCAAAGCAGTTCGCGCTGCGCACATCAAAGCAACTTTCATTTCAGGTCACGTTCAGTATACGAGCAGAGGCTCAGTATATGGAATAAGTGTTATCTGTAAAGCTCACGCAGCGGTAGCTTAGCGCAGCTACGGCTTGGAACTATAGTAGGGTAAGTGTGTCCACTTCTTCTGGGGACACTGTTCAACGGATTAGCACTAGCTGACAGATAGGTGGTGCTGCAACCGGCAGTGGCGTAGAACGATTTTTCGCTTGAACTGCACGGATGTGGGCTCGAAATACTTAAGTTATAGTTTGTTTTTTTCACAGGTTATCTTGGTATGTTAGCGAGTGACCTTTGAAGAGAAGTGTCCTAATAAAACAAACAAGATATCAAATAAAAGTCTTGTGAATTGAATGGACATTCATTAATTAATTTTAAGTTCAAAGTTAGCTATTGAGCATTCGAAGAGGATGTCTGTCCTGAACAGGATTAGAGCTCCTGTGCTAGACGTCTAGAATTATCAGCGGGTTCCCCATTTTGACCGGGAGGTCTGCTTGATTGGATTTCAGTTGTGTGACGGGCTTCAAGAAGGCAAATCATACTCTCGACATCATCGTTTTACCAGTCCTTGATAGTCCGCGGGCAGTCCAGGACTGCATTTGAACCGGCGGTACCATTGAAGTACACGGAAAAAATAGAGCACCAGATCGCGTTTAGGGCAGTCCGAGGGCGGTTGCAGAGTGATGATAGACGAGGATCTTTATTCCACTAACTCCGTGCAGAGCTGCAGGAGGTGCGAGGCATGAGGAGGGAAAGCCAACAGTACGCACAAGAAAAGATTCCCAATATGTATCGGATAATACTCACCAGCGCAGATGCCGTGTGATTGGGATTGTGGGTCTGAGGGCCTAATCGGGTGATGCCTCCCAGCCCGCTCTCTCTACTGCCCGATTTACACTGAAGATTTTCAAACATGTCCCCAGTCTGGGAAACGGGGTGACGCAGATACAGGGTACATGTTCACGTTCTCTCTATGAATGGCTGAAAAGTCGTGATGTAGTTTATTCTTTATACGGTGACCTTGCATTGCAAACTGGTAAATTTTGCGCCAGGCTGCGTGATTCTCCGTCAGAACTTGCTGTCGTTGATCTCCATTGCCCCAAAAATTCTCCGAATGATTTCCCAACATTCCGGCAATCGCGGCCGTAAAGCAATCCTGTGCGTTTTCGACCCAATGTTGGGAAAACCAGCAAAAAAGACGCGAACATGAAGAAGAGAACAGACGACACACGCGTTGGACCAGAAACTGGCACAGAGTTGAGAAAACGGTGCAACCTGCGCACAATCCATGCCAAAGCATTCGTCAACAAGTACACCTTCTACTCCCACTTCCCCCACTTGACGTAGAGTCTTCCTGTCACAATAAAGGCTACGTCCTCCACCTCTTTTGATAAAACGCTATCGTTATACTCAACTTTTTTCTCTTTAACCTAAGCTCAGCCTATGTTGAGCTGAAGTTAAAGGCTGACCTAAAGGCTGAGGTGAAGTTAAAGTGAAAAAAAAATGAAAAAAGTTAAGTAGAACGATAGCGTTTTTATCAAAACATGTGTTATGGTTGGCGCATGCATTGTCATGGATTGTTCGCACGCAGGTTCCATCGTTTTTTTCAAGTAAATGCTGGCTGCTAGTCCAACGTGTGTCTCGTCTCTTCTCTCCTTCGTTTTCGCATCTTTTTTTGAGGTTTTCCCAACCTTCAAAATGCACCAACTCGCCCAGCAAGCTGAACTTCTTTGACCGAGGCGTGACTGATTAGGCTTAAAAATTCTTCGACGGCCACCTTCAAATACGAAAACCTCCAACTCGTTCAGGCGTCTTCGGTGACGTTGGCGATACGGCTTAACGCAGCACTGAAAAACGGTGCGTCACGATTGGGACAACTTCATTTTCTGGTGCCCGCTAACGACAAAAGCGGCGTAGCTTGGGCGCCGACTAATACGCGGCCATATCGATCCCGTCTGCTCGCCCCGGGTGGTGCCTTTTGTAACCATGATAACACGGGTTGGGCGGCTCGTTAAGACTAGCAATGGCTCGGTATGGACGCACGTGTGGCCCAAAGCAATGAGCAATGCCATTTGTGCAAATATATTTCCGTGCAGCACCTGACAAAATTTGCCCATCATCAGAGTTACCAAATAGCGGGGAGTTGCCCTTGCCCCTGTTGGGAAGAATCGCCACCTCGTGGAAAAACTCGCTGCATCAAGAGAGGAAGCAGTTTGATTTATTTGTTTATTACCACCAACGGTGTTAAAATACCATCAAGTTAGTATACATACAAGTGTCCCAAAGAAAGAGCCTGCAACGGAACCCTTGATTAATTATTACAAGACAAAAAGTGCACATAAAGCAGCAAAAACCAAACAAGAAGTAACCAAAAAGTAATTAAAAAGAGTGAACACAGCTTAGGTGGCACACAGTACGATAAGGAAAAGCAAAAAACTCCGCTTAACAAATCGTGCGGCAAAAATAAGTGTTGCAAATTTCTAGCACCATTCTAATTCAAAAAGGTAAAAAAAGGTTAAAGAAGGTCAAAAAAAGGTTAATTCTAGGGAAACTGAAGCTCAGGAACGACTTTCTGCAAAAACTAATCCTGGTACTTTGAGAGTACAAGAGGAATTCACGGGGCCCGCAGCTTACCCTCGTTGAAGATAATGACACACAATATTTATACATTTATCATCGATACCGTATAAATACTATTGCTTAACTATCGATGTTTACGTCCATAGCTTTACCATAGTCGGCTGTTGATAGAATTGTTGATGGTTTTCTAGAATAGCTGACTGCAGTTGCAAAACTGGTGTTAAGCTTTCACTATAGCCGACTGTTGATAGAATTGTTGATTGTTCAAGAATAGCTGACTGTAGTTGCGAAACACGTGCACAGCTTTTACTATAGTCGGCTGTTGATAGAATTGTTGATTGTTCTAGAATAGCTGACTGCAGTTGCGAAACACTTGTCCAACTCTTACTATATATAGTCGGCTGTTGATAGAATCGTTGATTGTTCTTGAATAGCTGCCTGTAGTTGCGAAGCACGTGTCCAGCTTTTACTATAGTCGGCTGTTGATAGAATTGTTGATTGTTTTCTAGAATAGCTGGCTGTAGTTGAGGAACCCGTGTCCAGCTTTTACAATAGTCGGCTGTTGATAGAATTGATTATTTTCTAGAATAGCTGACTGTATTTGCGAAACACGTGGACAGCTTTTACTATAGTCGGCTGTTGATAGAATTGTTGATTGTTCTAGAATAGCTGGCTGCAGTTGCGAAACACATGTGCAGCTTTCGTTGGCGTTCGTGAGCTACAGGCTGCGTGTGTGTGTACTGTCGTGGACGGTATGTGGAATTATTACTCCGCTGCCTCCCCTCCCCTTTCTCCTCTTCCTCCGTACCGGATCTTCGTGCACGGCTGGAAGTATGGGCATGTCTAAGGTTAGAAGCAGTGACATATGGCCAAAATGTTTGGAAAGGTCAGGCGGAATGACTCAAGATAAATAGTAGATGACCAAATTCTCAGCTGTAACGCTCATATGTAGTGCCTTGAAGGCCGGGGTATAATTTTCAGGGCGAAGCACCTTGAGGCCGAGACTTCTCCGTCCGGCGTCCGGCGTCCGTGCTCACAGCACAACACCGTGTAAATCGTATCATCTGTCAACAAAAGGTTGCCAAAAGGTTAACAAGAACAAAATAAAAGGTTCACAAAAGGTTAGTGAGAGAGAGACGCACAGCACCGTGTAAATCGAAACATCTGTGAACAAAATGTTCACATTAGGTTAACAAGAACAAAATGAAACGTTAACAAAAGGTTAGAGAGAGAGAGAGAGAGAGAGAGAGAGAGAGAGAGAGAGAGAGAGAGAGAGAGAGAGAGAGAGAGAGAGAGAGAGAGCTACTGCTGCTAATACGATTTCCAATGGAATACAATCCAATGCAATTCAGTTTAATCCAATCCATTTCGATCCAATCCAATCCATTTCAATCCAGTCCAATCCAATCCATTTCAATCCAATCCAATCCAATACAATTCTCCACGCGCATGTGGGCAATGTCAGGGGTTATTTACGGTAAGAACGATCCCCAGTGCTTTGCACACTTGTCCTAGTTAACTTCGTGGAGATGTTTTTCTTAGGTGCTAACATTGTGTTTCACCGATAAACGCGCACATTTCAAAGCAATCCGGTGGTTCAGCTCCCCCACAATGTGCTCCACTGACCAATCCACGCAGGCAAACTATAGAATTTCTGTGAATGACGATGTCGAGCTGACAATTTGGCTCAAAGGCTTAGTCTGTGGAGTGGTATTCCACATGCAAGAACTATATTCGGCATTGCGCATATTGTGTGCACGTTGCTGGTATTCGCCGAATTTGCTGCGTTGCCGGGCATAGATTCACTACTCGAGTGTGTTGCATTGAAGCTGAACTCCCGGATTGATTTGATTGTAGGGTTTAACGCGCCGACGCAACGCAGGCAATGAGGTGCGCCGTAGTGGAGGGCTCCGGATTAATTTTAACCACCTGGGGATCTTTAACGTGAGCCGAAATCTCGTACACATGGGCGTTTTAGGTGCGGAGTACCTTAGGACAGCACAATGTCCGTCCGCGTCCGTGCGCACAGCATTTACAATCGCAAAAAATCACACAGGCACCGGCAGGATTCGAGCTTGTGTCTGGTAGACCAGTCAGAGTTAGTGTTAGTCGTCTTACCCATAGGGCTATGACGATGAGTTAGTACCCAAGAGTCAAACGGCTTACTCCCTTGCCTGTAACGGTGCGGAGTACCTTAGGGCCTCCAAATGTCCGTCCGCGTCCATCAGTGCGCACACCACCATCGCTAGAAAATCATGCGAAATTCGATTTGAGCCGTGAGTTCCAGTTTCATTTAGGGAATAATCAAGGTGCAACTCACGGCTCAAATCGAATGACGATCGGGCGCAAATCGGATGTCCTTTAGAGACCACGTACTCCGCACCCTCGCCATCATCTACGGAGTGGAGATGCTGCCATTTTTTTGCTTATCGCCTCCATCAGAAAAGCGGCCGCTGCGGCCGGGAATCGAACCCGCTACCTGAACCCCGCGATTCTCTTGAGTGCACAGTGATTTTTGATGCTTGTAAAGTTATGTCTTCACGGGTGAATTCAGTTTATATCGCTAGGGTTAGCGCTATATTCTGGCGACATTCTTGCTGCAGGATGCATATTTAACTTCTCGAGAAGGGAGAAGGGGTGGAGAAGTCACATATAGTTTGTTTTTTCGAGTCTTTACCCGATCTTCGTTGGCATATTTTAAAATAGTCAAGTGCTGAAAATCTGTGGAAAAAATTGACCGATAATTCACTAGCGACAATTTTGAATAACATTGATCAGGATCGTCTCTGGGGAGATTTTGTTGTTGTTTTCAGCTCTGCTATGCTTTTCAAAATGTTCCTGGATAATAAAACCAATTTTAGCGTTTTTACAACATCAGACATCACGCGAGATCGTCTGACATTTTTTTAGTCTAATAATAATAAGAACTATTATTTAGATAGTATACTTGATTGCCGACAGTCTTGTGTAGATAATTTCCCGACCGTCCGCAACTGATAATATGCTGTATTAATAGTTTGCTATAGTCGACTATCGCTATTAGTGTACCGATACTTTCCTTGTAGTCTGCTATCGATAGAATATAAATAGTAGCAATGAGATGAGACTTCATGGTTAGACCATTGACATTCTTCGAGGCTGATCGAATTAATGTACAGGACACCTGCTTATCCTGCCTACCTGCTCAGCCTTATGTAAATAATTTCGCGACACTCACTGATCGATAATGCTGCAATAATAGTTCGGCAATACTTGACTACCTATACCACTATAGTCACCTTACCTTGTAATCTGCTATTTATAGTCTATCGGTAGTAACCACAGTACTATCGATAGCTCTTCGCTACTATTTGGAGCAATGTTGCTGCCTTGATATTTCCTGTCGCAATTGGACATAATGTGGACCAGCACATTCCAGATTTCCTTTTCGGGCTTTAAAGGGACAGACAACCGATTTTTGTCGAGTATATTTTATTTATCCCAAATGAAAGTGCATCACCTGAAACACCTTAACCTAACACGGTTTTGCAGAGAGCGCCCTAGAACTTTTGAAATCGGATGTTTTAGATCTACCAACCATACGTGTCCCGCCAAAAGTAAGGGTGGAAACCATGACAATGAGCTGTGCAGCAGAACACTTGTAAATGCGCGTGATATCAAAAGAGGTATTTAAAAACTTGTCCTCTGCTAAAAGAACAATAATGTGCAACCTTTCCTATTCCTCCGTGCGGTTTTTTTTAAATCACAAGTTGAAAGCGGCGGAGTCGTTTCGACACACAACGTAGTGTCCCGTTTAGACACTACGTGTCGCCACCTTTCAGGCTTCAAAAATTTTACTGCAAAATTAAAATTATTTCCGCCTGTTAATTTACAAAAATTTTGCGGTTACTCCAATATATGAAAAGCTGGCTTTCACATGAGCTAGCCGACATGCACTCCACAAAATTCGGCTGTCTGTCCCTTTAAGTGTCGTCGCTCTAACGGCGGTTCTGCATTTCGTCTGACAAGAAATCGAAAACGGAAGCATTCGCGTAGCGCAAACTTTTCGCTCAGCAGCAAAAGGCGTTTTCACACACCGCCACCGCACTTGGCCATATAGATTTTAAATCTGTCCCCCCAGGTGCGTGATTTTCAGGTACCCCAAGCACGATAGCTTTGAGCCGAAATCGTTTTTCTATGCCGGGGTGGGCGCGGTCGGGCCAAGGCTCATGCTGCACGGAACTAGTCAGGGAGTGCGCGTACGTTACGCCTTCTCGACTCGCTACCGGCTGCGCCCCCCCACGCCCGATGTAAGCCCGGAACAATGGTGGAGACGGCGTCGGGTCTCGCATTAAAAATAGACCGTACCGGCCGCGAGCGCCGGCTGCTTTAATAATGAGCCCTTAACGAGGCCGTGGAGAACGGCTCGCCACTTCAGGCAAACGCCCTCTAGGCAAGCATGCCACGTGCGCTGTATCCCCGCCAAAATTTTCACAACTAGGTGATCGGCAGCTGATCACTGCTTTGCAGAAGGTGTTCAATTTCAGACAATAAGCATAATCGCAAACTTCTCATTTCTGGTTGCTTTATGAGAACATCGATACTTAGGCTTTATTAAATGGAGTGTGTTTGGTCACGAGCCCATTGGCGCACCTGGCCCTGCCGATACCTGCGCACCTTTTTCTGCCACCATGACGTCACGCCTGAACCCATCCAAACGTACAAGGCGAGATGAAATCGCTGGTGTTGGGTAATTACTCGGAAGCGACTTAAACAGATGCGATTGGCCAAATTTAAAAACAGCGGTTGGCGGGTCCGGTGGTGGGGACAAGGTGATGTATGCCATGCTGTTATAGGGCCTTCTTAATGAGCCTGACAGCATTACAGGATTGCATTTGGGGTGCGCGGTTGTGCGTGCAAAAGCTTCAGTACAGTCGATCGTTGCTTCGAAGAGATGTCTTTCGTTAGTACCGACAGTTCCAAACGGTGCACAGTGGCATTAAAATTACGAACGTGTTGGAAGCGTGGGCGCAATCATGGCGACAAAATTCTCAGTGAAGCGTCCACGTGTTTTCGGCGACCATTTTAATGAGTCATCTACACGTATTCAAACGTATAATGTGCTTCCCCGCGTGTTTTGATGCGAAAACCGGCAAACAGAAAAGAAGTTGGCACCCGGCAGAAGAGGAGCGGCCCCCAGAGACGCGGCCAACATAAGGCAACAACGAAATAAAAAGAAAAGAAAGACAGGTCGAATAGTTCAGGAGCTGGGCAGCTGGAGTCGGCTGACGGCGCTCTCACCCCTACCGTGGATAAGTTCGCCGTGCAGCCGATAATTTCTCAGATTAGTTAACAGTGATCAACAAATTCTGCGCTTCCAGATATTTGTAGAAGTGATCAAGCTGTCACATTTATTTTTCTATGTGGTTCTCACGGACTGCTCAGACAGTGGAAGAAGAACACGACAAACCTCAAACTACAGGTCCACATCGCAAAACTAACGGTAGAAGCGGAAGCATACACCCCGCCAAGGAACAGTGGTGACCCGCCACATTTTGCACCTGCTACGTTGGCAGCGCCGCGGCTGAGGATGAATCCATTGCAGCAGCGACAGACTCTCAAGCTTCCTATTACAACTTCCTGCTAACCTCCTGCTATCAGCCATGGACTTCAACGTTCTACAAAACGTGCTCCAGTTCCCGGAAGCCTGCATTGTCTAAATCCACGTCCCCGAGTCCTTCAAGGAAGATGAGACGGCCGCCGCTGCTGCCTGCGTCCATACACAACTGGCCGTTTTTCAAAGGGGTGGAAATACGCAGACCTCAAGCACCCACAAGCCCACTCCTCTTACATCATACACCGGAATTGCCACCCAACGCCACTGCGAGCGATGTCAGCTTTGGTCGGCCCACGCTCACCCATCCAGAGCTGAGGGAACCACCCTTGGCCGTCTCAAAACAACCTGTACCCCCGGTAACCCTGCTACATGCCATGTACCCCACCATCTCCTCCCCTACTGGTTAATTCTGTCTACCAATCTATGAGCAACGGGGCGGGCCAGCTGGCCAGTACTGACCTTTCAGTCCAGCATAGCCTGGTGGAGAGGATCCCGGAAGTCAACGCGGACCAGGACTTCCCTTACTACATAGAGGACGACCTTTACCGTCAGTGCCCGAAGCTCCATATACTCAACGTTTATTTCCTCACTCACTATTCGGTTTTGGATCATGTAAAACGAGGAATGGTATACAACTACCATTAGTTCAACCTTTGGCTTTACAGGTGCAAGCTGAGGTTACGGGACTATGCTAATGGTATCCCTCGTTTTACCACTAACTGATCCTGTTTTTTTCGACCGCGAAACAATAAAACAAGAAAGGTTCTGGGCTCGAATCAATGTTTATTTTCAGTACTGGGATAAGTGGCGATAAGAACTGATAAACATACCTGATAAAACAACTGATAACAACGATAAACACTGACGCAAGAGAGTGGATACCGAGAGACGGGTTTAGAAGAAGCCAATAACTCGATGGAAGCGTGAAATAAGGCAATTCGGAGGTAAAGAATGGGCTAAAGCAGCGCAGTATAGGAGCAATACAGTGAATGGTAGAGGCCTTTGCCCTGTAGTTACAGTACTAGAACAGAGAGGTGTGTCGTTCGGGACTCATTGGGGCGGTCCCTTTTGCGATGAAAATTTCTGCTGAGGAACCCCTGTTGTAAGCAGAGCCCCTGGCGGCGGCTGCCTACCGTTTGGTTTTGGAAGTTTTGTTTTTAAATCATTCCTTATTTTATGGCCGTAAATAGTTTTATTTCATCATTTTATGGTATAAAGGTTTACGAAACCCGTCAAATAACTGTTGAGTTTTATTTAAAAACGTTTAGGGGGCGCTGGCTTCAACAGGAGTTCTCTAGGGAACGTCTGCGCTCCATATAACTTTTCATCGCAAAAGGGACCCGCGCTCTCCATTGTTTTATCCCCGCACGACACACCTCTAACCTCCTCGTACACTGTACTGTATTGGACCTAAATAGGCTGTTGTTGTTGTTGATGATGATGATGATGATTTCTTAATGAGGTGCAGGCTTAGGGAAGGAAGCAGGCTTGATGACAGCAGTGCGAACAATGACAAGCTTTCTTGTTCTTGTTCGCACTCTGAAACTGCATTGCGTTCATCTTCATTTGAAGATGATCGCCATGCACTTTCAGAGCGGCAGGCGTGCCACTACAACATCAAAAAAACAAATTTGCATCCTGCCGATGTGTCACGGCATGTTGCGTGGGCGACTCTTTATATCTGTCGGTGCTGAAACTACTTCAAGATCGATTTATCGAATTGCGCAAGTTGAGCCGTGCGCTATTCGACTGCAGCCCTATTCCTGTGTGTCGAGAATGTCCGTCATGCGGGACGGAATAAACTGCGTTGTGGACGGCTGTGATAACGATTTCGCGTTGTATTGAGAATGTGTTTCAAATAAAGTTTGTCAATGTCACTTAAAGGGGCCATGGAGACAATACACAAGTTTGGTTCATTCGAAAGATTGCCTCGTTAGAATCATACTGACACCACTGTTAACGTACTCTTTGCTCAAATAAGCTATATAATTAGGGAAAAAGGGAATGACCATGCCACCCACTAGCTCATTTCCTGCAACAGAACCTATGATGTCATATGTAGCAGCTCTGCGATTGGCTGAGGCCGGCAAAAGCAAACGCAAATTAGGCAGGGCTTATGAGCTTGGCGAACGAGCTATTTTTGGTTAAATTTAGAGCACATCCTTTTTATCGCAATAAGAATGGTGGAGTAAGTATTGCAAGTTACGGAAGTACACGTAAGCATAGAAGTACCGATGTGTACTGCTGTTGGTACTGCGCTTACTATGCTCATTTTAGCTGCACAGAACTCCGGCGCTTTGGGGTTGTCTCAGACGACACTGGCCGATTGGCGTAAGCGACGGTGTCTTATGAGACCATATTTGTCGAGCATGCCCGATGTTTCACGAAACAATTACATTCTACCTTAACAAGGACAAGCCATGTACAAATACAGTCAAAAACAAAGCAAAGGCAGTAAATGGCTTTTCGCGGTATGGTGGCGCCATCTAGGTTGACTAACGGTAAACAAGGCTGCGCAATCGGCTGCAGAGCGGTTCTTGTGAAATCATTGCAGACGTCACAAAAACACACGATTTGGCGGGAGAATCAAAATTTTAAGGTAAATTGATTCATTTCTCAGTGAATAAAGCATCGTTTGCTTACGCTCAAGCGATGGGGCGCTATAAAACACGAAGTCTTCCGAATAAAACAAACCTGTATGTTGTCTGCATGACCCCTCTAAGGAGTTTATTTGCAAAATCCAGCACGGGTTCTGTTTATAGAGGGGTCACACACATTTCTGGTACCTTTGCGGCCGCAAGGACTCACTGAGTCAATTAGCCAGATGACATCATGTCCTTCTGACGGAAATGACGATCCCGGGGCCTGTGGGGATACAGGCTGCTTGTGGCAATAGTTCGATACCTCTTGTTTAACGTTCCTTGCATAAGGATGACAACTCCACAACGGAAGGGTCGGCGGTAGACTGGGGAGGTGTAGTAAAATCTTTACGACTTGCCTTACCTTTTGTAAGGCAAGATGCGACGACCAACGCACAAGTTACAGCGACGCTTTATAAAGCGCTGGCATGGTTGTAAGGGCGCTAACGTTGGGTAACGTTCCCTGAAGGGTCGTCAGGCGTCATGCACGTATGGGGATCGTCTTAGGTGAGGAAAGCAGCTCTGAGTTCAACTCGGTGTCCCCTCTATTGCGGGTCAGAGGGTGAGACAGAAAGACATGCACGACTGAGAGAGGAAAGAGAATTAAGAAGCACAATCATAGCTTTTCTGAGAAGCTGAAACGATGGGGGACCACGTAACGCAGATTGTTCCTGTCGTATTTGAACAGGACACTGAGGAAATGTTCTGTGTAGTGGGAGCTGGTTGAGTGCGATAAAGTACCCTTACGCAAGACAACGGTGAAGTTCCTCACAGGATTCACGAAATAGAGCAAACGTTCCTAAGCGAATGGATGTACGGGTTGACTGAAGAGATAAGCGCATAAGAGGGGGTGGGGGAACAAACTTTCTTGACACAGTCGACGAACCTAGCCAGGATCCTCTTTGCCTCTCGCCATTGTCTGCTCAAAGTGCGACACCAGTAGTTTCCGGTTCTCCGGAGACATTCTGGTGAAGCTCAAGAAGGAGGCGCAGCCAAGAAGTCCCTACGGTAATTTCTGGTCCTCGTCCGGTATTTCTGGTGCGCGCTGCGCGATAATGGAAAGAGTGCACCTACGCTACATGCTTTGACACTGCTTACACAGCTTCACGAAGATATGCGAAGTATATGCGTATGCTTGCTTCAATCTACAGATCCCCAAATACCCAGTCTGATAAAAATTGCCATCTAATTCCCAGCTCCTCGGTCGTCTTTTTTGTCCTGTTGACAATACGTTAATGAGTCAACCATTAAAGCGCGCCCTATGTTTAGGCGAAACGAATAAAAGCGTTTTTTAATGATATGGCATCGGTAGTTGACTCTGGGGGAAATGTGCAGTGTGTGCGTTGTCAATGTTTTAATTAGGCTTTTTGGTTCAAGGGGTCAACGGGTTAATTTGGCTGGGCGGCCAAATGCCTTATTCGCCTAGGATGTAAAAGTCTAAGTTGTTTTTCGCACTTCATTGCTTATAAGCCCGCTTCGTAGAATGTCGGCCTACACCAGCCTACAATCCAACTGATGTGGTCCTCAAATGTGGCGTGTGCCGTCGGCAACCAAAAGTCTGTGTTAATCTTGAATATGAACGGATAGTTGGTAGTACTTCTTGTGCAAGACTAAAATGGAAAAAAAAGAAGACGATGCACTTGTAAGAGAGCGTTGGCGGTTCTCAAAAATGAAAGCCCCTTTCTTAAGAGAAAGGTGTTTAAAACGCGATGCTCTCTCCGTGCAATCAGACTTAAAGCCAAATTCCAAAATCCACTCTCCCAAAGGTCGAAGCGACATTCCCCTTAAACTTAGAACCCAACGTCCACTCAACTCAACCCCAGTCCATAGCCAACATCCGACTTCACACCACCAAAGTCCAAAGCCAACGATCGCGCAATTAACTCAAAGGAAGCGCGGCGGCTTACCATTAGATAAGCGTGCGGCGCGATCAACCTGCTATCTATGCACCTGCTTAAAGAATATATTTCACCATCATCATCATGGCTAACCCTGTGTACTGCCAAACTATACTTCGTGTATTACGAGAGGTCCGTTAGGTGACCTAAGACATCCCATTGTTATGTTATGCGTTGTGTGATTGATGTACCCTTTGTGAAGACCACTTTGTAAAGTCGGCTTTCCTGCGGTGTGTTTTACTCAGACGTCAACGCCATCAGGGAGGCATAAAAAGGTGTGCTTTAAAAATACAGGGCAGGACAGATGCGATAATAACCCGTATCGTCATCCAGGAGGCTCCTGGGGGTTTCGACTCACTCTCAACAAGCACTGAATCACTCACTGACTGAATCACTCACTGCGTACTCACTCACACACTCGCTCAGTACTACTCACTCACTCACTCACTCACTCACTCACTCACTCACTCACTCACTCACTCACTCACTCACTCACTCACTCACTCACTCACTCACTCACTCACTCACTCACTCACTCACTCACTCACTCACTCACTCACTCACTCACTCACTCACTCACTCACTCACTCACTCACTCACTCACTCACTCACTCACTCACTCACGGGTCGGTATATGTACACAGAGAAGGGGCCACCGGTCTTCCTTCACTCATCGTCAGACAAAAATGCTTCGTAAAAATCGGACGCACGAGCTTGCTTCTTGAGTGCCTAGTCCGTGAACTGTCCCCGATTTACCGAAAACCGAACTCGATACTGGAAGTGTCACCGAAAGTTCCTCCCACCAACCCAATACTCACTGCAAGTTCTGCTAGCCGTGACGACCGGGTTTGTTATGAATTGCATGCTTCAAGTACTTTCAAGATTTGGGGGCTAAACCTCATCCCATCCTTCGACTACTATGAACCCTATAATATCTCAAAGTAATGAGGGAGTCAGGCGTAGTTGCACGCTGAGAAGATGAATGATTGTGAGTTGAAGACAGCCACAGTGGATCAGCAATTGAAAACGTTGGCGATTCAGTAAAAAGCAGTGACGATTACTATACTCCCCAGTGCAAAATTTACTCGCAGCGCGAACGGCAGTCTTCTCGGTCACGGCGCACAGCTGCTGCGATCAGCGAACGCGCGGCGGCGCGCGCTACTGCGCACCGCCGCTGCCGAAAAGTGTGTTGTTGCAAATCGCGTTTGAACCTCCCGCACAAATGTCACGTGGTTCGAATGAACAACGAAAGAAGGAAGGACGTTTGGCGAAGGTTTGAGGGGAGGGCGCTCATTGGTGGCAACGCATGGCGAAAGTGTGAGGGGGCGGAACTTTGAGAGACGACGCCATTGCAGCGCGTACCGCCCTCCCCTTCAAGCTTTGGCCAGACTCTCCGACGAACGTCTCGTGCGGGCTCAGCATAGAATACTCACACTTTCGCACACTTTCACCCACCCTTTTCTTCCTCTCTTCACTCGCTCGGCTACAACGTTGTCGCCGTCGCCACAGCCAAATCGCACTAGCGGCCGCCAAAGTTCTGCGCCCTAAAAAACGCGTTGCAACCAATCACACGCGCTGAAGCAATGGGATATACCTAACACACCGATTCCAGCGATTAGTGGGGACCCCCAGGTGTTCTGAAGACTGATTCCGTTCTGAGGACTGATGAAGCCCGTGACTGCGAGGAATACTTGCATAGATTTATTCTTTATAGTTGACTTTGGCAGTCGTAACAATGCAAGGGAACGTGCTTAAATTCTTTGTTAAAGATCATACCAAACTTAGACGCCGTTTTACATGAGTAATTAAGTACGTTTATGCCGCTACCGTAGTCTACAAACACTTCATTTCCAAGCATTGATATCTGGCCTCAAATCTAAAAAAAAACGCAATAACCGTAATAACGGCTTGGGACTTCTTGCAGCCTGTAAGCCCACTCGGCAGAAGGCAAACCTACAGCCATGGTACAGTATTTTTCTTTAGTGGTGAAGCCCCTCAGGGGCTCGGGCTGTCGGCGTCTCATGTCGTCGTCGTCCCCTGTCGTCGTCATTCCATGTAGTCATGGTACTAAAACACCCGAACACGTATGCGGCAGCTGTTATAGCCGCCAACACCGGCGAACTATACACCGCAGGCAGCGTCAAAGCCAAGAGTGTGCATCACGCCGAGGAAATGGCGATCGCTCTGGCACTCACAAGTCCGAAGTGCACCACTGTGATCAGCGACTCGAGGACAGCGATCGTGAACTACGCCACAAATCGTGTCTCCCACAGTACAGTGAAGGTGTGCGGGGCCCTACCTCCCAAAGAAATGACGATGACTATTAGGTGGTTCCCGGCGCACGCCGGCCAGTTGGGTACGGGCAGCAACCGCAACGAGGAGGCGGACCGAGCAGCGCACGCGCTCACCGGACGCGGCGCAAGCTCCAGCCCCCAACTTGCAGAGCAAGAGCTCGACGAAGCGTCGCCACTCACCACCTATAGGGACATCCTTGAGTGGTATCGAGCTAACCGCCGGACCTTCCCACCACCGCACCCTCGTCTGACGAAACGAGAAGCGGTCGTGTACAGACAACTACAAACTAATGCGCTAATGACTCCGGTGATAGCCAAACACATGTGTCCAGAAGTGTTCCCAAGCGACGTGTGTGTGTTGTGTAAGAAGGACAGAGCCACAGCATCTCACATTCTGTGGGACTGTAGACTACACCCCAGTGAAGCCAATACAGCCAAAACGCTCCCGCCGCTTCTCGCAAGTGCGACCAGAGACAAGGACTACGAAATACAACATACGGCCGTCCAGCAGGTGTTGGGGGCCCTCGAACGCCAGCGCCCCGAAACTGCTGCCTCCACTGGAGGCAATGCATGAGTAGGGAGCCGACGACGAGTGGCGGCCCGACACGACGACTAGGCTGCGTCCCAGCTGCCGGACTCAATAAAGATGTTTGCTCTCTCTCTCTGGACACTCGTTTTCCAACGCCTTGTGCTAGAATGTTTCATCTCTGGGGGAAACGCGTACTAAAAGAACACACCGGAACACTCGTGTTCGGACGCTTCGCGCTAGAACGCTTCGCGCTCCAAAGACACGAGACTTACAGCAAAGCTGTATACCTCTACCCCCCAACGGTTTCATCTCCGTGGCATATGCCTAAGCCTTTGTAATAGCATTCTCTTATGCGGCGAAGGTGTGACCACATGGAGCACTACAAACAGATACACAGGTTTTCTTGTTGCACCCACGTAGGAATGGTTCCGTATTTAAAAGGGATGAACAGGACATGCGACGCGGGTGACATAAAGGTTTACTAAGTGACCGGTGTATTGAATACAGAAGGATGCACGCGAAGTAATCACAGGTAGGTCGCAAGTGGAAGGATGATGGTACCAGAGTGAGGTGAGATCAGGGATCGCAGGTGATTGATTGGTTGAATGATTCACAACTGGTAGTAGTAGTAGTAGTAGCTGTAGTAGTAGTAGTAGTAGTAGTAGTAGTAGTAGTAGCATTAGTAGTAGTAGTAGTTGAAGGGGTCGCACGCGATCCCTACTACTATCAGGGATCGCAGGCGATTGATTGACTGATTCACAACTGGTAGTAGTAGTAGTAGCAGTAGTAGCGCTACTACTACTAGTAGTACTACTACTACTCTACTACTACTAGTAGTACTACTACTACTACTCTACTACTACTATTACTACTACTACTACTACTAGTAGTAGTAGTAGTAGTAATAGTAGTAGTAGTAATAGTAGTAATAGTAGCAGAAGAAGCAGCAGCAGCAGAACATTTGTTGAGAAAAGAGGGGGAAAGGAATGGGGGGAAGAGATAGGAGGGTGTTCATGGGTGGTGCCCGACGCCCAGGGCTGCAGATGCAACAGATCTTATCTTAGATCTCTGTACCAGGTGTAGCTGATCTTCAAGAGATGAGCTGGTAAGGGCTGCCTCTCGTAAATGTGTTTGGAGTACCCGTTTGTACCGTTATCGACTCATCACGTAGCGTATAGCCATCGATAGTGACGATATTTATTGCGATGATGTCGATTACGATGCTAACTATTCTCGTGGGCCGGTGGCTCGGAATGGCCGAATGTGATAGGGCGTATACGGCACCAGATTCGCTCTGAAGCTATTTGCGAAATTTTAATCTACCTTAAGGTATACTAAAAACTAAAAAAAAAAAAAACTGCTATGAGCGTCAAAGTTTCTTCAGGCAGACGTGGAGACTAATTCATTGCGGCCTCCACATTTATATTTCCAAAAAAGCAGTATTCGCGGATTACAAAACTCGCACAGTCACGTACCAAAACCCCTAGGTAACCTTAAAAAGTATGTCGGCGGGGAGTGTAAAAATAAAGTATAGAATATATAGCTAAACTAACTGCGATAGACATGCACGCAGTGAAAAACTTAAAAACCAGGAACATCTTAAATACGTCCGCAAAATATGTCTAAATAGCGTCCACAAATAAAGTAGCAGCAACATCGAGAGTACGTCTTTAACAGTCGAAATAACGTCCGAATATAAGGTACCAGCGACGTATTCTTAACATCAACAATTTTTTATAACAATATTGAATGTACTTCGGATGTCTAATCTATAGACCTTCAGGTCTTTTTGACACTTCGCAGAAATGTTAGTGGTTTGCCCGGTTTTGCCGGCATGTGGCAGGCAAACTTCAACGCTCTGCGATCTTGACAATGCTAGTTGTTCAACACCCTTCTAAACTGCATCAATTTTTATCGTTCGCAGGGAACAGTGCAGCGTCAAGCAGCCGGCAACCGGGCCCGTCCCTCCAAAGAGTTTCACTACCAAGGATGTGCCAGGTACGTGCTTTGTGGGCGCACACATCGAGGGAGCTAGAGTGCGAAGAAGCTTTGGCCTCGGGAAAATCACGTAAATGGACTCCCAGTGGAATTTAAAAAACATTTGAGTGCAGAGCGCTTTAGGGAGGGCTCGCCTTGTCGTCGTAGCTCGCTCGCTGGACCAAAGTAGAGCCACACGGCGTCCTGTCGTCGCGGCGTAACCCAGAGGCTTCGAAAGCGAAGCGGTTTTATAGTGGCAAGTGTTCGAAACTCGTAAACCGCTGGCGCTTGTCATACATGTCTAGCGCAAAAAAAAAAAAAAAAAAAAGAAGCGCAGGTACATTTGAGGCAAAATATACCTCATGAACTGGCAGCGCCCGCGTTCATTTAGTTGGGAACGCTCGTTGGGTTGGTTGTTATGATAGTAAGCGAAAAAAAAATTCCCCCGCACCTCCCCGAAGGGAATCGTGCAGAAATGCGAATGCATTGGGTGCACCGATGAGTGTGTTGCGAGTAATGGCGTGATTAATGACGACAGTGTGAACGTAATCATTTATTCATCAGCACATGTTTGTGTTATCGTTGTACCTGACGGCCACAATCACTGCCTTGCGATCGCTAGAGTGCACGGTCAAAGGGTCTTTGAGAAGCATACGCGCGTCACAGTTTCGCGTAAAGACCAGATCACTGCAACTCCCGTGAATGGTAGTGGGGCACGTGTCGAAGCCGGCAGAGAGACAATGCATAGAGTGCCTGGTCTGCATGTACTCGACCAGCCACTCGCCACTCTTCTTGCGCACGTCAACGTTGAAGTCGCCAACCAAGACTATGGGGTCAGAGGGTTTGGAGCGCACGCGCACACTTTCCATAGCCGCGTCCAGCTGCGCGGCAACGGCGTATCGAGCGAGGTTGGGCGCGAGGTACACGGTCACCACAAAGACTCCGTCTCCGGTGTAGGCAAGGGTGTACAAGTCCTTGTACGGAGACGTGTCTCGAACGGGAGACGTGGCAACGGCGTGCGATATCAAGTTCCCATACACGTTAGACACGAGACTAACACCGCAGTACTCGCCGTCCTTGCCGCTTCGAGCAAACTAGTACAGCTCGCTTCAAGCGCATGCGTTCGGCATTGAGCGCAGAGAGATAACACCTGCGGGCGCACGCCGACGGAGCACGACAACCCCCGACTAAGAAATGCATTCGCATTTACGACGACGACGACGACGAAGGCAGAACCACGAGGCGCGCGCTCACGTGCGCTCGCGCTGGGGGAATGTAGGCGCATGCCGCTCGATGGACGCAAGACACCCCCCCACTAATAAATGCATTCGCATTTAAAAAAGTGGCAGTTCAACGCAGGCGCGCGCGGGAGGAAAAGCAAGCTGAAAAAAAGAACAGAACTCCCGCTGCCGCTGTTTCAGGCAGGGGGCGCGCGAGCACTGCGAAGGCGGGAAATTTGAAATGCGTTGGATAAACCTCCGTTGAATTCATCAGGATAGGAATAAGACAGGGCGGCGAACAGCGTGATGGGTGGTAAGAGTGAGCGGATAACGGCGCTACAGCCCATTATGGCGAATCACTGCTCTGCACTTCCGACAGCTTTCACATTGAGTTTTTCACCAGCTTCCCACCTTTTTTTTATTCTGTATACCGATGTTTCTGCATCATATATGAGAGCGTTCTACGAGGGTGATTGATAGTGACGACAAAAATGAGGAGAGATCTATCCGAGGGTTGTTAAGGGTGTGCGGAGGATGTAATCAATCGCGTAAAGACACTTGCCGTCCGGCGCTGTTAATCTCGTTTCATAAAAGAAGTCTGTGCAATATGATTACCGTATTTACTTGCGTAATGATCGCACTTTTTTTCAAAAAAAATTTGATGCTAATTTAGGGGTGCGTCCATAACGCGGGGTAAACTTTTCGCGAAAAACGTTTGAACACAGGAAAGGCAAGCAAGTTGCGGGTCAAAATTTTTACGATAGGTCTCATGAACATAACAAAAATACTAAATAAAAACATAACAAGAACTCCACAAACCTTTCCAGCCGCTGTGCAAAGTGACGCAAAATGCAGTGTTTTCATGAATTGCGGAACGCGCCAGAACTAGTTTCCTGCGAGGTGACAACAGGACGACCAATAAGTGGCTGCCGCTGTCACAGTGCGGGACATCGGAACAGACATGGGGGCCGACGCAGCAAAGTGAGCGCATTTTTTCTTCTTTGTCTTGTGACTACATTATGTGCATTTAGGGAGAGTTTCTTCCACATCACTACTGAACGCATGCTTGCCGATATCGCTAATATCGACGAGTCTGCGGCAATAACGTAGCCATGTCCGCTTTGAAAGGGAAGGAAACAGAGGTAAGCACGATCATCATAAGGTAGTGGCACACATACGACATACTGCTGCGGCAAGTTTAGGGTGCGTTCATTGCGCGGGAAATTTTAAAAAAATTGAATTTTGGCGATAAACTTTAGGGTGCGACCATTACGCGAGTGCGATCATTATGCGACTAAATACGGTAGTATGAGTTTCCCTTCGCTAACTTCAAATGACGTCGAGGCGTTCTTGGTCCAAGCGAATGAAGGTGCAGGGGCAGGTAGGATTAAGTGAAACGAGGCAACATCCGCAGCTACCCAAGCCTACGGACACCGAAACATAGCCGCTGGCAGCAGCGGATGGGCGCCGTCTCCTGGGCGACGCCACCAGCGCTGCTCTTGCGGGCCGTAAAAGCGCGTCGTAGTAGCTGCCTTTTTTTTTTTACTAAAATAAATATGCTATACCGCGACGAGTTTACCGCATCCGAGGGTTTATAACCACGCCGGGAGGGCATGCAGCGCGAGCCAGCGTCATTTATTTTATCTTTTGTTTTTGTTGTACTTAGCACGGTTCCAGCCGACATGCTTCGTTTTCGTTTTGCGTTAGGCTGCGTCTGATCTCACGGCAACAGTGAGAATTACCTCCCGGCAATTCTCACGGCAGTTTGCATAAGAGCTGGCTGGCCTAAAATTCGCTGAATATTATTACCTCCCTACGTAATTTAACAAAATCTAACCTAACGTAACCCAACTTAACGTATTATAACCTACCCAAATCCAGCCCAACTGCAACAATCCTAGCCAAACACAGCCCAACGACACAGAATACAATCTATATTTAACATATTCCAACCTATTCTACAAGTCGTGTGCGTCGATCTTCTGATATAATAATAACCAGGATAGAAAAGCATTTACAAAATCACCGTGAGCGAAAACTTCAAAATTTCGAAAGCTAAAAAAAAAGCTTCGCCAATCCCGGACTCGTACCTGAGCCTTCCCGTTCAAAACTAAGTGCTATAACACAGCGCCACAGGGAGCATCCGTGGGAACGAGTTTTTAGGAAATACTAGCGCTAGTACCCGGCGGTGCCCGGGTGGGCCATTATATTAAGGACAGCAATTGGTATTTGTTAGTCGCCTTATTAGGCTACTTCTTTAGGACGTGGTACACACTCGGGAGCGCCTGCCTGCTGTCAGTACACAGGCTCCTACAGCAGGCGCGTCGTGGTAATGTAAAACGACTGGTACTCGTGTTTTACTCCAACTCTCGCTAAACAAATTGCCCCAAGATGGCGCGTTTGAGCGAATGAGTCAGTGAGTGAAAAAGGTTTTATTGAGCCGGCGAAGTGGGAGTGGTTCCCAATTCCAGAAAGCCATGTGATGAGTGGGCAGCCTTCGCTCTGGAGGAAGTATTGTCTGGACATCCAGATCGCTGTTAGTCACCAGGTTCTCCCACAGCTCAAGGTTTGGAAAAGTGGATGGAAGAAGGAGGAGCTTGGTTTGCTTTCGCTCTTAATATGATATGAAGAAGAGTGCCAGGTTGCAATCACAACTTGAATTCGGCAGGAGATTGCACTGGGAACACATGATGGAGGCCGGCTGGGTGAGGGGTATTCTTCCTAGTAGGAAGTGCTATCTCAGAAGATATGAACGATGCTCATCGGTACACTTTTATCATAAGTAACATGGGCTCTCTACGGGAGGCGCGAGATTGCAGGAAGTCCCAGCAGATGCCGTGGGCTAACCTTTGCGCTTTTTACTGGTACATCTTCGCTTTTACATTTATGATATATGACACCTGCTCCTACGGGAGACGCGTAGTTGCCGAAGGTGTCAACAGATGGCGACCGCTAAGCGAACGCGGGAAAACTCAGCTGTATTTTACGTCCAAAAGGATGCAGAATAAAAAATCTCGCTGGCCTTCTTATCCGCATGTTAGAACAAAATCCTTAAAGTGGTTTTTGGGAAATTAAATGGGCAGCATTTTAAAGAAAAAACGAATGGGAGATATCAACTGGCTGGGTGGTTATTAACGAAAGTGTAAAAACACAGTGTTTTCCCGAAATACCGCTTGGCTCTATTGGGAGGGTGTCATTGAAAAATGTTCTATAACAGTGTTGAGATACGTGAGTAAGTTGCCTATCTTAACAAAAACCAGTCCGATATCTCAGATGGCGGGCGGTAAAAAAATTAATACGTGAAAAACTATTTTACCGCTTTTCCCTCTCTCCAAGGTGGAATTTTTAAAATTTTAAGAAATATTGATATCCAACACCGTAATTAGAATGTGCCCTTGCAATCTGTAGCCGTTTCAAAGAGCAGTTTGGCTAGACGTGTGCATAACCCGTCAGGCCTTTCTGGCTCATCAGCCGTGTCATTTGTAAAAAACAATTTGACCCTTTTAGCGGCGTCGCAGAGCGAAATCCTCAAAAACGGTTCTGTGCATTTATATAAGTAACATATTCTAGCAAAAATAAGTTGGATTACTGAATCGGTGAAAAATTTATTTGCGAATCTTTAGGGACACCGTTTTAGTTCCGGAATGCGAAATCACCTCGCTGTTGTAGGTTAGGGCGAAATCCAAAAACTACTTTTTAGGTATTCTTAAGCGCTACTTATATCAGCAAAAAGCGCTTCGATATGGGAATGGGTGACCGAGAAAATCACAAATTCGCGAAACCACAATTTCGCCCTTTTCTTCGGTTAGGAGGGCAATTTCTGAAAAATCCGCCTTAGCACCTACTCAATGACGCAAATAAACTCGTGAAATTTCAAGTCTCTAGGTCTAACAGTTTTAGCTGGGCGTTGATGAGTCAGTCAGTCAGTCAGTCAGTCAGTCAGTCAGTCAGTCAGTCAGTCAGTCAGTCAGTCAGTCAGACAGTCAGTCAGTCAGTCAGTGAGTCAGTCAGTCAGTCAGTCAGTCAGTCAGTCAGTCAGTCAGTCGGGCACTTCTTTTTATAGGTATAGATTTGTTCCAGAAAATCTCCGGGGGGCGTGCTTAGCCAATCAGAGGGGACTACCGTGTGAAATTCCTGACGGCAATTCTCACGGTTGCCTGGATAATAGACACTACCTTCGCATTAATCTCGCCGCTTTTCCATGCCAGCAACCAATTTCGGCGCCGTTTTCCTCCCATCCTCTTTTCGTCTCTTCTTACCAAAAAGAATCCAACGTGCACTGTGACGCCAAATCGCTTTGTAATTGATCATTCGGTAGTGCGGTATCTAGAATTCATTGATGTAGGTTTATTTGGTATTAAAATATTTCAAAAAATTGCGTCAGGTTCGGAAGAGCGACAATATTTTACAATTTCGTTGTTTCATTTTGTTTTTTTCTTTATCGCCAAGTCTTGTCGTGCCGTTCTCACGGCCAGTAAAATAGTCAGTTCCGAATCAAGCGCCACAAGAGCATAAAAACAATTTTAAAAGATAATACAAGAAGATCTAAGCTCAAAACCTTCAGTTGCCTGTACAGCAGACGCACGGGCGTGCCGTTAACATTGTCGCGGCGACAGCCGCTAAATGAGTGCCGTATACGAGTGCATATGCTCTATGGCGCGTGCGTCAGAGAGAGAGAGAGAGTGAAAGCGAGAGAGATGGGACACTTAGAGGGCGAGACAGATTAGGCTCTCAGTTGCGCATGCGCAGCTCACTGCTTGTGCATGCATGCCCTGCCGCATTCGAACGATCACGTACGCCGTATCTACGTGTGGGACAGCCGCGCGATTCCGATAAAGCTTTGCCACCAGCAAGAAGCCAACTACGCCCGTAAAATGCATTTGCAGCGCTCTTCGAGCAGCACCAGGTGTTCTCGGTACTGGTCCTGATTTATCGGAGTAGTAGAGAATTGGGCACACGGTCAGCTGCTGCGCCCGTAGGCGGAAAGGGTTGGCCGCAAAAAAATGCGGTGTTTGTGTTTCTTTTTTTTTTCTCAAGCCACGACGATGTATCGTTTCGGCAGCGTTCCGTCATTTGTATACACGCTGTTGGAATTAAACCGGATCTTTTAAACGAGGCGCGAATGCACGTACAAAAAGAGAAAGCGAAGATCCTGGACTGACATTAGCAACCCGTTCGGTCGTGGCTGGTTTCGCAGAACCGGGAAGCAACCGCAGCTCTTCGAATGAAAAATGGCACGAAATTTTGCTGAGCTTCGCGAAGTGATTCGAAATCAGTTTCGTGTACTGTTCGTTTCGTATTTAGAATTTGCTTCATTTGCGCTTACTCTCGCTACTCGCGTTAGTTGACCCGACTGGGTTCCTTCATAATTACAGTGCTACCATTAAAAGTTATAGTAAATGCACAAAACTAATGTTTTGATTGCGTATGGGTGTTTGTTTTTGTGTGAGCTTTTATTGTGTTGTCTTAAACTGAGAAAAATCCTGTGTGTTTGCAATAGTTGTTCCGCTTTTCTAATGGAGGCGAAAAGCAAAAACGCCCGTGTGTACGAGATTTCGGCGCACGTTAAAGGTCCCCAGGTGGTCAAAATTAATCCGGAGCCCTCCACTACGGCGCGCGTCATCGCCTGCGTTGCGTCGGCACGTTGAACCCTGCAATCAATCAAATATCTATCAATCAATGCAATAATTATTCAGCGGAAACGTGTAAGACCTCTTACCACTTTCCTTAACATTTGTGTGATTATTATGTAGCTATAGGCTACGTTTTCTTTATCTCGTGTATTTGTCTCCCCCTACTGTATCTTCTGGTAGAAAAGCAACCCCCCTTACTCTATGCTCAAAACAAACTTGTAATGTAGCGTAAATAAATAAATAAATAAATAAATAAATAAATAAATAAATAAATAAATAAATAAATAAATAAATAAATAAAAAACAGACAAACTAACAAACGAGTATCCTGCCGACTTCGCAGGACTTAATGTACGAAAAAAGCGCGGGAAAATCGAAGTCTCCAGTCTGCGCCAAAATGAGGGCAATAAAGTTCCGCCTGACACCAGGCTTGGCTGGGCTTGGCTTGGCTCGGACGGCAGATGTCCCGAGCGGAGACCAAGCGTGGAAGCGCGGACGCGTGGTTCCCTGCTTTGAATAATAAGCGCATTTCTTTGATTGGTTGGGCGACGGGCTGAACTATCCGGCGCACACTGCACACAACTCACGAACGATCCCTGCTTCACGAGCTGGAACCAAGGTTAGAGGCTTCACGGTTGCTCGACGCCGTTATACGGTTGCGTTCAACGGGTGTTTCACCAACGGCTCCAAGTAGTTAAAAGCTGAAAGCAGTTTCAGTTTGCAGTTGGGCGAATTCTCAAGCTGCAGGTCGAACTAAAAATGGGACGAAATTTCGCCGAGTTTCGAATTGAAGTTCGCTGCCTACATTTTGTAAGTGGCGTCAACAAGGCAGGTTACTGCGGCAGTTGATGATGATGATGATGATGATGATGATTGCTATTGGTTTCCTCTTTGTAGCGGGATGATGACATGTCAACTTACTAAAAAGGACTAATATACCCGTGTTTTACACTCTTGGTTTATTACTACCGCTGCTTGGAGCAGGCACAAAAGCTTATTAGGCAAAAAATACTTTCTTTCCCCTGTCACAGGTGGTAACTGTCCTAGGCAATATTCCCCTCTCTGCTTTTCGTCCACCAGCATTCTAATCTTCTTTTCGTCCCCTCGACAGCCTTGAAGTTAACTTCCTCTCTGATACCCTTAAATCCTAGGGTTTCTGGAAGCCCAATATTCCCTTCATGTAGATTTGGAGGGATACCCTCACATTCTATCACTATGTGCCGCATAGTTTCTGTTTCTTTTCCGGAGACCAGATTACGTCCCCACAAAACTCTTAGTTCGCAGGCGACCCGCTCTTACGAAAGTTGCTTGTCGCAGTTCAAGAAGGTTTAACTTGTTACTTCAACGTCGGCGCAGCCATGTTGACACTAATCCTGGTTGAGTAGAACAGGGAGGACGTCATTTGAAGGTAATGAATGGCGCCAGTTTTCACGCTCAAGGACTTCGCTGAATTTAACATTTTCGCTAGGAATCTTTGCGCATCTGTGACGTCAAGGTAGGTTGTGAGAGCTGGTTTCCACAACGCAGAAAGGCTGTTGGGATTTTTTTTTTTTAAATGACACGCTACACATTGCTTGCATACTTCCAACTCTACAAAACAAGTGCGTATCAAGAAGTCCAGAGACTTACAAAACGCGATTATAGAAGAAGATAGCGGACAGGTCTTGGAATACTGAAGCAATATAATAGTGCCTTGGGGCTACATGTGCATAGTGCGAGCACGGGAGTGGAGGGGGGGGGGGGGAGGCGTACAAACGTCGTTACAGATGTACAGGGCTGAGAAATTGAACATCATAAAGGAAAATTTCTACGATAATTCCCAGGGCAGTGCTTTGCTTTTTGAGGCTAGAGCAGGTTGCCTGCGAACTAAGAGTTTTGTGGGGAAGTATTCACAAAATGATGGGGTATGCGTGGTCTGCGGAAAAGAAACAGAAGCTATGCGGAACATAGTGCTAGAATGTGAGGGTATCCATCCAAATCTGCATGAAGGGAATATTGGGCTTCCAGAAGCCCTAGGATTTAAGGGTATAAGAGAGGAAGTTAACTTCAAGGCTGTCGAGGGGACGAAAAGAAGATTAGAATGCTGGTGGACGAAAAGCAGAGAGGGGAATATTGCCTAGGACAGTTACCACCTGTAACAGGGGAAAGAAAGTATTTCGGGCCTAATAAGCTTTAGTGCCTGCCCTAAGCAGCGCTAGTATTAAACCAAGAGTGTAAAACATGGTTATATTAGTCTTTTTGGTAAGATGACATGTCA
Organism: Haemaphysalis longicornis; assembly: GCF_048455015.1. Taxonomy (NCBI): domain Eukaryota; kingdom Metazoa; phylum Arthropoda; class Arachnida; order Ixodida; family Ixodidae; genus Haemaphysalis; species Haemaphysalis longicornis. Next base: position 77,960,515 of record NW_027526225.1, on the reverse strand, counting down.
TCACCCTGCTTCAAAGGGGAAACCAATAGCAATCATCATCATTATCATCATCATCATGCTCACAGTGATGGAGTCATGCTGCTGGCTGACTTTCAGGGAACCAAATTTCAAAATTTTCGTCGACGGATTCGTGTCATTGTGCTTGTGTTCTATTTATCACTGCTAGCACGCTGCGATTTCCCGCCTTTCGAGGCGACTAGTATCGAAGCATTGGCCGTTTAGGCGTTGTAGCGAGCTGTGCGACAGGTTAGGCGTGCATTTCGGTACCTCACGGCGTGCGAAGCGTGAGATGGCCCGCGACATTCGAATATTTGCCCGTTAAGTAAAGTTCTTAAGTAGCCCATCGTTTTGTGTTCGGATAACGCAAAAATAAAGCTCAGCCTTTAACAGAATCTGCCCAGAGAAAGTCGCAATGTCCCGCTTCAATGATTGAGCTGGAACTTTCTTGTCCAAAAGTATCTCCTATAGTTAGTTAACTGAGCATAAACAAAAATAATGAGCGCCTGTTCGCAGATTTGCTAGCGCATGCGCTTATACCACCAGCAACCCCAGACAGCGACGCGTTTTTGCCTGGTTTAGGGGTTAACGACGTTAACCTTTCAACCAGGTAAAAACGAGCCGTTTATACTGTGTGAAACACTTAGTATCGGCGATCTAGCCTCGTGGCACCCATGGGATCCCCGGGACAAGTCGTAAGCGTGCCGTTTTTTTAGTGCCTTCAATAAGCGACCACCATCCTCTTTTACTGGGGAGACGAGTTAAAAAATACAGAACTACCAGGAAAGAAACTAACGAAAATAAAAAGCGTGCCTCAATAACCACTGCTGCTCCAAACTTCACGGCTCAGGGAGTGTAAAGGTCAGGACCCACATCGCGACCTTGCATGGGTAATCGGCCTCCCCATCGTTTAAAGTGCGCCACTACGCCCTTCTCGCGAGCTGTCTTCGTTTTTTCCTGTGACTACTAAAAATGCGCCGTTGTGTCGGTCGAAGCATCGGCTGTTGTTTTTTCAAGTCGCGTTTTGTAGTGCGCGTAGCTTCATGCATATACACCCAGTAGATGCGTTAGAATAACCGCGATACAGTTCGTTAGTTTTTTTGTTTGTTGGACCGAATCGCTTTGGACTGGTTCCCGATGCTGGAAATCTGGAGCTGCGTTCAATCTGCAGGGCCATCAGGAGCCGTATGCTTGTCGAGGATGTGCGGAATTTTACCGTTACCACGGTCGACAAATGATCGGCCTGGGCGGTACATATTAGAGCTCAGTGTGCTGTTTATTGCGTCATGTTCTATTTAGTGCACTGCGTGAATTGGAATTCGTCACGCGTGGAGTACACTCGATTGATTGACTGATTTATTGATTGATTGATTGATTGATTGATTGAAGGGTTTAACGAGCCGACGCAACGCAGGCAATGAGGCGCGACGTAGTGATGGCCTCCGGATTAATTTTGACCACCTGGGGATCTTTAACGTGCTCCGATATCTCGTACACACGGGCGTTCTTGCTTTTCGCCTCCATCAGAAAAGCGGCCGCCGCGGCCGGGAATCGAACCCGCGTCCCCGCGCTTAGCAGCAGAACACCTTAGCCACTGAGCCACCGCGGCGGGTCATGGAATACACTCAATATATGTAGTAAACTGACCTGTTGATGCGTACGGTGGTACATAAGTTGCCAGCTATAATGCGAAAAAAAGATGTTTAAATGATTAAACGCAGCAAAATTGTTCCAAAATTCTAAAATTGCTGCCACGGCTAATACATAAGCACATTATTTAACGCAAAGAATACCTCAGGCATACTTGAGGTATGAAATAAGTATATATGAAAGAGCAAAACCGTTTTTGTTCTGTAATTGAGAATGAAGGTTGGATTGGTTTTTATTATATCAAATATAGAAAAAAACGCGTTTAAGTGGTGCTTAAAACAGGTGATTTGAAAGGAAAGACTGAAAGGAAAGATGTCGGCTCGAGCTTCGCCAGGGTGGCGTGCGAGCAGCGGAACGCGGGAAAATTAAATTTTTTGGAGGAAACCTTAATTTCATTATTCCTGCTGAGAGGATCGAGGGGCGAGGGAAAGAGCGTGGCGCGTCGGAGGGGGAGGAAGGAGAGGTAGTCACGTGGTAGGGAAGGCACATCTGTCTATCGTCTTTCGACTATATTTGCAGCGAAGCAATGGAATACGGGTCCAATGTAAGCAACTTCTTTTGTTGCAACGAGACGCAAACCCTTGTTCAAAGTGCCGAATATACCAGGAATGGTTGTACGGCGCCTTCATTTTTTTTACTTGACAGCGCAGAAACACGAGCACATCTGTAGCTGATAGCACCCTATGGTGGGGGCTTTAGGATGAGGTACATCGGAACTTGGTTGTCAAGCTAACAAAAGATGTGAAATCCTAGCTGACGTTAATTTTTCTTTTTGACACTTTCGGATACAGTAGTCGTGTTATGTTTTTGTTTAAGTGATATAATTGGAAGTGAATTTTAGGACCGGAAGGTAAGGAGAAATGAATATAACGAAGCTGGTGCAATTTGGTTTGGCGAAAAAAGAAGTTTTAAAGAATTTCTGGGTACACTGAGGGTGACGGCTAAGAGAAAATTAATGAACATTTCCAGAATTTCATACTATTCTGCAAAGACACACATACAAGTTTGCGACGCTTCGGTGCGCTTATTCTTCACTCCATGTTTTCTGACTGATCCAAATGTCAGTTGTTTACCATCGTTGAATATGCAACCCCTTGGGTAAGCAATTATGCACTTAATTTCTACCTATTACTAACCAGAGAGTAAAAAAAATTGCTCTCGAAGGCATGAAAAAATTTACCGCGAAATCTCTGCCATCTGCAAAGCACCATATGGCATAGAATTGAACAAGCTGTTTTCAACGAGAGCTCAAAGGGAAGATTGGGTGTTGGTTTACTTATTTCGACTGTGTGCAAAGCTCAAAGAGGCATGATAACGACGTTTAATATTTGGTATTTTACACAGTCTCTTGTAACGGGGCGGATGTAAGCAGAATGTAGGCAGAAGAGTGATGCCGGTTATGCCATAAAAGGATTTCGAACCTCAACTTGGGGGCATTTAAAGGAAAAATAAGGGCGGGTGTACTTAGACTAGCCCAAAAATACTGCGATTAATTTGCTGAGTTTGTATAGAAACCGTTGTTATGCATCAAAGTCGAGTGTACTGAAATTAAACTAGGTGATACCGTAACTTTGAATCACCGCAGGGAAAAGGCGGCGTAGAAATTTTACGATTTTTCTAAATTTTGTCTAAAAAAATTCTACGAATGCATCAATCCTCATTCTGGCCGCTTTGCTTTGCACCGCGTATACTTAAAGTCGTTTTGTTTGGTGCACACAAATGAATCGCTGGGAAGACTTCTTATTAAGCGATATAATGTAAGCGTTTCTTTAAGTGTAAGTATGTAGGTCCCATTTCCCCCTATAAAGCTTTATACGCCGAACTCCTTATGATCGCTTTTCCTACTATACACACATAAATTGCCAGCCCATCGCTTCACACATTTTGCTTAATTATTTTGCAGTTCTTCGGGGTCTATTTTTAACGTAGCAATGGTCAACATGTTCCCTAACCTGGCGAATAAATGTGTTAAGTTCACAAAATTGTATTTATTTTGCATCATGCTTTCTCGCTGGGGTGCAGCCAAAGAATGCTTATGTAACTGTCCCACATATTCGGAGGGACTGATTCTCTTTGTTTGCTTTCGTTCCTACAGAGAAAAAGCCGCCAGCTGGTCCAGTGGTCAACACACCTCCTGCTGGCTCGAGACAGATGCCACAGCCAGCGAAGGGGTGAGAGTTGGAAGAAGCAGGCATGCATGCTCACTATATAGTCCCGGCCTCGCTGTCCAGTGTCGGTCATCAGAGCCCATGGGCTGCTTCGTCAGAAGTTTCTCTCAGTTGACAGGGAGAACAAGAACAATATCAAGAACAAAAGAACAAGCTTGGAGAGTTGGTTTACGCTGATTTCGAAAACAAAAACGCGCAAAAACGTGGGCATTCTAAGACGGTGTCTTGTTCCTTCATGTTTCGGTGTTTCGTGGCATTTGATGTTTAGATAAAGATGCCAGGTTACCTTTCAAAAGAGGCAATCAGCAAATTGATCCTAACTGACCCTGGAGAGTCCTTATTGCAGGTTATTAAAATCAAGTCTTTAGACGTATAAGCCCGGGCTGTGAAACACCGCGCAGCTAGGGTGTAGAACCATGTTTTCTTTATTGAGAAGTGACCAAAAATTTCAATTTAGAACTTTTGTTTTTCTTGCTTCTGAATCGAGTAATTGCCGCCTGGAGCGCGAAGACAAATTTTTCCTATCTTCGGGGTCAACGAGTTCCGCTGCTACTGAGGACTCCTTGGAAACGTGTTGCCAGCGATGGTTCTGTGACATAGTTTTTTTCCTCCTTCCTCTCTCTTTTCGGAACTCGCAGGAAGCCTGAAGCCAAGTGCGAATCCGATCCGAAGCGGGGCTCGAAGCGCGAATCCAGGGCTCGCAACAGGTCTCCGGCTCGCAACAGCGCCAACATTGGCAACTTGGGCAGTGGCATCAGCAAGCCCACAGAGGCCTGCTCGCTGTCTTCCAGCAAGACCGACGTTCACGGCGGCCAGCCGGAGGTGAAGCAGGGGCCTCCAGCGGCTGCGTCCACTTCCGCCAAGGCGGAAGCGGCGCCGAGTGCACCGGAAGTGCTCTTCCCGACCTGCAGTACGGGCGCGGTGCCCAAGCGGATCGTCGTTCACGCAACACCATCTTCATCCTCTTCCTCATCGACCAAGCGGGTCACCGTTCACGCCGACCCGCATACAGGTAAGGCAGAGAGTTCCTAGTTTCCTTGCTTTAGCGGGTGCTGGAGAAAATAGACAGACAGACAGACAGACAGGCAGACAGACAGACAGACAGACAGACAGACAGACAGACAGACAGGAGGGATGTGGATGGACGGACAGATGGACGGACAGGCAGACAGAGAGACAGACAGACAGACAGGGCGCAAGGACGGACAGACAGACAGACAGACAGGCAGGCAGACAGACAAGCAGGGAGGCAGGCACGGACAGACAGACAGACAGACAGGCAGGCAGGCAGGCAGACAGACAGACAGACAGGGCGCAAGGACGGACAGACAGACAGATAGACAGGCAGACAGACAAGCAGGGAGGCAGGCAGGCAGGCAGACAGGACGGATGGACGGTGAACGGACGGAGATACATACATACACACAGACAGACACACACACGTACAGACTCCACCAAAGATGTTAAGGGGCTACAAAACTAATAAGAGGATCGATGGTGAGGGGTGAAACGTCCTATTTGCGAAGAGAAGGAATCTATTTACAGTGCGACCATGACAGATCGAGCTGAGTTCGTGCAACCCAGTGCTTCGTCGTCGTTGGCGTTGGTCCCTTGGAGCCATGTCCCAGTGCCCACTGCTGGTTCAGTAACATTTCCCCCTTGAAAGCACACAAAAAAGAAACAGTGGGTCTATGCCGCAAACTGTGCGAGAAAGGGGAACACCTTCTGACGAACATGTTCTTCAATTCATTCTGAAAAGTAAGGTGCACCTCCATCACAAAGCACGTGCGGCACAATACCATGGCGAGTGCTCCAGCAACTAAGAGGCGAAATTTTCATCGACGTTTCAAAGCGAAGCTTTTATGTTTCACTGATGGCGTCCGTGCGCACCACAAAACGCACTGCAGGAAAACCAATTTGCACAATGGGAGGGCTTATGGGGATCATGATGATGGTGATTATGACGAAAGAAGAAAATGAACGCTTCCCGTGGTCAGAATCGAGCCCGGGCCCCTCGCGTTATGAAGCCGACATCTATCCGATTTCGCAATTCTGACACGGGCGAAGCAGTTTGGATTTGGAAGGAGTCAATGGACGTGCAAAGTTAGACACAAAATTCATGCACCCCTCCCTATAACGACGACTATGGTTGCGCGCAAACATTTCTTCGTGCGAAATAAAATGGCGAAGGGTCAAAGTCCAAGCGGCTGCGACCAAAAATCCAAATAGCTTGCGAGTCAAAGTTAAAGCTCAATGAGTCAAAGTCCACACTCAGACGACAACCGAGGAATCCAAGCTTCGCATTCACTTATCATCGTTGTTCGTCGGATGGGTGCGTGATTTTTTTTTACAGCGAAGCTGTCTAGGATCCAGCAGATTATCTCCGGCAACAGAGCGATGTAGACAAGAATCGCACGCAAGCGTAGCGCCCCCTTGGGGCACCCACTCGAATCTCCGGGATCATGAAACTGGGCGCAACACCTTCAGCGTATGAAAAAAAAACATGCAAAAAAGGTACTAGGGCCTTTATATTTTGATATGACGGCTTAAATTGCCACTGAAAGGATGTCTCGCAGCCAGCCGCAGAGAGGGGATCCCGGACTAGGGATCGCCTCCACCGGGCGGGTACCCTAACAACTGCACCTGTTGTTTTTAATAAAGATTTGTTTCATTCATTCATTTCCAGCGATGCACTTCAGCTTAGAGGTGAAAGCGACTTTCAAGAAATCGGTGTAAGCTTGGTTTCTGTGAGCTGGCTTTTCCACATTGCCTGTGGCGCAGTGAAGCACAGCCATTTACGGAGGGGGTGTGATTAGAGGAAATGGCCTTGACTGTTGTGTTATCAAAAGTATCCTGAAGGAAATTGTATGACAGTTAGCCGTCAAGACGACCCTACAATTACGCCATGTTTTACTTGTCATAGTTCACAGGGAAGTTGTAAAAGTTACAGAACTACTATCTGCAGTAACTACATGACATCTACGGAGGGAGTATTGCAAAGAAACGGCTGTAGCTATTGTATTAGACGACCCATCCTGAAACTAACTATAGGACAATTACCCGCTAAGACGACTGTAGCAATAAGCGCCGCAGCCTCGCTGGCCATCCTTTTTCACAAAGTGGAAGGGCACTGTACTTTTATTGTTATTTTGTTTTTGCTAATCTGTTGTCGTCGGCTATTCAGAATTTGCGCCTTCGTCAAGAGTTCCTTCAGTAATAAAATACTCATTTATAAATTTCTACGTCATTTCCTGAAAAAAAAAATGAAGGAAGCTCACACTAACGCGTAAGACTTGAAGGTAGCGAAGCTGGACGCAACAGTAGGGTGTTCCTTCTTTTTCGCCTCACGGCGTTGTTTAAGCGTCGCCACTGTACGAACGACCACAGCTGAATGTTCGTCCTACTCCATCGCACACGGCTCTGTGCGCACGTCACCTATCTTCGTCATGCGCACTTAGCGCTGCGGTGGCGGCGTCCTCGCCTTCCACTGCCAGTTGGCGGTACGGGTCCCGCGCGCTTCTCCGTTCCCTTTCGCATATTTCTCCCAGCCATAGGGCGCTGCTCCAACCCGGGCGCTTACGGAAGGGGGTGTGGTTTGACCTCTATCAATGTCAAAACTGGTCACCCCGAGAAGACTGCCCGAGGTAGCGCACTGTAGCTTTCGCTACAAAAAACAATGTTGAAGACCGCACATGTCTAATTTAACCCCAAGTAATTGCGCAAAAAGGGGGGGGCACGGAAGAAGTGAGGGCAGATGCATAGCTTTCGCTACAAAAACAATGTTGAAGACTGCACATGTTTTGTTAAACCCCAAATAATAGCGCAAAAAAGGAGGGACACGGTAGACGTGATGACGGACGCACACATACGGACACATATTGCGCTGTGTGTGTCCGTCCTCACTAGGTCCGTAACTCCTTTTTTGCGCAATTATTTGGGGTAATTATGGAGTACGAACGTGCCGAGAGTGCTACCCTTATCAAGTTTAATTCAAGCCCACATTATGCGTTGTCTCTAAGGTTACAGAGCCGCTGTGGCCTTGAAAAAGCGAAAAGGAAAGTACCATCACGTGCATGACCATGACACGCTGGACTCCTTGAAAATTGGACATAATCGCCTGACTCAGCCACCAATACACAGTACAGAAAACATTCATATAAATGACCCTGAAGCATACCCGAGAAAATGTCCATTATGGCAACGAGTGCACATAATAAGTAGTTCGCAAGCTTTGTGCAAGGTACTATTGCCTACTCAGAAGCGGCATTCCTTTTATATTCCTGGCTACCTGGTTATGACATACGATGTCTGCGTTTTGCTATTCAATGAAAAACGACGGACAATTCTATCCGAGTGTTTGCGTTTTTGCAAAAGCATCCAATGCTTTCTCCAGGCTACTAAAGTGCCCAATTAAAAATGGCGAGGCTTCTTGTGTAGAAGCAGAGAGTATGGAACGAGAACTCTGCCAAATATATTGGAAGTGTCATCGTGTGTGACGTACGCTAACAAATGCGCTGACAATTCCCGCAGACAGAATCGCCTCAGAGTCAAGTATTTCCTGGTGGTCTAAATTAATCCGGAGCCCTTCACAGATTGGTACCTCAAAACTAAAAATTTTAAGGACGTTTTATTTTTTTCTTGAACTACCTATACATGATAATGATGGCCTGCCCCCACAGTTTTCTACAGAGTAAACTTTCGCAATAAAGAAGAGTGTTTGCAATCCATCCTAAAGCCTCTCCTTCAGCAACGCTATCTAAATGCTTCTGAGTTCCCACACGCTTCCAGAGTGAAGTGTCTTTCTGAATGTTCATCATCCCCACTTTGTCCGCGTACTGCGCGTTAAACTACCTATACATGATAATGATGGGCTGCCCCCACAGTTTTATACAGAGTAAACTTTCGCAATAAAGAAGAGTGTTTGCAATCCATCCTAAAGCCTCTCCTTCAGCAACGCATCTCTAATTGCTTCTGAGCTCCCACACGCTTCCAGAGTGAAGTGTCTTTCTGAATGTTCATCATCCCCACTTTGTCCACGTACTGCGCGTTAAACTACCTATACATGATAATGATGGGCTGCCCCCACAGTTTTATACAGAGTAAAACTTTCGCAATAAAGAAGAGTGTTTGCAATCCATCCTAAAGCCTCTCCTTCAGCAACGCTATCTAAATGCTTCTGAGTTCCCACACGCTTCCAGAGTGAAGTGTCTTTCTGAATGTTCATCATCCCCACTTTGTCCACGTACTGCGCGTTAAACTACCTATACATGATAATGATGGGCTGCCCCCACAGTTTTATACAGAGTAAAACTTTCGCAATAAAGAAGAGTGTTTGCAATCCATCCTAAAGCCTCTCCTTCAGCAACGCTATCTAAATGCTTCTGAGTTCCCACACGCTTCCAGAGTGAAGTGTCTTTCTGAATGTTCATCATCCCCACTTTGTCCACGTACTGCGCGTTAAACTACCTATACATGATAATGATGGGCTGCCCCCACAGTTTTATACAGAGTAAACTTTCGCAATAAAGAAGAGTGTTTGCAATCCATCCTAAAGCCTCTCCTTCAGCAACGCTATCTAAATGCTTCTGAGTTCCCACACGCTTCCAGAGTGAAGTGTCTTTCTGAATGTTCATCATCCCCACTTTGTCCGCGTACTGCGCGTTAAACTACCTATACATGATAATGATGGGCTGCCCCCACAGTTTTATACAGAGTAAAACTTTCGCAATAAAGAAGAGTGTTTGCAATCCATCCTAAAGCCTCTCCTTCAGCAACGCTATCTAAATGCTTCTGAGTTCCCACACGCTTCCAGAGTGAAGTGTCTTTCTGAATGTTCATCATCCCCACTTTGTCCACGTACTGCGCGTTAAACTACCTATACATGATAATGATGGGCTGCCCCCACAGTTTTATACAGAGTAAAACTTTCGCAATAAAGAAGAGTGTTTGCAATCCATCCTAAAGCCTCTCCTTCAGCAACGCTATCTGAATGCTTCTGAGTTCCCACACGCTTCCAGAGTGAAGTGTCTTTCTGAATGTTCATCATCCCCACTTTGTCCACGTACTGCGCGTTAAACTACCTATACATGATAATGATGGGCTGCCCCCACAGTTTTATACAGAGTAAAACTTTCGCAATAAAGAAGACTGTTTGCAATCCATCCTAAAGCCTCTCCTTCAGCAACGCTATCTAAATGCTTCTGAGTTCCCACACGCTTCCAGAGTGAAGTGTCTTTCTGAATGTTCATCATCCCCACTTTGTCCACGTACTGCGCGTTAAACTACCTATACATGATAATGATGGGCTGCCCCCACAGTTTTATACAGAGTAAAACTTTCGCAATAAAGAAGAGTGTTTGCAATCCATCCTAAAGCCTCTCCTTCAGCAACGCTATCTAAATGCTTCTGAGTTCCCACACGCTTCCAGAGTGAAGTGTCTTTCTGAATGTTCATCATCCCCACTTTGTCCACGTACTGCGCGTTAAACTACCTATACATGATAATGATGGGCTGCCCCCACAGTTTTATACAGAGTAAAACTTTCGCAATAAAGAAGAGTGTTTGCAATCCATCCTAAAGCCTCTCCTTCAGCAACGCTATCTAAATGCTTCTGAGTTCCCACACGCTTCCAGAGTGAAGTGTCTTTCTGAATGTTCATCATCCCCACTTTGTCCACGTACTGCGCGTTAAACTACCTATACATGATAATGATGGGCTGCCCCCACAGTTTTATACAGAGTAAAACTTTCGCAATAAAGAAGAGTGTTTGCAATCCATCCTAAAGCCTCTCCTTCAGCAACGCTATCTAAATGCTTCTGAGTTCCCACACGCTTCCAGAGTGAAGTGTCTTTCTGAATGTTCATCATCCCCACTTTGTCCACGTACTGCGCGTTAAACTACCTATACATGATAATGATGGGCTGCCCCCACAGTTTTATACAGAGTAAAACTTTCGCAATAAAGAAGAGTGTTTGCAATCCATCCTAAAGCCTCTCCTTCAGCAACGCTATCTAAATGCTTCTGAGTTCCCACACGCTTCCAGAGTGAAGTGTCTTTCTGAATGTTCATCATCCCCACTTTGTCCACGTACTGCGCGTTAAACTACCTATACATGATAATGATGGGCTGCCCCCACAGTTTTATACAGAGTAAAACTTTCGCAATAAAGAAGAGTGTTTGCAATCCATCCTAAAGCCTCTCCTTCAGCAACGCTATCTAAATGCTTCTGAGTTCCCACACGCTTCCAGAGTGAAGTGTCTTTCTGAATGTTCATCATCCCCACTTTGTCCACGTACTGCGCGTTAAACTACCTATACATGATAATGATGGGCTGCCCCCACAGTTTTATACAGAGTAAAACTTTCGCAATAAAGAAGAGTGTTTGCAATCCATCCTAAAGCCTCTCCTTCAGCAACGCTATCTAAATGCTTCTGAGTTCCCACACGCTTCCAGAGTGAAGTGTCTTTCTGAATGTTCATCATCCCCACTTTGTCCACGTACTGCGCGTTAAACTACCTATACATGATAATGATGGGCTGCCCCCACAGTTTTATACAGAGTAAAACTTTCGCAATAAAGAAGAGTGTTTGCAATCCATCCTAAAGCCTCTCCTTCAGCAACGCTATCTAAATGCTTCTGAGTTCCCACACGCTTCCAGAGTGAAGTGTCTTTCTGAATGTTCATCATCCCCACTTTGTCCACGTACTGCGCGTTAAACTACCTATACATGATAATGATGGGCTGCCCCCACAGTTTTATACAGAGTAAAACTTTCGCAATAAAGAAGAGTGTTTGCAATCCATCCTAAAGCCTCTCCTTCAGCAACGCTATCTAAATGCTTCTGAGTTCCCACACGCTTCCAGAGTGAAGTGTCTTTCTGAATGTTCATCATCCCCACTTTGTCCACGTACTGCGCGTTAAACTACCTATACATGATAATGATGGGCTGCCCCCACAGTTTTATACAGAGTAAAACTTTCGCAATAAAGAAGAGTGTTTGCAATCCATCCTAAAGCCTCTCCTTCAGCAACGCTATCTAAATGCTTCTGAGTTCCCACACGCTTCCAGAGTGAAGTGTCTTTCTGAATGTTCATCATCCCCACTTTGTCCACGTACTGCGCGTTAAACTATCTATACATGATAATGATGGGCTGCCCCCACAGTTTTCTACAGAGTAAACTTTCGCAATAAAGAAGAGTGTTTGCAATCCATCCTAAAGCCTCTCCTTCAGCAACGCTATCTAAATGCTTCTGAGTTTCCACACGCTTCCAGAGTGAAGTGTCTTTCTGAATGTTCATCATCCCCACTTTGTCCGCGTACTGCGCGTTAAACTACCTATACATGATAATGATGGGCTGCCCCCACAGTTTTATACAGAGTAAACTTTCGCAATAAAGAAGAGTGTTTGCAATCCATCCTAAAGCCTCTCCTTCAGCAACGCTATCTAAATGCTTCTGAGTTCCCACACGCTTCCAGAGTGAAGTGTCTTTCTGAATGTTCATCATCCCCACTTTGTCCGCGTACTGCGCGTTAAACTACCTATACATGATAATGATGGGCTGCCCCCACAGTTTTATACAGAGTAAACTTTCGCAATAAAGAAGAGTGTTTGCAATCCATCCTAAAGCCTCTTCTTCAGCAACGCATCTCTAATTGCTTCTGAGCTCCCACACGCTTCCAGAGTGAAGTGTCTTTCTGAATGTTCATCATCCCCACTTTGTGCGCGTACTGCAGGGACCAAGAGCAAGGCTCGGTGGGCGTCGGCGGGCCGCATCCAGAGGCAGGCGTCGGTGTGCATTCCCTGGTACGAGGAGGACCAGTGGTACCAGGAGCCCCAGTGCAGCCACTGGCCCACGCCCCCGCTGAGGCGGCTGAGCGTGCCGGCTCGGCTCGAGCCTCCGCCGTCGCCGGTCGCCTCTTGTTCACTCAGCCCGCGCAGGGACCTGTCGGGCGAGGGCTGGTCCGAAGTCCCCGCCTCTCTGCGAGAGTCGGCCAGCACAGAGAACCCGGGACTGCTGGAACAGAGCCTCGACCGAATGGCTCGCAGGTACGCCGTGCATCCATCTGTTATCCGTTGCTCTCTGGCGGCGAGGGAACATTGTTTTCTTTCTTCACAGCGCAAAAAGAACGGGACAAAGAAAAAGACGGGGCAAAGACAGGGAAGCGCTTGTCCTGTGCTTTTCTGCTGTCGCTGTTCCCCTTTTTGGCGCTGTGAAGATGAACTTGTATCAACTAGACCCGTTTTCTACTTTACAACAGAACATTATTTTCGTAGTAGGTACGTCACGACGCACGGACGACGTCTACAGCGTAATGATCCGCACCCGAACTAACCTGTGAGAAACAGTGTTTGGCACCCGCCGCGGGGCTCAATGACTAAGGCATTGTGCTGCTGAGCACGAGGACGCGGGTTCGATTCCCGGCCGCGGCGGCCGCATTTCTGATGGAGACGAAAAGCAAAAACGCCCGTGTGTGCGAGATTTGGGCGCACGTTAAAGATCCCCAGATGGTCAAAACCCTCCGGAGCCCTCCCCTACGGCGCTCCTCATCGCCTGCGTCGCGTTTTTGCGTTAAACCCTACAATCAATCAGTCAGAGCATTGGGTGGAATAGCAGACACGCTTCTCATGGGGGATATTGTCCGGCCATACTGCTCCTGAATGATGCATAAGACGATATGAGTAACGTTCGGCGGGCGGCACAAAAAATGTTTTATTTTCACGTCGTATGAAGCGATGCAAGCAGATACGTGGCAAACTTTTTTTCTATCTGGTCCTGCGCTGCTGCAGTGGTCGAGGAACAATTTTGTCGCCTGACTTGTCATTGGCAGCAAAAAAAGCAGCCAAACTCTTCACCAGCGGGCACTTGGGGAAGAACCATGCATTCGCACTCCACAACAAGGCGACCAACATACAATTGTCACTTTGGCCGAGTTTTCAACAGCTGAAAGTGTACGCCAACGATAGGGGATGCACCAGTCGCTTGATTTCTGACGTTTTTCGCACGAACAAAAATACGAGAACAGTGCGGTCAGCCTGAGTTTGTTGCTGTCACCCATTGCGGATGCTTCCAAACTTGAGGGCCGAAGAGTGAACATGTCTAATTAGCTTTGATTTCAAACGCATCCTCGTTGCGATGACGCGTTGTAACGCTTCGAGAACTCCTGGTGTGTTATCAACAATTGTGCGTGTACTCCTCAGATGTTTACAAATTACACAAGGGCAAAATGACTGCATCGCAACATACAAGAGAGAGAAAAAACTGAACGGAGAGGGAAAGATGAACAGGGGGGAGAGAGAGAGATAGAGAGAGAAAGAAATAGAGAGAGAGAGAGAGAACGAAATAGAGAGATAGAGAGAGAGAGAGACAGAAAGAAATAGAGAGATAGAGAGAGATAGAGAGTGAGACAGATAGAGAGAGAGAGAGAGCTTTAATGAAAAAAATTCCCGGCATTTCCCCGAGGGGAAGAATGTGAAAGTGCGAATGCACGAGTTGAATTTGCGCGGTTCGGTAATGTTCGCGAAAGAGAGATCACACACACACACAACTACAAAGAAAGAAAGATGCATTTATTCACAGACACCTATTTGTGTTGTCGTTGTACTTGATTGCTAGAGCGGATCTCAGCTTTGAAATTTCGTGTCAGTACTCCTTTAAGCGGGTGCATTAGCCCTTCTCACGCCCGATTCCTGGCCAATCCCCCACGTGGGTATGTGCCATGTCAGCGGCCAGGCAGCGCGCGCCCATCTCCCCCCGTTGCCAAGGAAGACGAGGAGATTCCTGGCCAATCCCCCACGTGGGTATGTGCCATGCACAGACACCTATTTGTGTTGTCGTTGTACTTGATTGCTAGAGCGGATCTCAGCTTTGAAATTTCGTGTCAGTACTCCTTTAAGCGGGTGCATTAGCCCTTCTCCCGCCCGATTCCTGGCCAATCCCCCACGTGGGTATGTGCCATGTCAGCGGCCAGGCAGCGCGCGCCCATCTCCCCCCGTTGCCAAGGAAGACGAGGAGATTCCTGGCCAATCCCCCACGTGGGTATGCTATGCGGACATCGCCGGTGGACGCAGGTTCAGGGTCGCTTAAGAAGTGCATCGCACTTAAAAAAAATCGGGGAAGCTGGCACTCACGCACAAGACTCAAATGGAGAAGCTGCTGCAGGGGAGAATTGCTGGGCACATAGTTAAGATTCAATATCATTGTTTATTTGCATAGGATCAGCGCTAGTGATCGTCGTCATATGCATGGAAGAGGTGGCCGTGTTTTTCGCGGTGAGCGGTGGATACAAAG
This sequence comes from Haemaphysalis longicornis, assembly GCF_048455015.1. Lineage (NCBI taxonomy): Eukaryota > Metazoa > Arthropoda > Arachnida > Ixodida > Ixodidae > Haemaphysalis > Haemaphysalis longicornis. The sequence continues at coordinate 77,945,412 of NW_027526225.1, read as the reverse complement.
TAATCCTCAGCATTGTAGACTTCCAGCAGCTCAACTTATGAAGCTTGCACTAATTAAATGGACCCTGCAACAGTTACCATCGACTGCTAGGAATGTATTTTGGGGTAAAGTCTATTGTCCCAGCAATCTCCTCCCGCAAGAATTACGAAAATCGGTTCACTATCACCGAAACTACGCGCGATGAGAAATCGCGCATAATCGTTTCCTCTCAACTCGACCGCGGACAACGCGACGAAAGCTGCGCGCTCTCTCCCGGAGAGGGGGGCAGCTCGCGGCGTTCTCTTCGGCGGCTTTCGATATATCATAGGCCAGGGAGTGTTCTCCTTTTCTCCGCAACATGGAGGCGCCGATTTCCGGTTTGGTGCCAGAAAAAAGCAGGCATGGGTGCCTGCTCGCAAGCGCGCATACGGACTGGTAGGGCGTTTTTAAAGCAATAAACGTTTGTAGTCGAGTGGTCCCGTTGAAAGGGAAGTATTGAGCTTATCACTCAAACTTCGCGCGCACTCAAAGCACAAAAGAAACGGCAAAACTGTGCCTACAGGTTCAGGTGACTGTGAGAGGGAAAGAGGTTCTCAGCCTGCACCACATATGTATCGCAGGGAGAGAAAGGGAAGAGGAGGGGTAGAAATATGGGTTGAGGTAGTGGTACGAAGGTGGTTGGGGCAGGAAAAGGAAGGGGTAATGGGGAAGAGAAGATAGATCAGCGACCACCGCCCGGGAACGGGAAAACTATCAGCGGGCTTTTTTTTTTTTTTGAACATGAAAGAAAAAATTCTTTGTTTCAAACGAAAAATCAGAAAACTCTACAAGTAATAAAAGAAAAATAACAAACACTAAACCTTAAGAACACTTTGTTCTAAAAATTGATCTTCACTGTCGACTTGGATCCTTGGTAGACGTCTTGTCTTGTTTGTTCTTGTTCTTGAACTTTACTTGATTCTTGATTCTTTGATCTTGGTTTGTTGATGTTGTTCTTCATGATTTGTTCGTGACCTGACTTGACCGGGTATATAGATCTGTTACGCCTGATGGTTCGTGATTATGTGTTGTTGGTGTTCTGCTTGGTTTCCTTGTGTTGTTATGGTGTAAGAAGGGAATGACTGGAGATGTGGGCGGAGGAAGCCTCACCAACATGGCGTTTCTGCTCCATCCCCGTATCATATCCCATCTTTTATATTGTCGTGATTGATCGTGTTGGTGTTGTGTTATGTTTGGTCTATTCTTATGCTTGTAGAATGAATTCGTTAATTTTTAAAACCATCTCTTCTAAAATTAATCTTGTTTCCTCTTTCTTAATTACTTCCGGTTTTCTGTTCTCTAAGTGCTCTCCTAGTTTTTGAGCGAGTCTTTTCCTTTCATTTATTAAGAGTGGGCATTCTGTTAGATAATGATCAAAGTTCTCTATATCCTTGCTACACTTGCATGCAGATGCCTGTGTTATTCTGAATCTTGAAAAATAAAACGGAAATCTACCATGCCCTGTCAGGGCTTGGGAAGAGTAGAAGTTTGTAGGAAAGTGGTCCGGAATAAGATTTACGTTCTTAATCCACCTATAGGTATAACTTGTTTTGCCATCTTTATTCCACACCTTATTCCACTCCTGGTTTAACTTGGTACATAAATGTTTCGAAATGAATGATTTTGTTATTGGAACAAAAGTTGGTTCTCCGTTTCTTGTGGCTTCTTTCGCCAATTCATCTGCAAAGTTATTGCCTATTGAGGAGCTGTGTGCTTTTACGTAACTGAGTTTTATACTTACTGCTGCATTCTCTCTAAGGACTAGTTTTAATTCGTTAATTATTGGATTTGTGTTAAGTGGGTTTTTTAGTGCTTAAAGTACCGACCAACTATCGGTAAATAGTTGATGGCAATTGTTTGCTTTGTTTGTTATTATAAATTCTATTGCCTTTTTAATGGCTATAGTTCCGTTTCGTAGTTGGAACTGTATTCTGGAAGCTTAAATTTTTCCGTTCTTACTATTTGGTTGTTATTGTTAAATATTACAAACGCTGCTCCTACTTCTTTTTCCGTCTTTGAACCATCCGTATATATACGGTAGTCTACTATTTCTTCTTTGGGAGTGATTATAATACCGCTTTTATTTGCTGGATGATCTGTCCAGAGATCGTATTTTTTCATCATTTGATTACTTGTGTATAGCTTGTCATCACATGAAAATGTTTTGCCCTATTTTAGTACTCCATATTGTTCAATTTCTTTTTTAATTGTTAGATACACTGGCGGGATTTTTGCCATAATGTTTAAGGACAGGTTTGATGTTGTTTTAAAAGCTTTCGTTATCATTAGTAACGGTAACCTTTGGATCGCCTATAGTTTCCTTAAAATAGTTACCTTCCGAGTGTACCACACCGGTGCTGCGTAGCTAAGGATTCTTTCAATGCCTCTCTTATACATAACTCGCACTAATTCTCTTTTTGAACTCTTGTCGTCGTTTAGCGTCCTGTTCAGGTTGTATGTTATCTTAGCTATTTTTTTCTTTTAGATATTTTAGATCAGGTAAAAATGTTAACTTATTATCTATTATTACAACGAGTAACTTAATTTCGTTGACTGTTCTTATTCTGCTTGAACCTATAAGACCATTCCAACGAGGGCGCCGCCATCTTGCGTGCGCAGCGCCCTCTCGTAGCTGGCCGATTCGCTGGCTTGGGTGTTTGCTCCGCGGCGCATGGGCACCAACGGCGGCTCGGTGAATTTTTCGCTGCAGCGCGTTGTGCGTTCTTTTCCGTAATACACTTTAAATTGGAAAGTTGTTGCATAGGACCAGTTTAAGCGATCTGGCTTAAATTGGCGGCTTTTCGGGCCGCGGTGGAGCTGAAATTCGCCTCGAGGTAGCGTGGTCCGCGGTGGGTAATCGATGCCGTGTCGAACATATGTTTGCAATACTTCGTCACAATTTTTATTTTGTTTGCGTGTCTGTGTCCGAGATCGCGTAAAGCGGGTATTTTTATCACTTTACTGCAAAAACTGATGTTTATCAAAATGATCTAACCGTGATACCCCCGGCGCCCATGGGCAACAAGCAGAAGTGCGTGTCGGCGTAAGTGTAACATACTTCTGGCTTCATATCCCTGCAGGGTTTAATACAGGTTGTTTTGGGTGAACTTAGTAAGTATTTGGCATATTACATAGTTTGTATTAAATATTATCGATATATCAACACCTCACCCTCAGCCATTACTGTCGCCAATTATAAACCAATTTTCCTCTCTAGAATTTCAAGCTGCTCTGCAGTACTAAAGTACAACATAAATAAAGTGAACAACACAGCTCCTAGAGAGAGTTCGCCGTTGGGCAACTTATTATTAAGCATCTTATTAAGCGTCCGCTGTTGGGCAAGCAGACAAGATTTCGCTTTTGCGTTGCTTTTATCTAGGTTTGATGTTGCCGACAAAGAGACATTATATTAGGGTAATAGACTGAACTCTTGGCTGAAGTGAGCGAGTGAACAACTTTATTTTGCCCGAGTCGGGGATGGGGGAAGAATGGAGGTGTAATCCCCTTCAGTAGTCCCCTCCTCCTTTCGCTCAGATTGGCTGGGAAAGGGACAACCTAGGGAGGTGTCACTGAAAATCGCCAACGCCAGCCCACGTAATACTTGGAGCCGGGTATGCCGCAATGTGACCGCGGCAGTAGTGGAGATAGAACTAATACCATCTGCGGCACAGGAAGTTTCAGTTACCCATTTTAATTTGGAAAGAAGGTAGAAGAATCTTCTGCCACTACTCCAAGGTAGGAGTGTACAGAAAGAGATCAGGAGAACAAAATTTCCAAAAATCTTCTGTGCTATTAAGTGCGCAACTCACAAGCTGCTAGTCTGGCTCATTTATTATTAACCTTTCATTAAAATAATGCGTAAATTAGTGGTAAACCCGCATGCGCGATGCCTACAAAGCGTAGTCAAGGCAAAGGAGCAGCCGCGCCAGGCCCGCCGTGATCGGCGCGCACACTCCAGAGAGGGGGAAAGGCGGCCGCGCGCCGCGGCCGCGGAGTCCTAGAGTACGTTTCCCCCTCGCCCGATGGAACGGTCTATAGGTGCATGGGTTCCATACTGTTTTCCTATTATCATTGCTTGTGATTTGTCATTATTGATTGTTATCCCTTTGCTTACAGCCCAGTCATTAGTTGTTTTTAATACTCTGTTTGTTTTTTCTTCTGCATCTTTTCTTATTTAAACTGAACGATGATTACTATATCATCTGCGAAAGCTTGGATGTGGGTTTCATATGGGAGTTCTTTACCTAGTAAGTCAGCTATGGTGATATTCCAGTAAAGTAGGCTAAGTGGTGAGCCTTGTGGCGAGCCCACGTCTAATGGCTTAATAACCTTAATATTGTCAGATTCGTAGACAATCTTCCTCCTTGTAAGTAGACTATGTGTTAGTTTAATTAATATACTGTAACATGTGTATTCTTCTAGTTTTTTTGTTACTATAACTGGGTTAATAGAGTTGAATGCGTTCCTAATGTCCAAAGACACGATTAAGGTGTTGGTTTTGTCTAGTTTCGCTCCTGTAGCCCTCTTTTTTATTTCTTGTAAAGCCTCTATTGTTGATGTATTATGAGTAAAGCCATACTGATATTTATTAACGAGGTTATTTTTATAGAGGTGGTGATATAGTCGGTCCTTAACTAACTTCTCCAGAACTTTACCTAGGATAGAATTAATAGCTATTGGGCGAAATTTACTTTCCTCGCATGTCTAGTCTGGTCTTGGTTTGGGGATAAGTATTACCTTTGATTCCTTCCATCTTTCTGGAAAATAACCATTCATAAAGCAGGCGTTAAATAAATTCAAAAAGAACTGTTTGTGTTTCCTGAAGTTTGCTTGGATAACAGTGGTTTTAAGCTTGTCCGGCCAGGTTCAGGTGTAGAAGGGGTTCGTACACGGCGATGATGACGGCGGAAATGGGAGAAATTAGCCGCGAAGTTGACCAGTGACAGCCGATCGGGCAGCCATGGCCTCAATGACGTCGCTTAGGCCATGCCAAGGGCGCATAATGAGGAAAACTGAAGAGAGCGCGGTTGGTTTTTCCGCGTGTTTCACAGCGATTTGCGCGCTCACCGCCTCACGTGCACGTGTAATATTTGGCTCAGGTATTCCTGGCAGTGTAATCTAAACGTCGCGCAGGTTTACTTGCACTGCTCCAAGAGTGTTGCAGGGTCCCTTTAAGACGCGCAAGGTTTGGACAAAGCGAAGCTGCAGGATTTATTTATACGTGAGCACTTAAAGGAGCCATGAAGAGAAAATACAACTTCGTTTAATTTGTAAGAACTAGGATTCAGTATCTCACTCAGCTCCATTACAGCCACAAAAGATGTTTTTTTAACAAACAAAAGAAGTATTTAAACAACTGCACGACGAGTCGCTACGCAAGGCTTGGGTAGACGCCGAGAGAAGCAAGGCGGGTATGCACATCGTAGACGGGATGCTCTACCACAGAGACAAGGTGCTCGGGCAGAGTGTACAGCAGTTAGTACTACCAGGGTCGCGCCGCAGCGCTGTGCTTCGTCTCGCGCATGAATCGTACTGGGGCGGTCATCTAGGCTTCCGCAAGACCAAGGCGCGTATCAGGCATAGCTTCTTCTGGCCGAACATGGAGACAGACATTCGTGACTACTGCAGTCGGTGCCACGGTTGTCAGGTGCGATCGGACAGGCGGCAGGCTGAACGGGTGCCCATAGCGCCACTGACGCGACCTAGGTTGCCTTTTCAAAAAAGAAACCCCGCGTCGGCGCCGGTGCCCGCGGAGGCCGCAGACGCGGCCGCGGAGACGCCAGCGCCATCTCTCGCCCCCGCCGCGGATCCTCCCGCGGCGAAGTGCGAGGAGGTGGCGCCGCTCGTCGGCACCCCAGCAAAGAAAGAACTGAAACTAAAGCGTGGCAAACTGTTCGCATGGCGACGCAGTGAAACATCCCCCTCGCGAGGGGCACGATCAAATGCAGAGCATTTCCGGGGGCGCAAGACGTTAAGTAGTTTGCGTTACGTTAATGTTGTTGCACTTGTGGCAACTGCTGACGAGAGAGCGCTCGTCAGCAGTAATTTGAATGAGTCAACGATATAAGGCGCGTTCGTAGCGTCCCATTCTGTGTCGGCTTTGTGGCGCAGTGGGTAGAGCACCGTGTACATTGCGTTCCGCCCGCAGGGTAGAGGGATCGAAACCAGGCGCTGGATAGTATTTTCTTTTATATAGTGTAGGGGGAGGGGTGCGGACAACGACGGTGCGGACTACGACGGGACAACGCGGGTGACATCGTGAGTTACTGAAATGCTCTGCATTTAAAACTTTCAAATTTTGCGCCACAGTGACGTGTTATGAGCAAGAATGACGTCATGCGGGCCAACAATAAAACATAATTTTCAGTGCGTTTACTGTCCGTTAGCATTCAAATGATGCGGTCAAATGGAACTAGAGGCCCCATTACAGTCGTCCAGTCATGTGTCGTCACGACAGGTCAGTTAGGCGGCCGCCAATCACACAAACAAGGTTCGGTGACGTAGAAAAGTTGCGGCAAATTGGCTAGGGGGTCGCGACTGCTTCACACGTTTTCTTTAATATTTCCGTTATTTGTTCGAAGATTGCTATGATATTGGTATCATTGTTATCGGGACTAAGAAGTCTTTCTAATGGACCCAACATGGATTTTGTCTTTATGGCTCCTTTAAAGACACATCACGAAGCATTTGTACAAGTTTGAAATCGTCTATTTACATGCTTTGTTGTTGGTTTGCACTGTGCTAGTAGTAGTCATCGTCATATGCATTAATATCGTCGTGTTGCTCCTGTCAAGCATTACATGCGCGGGAGCCCATGACGAAAGCACAGGAGAGAGAGAGAGAGAGAGATGACTTTATTTGATGCCCGAGATGGGTTCTAAAGGGTAGACGATTTGGACGGTCTCCCTCCCTCATCCGTCAGCCAGGATTCCTTGGATCCTCGCGGCGGCTTCGACCATCCGGACTGCTGCCAGTTGTGCCTCCGGTGTGGAGCTGAGCAGAACAGTCTCCCATTGTTCTGCAGTCTTAATTTTGTAGCTTCTAAGTGTATCTACATCGGATTTGCTATTAGAGCCATTCGTATTTTTTTGGAGCTTATGACAGGACCATATCATGTGGTGTAGGTCGGCTCTGCTGTTGCATAAAGTGCAGAGGTTTGAATAAAGGTCTGGGTAGCAGCGGTTGAGGGAAACAGGGCTCGGAAAAGTGTTCGTCTGCAACCGTCGCCACGTGACTGCCTCTTTCCTGGAAAGAGTGTGGTGGGCTGGTGGATATTTGCATCTTGATAACCTGTAGTGATTTATTATATCCCTGTATGTGACTAGTCTGTCTTTGTGAGATCTCGTAACGTGTGCTTGTTCTTGGCTTTCCTGCGACATCTTGTGTGGGGATCATGGTGGTTGTGGTGGCGTCGTAGGCAACACAGCTCGGTTGACCAGAGCTCGAGCGGTTGCATGGGCCAGTTCATTCCCCTGTAGGCCGCAGTGGGCCGGAGTCCATATCAAAAGAATTTTTCTTTGGTTAGGGGTCTTCTCTAACGACGAGGCTGCTGCAGGGGAGATCCTGCCTTTCGAGAAGTTAAGAATGGCGGACTTCGAATCGCTTATGATTGTGGTTGCGCGGGTAGAATTTATAGCAAGGGCTATGGCCATTTCCTCTCCATGAGTGGGATGTTTGGCCGGCGTGGATGCTGACGTCACCGTGACGCCGCCATTGCTGACGACTGCAATTGCCATGGCGTTGAGACAAGAGCCGCCGTTGTAGTAGTCGGCTGCGTCAACGTAGACAATCTCCCGTGGCTCACAATGGGTTCGGAAACGTTTGTCAAGGGCTCGTACTCTAGCTAGTCTTCCTTCCACATTTAGCTCTGGATGCATATTCCTTGGTAGTGGCGGAATGCGAATGTATTTTCGCCATTCGTGTGGGAGGTCAACTTCATTTGGGAGGGAACTTCCACTTCGGATTCCTAGTGATGCAAAATGTGTCTTCCTGTTTTGCTTTTAGATAGCCGTTCTAATTGGGCTGTTTGTTGCGCTTCAATTAGTTCTTCAATCGAGTTACTGATGCCTAGTGCTTCGAAGCGTTCGTTGGGTGTGGTAACAGGTAATCCCATTGCTTGTTTATAAACTTTCTTAATTAAGCCATTAATTTTTACTTTCTCGTCATTTTTGAGCTGTAGGAAAGGAATGCTGTAGGTGATTTTACTAATTACGAAGGTCTGTACGAGCCGTATGAGCGTGTTTTCCTTCATACCTCTATTCTTATTTGCCACTCTGGAGATGAGTCGCATGGTGAGCTGAGTGCTCTTCTCGAGATGAAGGATTGTCTCTTTGTTGTGACCATTCGATTGCAGTCGTAGGGCGAGGATTCTAATGGTGTTGACAACTGGGATCTTCTGGTTGTTGGCGTAGACGCAGATGTCGGGATTCGATGGGTCTCTCTTCCGTCCCCTACTGGTAGGCCGGTAGATGAGCAACTCGGATTTTTGAGGAGAACAGTCCAGTCCTCGTTCTCGAACATAATTTTGCACTATGTCTACTGCCTTTTGTAGGGTGTCTTGAATGTGGCCATCGCTGCCGCCGCCGATCCACAGAGTAATGTCGTCGGCGTACAGACTGTGGTGAAGGCCTTTGATGTTGCTTAATCTCTCAGGCAGGCCTAAGAGTGAGGCATTGAAAAGAAATGGGGAGAGCACAGACCCTGGAGGTGTACCCCTACCACCCAGGGCAAAGTCACCCGACTCAAGGTTGCCGACGGAAAGGGAAGCAGTCCTGTTTGTAAGGAACTCTCGGATGTAATTGTATACTCGCTTCCCCGGGGCTATCTTGGCTAGCCCGTCTAGTATCGCTTCGTGTCTGACGCTATCGAAAGCCTTGGTGAGGTCAAGACCTAAGATTGCCCTTGTGTCCAAAGGAGAAAGTTTGTCGCCGTCGATTATTTGATGTTTGATTTGTAGCATAATATCCTGGGTAGAAAGCTTCGCTCTGAACCCTATCATAGTGTGCGGATATAGGTCATTGTCGTCCATGTAGTTGCTGATACGGTTAAGAACGACGTGTTCGAGGAGCTTGCCAATACAAGATGTTAAAGAGATTGGTCTTAAGTTGTCAATGTGAAGCTTTTTCCCAGGTTTAGGTATCATGACTATTTTTGCAGTCTTCCAGATTTTTGGAAGGATGCCTCTCAACCAGCACTCGTTCATGAATTTAGCTAGCGCAGTGAGGGAAGGCTCGTCGAGGTTTCTAAGCGTCTTGTTGGATATGCCATCGGGTCCCGGTGTCGACTTCGTCCGCAGCTTTTGAACAACCGCACGGAGTTCCTCGACGGTGATTGGTCGGTCAAGTAAGGTGTTCTCTGGTCCGGAGTAGTCCGGGAGCTTTACGGGGGGATTGGAGCCAACGTACTTGTCTTTGATTATTTGTATGAGCTCGGCATTTGTCCCGTTGTGCAGGTGGAGAATTCTGTTTAAATTCAATTGCTGCACGGTTTTACCCGACTAAGGATTCATAAGGCATCGCAGAATGTTCCATGTTTTGGGGAGCCCGATCTGGATGTCCATGCATTCACACGTTTCATGCCATTGCTGGCGCGAGAGTAGATTAGCATGTTCTTGAATTTCGCAGTTTAATCTAGCTATTCGTCTTCTCAGGGTGCGGTTGTGTTTTTGCTTCTTAAGCCGTTTCTCTAATCCCTGTTTGGCTTCCCACATGTGAAGTAGGCGGGAATCAGCTGTCGCAAAACCCGCCTCCTCTGGTATGGTTATCGTAGATTTCTCGACGTGCGCCTTCAGCTGTGCTGACCATGTGTCGATGTCGGTTATGTCCGGCATACCACCGTCGTGGTCACACTCAGCAAGTCTCAGGGTTCTGAAGTCGTCCCATTCGACAACCTTGATTTTGTCCCCTTTGGGTTTAGCTGGGCCAGCACTTATTTGGATAGATATAATGAGGTGGTCGCTCCCCAGATTTTCCTGGGTGTTATTCCAGGTGACCTGAGGTGCGTACTTGGTAAAAGCGAGATCCGGAGTGGTGTCCACGCTGATGCTGTTGCCGTACCGCGTGGGGTGAGCGGGATCAGTTATGAGAGAGAGTCTTTCTTGCTGAGTGGTTTCCCAGAGTTGTTTGCCCTTGGGTGTGTCTCTGGCGTATCCCCAAGCCGTACACGGGGCGTTAAAATCACCCACTATGAGTAGGGGTTGCCTTTTTGCGATGTCTATTGCCTTCCGGAAAAGAGTTGAAAAATTGTGCTTTTTTCGGGGGTTACTGTAGACGTTTAGTACAAAAAGGCTATTTTCCTCTTGTCTCCTTCTCGTGGGAAAAATTTCTATGAGCACGTGCTCAATAAGTGTGATTCCGATGTCGTGTTGTATTACAGGGACGTTTCTCCTGGTCAGCGTGCAGACTGCGGGTTTGTCCTTGCTCTCATCACCCGCATTTGAATAGAAAGCTTTATAATTGAGTAATTTGGCTAAGCATCCAACTTCCTGCAGTGCAATGACATCAGGCGTTTCAGCGACGGAAAGGTTCGCGATGTGCTGCTGAATGTTGCCTCTCTTGCGACGATATCCCCTGCAGTTCCAGTGCCATACGGTGTAGCCCTCAATAATGTTGGTGCTGTTGTCGTTATTCCTGTCCATGTCGAGACTTGTGGTTCCTACTGACGCTTTAACTGTTTATGGGCTTTCGACTGATGACGGGCGAGCGTAGGGTTTGTGCGTCTTTATGGGGCCAATACTTGCGCTCGACTGTGCAGGTAGCGATATGTTGGCTACTAGTCCTTCTAGCGCTATAACCCGACTCGATAGACCGTCAATTTGAGTGTTTAGCGTCTGTGTTAAAGGGGCCCTGAAAGGCATTTTGAGCACACTAAATGAACTAGCGCAATCGCTAGATTGGGTCGCCAACGTCACCTGTGCCAAATATTACTCTTTTACGCGCAGCGGAAAGCTCACACTTTTGTAGCAAAGTTTGTCGCTTTTTTCTCACCCTTTCCTTCGTGTTTTTGGACGCCGCCATCTTCACATGTCTACATCATCGATTCCCAGATGTTCGTCATGAGCTAGACATCCTGCTATTGGGCGGCTTTTTCACGCACTTCCGGCAAAGAGATGAGTCGTCTGCTCAGCGTCGGCTCGCCGGCTGATCTGCCAGCGGAGTGCCGGAGTGCTTTGACATTTTACGACAAACGAAACAAGTGTAAACAAACGCTTAACCGTTTGTATTGAATGCAACACGGCCATAACACGACGTGGATTTTATCTTACGTGAGTACGTACCATAAAGAAAGTCCCGTGGCACTTCTTTGGTGCAATCGCAGAGAACGCCCTGAGCCGAATGCCCGGGTTTGACGCGTACATTTTATTCAACTTCAAAACAATCCAGAGATGCGTTTCGAACGAACGCAACGTCACAACATGCGTTGCAAGTCTGAACCGCGATTGACAGACGATGAGTTGCCTCCTCCTGCCCGTCGTAAATACGGCACTCACCTCACACCCGGTTTGCGGGGACGAGCAGCAAGTCACAACTCTGGCGCGCAAGCGAGAAGGCTTTTCGCCAGGCACACTGCACATACCAAATGCGAGGTTGAGTGGTACGTCGTTCGAGAAAGATAATCCAGACCATGGGAATCACTATCCTCCCGCAGAAGTACAATGTCGCATTTCATCGCGAAACGAACGCGTCCACAACACACCGGAGGTGATGCACACACACACACACACAGCTTCGGTCGCTGCATTGGCTTAGCTGCAAGCTTCGTTCGGACAATCAGCGATGCTACGACGATACAGAGCTGCGTGAGGACGACGTGCTAACCACTTCACGTATTTAAAAACACAGGGGCAAAGAACTAGGTTCATCGGAAGCAAAAAATCTCTCCTCCATTATAGTGCCTGAAATATACTGGCTAGTGTGCCGAGGGCGGGCTCCAGGCTAGCGCCGGGAGCGATGTACGCGGCTGTCTGCCGCTTGGGGCGCTGCCGTGCGGGAGTGTGCGCGTTCATCCGGCCCGAGCAGATCGCGCGGTTACCTCCGAGCTGCGTAGCAGACGGCAGCGCGGCAGAACTTTCCATTCCCGCTTGCGACGAAAGCGAGCGAAAGCGACGGGAATTCTGTCGCGCAACCAAAATTTGTCCCGACCATTCGACAAAAACGATCGTCGCGCGACAAAGCGACGGAATTCCTGCCGCTCTCACTCGCTTTCGTCGCAAGTGCGAACGGGCCTTTATGCGCAATCTCCGCCCCACATAAAACAAGCTCTTGCTTGTCGCCTGAGCATACGGTTGATATCTGACTACGTTACACTGTGCTTGCCAGTGTATTTAAACGATGTCACTAGGTTTGAAACGTACGCGCTCGGCGTGCAGCTTTGTAAACGCAAGCGGTTTCACATACGCACGCTATTTTGCTGCTAATAGTTTTAGTACAGCGTTTGTGGCCTTTGCATACGCTAAACGCTAAATTTTTGCGTCCCGCTACGTGACACCGCGATGGGAGTTTCAGTTTTGCGTAGCGACACACTAATGCATACGGCGCCATCTATCAAATGTTTTCCGAAATGTCTCGCCGGCTGATCTGCTAGCGGAGTGCCGGAGTGTTTGGACATTTTACGACTATCCAAACAAGTGCAAACAAACGCTTTCCCGTCAGTGTTGAATGCACCACATGGGTGCAGCTTGTCAGAACACGGGTTCTCGCTGATCGAGTGCAGCGTTGGTTTGCTCTTCGCCTTCACGTTCATCGCCGCTGATAAAGCGATCCGATCCGGCGCGTTTTGTGCACGGGTTCTGTGTCGGTTGAAAATGTCTTTTTTCACATGCCGCCGGTAGTAGGAATTACAACCACCGCAAAATAACACCCGGCACCAGCGGGGCCACATCTGAGACCGCGCTTTTTGGATAAACAGTGATCGGTGCACCAAAGGGAACGAGCGCACGATTCTCCCCACGCGGCTGCGAGTTCGCCGCCGATACCAACTGCAGCCCTGCATCTACGTACACCGCGAAAGGGCAAGGCCAGGCCGCATACATGCGGCCAGGTCATTCGTTCGCTTTTCCAGCCTGTGTCCATGGTGCCTACAGAGATGAAAAAGCCGAAAGAGCTGGCCCGTAGCAGACGGCAGTCTGTGGGAGCGCAATAGCGGAAGTACGTCACCGCTGAGGAGCGGAGCATCATGGGAGGGGAGGCCAACAGAGAAGAAACAGTTGAAAGGAGGAGGAAATACGGCGCGACGATAATGCGCGGTTTTAGATTTACGATTTCTCAGCTAATACTCATCGCTTTAACAAAATTCTTGCAGGGGGAGATTGCTAATACATTGCTTTATTTGGTTACATGTACATCCATGCATCGGCGGAAGGCATTTCAGGACCCCTTTAAGTTCGATGCCATAGCTTCAAATCTACTGCTTAGGGCATTGCTTAATTTCTCGCCAAGGCTCGTGCCAAAAGTTTCAAGGGCATGCTTGAGATTTTCTTCAACTCTCGCTTCTAGCGCTTCCAAGCTGTGTCCGCTGTGCGGTTCCTTGCTTTTGTTTCTTTTTTTTGGTGGAGGCGGGTTTTGGTTTGGGGATTCAATGGCAACTTCCATTTCTGTGAATTCTTCTTTAGTGTTTGACTGGCCGACGGAATCTGCTGTGGTTTGTCTGCTAGTATAGGCCGGTTGTTGGCGCTCCTCATTTTTTTCGTGGGCTTCCGGTGCGCTAGTGGCGTTTATTCTTTTGAGACTACAGATCTCTTGCTTGAGCTTAGCATTCTCTCTAGTGACTTGCTCTAATACCTGTTTGATTCTAAAAAGCTCCTGCCTTAAAAGCGTGCTTTCAGAAACGCTGATACTATCGTGTTCGTCCTTTTGTGGTGCATTTGGTTTCTCATTTCTGTTGTGTTGGGAGACTGTTTCTGCCCAGCTTACCCTATTTTCACCGCTGTTTCCACTGACGTCGTCGCTGTCGCATTGGTTCCTCTGATGGAGCTTGGCCGAGGATGGTGATGGTGACCTGGTAGCGCGAACAGTCTCTGCCCTCCGAGGATTCTGGGAGGTAGACCGCGACGCAGGCCTCTTCATTTCTCGACCACCCCTCCGTGTTTTTGATCGGGAACGGTGCCGCGCTCTGTCGTCCACATGTGCAGAGTTGCTAGAATGTCTCCGAGACGTGCTGCGGGAAGGTCTTGACTGCGTCGTAGAGGACCGCCGCTGGGTTTCGCGGTCCCGCTCCAGCGCCTTGCGTCGCAAAATGTAGGGCTCACAGAACCGCTTGGGACAGCCCTTGCTGGCTGTCAAGTGGTCCCCTTTGCACAGGGCACAACACGGGCTACACGGGTGTCCTGGTTGGGGATTCTGCCCACCGCAAGACTGGCAGCTGCGAATGTTCAGATTCGGGCACACGTCGTATCGATGACCCATGGTCTGGCAACCGCTGCAGAATGGCACTGTCTTTTTATAGAGGTAGCACTTGACTTCCACTCCCTTGTAGTAGACGTAGAACGGCACTTTGCGCCCCAGGTAAGTGATCACGACCGTCCCGGTGGTGCCGAGGCGCCGGCATGAGAGAAACTCGAACCCCGGGAAGTATAGGTCGTCTAAGACTTGTTCCATCGTGTAGTGGTTGGGTATTCCGTGGATCACCCCTTTGGCAGAGTCGTATGGGGCGAGCCCGTAGAGATTGATCGGGTATATTCGGCCCCCAATGGTCAGTTCTCGGATTCTGTTAAGAGCTCGGGCAGCTTGCTGATGAGGCGTGCTCACGGTTAGAATGTTCTGGGTTTCTTCTACTCGAATCCGCATGTCGGCTTCTCGCCAGGTGAGTCCTGCTTCTCGCAAAATCGCTTCGGATAGTTGGGCGGGGCCAAGCTTGGCGAGGGCGAGGCCTTCCTTGGGTCTGATAACAAGTTTATAGTCGTCTTTCGGTAGTGGTGGTGGCTTAGGCTTCTTGTTATTAACGCTTGGCTTAAGTGCCGGATGAGCAGGGGTGAGGCTTAGGGTGTTAGTGCCACTCACCTTAGCTTTACGTCTCTGAGCCCGCCCGACGTGCAAGATCCAGCCTTCGTCGTTGTTGCTTTCGGTTGGGTCTCCTTCATCACTGGGACCGCACTGCATGGTGTCTTCATCGCTTGGTTGTTCAGGCTGATCACTTTGGGGCTGATCCGATGACATGACCGAGCTTGCCATCGTCGCTCGGCGCGCACTCGTACTAGGCCCGAAGTTAGGCCCAGCGCGGCGCCACCGCTTCAAAAAGAAAACCGGCCGTGAAAACAGAAGAGGTGCCCTCACGGACGAATTCTTGGTTTGCACAGGTTCCTGATGACTTCAGGCACACGATACAGATGTTTTCTCGTGGAAACACTGAAGAAGTTTACTACTGGAAGGTCGATTTCCAGCAGAAAGCATTGCAAACGTGGCCGTACCTCGTCGTTTTCTTCCTCCTCCTTTTTCAAAGCACAGGAGCTTTTTTTTTTTGCTAAGGCCAATGCGCGACCCGGGGACTCGGCGGTTGCCTTGAGGCACGCCCTCACGAGCGCTCGGCGTTTGTATCTACTCGTGCTTTTTTTTTTCGTTGTTTTTCCGAAGCCACTGCGCGTGCCGGGAACGCTCGGCGGTCGCCGCGAGGCACGTGTTAGCAAGCGCTTCGCATTTTCTTGGTATTTTTTCCTGCTAAACCAAACTTAAGGCTTGTACTACAGCTCCGCTGTTTAAAAAATGAAGACCTCAGCCCAATTATTGACTGTGTCTGCTACTCAGATAGGGGTGAACAAGGTTTGATGAAGTGGAGGAAAAAGGTTTTGGTGACTAAGCCCAGGCGACTAAGCTGACAGGCTTAACGTCAAGGAGAAAAGGCAGTCCAACCCGAGAAAAGGCAGTCCAACAGACTATCTCCGGTGTTTCTGATCTACACCGCAACTGCAGTTGGGTAGGGAAGAAGCAATTTCTTACAAAACTCGAGCAGGCACTGGAATCCATTTCTCGCTCAGATACGTTTTTCGCCCAGGTCATATCATTAGCCTGTTCCAGTTGATCAGCGGAGTTAGAGATGCACTTAAGTGGCAGGTAGTTGCCTTAAAAACAATTTGTGGGCAACATTCTATGATATCTGACGTCTTTGTATCTAGTGCTCACGTGCTTCAAGACTGTTTCCTTCGGGCTTCTTTGAGTTTTTCGCATAAATACCGGGAATACAAGGTTCAGTAGGAACGTTTCAATGATTATCTTTTGAGGGTAAATTTGCACATATGCAGACAGGTTATGCCCGCGTTCGATCTTTGTTGTCGTCTGTCTATAAGCTCTCTTTCCAAGTTTGTCCTACTTATCGCACTCCCGTCAACGAAAGTCGTTTGACGAGCCTTTAAAGCTAATAGGGTTTTGTGCGCCTCGCAACTTGGGGCACCTCACTTAGGTTTAACACGCATAATGTATGGACTAACCAAACCTCCTACTTTTCGTAAGACTGACCTTCTTTGAGCATGTGGTTATTGCAATAACATTACTGCTCTTAATACGTTTACTTATGCATTCACTTCCACTAGTACTGCCGCAACAAAAGCCCCCTTTTCAAACGCATCTCTGTTACTGTCGCAGGCTGCTCCTGAAGTCTCGCTCCCTTGAAGAGGAGCCCACGACGGGTGGCTCCGTGGTTTGCTACAACGACATCGGCAGCAAGGAGGCCGTCGACTACGAGGAGTCGCTGTCTTCCCCTGGCGGCCTAACACCTGAGAGCGACGACCCGAGCGAAGAAGACGCCGAGACTGTAAGGATGCAGTACCGGCAGCTGTGGCAACTAAGGGCCACCTTCGAAGAAGAGGAAACCACCACAGACTGCTTCGAGGAACTAACCACAGAGGCCAGGTGCGACGTCGTCGAAGGCGAGGAAGAGGACAGGCGGCTACTCCAGCAGCATCGACAGACGGGCTTCAGCACGTCGCAAGAGTCCGAGGCCGCCGAAGAACCGGCGAGGTCCGGCGGCGGCAGACTTCACAGCTTGCCGAGCGAGGTGCGCCGTCAGAACTACAAGGTTCTCCTAGCTCGGCGGCTGCAGCGAAGAGCTGAAAAAGGGTCCGCTGACAACAGCTTCGACAGCATGGAGACGGACTGTTCCTCGACCGACGCCAGTCGCACGGAAGGTGGGGTCACCACCTCTTCGTTCGACTCGACGACTGACAACACCGATGGTGGTGGAGGAGGTGGAACAGGAGCTGACGGGCAGGGACACCCGTCTCGACTCCAGCAGATGAAGGCAGACAGCGGTTACAAGTCTATGGAGAGCAGCAACGGCAACAAGCCGGCCAAGTTGAGCCGGAAGCACGTTCCTCTCCAGGAGCTTCACGCAGCATCAACTGGAAGTGCTTTGTCTTCCAGGAAGACAGCACTCCGCAAGCGCCGCCAACTGGAAGGCGGGCTCTTGCAGATGAGAGCCCGCTCAGAGGAGGCGCCCTCAACGTCTTCGGCAGCTATGGCCGGGCCAACAGCCGCCGAGGCGGCCGAGGCCCTCCAGTCTTCGAGTTTATCGTCGGAACCTATGGGGTCTCTGCAACAGGAAGCGCAGGGCAAGGTGTCTGTGTTCCAAAGGTTCTTCCGGTCGACTCGTCGCACCAGCAGCGCGAGGTCGTCGTCGGAAAGAAGCGCTTCGTCGAAGCGCTTGCTGATGCGTGACTTTAGCGTCGACCCGAAAACCGACGCGCTGTTTCGTGAGTTCTCGAGGCGAGACCCGGCCTATGACTCGCCGCGCAGTGGTTCGTCGGGTCAAGGGGCGAGTCCAAGGCTTAGTTCTTCCAAGCTTCTGTCGCCTCAGCTGAGCATAGAGGAAGAGGAAGGCTCGGAGGACTCCCACTCTGCGATGGAAGACGACTGGAAGCCTCAGGGGCCCTGTTGCGACGTCCCCATTGCGAGGTTACCAGCAGACTAAATGAGGCTGGGGGGTGAATTTGCAGTTGAGCAGTGGCATAATGAACTGTCGGTTTTTGTTCCCTATTGTTATGAGTGTGTCTTTTGTTGAAAAACAGGCGACGAGCAGCTGCATAGGTCGAGTCAGATTAACTTCAGGACAAGTGTCGCACCCTGTTTCAAGTGCCTCGGAAGCAGTGTGCTTGGCAACCAGATGTAAGGGTCACTTCATTTCACTCTAGGTAATGTTTGGTGGAATTACCACGATGCTACCGTTTCCCTCGTGATAAAGCTCAAGCTGGCGCTACTGCAAGCAAAAATGTGTCATTAAGTAGTTTATGAGTTTATTTGCGAGGAGAATTTGCCAATAGTCTCCGGAGCTCACCCTAAATGCGAGGTCATAATGATTGCAGAGAAATCATTTCAAGTTTCGGGAGAAACTCTGTATACAAAAACCTGTGCTATTCCGAGGGCGACCCTCTCACCCCAAGTCAACGTGTTAAGTAACAATTGCAGGCTTGACGTTTTCAGAAAGACTCTTCAACCTTTCTTCGCCGTTTAGTTTTGACGACATACTCAGGATCCATATTCTCAATTGAGGTCGCTTCTTAAGTGAGTCAAATGTTATGCTTGATTGTTACGGGTATATGTACAAACTGGATTGTTACTAGACGAGCGCAGGCTGTGTAAGAGCAGGGTTACAAATGCTTTTGCGCAACAAGATATGCCGGTTTCTGGGTTCACAAAGATGCTTTTATACACCTCAAAGCATGCTGCGTCTCTATTTGTAGCATTTCCTAGGATTTAACCACAATGCTTTGTGAATCCCGTTTCAGATGCGCGTGGGAAAAGTTGGTTCCATCAATTGATATTGTTCTCTAGCTTATACTGCTTCGCGACATGCTAGGAATGTTTTCCGTCAGCGTTGTTCACTGACGTTATTCAGAGCACATTTTTTACGAGTATCGTAGGCTAGCAGGGAATGCCGCGACTGGTTGACGGTGCTTTAAACTGCTGCGAAACGAGAGCACAGCTTCATTAGAGACATGTTAAGTTTTGTGGTGACATACCTAGAAAACGTTGCGCGGATAGAAGAAGGAAATAGGCAATATTGTGAGACATGCGTTTCTCTTTTAAATGTGACCAATATTCGAAGGGCATTTCAGCTCGCTCGCCCTCGCAGAGTCTTGATTTTTTGACCGGAAGGGGAAGATCCAGCACTAAGAAATTCATGGTTAACTGCAAAGTCACCAATTAGAAAAGAGTCCGCAATGGATTTGGGCGTTGATACAATGGTCTGTGACCACTACGAGCAGAAGTATCACTCTTTTTCCAGCCTGGCCGTGGGTACTTGTATGATCAATCATCTCTTTCACAGAAAAGAACGGTGTACAAATTATCTTGCATTATCAAACGAATGCAGTTTTGAAATCCTAGTTTAAACCACAGGTGATAATCAGGATTTTGCCGGTGTTCTTCACGTCATCTGTTTTTGTGACGCCGTTTTCAATGAAACAGCAATGGGGTGAAATAGTCCATGCAAATGAAGTGCGTAAAGGTCCCGCCGCAGAAGTTAAGAAGGGTACAGAGACACAACAACCATATAAACCAGTCGGTGAAGGAGCGAGACCGCAGCGCTTGCTACACTGTTACCGAAGTCGAATACGAAGTTAGATCCCACCTGGAGCAGTATTCGAGCCGGCATCAAAGAATGACAGTGCATCGAAAGAAGGGTTACGGAAGTGGAACGCGTAGGATACCAACTGGACTAATCAACAACGCAAAATGGGGAATTTTGTGTTTACACTTCAGATCTCTCGCGTCGTTGAGCTGGCTGTGCTTAAAATGGACCTTAATTACCTCAATCCTCATTTCATTTCACTGAGAAAAGATGATGGAACACTTGTAATTCTGTTTCCGTGCCACTTTGATCTGTTCTACCACTGTGGACCGGGAGGAAGTAGCATGCCTGCGCTTTCTTTTGTTGGATTTTAGGGCAACTGACATTTCTTGAGGTGTAGGTAATGCACCTCACCAACCAGCACACAGCTTCGCCGGCATAATACGCAGGTACTTGCTCGTACAAAAGCAGGGATGTTCTGGATGATACCGAGGTAGACAGCTATCCACGAAATTTCTTTCATCCTGAAGCCTGCCCAACCTTTTAAGAGTTTTTTTTCCTTGGCAAAGGTAACGTACAGTGCAGCCCCAGTGACATGAAAAAAGGGAAAAAGTTACAGGACACACCACAAGAACGACTTTCTCATCGATTGTGTAAACATCACAAGACATGAATTGCTGTGTGAACATTTTTACTGCCTCTAAGCCAGACCTTGTAGATAGACGCTCTCAACCTACCACGCTCAGACGCCAGCTGCAAACCATTACGTCTCCCACATCCTCGGAGAGGCCATTGTCGAGTTCAAGCCCCTTCCAATGCAGCTAGTACCGAACTCATTCGCTACGTTAGCGAATATTTGAGAGTGGATACTGGTTTTATATCGCAGTATAAGCCGGTCGCAACATTCGGCTACCTCTAGATTAGTTTAGATTGGGGGTATTGTGGAGTAGGAGCGTCCTTTGGGCCCCTTTTTTTACGCGAACGCCCTTGTGGCGTAGAGTGGCTCAGCCATAGAACAGCACCGGAAGAAAATGAATGGATTTACGTGGTTGGGAAGACCGTGCCTGTAGAGAGTTTCAGATAAGTTTGCCTTTGCACAAGAACCCGGCGCGGGGACCTTTGGGCAAATTGAATTAGATCCGGAAGGCGACGCACTCGCATAATGCCGTTTCACAAGCTGGCCGCAGCAAGGTGGAAGCTACGAAGCGTGACGCGTCGGTGCCGTGCGGAGCGAACCTTACGTTCATCACTAGAAGAGGCATTGCTGTGCATATTGATGTAATTTAAGACCAAGGGCAGGCCTTTATGTTGGAAGCTTCACTTTTTGCAGCTTTAGTGCTGCAATTTGTTTTTTACTGTCCGCATAAGTAAAAAAAAGTACCCGTAGCGCAGCACCTCTTCTTTAGGCTGAAGGTAAAACGAACTTTACTACTAAGACACGAACATACAGTACTCGCACCTACTCGGATCTATTTTTTAAAGCATGCCAGGTACTTCTGTCCTACCCTGTCCCCATTGTATTACAACATCTACCCACGACCACCTTCTGTGGGACTGCCCCCCCCCAACCCGACAACACCACACAATTACACCAGGGAGTGGCTGGATGTTGCGGCGAGTCTCCAGGAACAACGGAACTGGTGCCCACATCATGAGATCCCTCAGCGGTTGCGTTAACCGATGCAGCTAATTCCTACCCACAATCCCGTGTTTTAATTACATTTCTATTTATTTCCCTAAAGCCAAAGAGCGTAAACACCCAACATTAGGTCTCCTGATGCTTTTTCAGTTACATCAATACGCGCATCAACGCCTATTTCAGTGATAGAATTAAGGAACAGAACTTGTCAACGGGGCACTATATGGCGGTGCGCAGGGACGCTACCCCAGCACGCTTCGAATGGCTTGCACCCTGCTGCCGTTAGCCGGTGAAACGAAGTACAGTGGTGCGGCGGAAGCTCTTTTCACCGGAGCAGCGAGTCATCTCACATTAGGTTCATAGAAGCGCAACTAGCTGTACAGAGGATTGTTATTTATCTCATGGCGGTGTGGTTGTTTGTATGTACATTCTTAACTGATTGCTGTTCAGAGAACAGGTATATATATACATACATATAGCGGCTGTTAACCTGGTTAGAACTGCATATTGAATGAAATCACCGGTTTGACTTTCATGTTTGTCCTTTCTTGTAGTTGTTCTAGACGATGCGGTACTATGTGATGTTATGGCTTAACTTCGCCAACTTTCTGTGTGTGATTCTCACGGATGGTCGAGTTGTCGACTGTTGTATCTGTTCATTGGTATAAGACCGTCTTGTTTTGTTAAAGTTCTTTAATGTGTGCGAGTTGGTGCATTTGTTGGCGGATAGCGGCTCGAGCTTTGTGGATAGTGGTTTGAAACTCAACGTTTCCTGTTTTTCTCGTCCTCTCTTTGGCGAACAAAACTCTTGATCTGTTGTCCGGATAGTTTTACTGATCTGCAGTTTGTTGAGCACTGTGGCTGTGTAAAGGTGTGATTGTTTCCATACACAGCCTCGCAATATTGCTGTTACACAAAAATCATAAAGTAAGAAATGTATCTCATGCCTTCACTGAAGGGTGAAAACTGTTTCCTTCAGGACGAACAACACGTAAGCTTTTCCGTGTATTTGCATCTAGATAACTTTGAGTCATGTATCACGGCCAAAAAAAGTGTCGGGGATGTCGCGCGTCAGTCATGTTACCCATATTGTTTGTGTTCGTTTCTGCAAGGGCTTGTTTTTGAATCTCATCGACGTCTTGTTATTAGAGACATTCAGGATAAGAAGTTCATCATCGCTGGACGGATTACAGATGGTGTGGGCATCGTTTCTTTGTGCCAGTGAACTGCTGCAGTATGTCGAGCCAGTGGATCGTTCGACGGCGTTTCGACGTGCTCGAGAACTAAACCCGCGCAACTTTCTCCGCGGAACCATTGGCTAACGGATATCTACAATGTGCCACGCTCGACGACTAGTCGCCGGTTGCCAAGACACTATGCGGTGCTTCCGTCGTCGAGGCACTATGTGTCACTTAACGTGCCTCTGTGCACTATTATAAGTGTACGCGTATGGGTGTGCCCAAGGAACTTGAACCGCACGAAACGTGTCTTTCCCTGTTCATCACTTATGTAAACAGTTAAGTGCTTCTCTCTTTTTGCGTCTTCATTACTTATGCATGACACAAGGGGCATTCACGGTTATCAGTCCTAGAATGTCCGCAGATGACCCGGACGCGCGCGCACGCTCGATTTTCTTGCGTATCCTTAAAGGGACACTGAAGTGAAGTTGTCAAACTTTTGTTTGTGTTTACATTGCATAGACTGGCTCAAATAAACATACTTTTCGTCGTTTACGCGGTCGATAAAGCAGCATTTAATTGACACACAATGAAAGAAAAAAACATACCAATCGACATTTGCGGCGGCCGCAACAACTAACAGAAGTGACACGTATTTGGGGCGCGAGGTGATTGGAAGATTTTCAAAGTTGGAATTCAAACTTTGTTTTGTTTTCGGTTGTGTGCAACAAGATCCTTGGCATCCGACCTTATTGTTGGTTAGGCATTGTCGGTATCCCAGTAATCGGGATACCGCGCTCCTGCCATGTTGTCGGCTATACATTGGGTCAGATAAGCCTTCTAGCACTGCTTAGAATTGTAACGTTCACTAGCCAAGGCGTACGCAGCGGCTGCACGCCCTCCACGTGGTCGGAGACGCTCAACAACGAGGCGCTTCGCCCCAACCATTGGAGCTTGCCTGGCTCGTCCGTGGGTCGTAAGAGGCGTGTGCGCACCAGGCCGAGAGTCGTCTGATTCGGCACTCTTTTCGCGTGCGGCCGGTGCTTATTTCAACACCGCGCCAACGAGAACTTCCCAGGGCTTGTGTCAGTCTGCACACAGTCTGCAAACTCGCTCGTGAAGAAATGAAGGTTGCAGCGCAGCAAACGGTTAATTCAGTACATAAAACATTACCTAAGTAGAAAAAAATCAACTCCAAAAAGGAGTCCTATCGGAGATTCGAACTCTGTAATTGGGACACACTGCACAGTGGTGCAGACCACCCGGACACAACCACAGCATGGTCGGAGACTGAAATGTGAAGTACATACCGTATAAAATTTATTTTTTCAGTTTCAGAATTCCCAGTTGCTTAGACGAGTATTTCATGACTAACGTTTGTCCACTAAGCGCCCACCATATTTCCCCAAATATCGCATCTCTAGCGACTGCATTAATTCCTTAGACAGAAAAGCGATTGCAAGTGTGTGGTCATGCTGCTGACCGCTGTGCTAGTTCACCCAGCGCAAACCGTGCTTCTTGCACTTTGGTTTCACGCTTTAAAATAAAAGGTTCGGGTGATTTTAAATCCTTAGTACCTATATTAACTTCGGTGACAGTTCTCCCGCCTTTAATTGGCCTTAGATTATCTACTAGCGCACCTGTTGTCGAAGCGTTGCATGTGCGCTTGTGTGGAACTACTTTGATTTTATAGAATTTAAAAGCTTGATACAGTTTAATAACTAACTAAAGGAACATTCTACGGACAAATTGTGTTGTGGCTCAGTTTCAACTGATCGAAGGAATGGCGACGAGGCATCGGCAGGTTGTCGACTGACTCAGTCGGAGCGTCGGCGAGCCGCGCAGATAGGCGTAAACGAGCCAAGCCTGCTGGAGCAAGCGTCATACGAAACGTCATAGGAAATCGGCAAGGAGGATGCAGAGAGGAGGACAGCATTTTCCAGTTGATTTTTGTGCTAATTAAAGTAGCGTAAATGCACCCAGAGAGGTCGAAACATGGCCTAGGGACTCCAGACTACAATGTGCGGAATGTAATACCACAATGTTTACAAAACACTTCAGTGTCTCTTTAAGGAACTTCCAGTATAACGGAAGTTCTTGGACAGCCTGCGGACTGCGCAGAGGCGGTGACTTAAAGAGCACCAGTGATTAATTCAAAAGGGTCGAGAACTGGGCTAGTTGGTATACATTCATGATTTACCAGCGCAAATTACACGGGACGAGAGAGGAGTACACAACACGAGCGCTCGTGTTGTGTACTCCTCTCTCGTCCCGTTTAATTTGCGCTGGTAAATCATGAGTGATTAATTCATTAAAAGAATTCTAATTTTTAAGCAATTGCAACTATGTGCGAAGGAGTTCGTTCCCAGGAGGTGATATCACTGAAGTGCGTGCACATAAAATTATTTAGTTTACTGTTCAGACGACGACATTGATGGGAGGCTTGTCTCCCAGAACAAGCCATGTACCAAGCTTGTTTTTAACCGAAGACAGTGACGAACTTTGCCATCAAAAGGCCTGAAAAAAGGTGGACCTTTGATCGCACAGGACGACGCCATATCATATTAAGGTTTATCGCATGTGTGACAGCATCAACTATTCACGCTAATGTCAGGCCTGGGTGACCGTGTTTGACTTTCGTAGACAGCTCACCAGGCCTACGGAATTCTGCATTCTCGTTTTACATTTAAACGATATGAAAGTTGAACTCAGTGGACCAGAAGGTGGGAACGAATAACGTGGTTAATCCGACTATTCAATCTTTGACCCTCTCTCTGGAAAAAAAAACGGAATAAATAGGAAGGGAACACACAAAAAAATCAATATGATACAGCAACAATGGCTTTCACACAAAGTGGTAACGCCTATTTTAGTGTTGTCGCCTACCACACTCTTTAAAGTGTGTTCGTATGTACGATCACACGGTAAGCTAATTTAAGAAATGGGCCGGTTACAGAGCGACTTTGCAAATCGCCGGCTTTAGTTGCGAACCGTCAGATAACCCTCATGGATTCTTCTAGGCAAGGGCCGCTTTCACTGTCTTACAAGTGTGAGTTATTAACTATAGCACTGTCGGTTACGGTATTGAATTGTGAAGCTTGTTACCGGGAGGTGGATTGAACACGCAGCAGAGTCTGCGGTTCAATCTCCTACGTGAGTGTAATCTCAGCCGTGGGTTAACTCATCTATGACAGATGGCAGGATGCACTCAGCTGCTTTCTCTACACTTGTTTTGCGTGTAACTTCAATGGTGCACTTCTTTCTCGCGCTTGTGCCATTGTGTCTCCTTGTAAAGATCAAAACGCTCTCCCTCTGCGGCCACAAGTTGTCTCAAAAGGCATTTGTATTGCTGTGTCCGTATGAAAATTTCCTATGGCGTCTGAAGAAGGCAGCTCGTCAGTGGCTTCCCTCTGGTCAGTGCAACTTCGTTTTTTTATATCTGATTGTCTATTTACCTGATTTATATCTGATTTATATCTGACAAAATACTTTAGTCGCCTTTACCCCCTAGTTTCTCTTGGTATCAAGAGGTCTCCGTTTTACTAAACTGTACACTATGAACTGCAGGCTGTGCTGTCGAGTTTCTTGCCGCATTTTGGCCGTACAAGCAGTGCCATGAAATAGTGAAACTTCGACAGGAAAGTACGAGCCGGGAAAAATTCAGGTATGAACCGGGGAAAATTCAGGCAGAGCGGGGCAAAGCAGTGTAAAGCGGGCCTCAAGCAACGCCTACCAGTATGGTACATACAGTACTTTCTAAGCATCGCAACTAACGCATGAGCAAACCAGACAACAAAATTTGGAAACTGTTGGATTCTTCCCAGTTCAGAAAGCTAGGGTCTGGAGTTTTCAAGAATCGTAGCACTAGCCAAGATGTGGATAAGAATCTGTCGTCTGGGCGTTCCAGTGTCAGGTCTGTGGCGACGATTCTTCACAGGTAAGTATGGCTGCGGCGCAATGTTAGCAGTTTCGCGGTGGATAAACGCACTGTGACCTTGGATGTCCTTATATTGCCTCCAGAGGCCAGCAGTTTGAAAGATGTGTATATTGCCTGTTTTTTCTTCTGTGGCTTAGAGTTGCAATGCACAATGTTATCGAGAGGAAAGGACGAGCAGAAGGCGTATGGTTACGGACTGTCTTCTTTAAAAAAAATGTTGTGTAAAATTGAGCCTAGAAGATGTTTAACGAAATCGAATGAGTCGCTAGGGTTGATGAAAAAATAAACTATAACGGCGAAGAAGAAGCAAATCGAAGAGCCAGAACGAGGGAACGGAGCGCACACACTTAAACGAGGTGCAACGTGCACCTATCCCGTGTTCTGTGCCGAGCAGGTGGCGTTATTTCCTGTCCCCACAGTCACATCCGAGTGAGTAAGCTGTTTGCCTCTCAGGGTACTGTCTAGCTGTCGTAGCCGAGTGGGTAAGACGACTGACTCTCAACTCCGCTAATCTACCGGACACATATTATACTGAGCCTCACCGGAACCAACGAATTGCTAAACAGCTCCCCTGTTAAAATGGAAAATAGTGACCGTGTACATGTGCAAGGGCCACGTTCTCGGACGTGACGGGTTCCGACGTGGCTCGTTCGGCTCCTGCTTTTTTTGCCTGGTTTCCCGAAAATTTTCATTAGTGCTCCCCTGAAGTTTCTGCATTTTCGGATTCGTGTAGTCAAGAGGAATACGCCGATACCCGACTTTTATGGGTGGGTGAACGTTTGTGACTTTTATGGCCGCTTTTCTATAGCGACCACGCCTTGACTGTGTGCCTAACCGCACTCGTGCGGCGAGGCATCGCTCGCCTGCCTTTTCTCGCCAGGAGCTTTTTTCGTGGACTTTGGAATGTTGTGCAAGGTTGAAGGGGAGCCCTTAGTCCCCGAGAACTTCTAAAGACTTCGGGTAGCAGCACGTTGTCTCCCGACGTTCTTCAGTGAGAAACGCGGCCAACAACCAGACTGGAGCCAATGCGATCGACCGTAAAGGAGCCATGAAGACAAAACGCGACTCTGCTTCATTCGAAAGATTGCCTCATTAGAATCATACCGACGCCACTTTTAACGTAAACTTCGGTCAAATTAAGCTTGACAATTAGGAAAAACGGCAATGGCCATGCGACTCACTAGGTCATTTACCGCAACAGAACCTATGATGTCATACCAGACACCTCTGCGATTGGCAGAGGCCGGTAAAAGCAAATGCAAGTTATGCAGGGCTTATAATCTTCCTTCATAAGATATTTTCGCTTAAATGTAATGCATATATTCATTTTATAAAAGTAAGAATAGTGGGGTAAGCATGGAAGCTATGAAAGTACACGTAAACATTGAAGTACCAGAGCGTGCTATTGTTGGTACGGCGCATACTCAATAGGCTTGTCATAGCTGCACAGCAGTGTGGCGCTTTCGGTTTCTCTGACACGACACGACACAGGCCGATTAGCGCAAGCGACATTGTCTTACGTGACCCTGTTTGTCGAGTATACCCCATGTGAATTCACAACACGAGTAATTTCTACCGTAATAAAAACAAACCAGGCGCAAATACGGTCAAAAAAAAGGCGGGCAATTAGGGAGTTTTAGCTGACCGTTTTTCACGCTCCGCTCCGCTCCGATAGCAAGCGCGAGCGCCACTACGCATGCGTGGTGCGCTCGGCGGCGAACGGCTCCGGTTGCGCTGAGCGGAACGCCGCTACCGGAGCGGACCGTCAAAAACGGTCAGCTAAAACTCTCTATTGTCAGCCACCGTATGGTAGCGCCATCTGGGATGACTGACAGTAAACGAGGCTGTGTAGTTCGCTGAATGCCTAGTGCCGCGTTCGCGTTCACTTCAAGGCCTGCTTTTCTGAAGTCATCGCGAACGACCTCTCGAAACACAGGATTTGGCGGGAGAATCAAAATTGTAACATAAATTGGTTAATTTCTCAGTGAATAAACTATCATTTGCTGCCGGACTAGCGCTGGGGGCAATATAAAACACCAAATCTTTCGAATAAAACCATCTTTTACTTTGTCTTCATGGCTCCTTTAAAGGGGCCCTGAGATGGATTTCAAAGTGTTTTTGTTTGCGCCAGAAAACTACTCTATAGTTCTTGTAGAAACAAGTCCAAAATAGTAAGCATATTTGTTCACGCTAACAAAAGTTATTACCCCGACGAGACAGAACTATTTGTTGGCTCGGCGGCTTGCGATGACGACATAGTCCGACCTCGTCCGAGGCGAAGCACTCATTTCATGGTTGGCCGCCGGAATGTCAGCGATTTTTGACGGCGGCGGTCGTTGGTTTACAGCGTCGTCGTTACCATGGTTACTTCAGCGAGTGGGTCGCACATGAGACGACGACGCCTCCCCCCCCCCCCCCCCTTTTTTTTTTTAAGCTACCTTTTCAGTCCTTACAGACTTTGAGCAGGAGATACTGGTAATTGCGGAAGTCGACCTTGCATGCGCGAGAGTTTCGGTGAACGGTAACTTATTACCGTCGCTACATAGCGATACAGAGGCTAGAATTTCTAGCGACTGTAGCCACCTGCGCCGGCGAAATGTACGCTCGCGTCTTGATTAAATTACCGGAAAGTTCCGAGTGAACGCCCTCCCCCGAAACATCGCCCACCCCCTTTTACGGGTGAAATATTCAACTTAATGAAAGACGCCCCCCCCCCCCCCCCCCCCCCCGTAAAATCCCTGGCTCTAGCGCCGATGAGTGAACAAAACAAACCCGAATCATCTCTTCATGTGTAGATGCGGCCACTTATTCGTCCTTTCCGCGCTTGACCCGAAAGTTCGCCCATCTCGTATTTTTCACTTGATATCACAGCCTCCCACGCTTCCAATGGTTCAGATGCCTTTATGAAGTAGCATAGCTCTTTTATGCTTTTAAAATCGTGTTGGGCAAGGTAATATAGGTAACTGCGGAATCATTACAATATATCTTACTCATTTTATATCGAAATATTTAGCGGTGGCGTGAATTCTGGTTAATGCAATACTTGGTCCTAATTGTTCCCACTAGATGGCGGCGTCAACGTCATGTTTTCTATTTTTTAAGCTCTACAGCAGAAGTATATGGCTCTTTTAAAAGAATATTTTTGTATTGTGAGAGTTCAATCTAAAACGTCCAAGATTCAAGCTATTTCAAGCGTAAGCGAACAATTCTGGGCAACAAACGTTTGTGTCATTTGCTTTGAGACAAATCGCCAGATGTCGCTACTTGGCAGAGCCGGTAAGCCGGAAAGCAGAAACCGCAGAGTGGCAGAGTGGTGCAATCCTTTCGTTTTTAGCGGCAAACGGCTACCTACTCTTGCTTCATTTAACACGGTAAACGGTGAAGCGCGCTAAGGACACTAGACAACAGGTTCATTCAGAAGGCCGGTGCAGCAAACCATGACGGTGCAACGATCATGACTTGATGGGAAGCAATGAAATGAAACTCTTCGGCAGAAGTTGTCGTTGCGGGATGCGCATGCTCTTGCCCTTGTCGCGACCGCCGCAGTGAATCAGCTGCGACAGCGTTTGGGCTTGAACTGATTTATTCAGCCCGCGTGAGCGCACTTGAGCGTGCGCCTCGTGATCACGAGCAGTGCCCGGCGTCGTCCAAGCGCTGCGTGCGGAGCTCCCGCCTTCGCCGTCGGCGCGGCGCTCCCTTGGCGCGCCGTTCGTTACAACCTCATAACTGAAAGAACGTCGAGGCGACGCTCGAAACACATATGATGCAAAGAAGCCTCTCGGGTACAGCATCCGAAAAACAAATGCACAGAAAACTGATGAAAGTCTTACACAAAACACGGAGCGCTGAGTGATCACGCTTCGAGCTGCGAGCGTCGTTGCTCCTGCGCTCACTGTATCCTTCCGCCGAGAACGGAGGAGCGTCAAGCCCGGTTTGGCCCGGTGTGTAAGTGCTTTACACTCCAGTATAAAACAAATATGTGCGGCTGTGTAAACGCACACACACAGAAAACATTTTTTTGTAGCTTTCTGATGTTTTTACGCTCGCAAAAAATTGATTAAATCAAGAGCGCACTGTTACGCCACGATTAGTTCAAGAAATAGCCGTTGCGCTCCGATACCATCGACCCCCCAAGAACCCCATCTCAGGGGCCCTTCAAGCCTAGCGCCGATTCAAACGCTCTGGGCCCCGCCGACCTCAAAAGCAAGATCATTCGAGGGGGCAGGATGCCTTCGCTGCCCAAAGAAGCGAAGATCGTCGTAGGGCCCCGGGGAGGCCTGTGTATCTGCAAGGTTGGACCTACCGCCGTCGCCGACGCCATATGGCAAGCTGCCGGGCTCGCTTTGGCGACGCGGGACACCGACACGATGTGTCCCAACTTTCAAGAAAATAACCTGGTGATAAGCACACCCAACAGGGACAACGCTGCATGCTAAGTCGGCATCGAGGGAATCTCCATCGACGGTCAACGCTTCGAGGTGAGCGCTTACGAGGCAGCACCCCACTCCACGTTCAAGGGCGTCATTCGAGGCGTTCCTCTCAGCGACGTACCCGCGTAGATCGAAAAAAAGCTTGTCGATTTAAAAAACCCCGCGGCGCTCGGCGCCAAAAGAATCAAGAAAACTGGCACCGTAGTGGCCCTGTTCGACGGGTGCAGGTTGCCCAATTTCGCCTCCTACGGCGGCACTAGGATGAGGTGCACTTTATTTCGGAAGCAAATGGATGTGCGCTACAGCTGCGGCTGCCCCGGGCACCACTCCGGTGTCTGCCCTTCGCCTAACGCGGCCATCTGCAAAGAATGCAGAGAAGCAAACCCGGACGCTCAGCACAGATGCGACCCCAAATGCAAGCTGTGCGGAGGCGGTCACCTTACGGCCGCCAAGGAGTACAAGCGAAGATTCCAGACGCCGTGCCTCGTCAGCCGCAGACGGGGGGAACGCTCCCGCGCCGCGGAGAGTTCGCGACAGACCGTCACCTTCAACGACGATGATTTTCCGTCCATGGAGACCTCGAATCAAGCCCAGCGATCACCGTCTCAACGCCGATCCGCCCGCAGCCACTCCCGGTCCAAGGGGAGATCCAGATCTCGTAGTCGCTCCCGGGGCCGTACCAGGAACCGTTCCATCTCCAGGACCCGGTCCAGTTCGAGATCCCGAGTCCGATCTAGTCCCAGTCCACGTCAGGTTTGAAGGGCCGTTCGGTTTCCAGAACCCAGCCAGCATCCGGACATCAGCCCGCCTCTACACGTAGCGGGAGGAAACTGTTCTTCGTTTGGGCCGATTTAGTGCATCCCAATCCCAGCGCCAATACTGGGGCCGCTCCGGACTCTCGTAACGACCCGCTCCCAGAGCAAGCTAGGGACACGGAAATCATTCGCTTACGCAAAGAGAACGGCGACCTTAAGAAGATGATCAACAGGCTAGTTAACGAAATGGAAGAAATCAGAAAACGTTTCGAATACGTCGGGTAACGGTGAGGCAGTCAGGGCCACCGAGACTCCAGTCCGGGTTCTGGTAGACTACTAAAACATCCTCCAAACGCAGGGCAGTGGTCGATCACACAGGTGAGTCGGGAGTGTTGTCCGCAGAAGTCAGCGACATTAAAGGGACACTGAAGTGAATTTGTCAAGCTCCCGTTTTTGCTTGCACTGCGTAGACTGGCTCAAATTAGCACACTTTTCATCGTTTATCCGGTTGACAAATCGGTAATTACTTTACAAAGCGCGAAAGAAGAAAAACTACCATGCGCGGTTTGCGGCGGCCGCACCAACTAAGGCTGTGACGTTGGGAGGAGGGGCGCCGTGATTGGACAATGCCCAAGGTTAGCAATCACACAAGTTTCGGTTTCGGTTTCGGTTCTGTAAAACATAAGCAATGGCTTTGTTGGATGGGGTTCTCAATATCTCAGTAATCATCGTACCGCGCTTCTGCCATGTTGTCGGCTGTAAAATGCACAAGATAAGCCTCCCAGGACGGCTTGTAGTCGTAGCATTCACTAGCCGAGACCTACGCAGTGCATGAACGCCCTCCGCTACCCGCAGACGCCCAAATGTCATGCGCTTTTCCCCCATATTTGGAGCTTGCCTCCCTAATGCCTGTATCGTAAAAAGCGTGTTCGCACCAGGCCAAGGGTCTGTTCATTCTGGCCTGTGCCCACTGCCTGCAAGCAGTCGGTGCTTATGGCAACAGCACGCCAACGAGAACTCGCTAGCGCGCCAGTGCCAGCCTGCGCGCGTTTTGTGAACTAGTTTGTGTAGCCATGAACGTTGCGGCCCAGAAAAAGGTGAACTCAATATAGAAAACATCGACGGAAAACAAAAAGTTAACTTACAAAAAAAAAAAAGCACGTACCCGCGGTGATTCGAACTAGTGACTCGCAAAACATTTGCGGTGAATTCCTAGCGCCCCAGACTGCTAGGCCACGAAGCGGGACACGAATGCCTTGCTAATATAAGGTATATATTGTACAACCGGTTTACACTTTTATTTAGTTTTGGCATTTCAAGCCGCTTAGGTGACTATTTGTTGTACTGCGATCGTGCAGTAAGCGTCGCCCGAGTTTCCACAGTAGCTCACGTCTAGCAATTGCATTTCGTAGACGGAAAAGCGTTCGCAGATGCGTAGTCGTGCTGCTGACCGCTGTGCTTGTTCGCCCAGCGCAAAAAAGTGCTTCCCGCGCCCTAGTTTTACGCTGTACGGTAAAAATATCAGTTGATTTTATTTGCTTAGTACCTATATTGACTTCGCTGACTCTTCTCCCGCCTTCAAGAGGCCTTATATTTTCCTGCTGGCGTACCAGTCAGCGAAGCGTCGCATGTGCAGCGCTTGTGTGAAGCGACCTTGACTTGGAGCTAGATACAGTGTACAAACAAACCAAGTAAAGAAAGGCATTCTTCCATTCACAAACGTGTTCTGGCTTCGTTTCAACTAAGCGAACGAATTGCGACCAAGCAATTTTTTTTAACCTCCTTGATTGCGACGACCCGCCGGCGGCCGGCGGACGAAACGCTGGGCCGACTGACTCTGT
Source organism: Haemaphysalis longicornis (assembly GCF_048455015.1). Classification (NCBI taxonomy): domain Eukaryota; kingdom Metazoa; phylum Arthropoda; class Arachnida; order Ixodida; family Ixodidae; genus Haemaphysalis; species Haemaphysalis longicornis. The sequence continues at coordinate 77,912,120 of NW_027526225.1, read as the reverse complement.
CGGCGGGGGAGCCGTCGAGCCGTGCAGTAGCGCAGCCGTGGCACAGCCAATTGCCAGCTCATCCCCTCCTGACGCCACACGAAAACGCCACAGAAAATGGGCGAGCGTAAAGAGAGGAGGACAGCGTTTTCGAATTAGTTTTTCTACTAAATAAAATCGCGTAAACGCGCCTAGAGTGGTCGAAACATGGCCTGGGGACTCCGGACTACAATTTGCGCTAGTAACCCCGTAATGTTTACATATCACTTCAGTGTCCCTTTAAGCAAACGCTCACTGCGCTGGCAGGCGGCCTCAAACAGGCCACCGCTGGAGTCAGCCGACAGCGTTCGGCAAATTCAGGTTGCACTCGGGGATCCCAACAGGGGCCTCGGAGCTCTCGCAGGTCGCATCGACGCCATTGAGGCGCGAATGGCTTCACCTGCCATCGCCGTACATCCTCTAACCATTCCCACCATACTGAGGGAGGCTACGCTTAAGTATCCCACCAACACGGTGACACAATGTTCCATTCTTAGCGCAACCTTGACTGCACCGCTATGCGGTAGTCAGTTCGGTCAGCCCCATAATGGATAGGTCCAAAGTTTTCGCATCTGGGATTGAAACTGCAGGGGGTATTCTATACCAAAAAAGCCCCTCTGCAGCAGTTTTTCAGGTATTTGGCGGTTAAACCTCAGGTCGTCGCACTCCAAGAAACATTAGTCTCCGCCGCATCGCTTCAAGGCTACAGAGCCGTATCAGGCCAGCCTGGGGGCCATGGTATTTGTACTTTGATTGATAAAAGCTTTACTCATCTCATCCAGGACCTCACGCTGACGAGCGGTAGACTCGAATACGTCATGGTTGAGGTACTGCGCGATGGGCCGCAGCGGAATCAGCACAAAAATAGCGTCTTCGTCCTCAATATCCATAGTTACCCTAAGGACTCGCGCCAACAGTTCAAGACCATCCTCAAGAAAGCGACCGGCCTGGCCGGCCCTCGACCCTTGGTCATCGTAGGTGATTTTGACGCCCCGTACGGCCTCTGGGGTTATGTCTGTGACACTACCAAGGAGCGCAACTTGTGGCAAGACGCCAATGAGTTGGACCTTACTCTGGTAACCGACAAGGCTTTTCCCACGCGCATCGGCAACTCCACAACCCGAGACTCTACACCCGACCTCGCCTTCGTCAAGAACGTGGAGGACGTGGGATGGGAGAACACCGCCATGGAGTTCGGCAGCGACCACTACATTCTCGAGACGGATTTCAAGGCCGCTCGGAGTAGTGCCGGGGAATTCACGTTTGTCGATTGGGACCGTTTTCGCAAGATTTGGGAAGAACCCGGGAGAGCGAGTGCCTGCCAGTCTCGAGGAATGGTGTGAAGGCATCCCCAACGACTCTTCCGCGGCCACCAAGGAAGTGGTAACCGATCTCGACGTCGAGCGAATGGATAGCAGGCTCGCCCACCTGATCGGGGCCAAAAACGCCCTGCTCCGCCGATGGAAAGGTCAAAGACGCAATCGCACGCTTCGAAAGAAGATTTCGGAGCTCAACAAGGTTATCTAAGACCACTGCAAACTGCTGTCAAGCAGCAGTCGGACGAGCTCTGTGAATTCATCGACGGAAAGATACGCAACGGCAAGTCTTGGGGCATGCTGAAGCACCTTCTTGACGAAAGCAGCCACAAGTCAAATCAAAAGCACACATTGGCCCGGGCCTTTCACGAGGCCACACGGACTCACACGTTGGATGAACTCGTCTCCAAACTCCGTCAGAAGTACCTGCCCGTCCAACACGAGGGGGATCTGGTGACACAACTCCCGGACTACCGAAGCCCTCCTCGCCCCGTACTGGACGAATACTTCTCCGTTGCCGTGGTCAGACAGGCCATCTTCGCGCTCAATCGCAAGTCTGCGCCGGGTCCCGATGGGGTCACTAACAGAATGCTGCGAAATCTTGATGCCCCATGCATGGCCTTTCTGACCGACAAGATCAACGAGGTCTGGAAGAATGACGTTGTTCCTGCAGCAAGGAAATTGGCCGGCACGGTGCTCATCCCCAAACCAACCAAGGCCCGAAAATCGAGAACCTCAGGCCGATTTCTCTAACGTCTTGCGTCGGCAAGGTAATGGAGCACGTCGTCCTTGATGGGATTAACAGGTACCTCGAAGACAACGAGGTTTACCCGTTCAACATGATTGGTTTCCGAGTCGGACTCTTGACGCAGGATGTCATGAAATTAATCAAGTATCAGTTCGTGGGCGGCTGTTCCAGGGACGTAAAGGCTCTGCTCGGCCTCGACCTCAAGAATGCTTTCGATAACGTGCTCCACAACTTCATCGTCAAAACAATTTCGGACCTGGGTCTCAGTTCCAGATTCCACAGCTACGTTATCTCTTTCCTAACGGACCGGAAGGCTGATCTTCGCATTGGAGACTTCCGTTCCGACGATGTGCCAATCGGAGGATGGGGCACTCCTCAGGGCGCCGTAATCTCACCCATGCTATTTAACATCTGTATGATTGGCCTTTCGGAGAGGTTGGCACAAGTCGAGGGCGTCAAGCATACCATCTACGCCGACGACATCACCATTTGGTGCTCCGGCGGCTGCGAAGGAAGAGTTGAAGAAGCTATGCAGGAGGCGATCGATGTGACCGAGCAGTACCTCCTCCCCACCGGACTTCAGTGCTCCCCCCCTAAGTCGGAGCTTCTGCTTTACAGAAAAGAGAAGGGAGTGTTGCTAACCTGTGTAGCGTGGTCGAAGTGGACCGTGGTTCGTGTCGTGCCGGGGAAGTCATGATGACGAAGTTGAAGGAGAAGAAAACTTTATGTACAATTATTTAACATCTCGATCTCAGAGAACAGGCAGTGCGCTCCGGCGCGAGAGAGAATAAATAGGCGCGTTTCGTCCTTTCCCTTTCACCTTTTTTCTCGGCTGACGTCAGGACGCACCAATCACAAAATTCATGGCACTGATAATAGCGCCCTCACGCACAAACACACACGAGAGACACGCTCCTCTCCTGCGCAGGTGATCGTTAGGTTGCCTCCGCCATGGCAATCCACCTGGGGTCGGAGCCCCCTTTGTCCTGGTGATGTTGCACCACGGGGAAGACGTCTTGCATTCCTCTGTCGTAATATTCGTCGGGTGGCTCGTTGAAGACATCTCCAGCGTCGTGAGACACGCCACAAAAAAGCATGACAATAATGCGGAGGCACGCCGCCGAAGCTTGCAGTTCGGGGCGCCAAGCGATGCTATTGTCAGCACCGCCTCTGGCCGGTTGGCGCTTGAGGAGCCACGAGGTCGCTGAAAGGGGTATTGTCAAGTAGCAGCATACTTCTCCACTGTGGACACGCCCGGTCGTCGAACGTCCATTAGGGACGACTGACAGCAGGTTTTTGGTCGTTCACCCGAGCGCAGAAGACTGGTTGCGTAACAGCATCGCAACGTGAGGCAGAGCCAAAGACTGGAAGCCAGTCTGCGAAAGCAACACCACTCTTCGCACCAGTGACGGGTTCTGATACCCAGGGTCGACGTCATTCGGGTCCTGGGCATGTTTGTCGAATTCAATGGCGGGAATGGAACGGATCTCCGCAAAATCATCGCAAAGACTGAAAACGGTTTCCACCTCGTTCGCAGAATTGCAAACCGACACGGAGGCATGAAGGAGGACAAAAGAAGGACAACCTCCTCAGGCTGATCAATGCCTCGTAGTGTGCCACTTCACGTACACGATTTCTAAGCACAACTGGCTCAGAGTGGCACGAGACAAGCTCAACGCTCTCATCCGTAAAGTAGTCAAAAGGGCTCTCGGATTACTCATCAGGACCCATACAGAGGATCTCCTGAAGCTGGGGGACACAACACCGCCGAAGAGATTGCCGAAGCCCAAAAACGCGCGCAATTAGCTCGCCTGAACACCAGAGCAGCAGGCAAACGCATCCTCGATGAGAGCTAGGTTACCCTTCTGCAGGATTCTCGAGGAGCAGTACCCCGATCCATGGGTGCATTCGAGAGACGTTCCTAGTGGCCCCCGTGCCCCGAAACGTACATCCTGTCAACACCGAGGGCAGACGCAAGGCGAAAGCAGCAGCGATCCTTAAACAGATCAAGCAAAAAAAACATTAGCGCCAGCTTCGTTGATGCCGCGGAGTACAGCAATGGGAATACGTTTGCCGTCGTTGTGGTCGACTCTAGCGGCAAGATTTCTAACAGCGCTTCCATTCGCACTTCAGACCCCCAAGTCGCCGAGCAAGCCGTCATCGCCCTTGCCTTGCTAGACCGTCGTGGGTCGGAGATATACAGTGATTCCTAAACGGCAGTCAGGGCTTTTCAGAGAGACCGCATAGCTGAGCTAGCCGTTCGCCTTCTTAGCGTTTGGAGTCCAGATGCTCTCACGGATCATTCAATTCACTAGTTTCCCGTTCATGTAGAATCTGTCGCGGCTGTTCCGCCGAACCTCAATGAGTCTGCTCACGAGGCTGCGCGTGACCTCACTGACCGCGCTTCCTCTGTAAGGAGAGATGACTCCCCTCCCCCTTACGGCCACAGGGACGCTCCCGCTACTTATAACGAGGTCACAAAATTCTTCTACATGTATAGAAGGGTCTTTCCACCCCCTCACCCCAAGTTGAATAGGGCACAAGCCGTTTCCCTCAGACTATTACAGACCGGCTCATATACTTTTCTGGCAGTTCTACACGAAGTTTACCGCGACGTATATCGCGACGACGCCTGCCCGTCCTGCAAACAGACCTGTACTCTAGCTCACATGCTCTGGGAGTGCGGGCACACATACCCCAAGTTCAGCAAGGAGGAGTGGGACTCTCGTCTGCGTAGCCCCGCTATATACAAGTAAATCCTGGCAGTTTGGCGTGCCCTCGACCGGGGCGGTGGGACGTGGACCGGCCGGTCCCAAGTCCCACATACTTTAGGGTATGATCTCCCTCCTCGTTTTCCGGTATTTTGCTGGGGCTACTTTTCCTTGTTTTGTGTGATTTTTCTTTGCCAACGGCAAGAGCCATTATATTTTTAGCCCGTCAACCCTCAAAGCATATGTTTGTATTTTGCACGTTTTGTTTTGTCTTTCTTTTCTATTTGTCTTTCGCCACCTTTTTCGCTTACTAGCCATCAATCAACCCTAGGACAGTCTCTTCCGTCGATATGTGCCACTGTTCCGAAGATTGTAATCTAGAAGAAGAAGACGAAGACGAAGAGGAAGATCCCTGGTTGGCCGCTATCTGACTGACTGTTCACGGTTTACTAGGACGTTGCGAACATTCGAGCAGTTGGAACACTACTTTGCTAGCGTCCTTTAATGGGCTTTCAGACTCTAACACCTTGTGTTCTCACTAATTGACCCCTGGAATACCTTTTCTTCCCGCCATGAGTCATCTCGATGAACGAGAAGGGGAACACACAGGCATGCTGCATTGCTACCTGGATCCCGGCTACGGAGTCCTCGAAATACCGTCTAGGTGAGCTTTACCTATACTAAGAACAAATCAAGATAAGAGTAGAGTAAAACAAGGCTGTTTAGCTTGCTTATCGCACTACGTGGGAACAAATGCTAATCAAAATTGTAGTAATGTTATACGAGAGTTAAACTCCATATTTTTTAACCGTGGCTTCTATCCCAGCCACATACAATTTAAACCCGATGTAACGAAGTCTTATTTCGTTAAAAAGAGAAGCTCCTGAAATCGGGACTGTGATTTTACAAGCATTTGTTTCCGTAAATACGGTCTCTAAAGAAAGGCGCATCCCATAGGTAACCATGACATCGTAATTGCGGCGGCAGCGGCGCTCGCCTGCGATAATTAAGCAATGCGCTAAAAGTCCGAGGGGAAAATAATAAGCCAGCCGGAGCTCGCCCCGAAGCCGTCGCACCCCAATAGACGTGCAAAACACAGCGCTTTGTGTTGTACCACTTCTCCACTGAGCGGAACGTTCTTGGTTGCCATATCCTTGAAACACGTAAGCATGGCTTCCTCTAGCTTCTCCTGCGGGGTGGTATTGAGGTTACTTTTCTTCGACGCAATACAAGACGAAGTGGCATGGTTGGTGCCGTCCTTTCCCTTCAAGAATATTAAAGGGACACTGAAGTGAATTTGTCAAGCTCCCGTTTTCGCCTGCGCTGCGTAGACTGGCAAATCTAGACTGTCATTTTACAAGCAGTTGTTTTCGTAAATACGGTGTCTATAGGAAGGCGCATCCCAGAGGTAACCATGACATCGTAATTGCGGTGGCCACGGCGCTCACCTGTGAAACACACTTTTCATCGTTTATCCTGTTGATAAGTCGGTAATTAATTTTATAAAGCCCGAAAGAAGAAAAAACTTCCATGCACGGTCTGGGACGGCCGCACCAACTAAACGCCGTGACTCCGGGAGGAGGTGCACCGTGATTGGACGATATAAGAATAGCATTCAGACAAGTTTCAGTTTCGGTTCTGTAAAACAACATGCTTGACATCTCACGTTATCGTTGGATGGGCATTCTTGATATCTCAATAATCACCATACTGCGCTTTGCCATGTTGTCGGCTGTAAAACGCCTAAGATAAGCCTCGCAGGACAGCTTGGAGTCGAAGCAATCACTAGCCGAGGCCTACGCAATGGATGAACGCCCTCCGCGTCACAGCAGACGCATAAGTGCTATGTGCTTTCCCCCCATATTTGGAGCTTGCCTCACTCATACCTGTATCGTAAAAAGCGTGTTCGCACCAGGCCAAGGGTCTGCTAATTCTGGCCTGTGCCAACTGCCCGCAAGCAGTCGGTTCTTATGACAACAGCACGCCAACGAGAACTCGCTACCGCACCAGTGCCAGTCTGAGCGCGTTCTGCGAACTCGCTCGTGGAGCAGTGAACGTTACGGCCCAAAAATGGTGAACTCAGTATAGAAAACATCGGCCGAAAACGAAAAAAGTAACTAACAAAAAAAAAAAAGAACGTATCCACGGAGTTTCGTACTTGCGACTTGCAAAATAACATACCTAGCGCTCCAGACCACTCGGTCAGGGCTTTTTTTTGTATTTATTGGCCGTCTTTGACCATTTAAAACAGATTACATCTCAAAATTGTAAATATGTACACATACAAGGGATGACTTTGTCAATTTAAAATGACCTCATATCGACTAGTTGCTCTACTTGTGACAGCCAATCAGGTGGTTCCTGGTGGGATTTAATGAGCTCAACAAGTCGGCCAATGCTCTCTTGGAAATACTCCCTTGCCCATGGCGCATCCACATCATTGTACAACCTTGCTGTACGTGAGCTCCATATACTATGGAGACCCAGTGACATGACTAAATCGTAAGGCACTCCATCCTCATTATCTATTGCAAGGAAGCGCCTACCATTGGGATATAGTGAAAAATCTTTGTGTATTGTCGTCTGCAGCACTTCCCCAAAATATACTCCCTCCCAAAAATGCAAAAAATACATGATCTATTGTCTCGGGTGATTTACAACTAAAACAATCTGTGGCCACGGTACAAATAACCCCTTTTCTTCCATAAACGTTCGTAACAATGTTCCTGTATGTAACCTAAATACAAAGGACTTGACCCCTGGTTGAATCTGTATTCTCTTAACCCTCTTAAGCACTTCGCTACCGGGGCTTCCACAGTACATAGCCCTGTACATGGGAACAGGGAACACAACATCGACAATATCATGGTACAATTTCTTACGCGCAACCGTACTTAAGATCTTTTGAAAATCTTGGTTTTAACAACTTCACGCTCGGCGCGGCCGGCGTGGAACTATGAGGTATATAATGTATAACCAGTTTATACTTTTATTTAGTTTTAGCATTTCAAGCAGCTTAGGTGACTATTTGTTGTATAGCGCTCGTGCAGTAAGCTTCGCCAAAATTTCCACAATATTTCACGTCTAGCAATTGCATTTCTTAGACGGAAAGGCGTTCGTAGATGTGTGGCGGTGCTGCTGACCGCTGTGCTTGTTCACCTAGCGCAAAAAAGTGCTTCCTGCTCCCTATTTTTACGCTGTACGGTAAAAGTTCCAGTTGATTTCCTTTCCTTAGTACGTATATTGACTTCGCTAACTCTTCTCCCGCCTTCAAGTGGTCTTAGATTTTCCTTCTAGCGTACCAGTCAGCGAAGCGCCACATGTGCGCTTGTGCAGCGCTTGTGTGAAGCGACCTTGACTTGGAGCTAGATACAGTGTACAAACTAACCAAGTAAAGAAAGGCACATTCTTCCATTCACAAACGTGTCCTGGCTTCGTTTCAACTGAGCGAACGAATTGCGACGACCCGTCGGCGGCCGGGGGACTAAACGCTGGACCGACTGACTCTGTCGGAAGGTCGGCGAGCCGTGCAGTAGCGCAGCCAAGCCAAGTCATTTACTCCTGATGTCGCACGAAAACACCGCAGAAATGCAGCATCCACGGTGCTGCGCTCAACTTGTGAAATGAGAACTACTGTGCACAGTTGAATGACACGTACCGGACACCCGTCTTTTAATGGTTTATCATTTACGTTAATGGGGAATATGATTAATAACTGCTGTCTCCCGTGACAGCAGTATTTCACTAGACATTTCACCGGTCGTTAAATGCAACTACAGTAAACACTCGCTACAACTAAGCCCTTGAAAATGAAACTGGCATGGTTATATGCGTTCCTTATTATTGCGTAGCATTCCTTGCCGAGTTATTCTACAGACAGGACTGTGTACGCCCTGCATTTCCAAAACAATGGAGATTTAGCGGATGTAACACCTTTAAGCGTTATAATAGCGCAAATGAAGATAATTGGTCGCGCGGAGTTTATAAAAACGAAGAAATGGAGAAAATAGAAAAAAATAAAATGTTCGCGAAAATATACTCACAAAGTCAAAAATATGCATCTTATACATCTCCCCCCAAAACCGAAGAATAAACGAAAAAAGCGTGAAATGGAAAGTTGGAAACACGAAATAAAAATTGCGCAAGTGGACCAGCTCTGCAGTGCACCTGGCACCTTCCCCCCCAAAAAAAAACATAACGAGCAAAGTAAAGGCAATTATTCGTTACAATGGTGTAATTCACATCATTGGCGAAAAGAAGAAAAGGAAACTTAAAACAAATAACATAATCAAACGTATTTAGCTACTCATAGCAGTATTTCTCTGTAAAGAACTTACACTCTATACAAGTACAATAAGAATGCTGCGCATCGTTTTGCAGATTTCTAAAACGGCAGATAGGGTGTGCACACTATACACTGAAGTGGAAAGTGTGAAACTTTTCGAAAAAAGCGAGGTGATGAGTAAAGTGATTTGTTATTATCGTAGTCTTACTGTTCCTAGTGTTTTTATAATGGATCCCCACCACAATTCCTTTTGCTGTAGATGTGCCTGAATTTAAGCAACCGTCTGTTACAGCAAGAAGCCCATCGGCAGTCCTCCTTTATATCTAGCGCTACTTTTTTGTTTTGCGTGTTTCATAGTGGTTATGTTTCATTCTCACGAGGTTTGAAGTTGTTTTAACTGTGCAGTCACTGCTGATCACAGTGCCAACGTGTTTCGAGAACATCACGCTGCGAACTATTTTGGGAACCTCAAAACGCTTTCGTTGTCGTCTGCTACTGCATCGGCGGACCGTTGTTTCTGTCGTTTGATATATTTGTTTTGTTCAATTTTGTGTTTTGCACAGCGCATGCGTTCCTCTTTATTGCGGCAGTTCATGCACTTTACTCGCTGCGGATTCCAGTGCCGCAACATTTATGCGTCGCTATGATTGGAACTATGTGCATAGTAAAGACGAGGGCGCTTGCAGAGAAGGAACGTCATACATTTGGCACCAAAACACCATCCGGTGCTTCAAGGTTAGCGTCGCCATGATTATGAACTTAGAAGAGAGAGAGAGAGAACAACATCTTTATTGGCCGGCTAGAAGTTAATCAGGGGTACCAGCCTCCTGAAGGGGAGGCAGCGCCCTCGATTGCTGGCGTTGGAGGGCCTCCAGAGCAAACTGGACGGCCCTTCGTTGGGAGTCAAAGTCTTCCTTGCACACCGCACGAGCAAGGTGAGGAGGAAGCACATCCGTGGGTTCCGGGGTCACTGAGCATGTCCATAGCATGTGCGCCATAGTAGCGCGATTAACACCACATAGCACACACACGTCACTGGGTTGTAGTTCGGGATGCACGTGTTTGGCCCACACCGGGGTCCACGTCGCGCGCACTTGTAGCTGTCTGAGGATCACTGCCTCTTGCCTAGAGAGGTTGGAGTGGGGTCCTGAGTACTGTCTTCTATGAACTTAGAAGTTATACACTTTGTACGACTACAGGCCTTTCAACGTATGGATGCGGCGGTTGGAGGTCCTGGCTTTCCTGCTGTTGCATGCCGCTTACGTGTCCCAGTGGGCCTTCGACTACGTCTTCTACGAGGTCTGGGGTATGAGCCGAGAGGACATCTGCTCCCTGCTGGCCGTCCAACAGGCGGCCGTCGTTCTTGGCCGGTTGCTCCCTCTAGCGAGAGCGGTGAGTTTCGCTTCAAAAGGACCGCTAGGGTAACATATCGGTTTGCTTTTGAAAGTAAAGACAATCCAACGGCCTCGTAGTTGATATGGCTAGGTGGGGTGGAGGGGTGAAAGCATTTACCTACTTTGTAGGGGCGGCACCACCATCTGTATGTAGCGTCACTGTCATCATCATACGCGCACATCAGCCCCTACTGAAACATTCCGCATATACGGAATTATAGGAAAACGGAATCAGAACTCTGTCGAAATTGAAGCGAACATTTCCTCGAGTATACTTCAGCATTTCTTTTTATACCGAACAACTGAACTTTGTTCCGATTCCGATTCTCATGATTCATTTTTCTTTTGCTTACTTTTTCTTCTTTCTTACTTTCCTTCTTGCTTTTCTTTTCATTTTCTTTTTTTTTCTCACCCGCTTCATTTTCCCCTGACTTAGCATGCGTGGCTCTTTGCTGGACGAACCTCGTCAGTACCATTAAACTACAGTCTTTCTCTCTACGGAATCCACGCAGTGTGTAGCGCGCCGAGGCGTAACCTAAGGGAGCCATGAAGACAAAATACAAGTTTGTGTTATTCAATAGAGTACGTGTTTTAAAGTGTCCGCAGCATTTGTACGAATGCAAACGATCCTTTTTTCACCGAGGAAATAATAATTGTAAGTTAAAATTTTGATTTTCCCGCTAAATCGTGCGTATTCGTGGTCTGCAACGAAATCACAGGAACCGACCTCCCTGCAGCCGATTGGAAAGCCTTAGGAACGAAAGAGACACGGCGACCAGTACAAACAAAACGTACTGCGTTTTGTCGGCGTCTCTCTTTCGTTCCTAATGTACCCTCCCGGCCAGAGACGGGATTCCGTCAAGCTCTAGACTTCATTGGAAAGCCTTGTTTACCGTTAGTGAACCTAGGTGGCGCTATCATACTGTGGCCAGCCGTTTTCTGCCTTTGATTTGTTTTTGACCGTATTTAAACCTTGCTTGCTTTTGTTCCGGGAGAAAGTAATCGTTTCGTGAAACGTAGTGCTCGGTCGACAGATATGGTCACGTAAAACACCGTTGCTTGCATCAATCGGCCAGTGTCGTCTGAGACAACCCCGTGCCCCGCAAACTCTATGGCCCCGCAATCATGTGCAGCTAAACCAAACATAGAGACCGCAGTACCAACAGCAGTACGCATCGGTACTTCTATGTTTACGTGTAATTTCATACCTTCCCCTGTTTGTCCCACCATTCTAAACGGCTTTAAAAAGAATGTGCCCTAAATTTAAGTACAAATAGCTCGTTCTGTAGGCTTATAAGCTCAGCCAAATTCGCGTTTGCTTTTGCCGCCCTCCACCAATCGCAGAGCTGGCTGAAATGACATCATAGGTTCTGTTGTGGGAAACGAGCTAGTGGGTGCAGTGACCATTCCCTTTTTTTCCTAATTATTTAGCTTATTTGAGCGAAGTTTACATTAAAAGTGGTGTGAGTATGATTCTAACGAGGCAATCTTTTGAATGAAGCTAACTTGTGTTTTCTCTTCATGGCTCTTGTAAGGAGATAATATTTCGAAAAACAAGAGAATTAGATGATTTCTCGCAATTAAAACATTTGGCACAGTTTTCGTGCTTCCATGTCCAAATCGCAGTTCGTATGTTTTCCGCATATACTTCATATGTACGGAAATAATACCGGCAATGATATGGCGTTTATGGTAGTTTTGGGGAGTAGAAACAGTGCGAAATTATATAAAAGGTACGTGATATTTCAATTAAAGCGAACCTTTAGTGTCCTCATTTAAGCTGTAGTACGATAATACGCCCTGCAGGAACGCCTCTTTTTTCTGACGATGATGATGAATGATCGTGGCTAAAGTGAAAGAAGAAAGGGCTTCCAGTTGCCGGAATGGAACACTGCGTTCCTAGCGTTATGAAACCGGAGTCTATCAGATTGCTCCATTACACATGGTCGAAGCGAGCGCCAAGCGCCAAGCAGCCGGTGCAGATTTACGCTGCACCCTCCAAAGCCAAACGTAAGTCCTACAGAGTGCACACCTGAGAGCTTCTGTGGGTATTCTTGAAAAGTGGTGCGTACGTACAGAGTAGCGCCTACTCGCAGTATTCGATGGGCCAACCAAATAATCATCACGAGAAAGCTTCCCCTTCAACCGTTCACGTCGTTAGACGCAGGTGTGCATGTCTTTTTGCCATATGTTTGTGAAAAAAAAAAAAAAAAACTCGTTTTGTGCCGGCCTTATACCAGGCTGTGTAAGAACTCCCGATTCCCATAATTACATATATACGGAACGTTTCGGAGGGTCGTCATCTTCATCCTACCATGATCCTCATCAGCGGTGCGTGGCACCGAGCCTTGCCGTGCTCCACAAGAGAACGAGCAGTATCGCACGCCGGAGCAGTGACGCTTATTTTTTCGGCACTGCAGTTGTAGCCAGGCTTGCGCATGTGGAATTAATTAAAGTGGCCACTACATACAGAGTCCGCATTCGCTTCCTACAATTTCTTGATTTGGGGGGGGGGGTTAATACGGTAATACATTAGGTGTCATAGTTCTGATTTGATCTAATAGTGTAATGAGACAGGAGGTATAGCGAATCAACTCGTACCCAGGGGTAACAGTGTGACCTATGTATCTATCCACAACGTGGCACTATGGTAAGCCACTTTGAACTGACAAGACTGTTTACATGACTGGTGTTTGCAGAAAGCCGTCATGTGCTCCTCCCGGAGGTTCTTGTCGAGGCCGCTTTGCTGTAGACGGCTAACCAGAGCCCTGACGTGCACTTCGGCGCTCGTGCTGGCCGTCACTGTGGCAGCCAAGCGGTTCCGATGCTTCTACACCGCGGCCGCCGTGCAGGGATTTTTGGCTTCCATCGTCGCCCCACGAGCGTGTCCTCATGAAGACCCCAGGGTCATTTTGGTGTGGCAGGTGAACGTGCGGGCGTCTGTGTGTAGCCTTTTCGTCACGAAAGAGTGCCGTATTTTTGGATTCCTAATCTTTAAGTCACGACATTGGGTTCCAGGATTCGAGTTTTTATACCCCTTTTGAGCTATTTTGTCCTTTGAATAGACATTTAATCACTTGGATGTGCTAATGCGTGTTTAATTGGCACAGTCGACAGGATTAACTGCGCACGTGCAGCACAACCACGAACGGGGTGACGATACCATAAAGGTTCAAAGAACGAAACTGTTCTAATAAAGGTTCTTAGAAGGAGGGTGGCCGGATCATCCGAGCTGCAGAGAGGTTTGTATGATTCCTGCCGTCGTACCGTAGGATAACTGTCTCTCGTGATAACTGTCGCAGGATGGCCCTTCTTTCTACAAGAGAGTGAGTGACATGTCTTTATACTCGACTATCTACTCACCCGCATCTCCCTGTTATGAGAGCGGAGTAAAACACCTACTGGATCATGATGATGCTGGTGCAATTGGCGCACTTGCATCTTGGCGCACGGTCGTCCCGACGGACGGATAAAACGTTTACTTGCGCCAGGCAGCTATCGCATTCGTTGGTGGTAAACCTTGACAGGGTGTTTGACATGTCACTCGCTGTGGCATTGAAAAGCATGCTTGGAGGGTTAGGGTGGTGGTGGCGTGGAGACGATTCTAGCGATCGAATGTTGAAGACGCGAAGACAGGTGAATGAGGTAAAAAATCTTGGTCACACTAACCTTATGAAGACATTTTTTTGAGGGATGCACAGAGAAAGAGGAAAAGGGTTTTTGACCCGTTGCCTCCCCACCAGAGCAAGTTCTCTTTCATTTACCTATATAAGTCCTCGAGCACCGTCGAGAGGCAAAAAATGAGAGGTTGACATATAAGAAACGGTATTAAGACATCGAAAACAAAAGCCTATGACGTACCGTTTAGTATCTACGTTAATGCAGTAGGACTCATGTGTGAATCCTATAATTTACCTACACATACAAACTCCTATTGTTGGCCCTTTATGTACCAAAGCCCCATCTGAGTGATGCGGCGCACATTAGTAAAAAACTCATTTTTTCATTTGGGGTTAACTAACCAGTTAATAAATGTTTACACATGGAAGCCACTCGCCGCGGTGGCTCAGTGGCTAAGGCGTTGCGCTGCTGAGCACGAGGTCGCGGGTTCGATTCCCGGCCGCGGCGGCCGCTTTTCTGATGGAGGCGAAAAGCAAAAACGCCCGTGTGTACGAGATTTCGGCGCACGATAAAGATCCCCATATGGTCAAAATTAATCCGGAGCCCTCCACTACGGCGCGCCTCATCGCCTGCGTTGCGTCGGCGCGTTAAACCCCCACAATCAATCAATGGAAGCCATCCTTTATCGCTTCCATCAAAAAACCAGACACCGTGGCTTAAATTGAACCCATGACTGCAGCAGCCAGACCACGGCGGAGGATGATTGTTTAACTGGTTTAACTGCAACGCTGTCCGTATGAAAAGGGCCATAAAAACCAAATGCAACATTTGTAAGCTTGAAAGATCTAGCTTGTTAGCTGTCACCAAACTTCATTCTGGCTTTCGTTCACTTGCATTATTACAGGGGTACACGAGCCACGTCACCTGGATGATAATAGCGGTGCAAGTGGACTTACTGCACTTCGACGTGTCCAGAGTCTACTGGACGGCTTGTGGGTTGTACGTAGGGGCAGCTGTCTGTCTCCTGATAGCGTCTCAGTCAACAGGGCGCTCGACTCGCCAAGAAACGCCGACTTACTTCGGCGGCATCGACTACGACAGCGAATCATTACCTCTTGACTATGATCTCACTCTGAATTCCAAGCAAGTACTTTTTATTGCATTTGCATCAAGCAAAAACACAAAAGGGGCCTGTCGCTCTTTTCACCAAATATTTGTTGTCGGGCAAAAATTCAGCCCACATCTAATTAAGGGAAATCTAAAGGACTTAAGGATCTTACTAAATAAAATTATATCAGCATGATATACTTGAAATGGGTGGCTGTCGCTCTATTTGAACGGAAGCGAGGGCGATGGGTTTTAGAATAAGCTGGAGAGGAAAGAATTGTACCACAATCACGAGGATAAAGTTGGTTTTCGCGTTGACTTGAATCACCACCTAAGCGGTGATTCAAGGCAGCGCAAATCAGCACGAGAAGATGTCGTTACCATGATCACCCTTTGCACACTACATGATACACGCCACAAGACTGGCTGATGATGCTGATGACGATGATGATAGGGGAATATGTGAATACTGCCCATTGAATTTTACAATAGGACATAGGCCTGTATACGCAAGCTCCCCCCAAGGGAACCGCACTGCAACGCCTTAAAAAATTCGCCATACACGCTTCCTCTCTAGCTCCTCTGTCATCCGGAAAGGAAACTTATTGCGCGGGAACACTGCAGGCTTCTGCGGCTGGCCTTCTTCGTGGACAGCACCAGTCGTCTGGGTACGTGCCTGAGCAGCATCTGCGTGCAGACGGTAGCAATCCTGGCTCGTGTTGCCTTTCCGGACGTGGCTGCAATGTCCTGCTACGGCCTCATCCCTTCCTTACCCGCGCTGCTCGCGTTCAGACTGGTTAGTACCAATTATTAAAGAGGCCCTGGTACAATTCTTTCAACTTTTTCGAAGTCCTAAATGCTTTAAACGGAAGGTGAAGAGGTTTTAGAATTAAAATAAAAGTTGACTAGCAGCGGGTACACATTGCCCAGTCGAAAAAGACGACAGAAAAAAATTCTGTAGTTTTGTCGTATTTTCGTGTGTCGTACTGTCGTCTTGTCGTAGTCTTGCCGTGTCGGGACTCTGGTGTTCTGTCGTGATTCGTATTCCTGTTTTGATTTTGATGTTCGGTCATGCCGAATTCGTATCGTGTCGTGATCCTGATGTTCCACCAGTAGCTTCACACGTTTTGTTTGTTATTGCCCATTGTAAAAAATAGCGTTAATGGCAGTTCTGTTGTAACTACAGGAATGCTTGTCGTGGCGAAAATTAACTTTTGTCGTTACGACAGAAATGTGTGTCGTAACAACAGATGAGTCTGTCGTAACAACAGGACTTCTGTTGTCACAACAAAGTTTTCTGTCGTACGACAGGAATTCCTGTCAGGTTTTTGCGGTATTCCTGTTGTGATTTTAGACTGGGTGCATAGTTCCCGTGCACGAAATATTTTCGCAATACACGCAATAGAAGCGGCGCAATACACAAACAAATGTGGCCCTATGCCCCTCCGCCATCTCGGCGCGTGATGCCGGAAGACCGAAAAGCAGAGCCGAAAACAAAACAGGCCGGAAAACGTCATCGCTGGTCTTCCGGCTGGAGCGGCCGCCTCTGCCATGCTCTTTTCGCCGTGTTTCCTGTAGAGGTTCGCCACGGGAAGAATGGTACTCGTTTCCTTTGTTTTTGTTGTTGTGGTTCATAACACTTATTTGTACAATTTTCGTGTTCAAAAAGTATGCACGAACGCCAAACGAGTCCTAAGTTATCATGCCGTATTCCCCAGCAGAATAATACCCCACCGGGATGTTTTATAACATCGGAAGCGACAGCCAAGGTGGCTGTGCTTGATGACAGAAAATATACTACACTACGTTAGATACTTTGTAAAACGATCCAATGCGTTTTTTCGTTATTTTTTTATGCGACGGACATGAATGTTCACATTAGATGCTAGATTTAGGAAGAAAGGTGAATACTGCTGTGCTTCAGCTCGGGATGTTTCGTTCACTCCCAGAAACAAAGTCACATTTGCTCAGGAAATACCTGTTTCGTTAAACGCGTCGATTTTCTTTCCCTGATGGGCATAGAACAGTGTTCAAAAACCCAATTTTTGGGGATACTAAAACATGGTGCCAATTCTGATATAAATTCTCTCTCGGCTAACAGGTAAACAGTATTCCTAAAAAGTAAAAAAAAAAACCAAGACCACCACATTTTAGATGCCACAGAAGGTAATATTTGTCTGGAATAAAAAATACCGCTCCGAAGCACCAACGTACGATAATTTGTGAGTGACTGCTGGGGCTTTATTCTTTGCCCAAGATTCCGTCTGCCTGGATATTATAACCTGGCAAGCACTTGTTGCCGCTGGACCTCAAATGTGCTTCAGCGATATTCGTTGATATATATATATAGAAAACACCCTGAAGCAATATGGCCAGAAATCACGATGAGACTAGAAAAAGTTGGATAAAAAAGTAAATTTACGACCTTTTTTACGACTACCGCGGCAAGTGCTTAAATCTAGACGTGCTGAAACAGGTCAACGATTCATTATCACAAAAGTTTGGCAATCGTTACCTAAAGCAACGTAACTACGACGTAACTGCCTTGTCCTACTGTTCTGTTAAATATAATGAGGTGGCCGTAATATTGTAGCAGAATGCGCAACGCACACGCGAAAATCAAGCCTTACTAGAGCCGATAATCCTGTGGAGGCACCAGTATGCTACAATGTTTTCAGAAAAAATGCTAGTCTAGCAGTAAGACGCCACTCATCGAATGTGCAGCTAGCGATCGCGGAGGCGCCGTAGCGCCGCTTCCCTAATCGAGCGCGCCCGTGCGCGTGTGGGTGTGTGAGTGGACGGGGATGAGTAAGGGGGGTTGGGTGGGCACCAACGAACAAAGAAAAATCTCCCACCTCCCCTCGCGGGAACCCCTGTGTAGATGCGACGCATAGGGGGTTCACGTTGCAGCGTTGGACAGCGGAGGAACGGCGCTGGAACGATGGAACGGAGCGGCGCAGGCAGCGCGTATAACGGTGAGGGGACGCGCCGGTGCCAGTGCGTCTGCTGCGGCTATGACGCAACAATATCCAACACAATCCACTTTAATCTAATCCAATCCAATCCAAGCCAAGCCAATCTAAGCCAATTCATTCGAATCCGATCCAATGCCCCTCGCGAGAGAGTGTTCGCTATCGGAGAGGAGAGTGGGTGAGCGGCGGAGAGTGCAGCTCACGCGGCGAGGAGAATGGGGGAGGAGCGGACGCCGACAACAACGCCGACGCCGGATGCAGGGACAAGGCGAGTGAATGAGATGCAGCCGCATATAAAATTTGGAAGCAGAGTCCGCTTGTTGGTTTATGCATGTACCGGCAACATAAGTTCTGTCTGGCATATCAGTTTACAGCGTATGAACGCGATATTTTCGCTCAGTGCACGTACGTGCTTTCCGGTGTTACATTGTTTACAAAACGCCGCTTAACGTAGGGCATAAATGGTTCCGTATATATTAACCAACAGTTCAGGCAGTACGTAATATTAACATAAGGAATAGAAACCCCCTATGCTGGTTTTCCAGTTCAGAAATGTTCTGACGGAACCCTCTTGCCGACGCCACAGTCACTGCTTTGGGGTTATCGGTCGTGTAAAGAAAATTCAAGCTCGAAGATACTTGAACCAACAGCTCGGGTTGTTTGAAAGTAACCTTGCAGTCATGTGCGATGACTAAACTGCAAGCTAAATTGCAGAAGAGCCAAGCGCCGCAGCCGTGCCATCGTTGCCATGTGTTTGCAGCAGGCGTGACACCAATGGTATGTTGAAATAGAAACAGATGGGTGGAAATTGGTGAACACTCATTGATGAACAAATATTGGTGAATGCTCAGACATTGGTGACCACTCATCGGAGTCTCGGTCATGGTACGCGGGCGTCCCTCAGGGAAGCATTCTTGGACCCCTTCTTATTTAACTTTTACGTCAAAGGTATTACTAAAATTAGCCAGGATCTGCTCTATGTCATATGGGCAGATGATACGTCACTTTTGTTTGCCAGCTCTAATTGCCAAACTCTTGGCTCTGAAATAAAGAAAACACTTTAAAAGTTGCATGGCTGGAAAGTGGTGAATTTCTTGGAAATAACACACTAAAAAAATCAGAGTTGTTCTCTTTTCTCCTAGGCAGTCAACCACATCCTTAAACGTAAAAATTACTCTTGGGAATGAAACTTTAGAAAGAGTAGATTCAGTAAAAGCAGTTGGTGTACTACAAAAAATGCCTTAAAATGACCATGTAAATAATGCAATTGCCCGCATATCAAAAATTGTTGGAATACTAGCTAAGTTTAAAGGAGCCATGAAGAGAAAATGCAAGTTGGTTTTATTCGAAAGATTTCGTGTTTTATAGTGCCCCCAGCGCTTGTCCGGATACAAACGGTGCTTTATTCACTCAAAAATTAAACAATTTAGGTTAAAATTTTGATTTTCCCGCTCAATCGTGCGTTTTCGTGGTCCCAAGTGACATCACGGGAACCGACCGCTCTGCAGCCTAGAATACCTTCATTCACGCATCCGCCGTACAGGGTAGAGACACGTAACGCTGGCGCCGCCATGTTTGGTTGCTCGCTCGCCGCCGAAGCAAGTCATTGTGTCAAAACCGCGCTAAAATTATCGCCGCAACGCGGTTTACTGAAGAAGTTTGAATCATATTGTCTGTTTCGCGTTGCTAGGTCTCGTGGGAAACGAAAAGAATAACGCGTTGAGCCCGTTGGCCCAATTGCGGCGGCACGGGACCGTTCAAAGGTTGTCTCCACCCTGTAGCGTTGTTGGTTTCCCGCGTTTCTTTACGTTCCGTAACCTAGATGGCGCCACCATACCGTGGCAAGCGTTTGGTTTGTTTTTGCCCGCATTTAAACCTGGCTTGTTTTTGTTCTGGGAGAAAATATTCGTTCCCTGAAACAGTGCTCGCTCGACAAATGGGGTCACGTAAGACACCGTTGCTTGCGTCAATCGGCCAGTGTCGTCTGAGACAACCCCAAGCCCCATAGTGCTGTGCAGCTAAACCAAAGCATGCTGTGCGCAGTACGAACAGCAGAACACATCAGTACTTCTATGTTTACATGTGCTTTCGTAACTTCCACTGTTTGTCCCATCATTCCTATTGCTTTGTAAAGAATGGGCCCTAAATTTAAGCGCAAATCGCTCGTTCGTCTAGTTTGTAAGCTCTACCTAATTTGCGTCTGCTTCTGCCAGCCTCCGCCAATCGCAGAGCTTAGCCCATGTGACATCACAGGTTCTGTTGCGGGAAATGAGCTGGTGGGTCGCATGACCATTCCCGTTTTTCCAAATTATGTAGCTTATTTGAGCGAAGTTTACGTTAAAAGTGGTGTCAGTATGATTCTAACGAGACAATCTTTTGAATGAACCAAACTTGTGTTTTCTCTTCATGGCTCCTTTAAGTATATTTGGCACCTGCTGTTAAACTACACATATAAAATTCGTTGTTTATGTTTCAATTGAATTACTACTTTCATGTATGGGGAAACACAACCAAAACAAACCTAAATCAAATGCCCGTTTCACAAAAAAACACAATACGATATACAGCTGAGGTAGAGCAAAACGCACATGCAATAAAGCTATTCACCAAACTCAATTCGATTTCATTTACAATCTTTATAACTTCAATGTACAAAAAAATATAAATTTCGCTAACATCATCAAGACACTTTCATACATCAATTTCGAACCTTACAGGAAACGCATACAACTATCCAACACGTTCACAGGAGAAATGGACTGTACCATTTTCGCATTCTATCATTTTGAAACCAAATGATACGACACATTATTTCTTCTTTTTTGAACCGCCTTCTCGGAAATAAGATTACTACTGAGCATGCAAACAGCGTTGTCTTAAACAATTTCATTGCTACAACAGGATGACTTCTGAAAAACTGTATAATGATGAAAAAAATTTCTGTGTTATAATATGTAACTTATGATGCCCGTTGGTGTCGGTACGCAGGGCTCGGACTTTGCGGACTGAATTATATCATTTTTTTTCTGAGTCCCCTTCCGTTGTCACAAATAAATTTTTTAACTTATCTTAAAAAATCAATGTTTATAATTATAGGTTAAACAAGTGTACTCGCTGTTGCGGATTTCAAGTTGTTTGCTATTCCTGGTGATTCTTCAGATAAATATGATGGTATAGCGGGTTAACAGGCAAGCAATTTATAATATTTCCTTTTACGCTCGACCAACATGTCCTCACAGTTGCCACTAGCCTTCTCGCTAGAAGGGTACGCAAAAAAAAATCGGCCCATTTTAACTTAAATTTCTAGCAGAAAAAGGGTCAAACAATCTCAAGACTTGGGCTGCACCATCCAACCTTCAACCTAATATAGTGTTGAGACAATGGTTATCATTTTTACTCCTCTCAATCTTCGTGGAAATCGCTGTATGCTCACCATCGTACAGTGATTAATCGAGAGATCCAATACTTCTCCATTCTCTCCCACCCTCCTTTCATCTCTTTCCTAACACGTTCCGACTTTCCCAGTATCCTGGACATGTTTTATGCTTGGACCCTTTTTTATGACAGTGGAAGGCTTGAAGTAACTGCTAATGGATGATAAGCTAGCACTTAGAAAGGGACCCTTATTTACTATGCATGAGAAACGATGAACAAGTGATGTAGTTCGATGCAATGTGTCCTCTTAGGGCAAGGCAAGGTTTACGCTGCCATTGCGACAGTAAGAGCTCACCTAAAGCACTAAGACGTGATGATTCTGGCTCTAAAGCAACGTGCAACGTTCCCGTCCACTCAGGTTCTGGAGCAACTGGGACACAGCCTAGCCGTACGCTGGCACACCTCGTGCTCTCGCTGGATGTTCCTGTTCATCGGGTATGGGCTCTCAGTGCTGGCTATGGTGATCCACTTCCAGAGCCGCGCGCAACTCGCGGATCTGGGCAGCGCTCAGGTGTTGCTGGCTTACAGCATCGCGCTCGCATGCGGAGCCATCGAAGCCAGGCCCACCTGGGAAGCGGACGTTGCAGGTTCGAATGCACAAACGTTTAATAATCGGTTGGTCTGCATTTCGGTGGATTGAGTGTTCCCAGCATTAGCCGCAGTGGTCGATCAGTGGCTAAGGCGTTCTGCTGCTAAGCCCAAGGACGTGGGTTCGATCCCGGCCGCGGTGGCAGCTTTTCAGACTTACAAGAAAAGCGCAAACGCCCGTGTGTTTGGACTTCAGCACACGTTAGAGATCCCCAGGTGTTCAAAATTAACTCGAAGCCCTTGAGTGCCACGCTCTTCGCAGCCCAGGAGTTCTTCGGTACGGTAAATCAACCTTGTTCCCAGCATACCGACTGTCGAAAACACGTAACTGTAGCTCCGCGAAACTTGGAGAAAAATTGTGCCGAGAAAAAAAAAATGGTGCCGAGTTTGCGCAGTCGTAACCGCACTTCTTTCCTGCTGCTTAGCAATTCGTTGATTCCAGCGTTTCACCGAACGCGGAATAACAGCATAAAGAAATCACCAGTGCTGGCAACATTTGAGCATGTGTCTGGTAGAGCAAGGGAATTAGAGTCAGTCGTGTTACCCACTCGGCTACGACCGTGAGTTAGTAACCGAGAGTCGAATGGTTTGCTCACTGGGCTGTGACTTTTGGGAGAGGAATCAGACCACCTGCTCGACAGAGAACACGTGATGGGGTACACGTTGCATATGCATGTGCCTAATTTAAGTACGCGCCTTTCCGTCATTCTTTCTGCTTCTTACATTTTAGGCTGCAATCGTGGAGTTAAACCGTTCTGATGGTCGTGAAGTTGGCGTATAGCTTCGCTAGCTTAAAGTCTTACTTACGTGTTAGTGTGAGCTTGTTTTATTTTATTTTATTTGTTTGCTCTTTACTGCGGTGGACATTTTGGTACAAGTCATGCTGACGTCTACGGCAGCCTGTGTTCGGGTTTGATGATTCATGTAAACAATAGGAAAAAGACGCTACCTTGCGTTGTCCACTCCAGCTGCACCGATGGCCCCCGGTGACTGTGACCCATTCACAATTTTGTCTGGCTGCGCTTTACTGCTGAAACAAATCAGACTAGGGTAGGAATAAACTCATTTAGAGCTTTTCAGTTTTAGATGGCATGAACAAGCTGGTCACTGTAAAAAAATGGAAGCAGACATATTTGAGTTTAAATATATTCATTCAGTATGTTGTATTTAAATCTAGAAGAAAGGTAGACCGTCGAACGCATGCAGCTTGACAAGCTAACGTGGCCGTACGTGAGTTTAATAGATGCCCACAACAGACGCAGAACTCTGATTCGCGGAATTGCGTCGTGTGTGTTACCAGTGTGCCATTGAAGCAGTGTGCCGTTGAAGCCGTTGAAACTGCAGGAAGAGACGTAAACAAGCTGTAGCACTAAAAAGCCTGTTCAAGTAATTCTCTCCAAAAACAGAGAGAGAAAAAAACGATAACCAAGGAACGCAAGCAAATACGTCGTAGCAGTATTGCGGGACTTTCGCCTTCAAGGAACGAGAGCTGCCTTGAGTGCCCTGAGGAAATTTTCTCCTCAATAAAGCAAGTGTTAACCCGTATACCTAATGGTAATGTCGCTTTACTTTGACTTGCAAAGGGTATTTAAAGCATGACTACTTTACAAAGTACATCTTCTTGGTTTGGGTCACTCAACGCGGTTGTACCTAATAAAATATAACACAACTTTCATTTCATCCCTGATTTAAGTCGTTCGTACTAGCGAGACAACGCACAATATAAAGCAGAAAAACTTAGCAGCAATAAGTTCTTATTGACAGAAGCCCGAACGTGCCGCTTATTATTGCTATTTCGTACCATTATCCAACGAAATCAGATCGTCCACATTGAAGTGTGGTAAGTTTCTTCGAAAAGGGTGTCGACGACAACCGTGAGTGCAGATTTGGCCACCAGTAATTGAATAATTCGCGGATTTGACGGGTGTCACGAACACCCTACGTAAAGATTCTATTTAGCTATCGTCATCTCTCGTCAACAAACCTTTTGTGACCCATCTGTGCCGAACAAACCGCGTCCGCATATCTACGCCGTCTTGGCATATGTGCAATTGCGTATGTATAGTGGTTATTCTGGAAATCAGCGATTTGTAATAAAATATATTTACCAGGCGCATCGAGTTGGCTGCATTATTACTCAAGATTTGTTAACGGGCTAGTTAGTCTGAAACTTGACAAGCCATGATGGTTGCACAGAAGGACGAGGTGTTTTTCTGGGCGTTTTGCATATGTATGTTCACGTATGCGCCAAGTTTGTCTTATATTTGGGGGCGTAAGCACCTGAATAAATCAGTTGTTAGTTGAGCTCGTTCTGTTTTCTTCCCTATGTATGTCCTCTTCTGCGCAATCCTCATGGCTTTTGAAATAATTACTTCACCAAGCTATCACACAGAGTGAGGGCTAAATCTCCACCGCTTGCTCGTTCATGCTTCTCGTCGCAGAAGTGGGATTCGTCAAGATCGGCAATAACTCATGCTTTGCGGCTGTAATGCGTCAGTCACATTGCTCGCCCTATTACCAGATATTTCATCATCATCTACGCCCCAACGTACACCACCACCATTCCCATTGATTTCCAACAATCCAACAAACTTTCGGAAGTCACTTTTTGCAACAATGGAACAAATGACTTCCCGCTGCGGATATCCTGGCTTTTCCAGTGTTTTCTCTGCCAGCAAATGTCCTCCCAGCATCCCTCCGCCGAGTTCATGGTCTACTCCTACTGGTATTTCCGTCCCTCGGTAGCCACTTCGTTACGAGGGTGGTCCACTGGTTGTCAGCTCACCGCGTTACATGATTTGGTACTATCCTGTAGTGATCCTTCACGACAGTGATGCCTTGTCCCCATATGAAATCCTTGCAGGTCTTTTGTCGGCGGGAATCCTGGTCTGGCCACCGGGCCAGTTGGGACAGTTCGACGCGACGCTCGCCTGGGCCTCGCTCCTGCTCATGCTTGGAGTATCGGCGGCCATCATATCCTTGCTGTCCTCGCTCAAGAACGCCTGCACAGGCCCCAGCGGCAGCTACACGCTTCCGAGAGGGGCCCTCCGCCTTCGCCGCGATCATAGCCTGTGAAGCGTTTGCGGCGCCAGTCGCCTTCGGCAGACATGTTTTCCTTTACTTCGAAGTCGACGTGAAAAGATGTGTGCGCTTACCGGCTGGTTTTGTACGTCGCTTGTCTCAACTTGCACGTTATGGTCCCAGGCGCTATATGAATGCCCGACTACTACATGTCTTGGTCAATCCACATGCTGAGCACGACGCTTCTTATCTACAACATTAAAAATAAAAATAAAAATGTGTAAACATACCTTCAAGGCACATGACGGTTTCGGAAGTTTGTACACTAATCAGAAGTAAAAAAAAGTGAGAACCATTGCAAGTACACCGTTTACTCATACACGTGCTGCAAATGTGTTCTACAAATAAATAGTTGAATTCACCGTAGAGGGGTTCACTTCCTGGCGGTAACAAGCAACCCTGCCATGCACGAAATAGAGATCTAAGAATACTTTTGTATATGCACCAGGTATCCGAGAATTCCTAAATACTGTTGGTGCTCCGATGGCGCGATAAAATGATGAGTGTTTAGGCGGAAAATTACTCAGTTTTTTTGTTCTAATCAACCCGTTCATTCAAATCTGCAATTCCTAATGAGTCATTTCACCATTCAAAGTTTTGAATAAATTGACGTAAAAAAAGAACAACAATACGAGTATGATGCTTGCTGGAGCAGTGCCAGGTCCCTGTTGTGTGGAGCAAAACAAAATAAAAGAAACTTTGTTCATGCGGCCACCGCTGCTGTTTCCGATGGCAGCGCTGATCGGTCTATAGAAAAAGCCGTCACAAACTACGCCAGAGCATTTTAGAAATGGACGATTAAATTATTTAATAACAGTCTTCACTCGGCCACCTCAATAATAAAATTTTGATGTCGTCTGTCTGTCTGTCTGTCTGTCTGTCTGTCTGTCTGTCTGTCTGTCTGTCTGTCCGTCCGTCCGTCCTGGCTCAACCGTTCAACCGCCAGGCCAAAAGAACGGGCGAAGAGCATTCGATGTCAAAGTAAATATTGGCAGAAGTATGCTTCAGTGCTAAAATCGTTTCATGGATCCTGCATCTCCGCATTATTCGTGGCAAAGGAAACCTGGGGCACGGTACATGCAAAATAGAAGTACAAATTGAGGGTAGCAGTTTCTTCCGTTCACTTAATATTGACGTTGGGTTAGTTTATGCAATTGAAAATTAAAAAAAACGATAAAGACAACGTCGAACAAGCGCGAAATAAAAGCAAACACTCAAAGAACACATATCGGCTCAAGTTGTTCCAAGTACCGCGGAAACAAATGCTTCCAACAAATGGCACGTTGCAAACACGGGAAGAGCGAACTGAGTTAGCTAAACACGTATTGATTCGCCAGTGGCAAAGCAAGAGGGAAGGACAGGTGTGTGTGCGGAGTTTGGGGGCATGATGGGATCTGCGGTGGCAGCATCACTCGGTCTGCGGTGGCCTTTCATGGCGGCGGACTCCAAGGAGGACCCCGGCGATGCATACGGGGAAAACCTCCGTGAAGAGGCGGGCGTTCTTGTGTAAATTATTTGAGAGGGAGTGATGGAAGAGTGTTACGTGGCAGTAGGGGCAGAACACTATTTCCGTTCGGGGACATTTGCAGATGTGGGGCCAGTTCTTTCTTCTACATTGTGTCGTAAGGCTTTAAACACGATGCTTCGCTAATCGTAGACATTTTAAAGACTAGGGGTTGGTGCGTTGGGGGGAAATCACGTTGTGTAAATGAATCAAAGGAACCATCTGAAGCAAACAATGATGTCACAGCCGAATCCATCGAAGTCTCATGAGAAAATAAACGTCCGACAACAAAACTCCTAAAACAAATCCATCCTTACGCACGCAAAATGAATGTCAAAACGTCGGCCCAGATTTTCCACCTGAGAATTCATATTTACAGGAAGCAAGATGGTTCTTTTAAATACAAAGCTTTCTCCCTTACCAGCCAATGGTTCTTTCGCCGCGTGC
Source organism: Haemaphysalis longicornis (assembly GCF_048455015.1). NCBI lineage: Eukaryota > Metazoa > Arthropoda > Arachnida > Ixodida > Ixodidae > Haemaphysalis > Haemaphysalis longicornis. The sequence goes on along the minus strand of NW_027526225.1, from coordinate 77,884,893 downwards.
AAGACAATAAAGTACCAACGTGGCGGAGGCAGCGGCAGGAGGGGAGGGGGGTGGAAGGGATGGTGGATGGTTTGATTCATGGAGCACACTGTAGATGGCGCGGTGAATTCACCCAGCGTAAGGTCCCTAAAATTACTAAGGTAGCGCCAACTGCTCCCTCCTTCTCCGCTGCCCTCCTCTTTTTTCTCTCCCCTCACCCGCGGCGCCGCGGTCCCTTTAACTCCGCGGCGGGGCCGCCATTTTTGTTGGCTTCCTCAGAGCAGACGCCCTCGCAACGCTTCGGGCCGCTCGCTGCAGTTTTTCGTGCAGTTTGCTCTTGTTTTCGCGCCGCAATCGCTCTTTGGTAGCATTAATAGTATTTCTAGAGCCCCGTTTTACCAACACGAATTAAGTGAGACTGTTTTGTTGTATATTTTTGTCTAGAAAGGGATATTTGCGAGGTGGATGCCGCGGGCGCATTCGGACAGCGCGGTGTTTGTTTACGTGTGCGGCATGCTCAGAATAGTTCGTGAACGCGAAAGGATCGAACGTGGACGTTTCAAACTGCTCTGTTACATAGTATTTCTAGAACCCCGTATTACCAACACGCCCTAAGTGAGGCTGTTTTGTTGTATATTTTTGTGTAGAAGGGGATATTTGCGGGATGGATGCCGCTGGCGCATACGGACAGCGCGGTGTTTGTTTACGTGTACGGCAGGCTCAGGATAGTTCGTGAACGCGAAAGGATCGAACGTGGACGTTTCAAATTGCTCTGTTACAGTAATTCCGTTCTTGCATTTGCGTGATTAAGTTGTGGTCGAGCAAGCGCTGCACAGAGGGCTTGCGCATGGTTCGCGGTGACCTTGGTTCGCGGCAGTTCGAGCGCTGCGCTGGCTTTTTTGCATTCGCGTTTTTTGCGTTAGTTGTAGATAATTAGGCAGCGCTCAGTATGCGTCCCGCATTAGCTACTGACATTCATGCCACCTTTATTCCGTGCACTTTCCGGTGCTTTGACGCTGTTGCAAAATATATGTCACCTTCACGTCGTTATAGGCTGCTGTCAAGGTCAAAGTTCTCGCGTCTCCTCGTTGGCCTCGCCCATGACGGCTGTACTTTTGGCAGTGCGTCCGTGGCATAGCAATGTTCGTGCGATTGGCGTTCACAATTACTTCGAGTAAGGCACTGTCGGGCATATCTGGAACAGGCTCGCACAAAGAACGCGCAGTTAAAGAATGCGTTCAGCTTACAATTAGCTGTAGTGCAGTTCTATAATAACTACCGTATTCCAAGGCCAGAAGCGCGCTAACAAGCGCAATTGTGAATCCTTTTTATGCTGTACAGCTAACATTGATTCATGTGTGGGCTTTGATAAGTTACAGCTTGCTACAGCCGAGCTGGCCGCGACTGCACTGACCTTATTCGAGCAGCCGAAGGCACAACAACTCGGCATCGCGAAGCTACATAAAGTGACGCCGACGCAACACTTGTTTGAAACGAGCAGCTGACTCTTCGGTTGTTATCGGTTGTTATACGCTGGCGGCTTCGATAAGGCCTGCTCCGAGGCAGCTGAGCCTAAAATGGCGAATTTAAATGGACAGTGGCGGCGAAGAGAAGAAAAAACAAACAACGCGGGGACGAGGTACTACGTCACTGGCCGTTCGCCAATGGCGCGCGGCGTTCGCCGGCGAAAAAGGAAATGGCAAAAAACGAAGGAGGAAAGGAGCGCGGGCGAGGGCGAAAGGCGGTGAGATCTAAAGATGGCGCTACCTTAGTAATTTCAGGGACCTTAACCCAGCGGTCCCTGCGCGGAGGTGAGTGCTCGCCGGCGGGCGCATCGGCGGTACGGCTTTGTTTTGGCACGACCTTTTTTGGTACGACCTTTTTTGGCACAGCTTCGCGTTCATTGCGCGCTTCCTTCGCACGGCTTGATTAACTTCTTCGACCACACCTCCTGGGTAACCGGAACCCGACGGAATTAAGTGATCGTAGAGCAAAGATACGTTACGGATAGGTTTGCAGGGCAGGAAGACAAAATGTACAAACCACATACAGAAATCTGTCCGCTTGAGAAACGCTACCTTTTGCCAACTGCTTGCCCCAAAAAGGACTTTGTTTTCTATATTAGGGAAAACCAATTCGGTTGTGTTTTAAGAGGTATTAAAATGGCGAGAGGAGCAACTGGTTCCTCTAAATAGCGATTTATAAAATTTCCCACAGCTTTCTCGCAACTCTCCAACTTACTAAACTAAGTAGTCAAAATCGGTAGAAATGGGAATCACTACGGTCACATCCCGAATTGTTTCGGTGTCTGCGCTTCTGTCGCGCCGTGGTGTAGCATCAAGCTAGCGCATCAGGATGCCTCAGGTTCTCAGAAGGGGTATATTGCGCTAAGTAAGTCGCTACACAGAGAGAGGTACACAAAGACAAGCGCAGTCTGTGTGTACCTGTCTGTGTAGCGTCTTATTTAGCGCAGTTTACCCTTTATGAGGAAATGCACCAAGTCGCCCAACAAGTCCTTCTAAACTGCCTAGGTTTCGCTGTTTCCCACTTCGAAAAACACTCCTCTCCGTTTTCTTTCTTCCGACTCACGGCCGGGCTACAGCGGCGTTGTCCGCCGGTCTAGTCCGGCCGTGGCCGACGCTGCTGGTGTGTTCGGGACACCGCCCCCGCGAATTCTAGGTAACGGCTGGCAGAATCTCTGGTTTCACTCTTTGTAGAGCCACGTGTGTGAATTCAACTGATGTAGCGTGGGCAATTGCTGCGGGTGTAGTTTGAAGCTTTGCTTTCCAATCACCTTCACAGCGTGGATTGGAGGCACTTTTTGTTTCTTGAAATGTGCGAAGTTTCGTACTTTTTATGTGAGCATCATCTACAGACCTCTGTTTGGTTTGGTGAACCTTGAGAAATACGCATATACACCAACCGAAGGCGGTTATTAAAAGTGGACGTTTATTAAAAGGGTACGCTTTAGTCCGCCTTCTTCAGAAAATGTGATGTGTGGCTGCGTTCAATCGGTCCAAATATGTGAACAGATTCACTTCACTTCTCTTTTTAACGCGATGATATGCCCTCTTGCAGTAGTTTTAGAGATAAAAGTTGGCTCCTCTCTCGCGGAGGAAGGCAAGAAGAAAGCAATGAACGCAAGGATGTGCCTTTGCATATACTCGCACCCAGTATGCCCACCTTTGCAGTTATCTTGAAATATGTGCTTTGAAAGTCCTCACAGGTGCTTTAGAAGGACGTCTAAATGGCTTGGAGCAATGGAAATTTAACAGCGAAGCTCCTTAGCAAATCGTAATTTTTTGTGTTCGTGGTTAAAAATACCAAGAAATCGCAGAGAGCTGTCTATTGGGCGCGGTGCTCAGGTCAACCACTGGCATATAACAAAACCAATAAAATGCCTAGCGTTCGTGTGTGCGTATCTCGCCACGACCGCCCAGCTTCGCCTGCGCGTGTTTGTCAAGCTAAGAATACCGACTTAGTGAGATTGGCCAAGATATTTCCAAAAAAGTTAAAACTCTAGCGTTCGCCGTAATCGTGGGAACACTTGCTCGGAACGACATAGACTCCAGAGTTCACCTTAATGGTCGCAACACTTGTTCGGAACGTGAAAGACACGTCACAGCGTAGTTCCCTAGAAGGTAGTTTCCAATGATTATGTCTTCCAAAAAAATGAAGAAAGCTCACAGTTATAGCTGCAATGATGGAGTAAAGCTCGTTGTTGCAGTGAACAAGAAGCAAATCGGTTGCAACCGTGAACCTTATTGATGGTCGTGAAAGTTGCGTACAGCTTCGCTACTTTCATGTCTTACGCGGTTGTGTGAGCTTCTTTAATTTTTTTTTTGTAGTTAGAGAGCTGTAACGATGTATAAAGGGTGAAATCTATATTGTGCAGTAAGGACACAATTTAATTACTTGTCTTCAACCCCGGAGACCAGACCGGCCGTTCCTCAGCATAGGCATAGATACAACAGCCCTACTCGCTATAGTTGTCGTTACATTCAAAACCAATATCATAATCGTCATCATCGCCAGTGTCAGTGCCATCATCATCAAGCCAACTCGTGTCGCCACCCGCTCTGTGATAGCACGATTGCATACACGTACGCAGGTATTCAGTACCGCTTGCTATTCACCTCAGCGCCTAGCTTTTTGCTTCCCAACCAAGCACCGCGCAGCTGTGGGTCGTACCTGCTAGTCCATGGGTTTCAGGAAGCTCGTGAGCAGAGCGCTCAGTGTGGTGCTGTTCAGCGAGATGCAATGCACCGCCTTCCTCGGACCCACAAGGCTGCGATGGTATGACATCGTTCTTTGCTTTAAAACGAATCAGCTTCCTGAGTTATATCATCCTGCTTGAAGTAGCCGTAAGCAACCTTCCTCCGTGCCAGGCAACGTTGCGGAGGCATGATGCAGTGATGACGAGTCTCAGTCCCTACCAAAACCGATAGGCCGAAGGCGGAGAGGAAAGGCTTATTTTAATCCGCCCACCCCTATCCCCCATTGCAATGTCCGGTCATTTATGTATTTATTTGTTCATTATTCATTCATTCATTTATTAATTTATTATTATTTCTTTTTAATCATTTTGTTTTTATTTCTTTTTATGTCTTTTACCTGCTATTTATTTGCTTGTTTGTTTGTTTGTTTGTTTGTGTGGTGTCGCGTCGGAGACGGCCCCGAATGGCGAAGCAGGAGACGTACGCTTGAGTGGAAGAGTCAAGCGAAAAAGCTCATTTATTCGGAGTGACGTCACATATATACTTGCGGTGTAGCCCCCTGGTGGTAGAACCACCGAAATGTCGAGATGCGAAAACCCCGGATACTACATACCTCCCCCCTTCAAACAAACTCCTCTTGGGAGCAAAGGACAGATACAGGAAATGAAATAACCCAAAACAGCGACACAAAATCAACTAGTCAAAATGTAGTCTCTGCTCTGTCTACCCTTCCTTCGGGGACGATCGTCTACCCTTCGCAGAATTCATCAGTCCTTGGGAAACACTTTTTTACAGTTCATTGTCGCTCTCTGCCCACCACTGCACTTTCACGGCACGCACACAGCCCTGTTTTTGGCGAACCCCCTGTCACCTTGGTCTCCCCCTTTCCTCTTTCTTCTTTTTCTTGTCCTTATCGGCGGACTCGTCGTTTGATTCGACGTCCTGGATCTTGGGCTTGCCATCTTCGTCGGCCTTCTCGGCGTCTCCCTCGGGCTAGTCAGCTTCTTTCCCCTGAACCTCTTGATATTCACTTGTGCTCTCCTCATGTTCAGATGAGTTAGCTCGTACTTTCTCTCGAAGTTGTGCTAGTTGCGATTTTAGCAGCCGTATTTGTTCAGCCAGAAGCGATTCTATCCATCTGCTTTCTGCTAGCTCAGATACTAACGGGGAAAGTAAGGTGCCATTCACCTCCACATCAGAGTAGAATCGGCAGTCATTCCTGAAGTGGCCCCGTTTACCACACCTGAATCACGTTTTTCCGAGGGCTGCGCACTGTTGAAGTGGATATCATGTCCTGTCACAATGGTCACAAGTTGTCGGCGTTGAACTTCGGCGGCTGGTTCTAAACGTAGTGGATCGAATTTCACGATGTGGAAATCGAAGCGGTCGAGTTCGTTGAGTCCCGTCGATCGCTTGAGCTATCTCTACTCTGGCTACTCGATATCGTTGCAGCGATAGCTGGACTTTAGTTACGTTTTGTAGGACTTGGATGGCGTTTTGTATGACTTGGATGACTTGGATGGCGTTATGACTTAGAAGGTCCAGCACTGACGTTTGTCAAACGTCAGTGCTGGACCTTCTACCAGCGGAAGTCCCCTGGTGCGATCGGACGGAAGTCCCCTGGTGCGATCGGAGTTGATCCACGACTGAGGCGGTTTCGTCGGAGCCGAAGTTGCACTATCGACCCACGTACTGTACACGGCGCGCGAAGTCGATCGCTGGTTCCCTTTCTGCTTGACGTAGACTTCGGAACTGTATGCGGTTCGCCCGCTGTGATGTCGAGACGTCAAAGTGGGCCGCGAGATCCTGAACATAGTCGTTGCCAAGACTTGCGCCCGTCGGTCTGGCTGACTCGATCATGTGTGCGATTCGGGTTGCTTCCGCTCCCAAAAAGGTCTTCAAGAGTCTGCTTTCCGTTGCGGAGTGAATTTTTCGCAGCCTGCTGCGAGAAGGTATGTTTCAAACGAGCGGTGCCACTCCCGCCATGGAATGGCCAGCATCCCCAAGTTGGGCAGTAATGGAGGTGGCTTTGCGGCCATGTCAGCCATCTTGACAAGATAATGAACGAAGTGGTGCCGCTCTACTCTGCTTCCTGAATTTTATATAAGCCTGGTGCAAGAAATACCTCGTGCCAGTTGGTGATATCTTGAAGTGTTGCTTGAAGCTTACACGTCGCTGGACGCATTTGCTGCGTGTCGCTCGATGCACACGTATTCCGGCACTATGCTGCTGGCCGCCGTTTCCTCGCCGGTGCGGTCGTCCGCGTAGGCCTAACTCTCTATCGCTCTCGGCTGACAGTTTCGGCCTTCACAACTCCCAAATAACGAAATTCCCACCTCCCCTCGCGGGAACCCTGTGTTGATGCGACGCATAGGGGGTTCACGTTGCAGCGTTGGACAGCGGAGGAACGGCGCTGGAACGATGGAGCGGAGCGGCGCAGGCACCGCGTTTTATAGTGCGCATAACGGTGAGGGGACGCGCCGGCGCCAGTGCGTCTGCCGCGGCTATGACGCAACACAATCCAACACAATCCACTTTAATCCAATCCAATCCAAATCCAATCCAAGCCAAGCCAATTCAAGCCAATCCATTCGAATCCAATCCAATGCCCCTCGCGAGAGAGTGTTCGCTATCGGAGAGGAGAGGGGGTGAGCGGTGGAGAGCGCAGCTCACGCGGCGAGGAGGATGGGGGAGGGGCGGACGCCGACAACAACGCCGACGCCGGATGCAGGGACAAGGCGAGTGAATGAGATGCAGCCGCATTTAAAACTTGGGGCCTGTTCGGCGGCTTACTCAACAGATCTGGGATGCTCACATTTTCGATGGTTCAGGAGTCGGGAGTCGGCTGCGGCATTGTGGTGTCGCGTCGGCGATGGCCCCGAAGGGTGAAGCAGGAGACGTGCGCTCGAGTGGAAAGTCAAGCCAAAAATCTCATTTATTCAGAGTGACGTCCCGTGTATACTTGCGGCGTATCCCCCTGGTTGTAGAACCACCGAAATGCCGAGATGCGAAAACCCCGGATACTTCAGTTTGTTTGTTTGTTTGTTTTATCATAGTACGCGCAGCGTCTTTCAAAAGCATTGGAGTAGGCTGAGGGAGAAAGTGAAAATTCGTACATAAAAGCGTGCAAAAACATGTGAATCAAAGCATAATCACGAGCCAAAACCAGGCATGGAAAACTAAAACCCATTAGAAAGAACACAACAATACACCATTAGACCAAATTGAGACAATGTTATTGGGCAACTCATTTTATTCGATAGCGGTTTTAGGAAAAAAGAGAATGTTTAAGCAACTTGGCTCTGGAATGCACTTCTTATATTTTACGGGAGTGATTTATCCTTAACAAAACGCAGGCTGGACTCATTAAATAACTTCTGTCTATTCCAGTTCTGTTATGAAGTATACTATAAAAGAAATATATCCTCACGCCTTGCTTACACTGCCAAAGGGAATACCAACCTAGGCTACGCTTAGCGGTGGACACACAAGCTCCTTGAGTAGTATTTGAGAACAAAGTGAGCAGCTAAGTTGTCTACGTTATCTCTTTATAGTTTTGCTTAATCAGATATAGCAACCATCTAGCCGTGGCTGCTTTGGGAGCGTTCCCGAGTGTTCGATTAGCCTCCTTGGTCATTTGATTTAACCTTTCATCCTTCACTCTCTTCCTCGGCCGAAACAGGTGGTTGAGTCCAAACATGGCTACGACCGTGTACCTGCTGGCGTACGTGGGCTGCGTATGCCAGTGGCCGTATGAGTACCGCTTCTACGTAGAGTGCGGTCTGGTGAAGGGGGACGTCTACGTCATCCTGGGACTGCAACAGTTGGCCTTGCTGTCGGGACCCTACCTGGCCTGGCTGCTCTTCCAGAAACCCAGAGTACCCACCTTTACTCCGAAGTATGCCGACCTCGATATTACTTTGTCTCGGAAACAAGTGACCCTGATGTACAATTATACGAGGCAGGAGATGAAGATCTGAAAGTGTATACTCCAACGCACAAATAACGTGGATATGTTCATGTTCCTTTAGATAAAAAGTCGGCAAACACTGGCAAGCGCACCCATGGTTTCAGTCGTGGGTTGTCCTTGACAATGTTTTAGCTAGGACGCTCACATTCTTGTTTAAGCGCGTAGCATGGCTGCTAACCTTGCTTTTTTTGGGCGCACAAAGGAAAGAGGGTTGGAGAAGTCCCTGCGCATGAGTGAAATTCCACGCAACTTCACACAAAATAAAACAAAAGGCAAAGATGTGCGAGGAAAATAAGCATATGGCACACCTCCTGTGGCAATTCAAGAGGTGATGGTGAGGTTTATCCCTTCGTGCGTGTACCTGGCTGTTTGCATTTAGTCTCCAGTGAAAGTGGGTGGGAAATTCGAACGAACTCTCCCGCAGATGGGAATTGCCGCATTTTTTCTTGCCTATTAGAAAATAATAATGCGAAGTTTTCACACTCTCTTTTACCCTTCGTTTGCGATGTAGGACAACCGTGGCTGTCTGTCTGCTTGCGACAGCCGTAGCGTGCGAACTCAAGAGAACCGGCCTCTTCAAACCCTCGGCCGTGATCATCGGTTTGTGCCCCTCCGTGGCGGCGTCTCTCCTCGATCTCAGGGAAGAAATTGCCGTTGTCAGGCACCTTGAGGTGAGTACATCAAGTGTAAAGAAACTCAGAATCTAACCACTAATTGCTACGAGAGTGAGGGTTATGGCCCGCGCCCTGGGGCGTCGGCATCGTCCTGCTTATTTGGACTGCTTCCTGTCAGGCAGTTTTCAAGTTTTTTAGGGGGACAGACAACCAACTGTTTTAAAGCGCACGTCCTCCAGGTCATATGAAATCCAGCGTTTTATCTCAGTGACTGAAAAAAGCGCAAGGAATTTCTAAATAAAAACGCCGAAGTAATTTTAATTTTTCTCGGAACTTTATGAACTCTGAAAGGTGGCGCCATCTAGTGTCTAAGCGTGACACCACCTCACGTGTCCAAAGAACTCCCTATATTTTGACGAGTGATAAAAACCGCACGAAGTTTTAGGAAAAGCTGCACATTATTGTTGCTTTAGACAGGTACACCCACCGCGGTGGCTCAGTGGCTAAGGCGTTGTGCTGCTGAGCACTAATGCGCGGGTTCGATTCCCGGCCGCGGTGGCCGCTTTTCTGATGGAGGCGAAAAGCAAAAACGCTCGTGTGTACGAGATTTTGGCACACGTTAAAGATCCCCAGGTGGTCAAAATTAATCCGGAGCCCTCCACTACGGCGCGCCTAATCGTCTGCGTTGCGTCGGCGCGTTAAACCCCCCCAATCAATCAGTTCTTGGCAGGTACAAGATTTTAGACACCATTTTCATCTCACGTGCAGTTAAAAGTGCTGCCGCATGGCTCGCTGTATGATTTCCAGCATTCCTTTGGCGGGACGCGTATGGCTGGTAGATCTAGAAACGCCGATTTCAAAGGTTCTAGCGTGCTATCACAAAACTGTTTCGGATTAAGGTGTTTTCAGTGATGCCCTTTCATTTCAGGTAGAGAAAATATACTCCACAGCAATCGGTTGTCTGTCCCTTTAAGACAGTGGTAATTTGTTGTTGTCGTTCAATCAGCCACTACTTTTTTTAGGCAGAGTCTGGACTGCAGGAAATTTCAACTGTCTTGAACGCATATTTACGACAGGGGATGAGTGCACGGTGGAGAAACCTCGCCCCATAATCATGCTGTGATACCGGATTGGCTCCCAATAACTCAGAGGTGTGGTCGGTTACGTTCATTGAGAATTTGTGGTCCCCGAAAGATAACCTTTCCCACTGCTTGTTAGAAGTGTGTGGACTCGTAATGTACCCTTCAAATGCTTGTCACCTGCGAACATGTGGATATACTAATGAGGCGGTTCATTTAAGTAAGACTGGAATCGCCATATTCCACCCGATCATAATGTAAAGAGCGCATTGAGTGACGGGTCACCAAGTTTTTTGTGAACGACGACGACAACAAGAGTTGTGTGGTGACTGACGCCGTCAGCTGCAGGCACGCTGGTTGCAGCTCTCCATTCCTGTTAGCTGCGTTGCATTCCATTGCGTGCAGCATAAAAACAACGAACACCAGGCACGTCCAATTACCACTGGCTGCGACGTAGTTCGTAGCCCGCGGATGAGAAAAATATTGTGCAAAAAAAGTGGCGTACATCACAAATCTCGACCGCAGTCCCTGTTCCCCTTCTGTTCCGGTACACGCAATGCTACCGCACCAGGGATTGTGATTCTGCAACAAGAAGCTTCATCGGGGTCGCTGCCGTGCTTGTAGGGTTAACGTTCATCTCTGCAGAAAACTAGTTGAAATTGAAGTTGAAGTTTATGAGGAACTGTGGAAATAATGTACATAAATTTATTAGGAATACAGAAAGAGGTCCCATAGTTTATCACTGTGGGGGACCTCTTGTTAAAAAGGGGGGACGGTGTGGGGACCTCGGGTAAAACCAGTGCAGTCAGAGGAAATCAGCAAAAATATAATGTAGGTTTGTACACAAATCAATTGGACATGAAAGAATGGACATGATGGAATGATGATCGTTTAATACAGGTTAAGCCAAAATTCCAGAGAGGTTGTTTAAAAAAGAAGAATAAAATATACGTCACTGGGCATCAACAATACAGAACAAAAAGAGCCCAATTGCGCCGAAACAGCCAAAGCTGATTTGTAAAGCCTTCATAAAGAAAACAGAGCATACATGAAGGAACAATTATTGTAAATTCATATTACACAATAAACGCATAACGGGGATCAATCAAGTAATGTGCTTGAACGGGGATGAATCAAGAGAGAAAAAAAAGTCGCAATGCATAAGTCAACGGCGGTCAACTGTAGACATACAGCTTCCAAGATTTTTATACGTTTTCCTTGTATATATTAGGTGAGAGCGAATGAAGGACTGTTAAAAAAACGTTTACGGGATCTTTTAAAGATGATAATGGCTTTCGACTTTCAGGGGGAGGGGCAGGTTGTTCTACGCCTTATCGTATTGAATTCAACCGACTGTTTTCCGTAGTTCGTACGGACCGAAGGAAGCAAGAATTTTTTTCGCACTGAAAATCGCGTTTTGTTGTTGTTGGTAAGATCGGTTCGTCCTCTTACATAAAGAAGGTGAGAGTGGCTGAGCAAGTTGTGAGTCGTAATTACTAAGTTTTACAAAACGAGCTCACTGATTGGGAGAAGGTTGAGAGATCGAAAAAGAGGGTTTATATGGGTGTGTCTTGGGATAAAGGGGATTATTTTGGCTGCTTGGTTTTGAATATGCCGTAGTGGTGCAAGGTGAGACGGGTAAGTGTTCCCCCAAGATGTGATGCAGTAATTTATGTGACTATAGATGAAAGCATTATAAAGAGTAATTAACGTGTACAAGCTGAAATGACGTGGAGCGTTCACCAGTACAGGAATTTCAAACGCTGTTTTTTACTAAGGATGAAATATGCAAATTAAATTTGAGATTACTAGTTGAACACCAAGGAAGGAGCTCTTAGCAGTACTTATGATGTGTTGTGTGTTGACCATAACAGTAATACTTTCAGTGTTCTGGACACGCGAGCCGAATATCATAAACTGAGTTTTCGCCGGATTAATCTGTAAATTATTTTTTTTCACCCCACAAGTTAAGGTTTCCGAGGCCAGAATTGAATCTCTCGGTTATGGCTTCATTATTTGTATGCGACGTAAAAATTGTGGCGTCATCAGCATGCAGCAGACATTGTGTTTACGGGCTTAGGCAGTACGGTAGATTGTTAATGTATAACAAGAATAAAATCGGCCAAACAATCGAACCCTGAGGAACCCCAATGTTAACAATTTCGGTATCTGACAGTACATGAGATAAAGAAATAATTTTTAGCGATTAAGTAGGTAGCTTTGAATCAGTTTCAGGGGGGGGGGGGGGGGCGGTTATTCCATATGAAGAAAGCTTACGGAAAAATATTTTATGCATAATCGTGTCAAAGGCTTAGGTAAAGTCTATGATGGCAGGCCCCACCATTTTCCCTTTGTCGATTTCTTTTTTAAGTTTGTCTTTTAAGGCTATAAAAGCAAGGTTGGTTGATAAGCGAAGAAGAAGACCGAATTGCCTTTTAGTTAATATAATTTTTTGTTGGAGGTAATTATACAGTCGCTGTTCGAATAACGTTTCGACCACTTTAAGGAAAAATGGAAGAATTGAGATCGGTCTGTAGTCTGAAATCATGGTTGTGTCTTCCTCATTAAACACACCTATTATTTTCCTTTTTTTTCACTTCTTTTGGGAAAATGCCTGTCTGAAATATAAGGTTAACGATATGCGGAAAACTATCGGAAATGATGTCGACGATGGTTTAATGTAGCTTGCACGCATAATACCAAGGCCCGCACTCGCTGTTGAATAATTGCTTTTTAGCTTTCCGATAAAGGTTATCCTTTTTTCCTAGACTTTTGAGCAAACCATCTGTTAGCCATCGTTTTGGTGGAGAAGTTGGCTTTTTCTGACAAGACATGACAGAGTTGACGATATATTATGCAGTGATTTATGATTGATGCGAATTCGCTACGAGATGACTTAGCATCTTGTAGAGATGTGACTCGGATCCAATATGATTTGCTAATTAAATGGATAAAGTCCGTTTTGGTGAAAGTATATTTCCTATAGAGTGATAATCGTTTGGGATTGGGGCATGGAAAAACTGAGGGCAATTGGGAAGTGCTCGGTGATGTCAACCTGACTGATAAAGGTTTCCGGTGGGAGGAGTACATTCGTTAAAGCACTCAGATTGCATTCGTTAAAGCTTTGTTAATAATTTAGTTCCGCATTTTTATGCACTCGAGCGCTTTTCAATGAAAGCTGACCTGTCGTTTTCCTTCTTTAGGGTTACGCTTCCCTGGCTATAATGGCGGCAATGGGAGTCATGGTGGACGTATACGGCGTCGGTGTGGAATGGGTGTGCTCCGTGGCCTCCAGCTGCTACCTGCTCGCCGCCGTGCTCGTCATGGTCTGTTTAGACGAAACAACCGGGTGTGTCCTCTACGTACCTCCGAAGGCAAAGGTAATTCGAAGACAGCTGGTAAAGATTACGGATAAAGACCGTGACAAAGACAAGCGCTTTCCTTCTTCCTGAAGCGTCACGAATAACGGGACTCGGTGTCCATGCGTTGGCGCTTTACTGAGGCCGCTGAATTGCCTAAAGCTTCGTTGTTATATATACATGTCCGCGTACCTACGTACGCACGCACGCACGCACTCCAGAGTAGCCTAGGAGTGTAATCAAGATAACGTAGTGGCTACCGATGGAGGGAACCGGAAGAACGCTTATAGCGCAATTTGTGGCAAAGGATGGATTCAGACAGTGCAATCAAAGAGCAGTTGGATGTCACTGATAAAGGCTTTCGCCTTGCTGTGGACGTAAGCAGGCTGATGGTTGAACTCAGTGTAATTTTTTAACACTCTCCCAAACGTTTTTAATCCTGCCACACTCTAATGATGCCCTAGAATGCGCCGAGGTCATACAGAATTGTAGATGCATTGATTCACGTATTCCTAAAATTCCCGCAGCATCGTTATTAGCTTGCCAGCTTGGCAGCATAGGCCTTTCATGTGGTTTCTTGATTCGGGCCCTAATGAACATTGTAGAATTTTAACATCCCCCTATTTTTCATTGAAGGTCGTCGCTGTGCCCGGCAGCCGCCGGTCACCGGTGGATCGCGTGCTCTCCCGTATGACAGCTGCAGTTGAAGACACGGCGGTTTTTACTGTGGACGTAGCGCGGATCCTGCTTGAAGCTGTCGGCGTTCTTAACCGGTGTATCTTCGATACCTCCGGAATGTACCCCTGTGGCAGGGTCGTGTCCTCCATCGCTGTTGTGTACATCATGAGGCAGGCAAGTGTTGTATTGCATTACTCTGTTTCGTGATTTTGTTCATAACTGCCGGCGTAGAAGGCGTAGTACAAGGAGCAGGAAGAGGCTACATGCAGTCGAGGTGTCAATTTATCATAGACGTTGGCCCTTCTAGGGCCACCTAACCTCGAAAATGTTATGTGTCTGTCTGTCTGTCTGTCTGTCTGTCTGTCTGTCTGTCTGTCTGTCTGTCTGTCTGTCTGTCTGTCTGTCTGTCTGTCTGTCTGTCTGTCTGTCCGTCTGTCTGTCTGTCTGACCATGAGGATGTCCCTCCATTCAGGAACACTTGAACTGGAAATAAATTTACATGAGCCGAACCTTTTCAAATAACTAAATCTGGTACCATTATTCATACGTGTTCACATTTTGGAATAAAACGAGGACATTGGTGATGTTTGGGGCTACACGTCAAAACATAACTGGCACTAGGCAGTGTTCTAGAAAATTTTAAATAATACGCGTTGAAAACAATAGTTTGACCTAGAAATACAAAAAGGCCTCGCGCCGGAGCATAGACTTGGCGGGCCACATTAGAAGTTGTACAGTAACACAAGGTCCCAGTAGATGTCGTGCGAGCAGTTGAACGCGAGAGAATTGAATTCACTACATCAAACCACCACCGTGTTCATCGTGGGAGGTGTGGGACGAGAGGGAGAGGAGGGGAAGGGGATACTGGGCAGTGTAGAGAATGCAGGCATCTTTTTTCGACCACATTCACAGTGAAGTGGGCTAATATGAGGCCAAAATTTTTTATGTGTCAAACAGCAGAAGTTTACTAAAACTACGCTCCCGGGCTCTAGCCCCCGACCAGCTTTTAGTGCGAAAACGCGATCAGACTGGCTCTGCCTGTTGGAGAGATTGCGAAGAAGCTTCTTTTGTGAAGCCTCATTTATGAATCCCCCCGTATTCACTGGTGTATAACCTACTTGGGCAATGGCTGATCCTCAGAAGTAGTTGGGGGAGGCGCGGCTCTGTGGGAGCCCGATGTTAGGCCTAACGTCGGCACAGCGTTGAGGTATAATGTTGTCAAACGGTACACGCACGCTGTCGTGCAATAAGTTCGACACTGCTTAGAATCTCGTAGCGCTCAACTTCAGGGTTACCGAATGTTAAGCCTAAACTTACGACATTGGGCAGCATAACATGACGTTTTCAGGTCCTCAGCCGCTAACAGGCATCACTGAAAAAGTACCCATGCCGTGTGCTAGTTGTCCCTCGGATCGTGGGGACAGGTTCTTTTCTACGTGTCCCATCTCGCACACCCCACTCCCCCCTTCCCGCATTTTGGTCGCATGGCTTTCGCCCCAAAATAAACGATCACAGCAGCAAGAACAACAAAAATTTACTCCACGATTTGTTTGAAGTTTGCGATAAAACTTGGCATCATGGCTGCAAGACAGTATTTTTACGACGAACCAAGTGTGTATTTTGTCTTCATGGCCTTTTCAATTCTTGTTCTTTACAGTGCGTAGAGGTTATCACCGCCAGCCTGGCAAGCTTGCTGCGCGGTGGCGTCCGCATCCTGGACGCAATGCTCGCTGCCGGCGGCGCCTGCGCCTGCCTCTGTTCCTACACCGTCGGGTTCAGCCACAATAACGTGTTGCGCGCCGAAATGTGCCTCGGCCACACGGCCATCGCGTTCGGCTCCACGGTGGCCACGGCAGGATTCCTGACTCTTCCATTGCATCGCAGCAGCTTGGCAGGTGAGCAATCAGACCTTGTAATCTGTCGACAAAATCGTGTGTCTACTTGGCTGTATTTTTCGCCGCTCGGTGCCGAATAACGAAATACTCATAAAAACTTTAGCAGATCAACAAACTGTGTGATTCCTGTATTTCCACAAAAATGCATAAGCGAAATTAATGCATTTAATCGATATAGCAGCGTAAATAGTTATAAATAAGTTTACAGCAGAATTCTGAAATCCCAGAAAATGAGAAAAATAAAAAAATCATTCTGCAGAAACTTCGAGGATTTTGTAATAATGCCTAGAATTTTTACGCCGCTTGTCTTGAGTGTGAGCTCTTCACAGCCAATGGTTTGTTTTTTTAAAATCCCGTCCTATAAATTATCTCCATTTACGCTATTTTAACGGTTACGAGTAAAACTTTCACGAAATCTTTCTTATTGTGGAAGTGCAGCTCATTGCATTGTTCGTCATCTCCCGTATTTTTGACATTTTTTTTAATTTTTTCGTGCTCGCAACTATAGTTCGGCTAAATATCTCCATCTACGTTACTATACCCATTACCGGTGGAAGTTACGCCAAATCTGTATTATTGTGGAAATGCGAGCGTTATACGGATTGCCATTTGCCGTAATTGCTCTATACGTTTCTTATTTTTTTAGTATTTGGAAACTTTCTTACGACCAATTACCTCACTTGCGCGAAAATAACGATTACAGGTAAAACTTCTCCAAAATCTGCATTACTGTGGAAATACCGCACGTGATACGGTTTGTCATTATCCATATAATGTATATTTTTCTATTTATCATGATTTCAAAATTTCATTCAAAAAATTTCGTTGGACGGCACTATAACGATTACAGTAGGAACTTTTGCGAGATCCGCATTATTGTGGAAATGGAGGGTGTTACACGGTTGACCCTTCTCTGCAATGTGTATGTTTTCTTATTTTTTGTTTTTAATAATTTTTTGGACCAATTATCCCCATTTACGCTATAATAACGGTTACAGCTGGAACCTTTGCCAAATCTGCATTGTTGGGAAAACGCAGGGTGCTACACGACTCGACATTTTCCGGTATTTTTGTATATTTTACTAATTTTTGGTTTCTGAAGATTTTTTTCGACCTGTTATCCCTATTAACGCTATTGTAGGGGTTACAAATGAAACTTCTGCAAAATTTGCAATATTGTGGATATGCAGGACGTTACATCTATACCCCTTTCTCCTAATTCTTTCATATTTATGTTGTTTCTCAGTTTCTCAAAATTCCGTGTGAACAGTTATCTCCATTTAGCCATTATAGCGATAACAAGTGGAACTTCCACGATATCTGCATGTTTGTGCAAATGCAGGACGTTACACGGTCCTGGCTGTTGGGGTACTCGAAAAAGAATGCGACCCATTAATATTTTTGTGATTTCAAAATGGGACACCAGTGCTGCAAATGACAACCATTTTAACGTGCTCGTGTGGCAGAGTACTTATGGTCAAATGTAAACTGAGTTTAATGATTCTCTAATTTTGAATAACATCCGTAATGCTGTCAAAAGTGCAACCAGTCTTGTGCAATATCTGAAGATGTATCTTATGACATTGCCATGTTCATAAAAGTTTATTGAAGGTCAAAATTATTTCACATAGCATTGAATTCTCTTGCATATCAAGAGCATCGCGAAATGGATATGCCTATAGGTTTTTTGATTTCACAGCCTAAACTTGTGAACTTCAGTGACGATTTTGCTAATATAAATTATAACATTGCTAAATGTTATTGTGAAGCGATTATTAATTGGTGATAGCCTCCTTGCAATTTCTGTTATTGAGGCGGGACATGTTCGTATCCACTTGCCACAACTGAATTGTATTTACCTATTTTGATGGAACCGACACTAGCCGTCGGCGATGTGCCCAGTACAAATGTGAAAAAATTTTATATGTCATTTATGAATCAAGCTTTATTCTTAAATTTAAAATGCATTGTTTAGGCCCTTGTATACTCAGTTCAAGTTGCTCAGCTGAGAAAGAAGTTTGTCAAACCATTAATGAAGAACATGAAAGCCTTGATAAAAAATCCTTTAACGTTTCGCAATAACAACAGTTTAAGGCCAGGTCATGGTGGTATTTGTGACCATGTATGCTACTAGTTGAATATTAAGGCGATGAAGCATTGTCTCGGCTCCACAGCCGAGGCAAGGAGCAGATGCTGCGATTGTGCGTGTCGTACCAGGCAAACATTTGTTTTGCTTTCTTAATAATAAAGCGACACTTAAAGTTAACTCTTTTGTAACAAGGCTTCGAAGGAACGAACCGTTTTCTATAACAAGGTAGCAAATTGGGCGAGTTGGATAGCATTCATGGTGGTCAGCGCGAACGGAAACAACACACACAGGGTGAACGGAAACAACAGCGTCTATTCTCTTCTTTGTGTGTTGTTTCCGTTCGCGCTGACCACCATGAACCGTTTTCTAATAAGCGATATTTCACTGAAAGCGAGAAGGAGTTATCACCATGCACTGTGAACCCTCGCTATAACGAAGCACTCGAGATAGAAAGCTGACTTAGTTACACGAGGTACTTTCTAAAAGCAGAGATGGTTTGCTCTCCATGCACTGTGTGGACCATGGAACATGCCGAATATACCGATTTTCATATAACGAATGTTTACCGTATTCATGCGTAATTTTATTCCTGCAAAAGCAAGGGGTCTTGGGCAACGCACGCAGGCCTGCTAGCAACGGCCATCCTGCTCTGGCCCCGCGGCAACCCCGAGACGGAGTACGCCATTCTAGTGGGCTGGATGTCCTGCTTGACCGTCATGGCCTTCTCCTTCGTGGTCACTGGCCTACTAGTGTCCTACTGGATTCCAGCCAGGGGCTCCCGAAGCATATTTGCGGCAGACATGGCTAGGCACCCGTTCTTCTCTTTCCACCACTCCCTATAGTGTCTTTCCCAGAAACATTTCACTTCATAAACGCTGTCAGCTTCGACTCTGCTCCCTTTTTCGCGTGCTTGCGTGCATGTGCGCATTCGCGTGCTTCCACACGCATTTTAGAAAGTTTATTGAGCGAGACCTTTTGTCTGGCAGGAGGTCTCTAGCTGTGAGGAAAGAGGATGTAAAGGGTACGGGGTTTTGCAGCCTGCGATGTATTGAATGTACAATGGTGTTTCCTATTGGGGCTGGCGGGTACTGTGCGCAATGTTTCCACCCGAACAAAAAATTTAAAACATATTCTTTGCATATAAACGTCCAGGTAATATCGACAAACTCAGTGATTTTAAGTTTACTTCGCGCTGTTTTTTAAGCCCCTGCTAACATTTGGTTAGAAAGTGTAGATAAAGATGAAGTGTAGATCAAGTAGCTGGTACTATGTCAGTTGATGATAAGCTGAGTACACAATAATGCCGTCTAGTTCAGGACATCGTGGTTACTCAGTGGCTAGCGCATTGACCTACTGACTGCGCAGTGACGGATTTATTTGTCATATATGCACGTATTAAAGCGAAGCTTTGTACCTCTATCCCCAAGTGTTCTGTAGCGGCCGTTGATGACAACAGATAACTCCCGTGAACAAATAAAAGAAAGTACTGGAACCGCCAGGAATCAAGCCTGGAGCGAATAGGGAAACGGAGCGAGATCCTGTTGTCTTACTGATTGAGCTACGAGCCCACGTGGAGACGGGGTAGACAGACGGTGCACTCACCGAGCACATCTATGAGTTTACCCCCTTTGTTCTTGCTGAATGCCCGGTGATAGCGACACGCGACCTCTCACGCCGCTGTGCGCTTCGCCCACAGCACGTGTAGCGGGAGTGTGCACGCTTTGCTCAGCTCTAAGTGTTAATCAAAATACAAGGAAGCTCACCCAAATGCATAGCATCTCACTTATCTAGCGTCTCGGCCGCCAATTTTGTCACCTCCATTGACGGCGGCAGAGACGGGGAAGTAGGATTGTCTAAAACGGGTTGGATCTTCCTTTAATTTTATAAAAAAAAAGAGTTTCCACTCTTGCGCTTGACCAATTCAACTCAACCAATCATCATTCATGGGTCATGTATTTTTTAACCTTAGAAAACTATCTCTTTGAAATAATAAAAGGTGTGGTTAAGTGCATTTTACTTGTCTCTGGTTTCACGCTTTGTAGAGCCACGTGTGTGAATGCAAGAGACGTCGCATTGCTAATCCGTTTACAGCTTCGCTTTGCAAAGACCTTCACAGGGTGGATTGGCGCGCATTTTTTATTTATAACTGGAAGAGGAAGGCCCCCCAGCAGGCTTAAATTCTCTCGCCTATAGGGGCGGATGCCTGAACACCAGCTGGTGTTGGGAAGGTGGGGTGGGGAAGAAAGAGTACACAGGAATAGCGGGATAGAAGAGAAGGTTGACATGAAACATGCATAAAACACATAGGGGATTTTAACAAGGAAGATATATAAGACAGGAAAAAAAGGATTCATCAGGGAAGATATATAAGACAGGAAAAAAAGGATTCATCAGGATTTATCAGGATTCATCATCAGCATCATTTTTGGGCTCCACGGGAAAAACTGTTAACAACACAGCTGCCAAGCTGTGTCCGTCCGTCGTACCAAAATACCTCCATGCCTCAAGACTTGGTTAGGGAGGTCCAGGGAATCGAACACCGGGCATTGACCCCATGCAACCGACACCGTAATCACAGGGCCACACCAAAGAGCCGATGGATACGGGATTAGCAGTGGGGGTGAGGGGGGGGGGAATAAGATGTGCACCCAATTGAAATGAAAAATGTGGTTTATCGTTCATGCATACGAATCGGTAAAACACGAAAGTGAAATGTGCCTTCACAGGAGCATTTGAATGTTTATTGTGCATCGATATAAATTTTCACATCGCCATTTATGTTTTGTCGGTATCAACATTATACACTGGATTACACGCGCCAAGCATTGAGTACATCTGATTGAATCCCCAGGCGCTCGCAAGCCGTGCGAACGAAACCAAAAGGGTTGTCAGCGAATCGTTTGGTGAAGTCACGGTTCGCTACAGCGAAAATAGCATGTTTTGCGGCTCGTCAGCAGTGTTATGGGTGTGCTTGGCGAGTGACGTCCTGCTGGCGGGCCGCTTTGGCAAGGTGTGGCCACAATGGTCCAGCTCCATGGCATGTACGCCAGACGCTTGCGTTGCGACGAGGTCAGCCATAGCCTCCTTTTGGCATGGCTGAGTTTGGGGAACGCGGCGGTGGCGTTCAACAAGCTGAACGGCATTCCACATAAGCGGCGGACGGATAAACACAGCCGCTTCCGCTGGTATACGCTGCCATATCGAGGCGCCAACTACTCGCGCTCATTAGCGTCATGACGCACTACTTCGCTTCACCTCTCCTAGATGGCACCACCATCTGAATGGAGGAATTAGAGGGAAGGGCATTAGGCGCGTTCGTACAGCTACCCAGGCATGACTCCATGGCTCAGTTGGCAGCGCGTTTCACCCCTGCCATTGCGGCGAGACTGATCGTGAGTTCGAGTCCTAGCGCTGCTGCACCAATGGAAGTTTTTCCGGTGATGTCATTTCTCTGACGGATATAATTTTGCTGAGGTTTGTGTACCCCGGCATAAAACAGTTAAAAATACGCTTCCCGGGGTCAGATTTGAATCTGTGTCTGTCACGTTATGAAACCGGTGTCCATCCGATTGAGCTATCGTCTTTTTTTTTTCCTGATTGAGCTGTCATTGCATACCGGGCGCACATCATTTTCTTCGGGTTCGTTGCCCGGGCCTTGCCTTTGTACTCGCCGCGGGTTCCAGTGCATGCTAAAGCCCCAACCACATGGAGCGATTTTGCGAGCGACTTGGGGCGCGACGCGACTAGCGACGAACTACTTTTCGCCGCGGACCAAGTCGCTCATCGAATCGCTCGGTTCTGGGTCGCCAGAAACAGTCGCTCGCCTCCCGGAAGTGGCCTCAGCGACTAGCCAATAGGACAGCCCCTACGTAAGCACGCAACCTCCGGTTTTGGAAGAGAACGGGGGGAAGACTGCATCCACGCAGCGGAGCAGCGGATTTACCGCAGCGGTGCAGCGGAAAAAAAGCTTCGCGTGGCAAAGCTTGTGTACACGCTGAAGCAGGAGCAAGAAGGCTCCCGCACACACTGGGTGAGACCCGTGTGGGAAAAACGACGTCAAGAAAGCGAATTCTTCACGGCGTTCATGTTGGAGCCGAGAGACGAGGCGCAGAAGGAAAAGCGTGCGCTATCGCTAACCCAAACCAGTTTTAAAGATGCAATGGAGTGCAAAAAGCAAGGTAGAAAGGCGTAGTACTTTTTAGTCATGCTTTTTATGACAAATGAACAAAAAAATGTTTGCAAACAACCAGCGTACCAAGCGCGTGTGTGCGGCAACACTGAAATCGCCATCCTCAGTCGCTCGAGCAGTCGCTGTCATGTGGTTGCCTCGGCGAGCGACTTCGGTTCGGCGACTGCGGATCCTAGTCGCGTCGCTCGTCGCGTCGCTGGAAAAATCGCTCCATGTGGTTAGCGCTTAACGCGGTCCACTTTGGCGGGGATGTGAAAACTTGCGGACGAAACAATCCGGGCCTCTCAGTAATGGAGAAATTTCAATGGCAAGTTCTGAAAAAAATTCATGCACACCTCCGTTTAATGACGACGGTGGTTGAACGCGAAGCTTTCTCGTGATGAATTGTTTGGTTGGCCAATCCCATACTGCAAGTATGTGGTACTCTAGCCGCGACAAAATCGGGTGGATACCCGAGTAAATACCCACAGCAAAACTCGGATGTGCACTCCCCAGGCCTGACGTTTGTGTTTGGGGTGCAAGGCGCGAATCAGTACCTGCTGCTGGGTGCTCAGTGAGGATTTTTTGAGTGAATGCCGGTTTGAGGCGTGAAACCACAAAGGGGGACGTTAGACCGAACTTCCTAAACCTCAAAATAAGAAGTTAGGCCTAACGTCTTGTGTCTGACAGCCTTCCGGCACGCACAGCAACGCCATTCCTTTCGTGACGGATTCTTTGGTTGCCGACTGAGTTTTCCAAATCGCTTCGACCATGTCGAAATGAAGCAATCGGATAGACGCCGGCTTCATAACGCGAAGGACACAGATTGGACTCCGGCCACGGGAACCGTTTTTTTAGATGCAAGGCATCTCTTGCTCTTGGCTCCGTCGTCCGTCGTCCGACCATCCACCGGCCCAGGAAGGCACCGGCAACACTGTCGCTCCAGCATCTCATGGTCGGGTCTATGTCCCTCCCTTGTTGTGGCGCCGTCCACACCCCCACTGCGCATGCTCGGCTCATCTCGGGCCGGCCCAGGAAGACACCGGCAACACTGTCGCTCCAGGAGCCATTAAAGGGTAAGACACCACCGGGCGTTCAGCCAGCCGAGCATGCGCAGTGGGGGTGTGGACGGCGCAACAACGACAAGGGAGGGACATAGCCCCGTCGCATCTAATAAAATTACACCATCTTCCCGTAGGGGAACCCTGAGTAGTATGCGAAACAGCCATGGGCTCAACGCAATTTCCCATTTCGTAGTTCCGGTAAGTGAAAAGTGTGGTAGTTACCATGGAAACCAAACTAAATATAACGGTAGCTACGTACCTCAACCTAACGGAAACGATGAACTGAAAACTAATGGGCACTTGAATTGACCCCATGGCTGCTTTGCCTACTACTCAGGGTTCCCCAACGCGAAGATGGTGTAATTTTTTTTCTTTCCCTTCGCCCAGGATCATTCATCGTCATTGTCACAGAAAGTTGGCTTTTCTGCAGGGCGTATTTACGTACAGCGGTATCAGTGAGCACACTAAAGGTTCGCTTTATTAATGGGAGGTGCGACAGCCAGGCTACCGACGAAGGGGGAGGGGTTGCCAGCGCTGCTGTTTCTCCAGCCTTGCACTAGTAGTGCAAGCTGCGCCAATTTTTCTTGTCTCTTGATTTCGTCGGACGTTAAAGGTCCCCGGGTGATCTAAATTGACGCGTAGTTAACCGCTAAGACATGAATCAGAGCGCAGGCGTTGCGTCATCGGGTAGGACAGTTTTATTTGGAGCATAAATTGGTGCGAGTAGCTATAACGCCATCATAACACGAGATTGCTTCCACTGTGATGTCTCTAGTTGCTTTAGACACCGTGACATTCTATATGCTCTCTAGCCGTCTTCACCTTCGCTATCTTCCGTCGACGTTCGGGCCAGGAATAATTGGCCTCGTGCTGACCCTGATATTTCCATCCCCTTTTGTGGTGATGTGGTTGCATAATACTGCTTGACAGCTATATTGAAACCATTTTTAATGACAGTGGAAAAGTACTGGAACTTTTCTGATTTCACCATCTCCTTGTATCCCCAAGAGGGGGGGGGGGGGGGGGGGGGCTGGGGCACTGGCTGCTTCTTGCTTTCCCTTTGTCGCTCATTCCTTAATATGCAGCAATTCGTTGGGATACTTGATATGTGCTTAATTGGAGGATCTAGGCTCTGGCACAAACAACTAACAAATACAGTGTGAGACGCAAATTCTGCAAATGTATTTTCTCATTATCTAAAATATCGGAGAAAGCATGCACAATTACATACCCAGCTCCTAACATCCGTGGCTGCGCGTCGGTAGTATCATTTGTCCAAATATACAAATCTCTCAAAAGAGCCACTCCGAACCTTTCACGATGAAGGAAAATAATAGTGGACGAAGCCAGCAGTCCACTTCAATATCAGATAGTGATAGTCATAGATGATTCATGAATTGTTCCTTCTAATACGAAAGGCTTTTCGTAATTATTGTGTATGCGCTATCCTTGTTAATCTCCGGCATCAACAAGCCGAATTTCTTGTTTTTGTAAGAGAAGAGCATAAAGTTGCAACCAATCCTGTGCAAGCATGCACAAAACATTTATGGCGTAAGTTCTCGTGGGCGTCAAAAGTGAGCTAATGGTGCACCAGTTTTTATAACGATTAAACATTTTATTCCTTTGTTCAGTTCTTTATTGCATGGCGATTTCTTCACATTGTATGTACAAGCACTCACGCGCATTCAAAAGCAGTCATTCCGATTTTTTGTTTGTACACACGCGTCATTGTCACCATCATTGTAGAAAAACATTGAAACAAATCTCCTATTCACGTCATCTCACAGATTTGTTGGCCCTAAAAATCTGGCGTATTAATGTGTCTTGCGCAAAACGCAAGATGTCCACACCACTGTCCAGGAACGCAGTAACACATGTAAGAAGCAGAAACTCGGTGCTTATACCACAACAATAACCGTTATTGATCGCGTTGGTGGTAAAAAATGTAACCTTATAGACATGCTCTTTCGCACCAGCACTGTACGTAAGTAAAAAAGCATTCTTTCACAGGACAAAAGCTTAACGCATTGCGCCATTTCTACGACACTGGGGAGAATATACTGTCCGGTGGCAGTTTTCCAACCATCCCACACAATGCGTCATAGTCCGTTCGAAGCATGGTCGTACACATGGCCATTTGTTGATAAACAAATTCGTCTTCTGGGGTTTTGCTTGTCTCCGCACTGCGCAAGGAGTAGCATGAACCGACACGTGGGAACAATAAAACATGGCTCACGCTCACCCAAGGTACCCAGATGACGACAAAAAACTCAGCACCAGCAACGTGACTTGAAAGCTAAGCTTTCAGAAACAAGTCACCTGAGTAGCGTGTAAATTGCATCTCCGAGTTCCGTAACCTGAGAAGCTAAAATTTAGATCATGCTGTTTTCACCATTCTTCGATATTAAGGATCTGTGCATGGTGTTCGGATCCACCGGTGAACGCCACCTAGTTTCAAACAGCCGCGTGCAGGCGTGGGATGGGATCTCATTAGCGCTAATGCTTGAAAAATGTTCATTAGTGGAATGCGAGCAAGAAAAGAAGGCACGTTTCCACGTACAAGCACGTCACCAATGTAGCCAGGAAGTTGGGTTTTGCCGTTGCCTTATTATGCACGAGTGGGAGCTCGCCTGCACAGGCACCGATGCTTTATGTCCATGAATGGGTGCATAGGCAAATCACAACTTCGTTTGTGGAAAACTGCAAGTTCCATGAAAAAGCTTGCAGGGTATTGTGACATAGTAAGTTGTTGGCACAACCCTGTGTTCTGTTGGGCAAGTCCCGTCGTCTTTTTATGTGCTTGCTTCTGTTCGCGCTATGGCTATTTTTTAAGTTGTTGGCACGTCACGAATCAATAATTTGTAGTAAATGATATAGCAAAATGGCAAACACACCATAACACTCTTTTTTTACCCTGATAACCCCAGAAAGAGAAGTTTGAAACAGCGGCACTTCCACTGAGCGTACAGGAAATGCTGAAAAATAAGTCGAAGTTTCACGTATTACACGGCGTAGTACTTTGCGCAGCGTGATACCATGTCATACATTTAAATCATGGGCTAAACTCGATGGTTTTTGTGAGAGCCCTTTTTGCCAAGTTCTCTCTAACACCAACACATAAGCGGTGACCGATTGCATTGCGGGGGAAACTTTGAAAGCCACAAAATGAGACAGAAGGGGAGATTAGGATTGTGGACCTTGTCAAACCCATTGTCACAAGCAAAACTTCTCGCGTTTTGGTTAGTTGCTTTGTTTCTGCAAAACCTGTGGGAAACACCTCGCATTATTGGCAGGCATGTTGTTTTTGCTTGCGACTGTGCTGCAAGCTTACAACGGAAGGAGTAATTAATACCAATAGGGTAAGCGTTACTGAAGGGCTTGGTCACCTGTTTCAAGCTAGCATGGCATAATTATGCATTACGTCACTGAGAGGCGTAAATTGTGATTACTCCAGTTGTTTTAGCTTGATCGCACCCGGCTTTCTTCTTGGCTTTCAACTGGATGCAAATATATAACTGGGTAGCACTGTAAAACAGATGATTGTCCCTGGTAACAATGTGTGTTTTCTAACATCGGCACCTGTACATTTTGTGTTGCAGCGGAAAACAAAAAAAAGGTTTTGTAGACTCTGTTAAAGGATTTCAGCCTTAGCACCTTCATTCACAGCTAACTAGAAGATGAGTGATGAGTAATGAATGATTTCTATTCAACGTGTTCGTACCCTCTAGATTCCAACCTAAACCTTCAGCCCACTTAAGGCTATCATCAATGACGTCAGAAGGCTTGTTAATGGACTGCAGCAAACAATGTTGAGACAAGGTGGCTCTTCGAACATATGAATAAAGTGATTCCATCTAAATTGAGATGAACCGACGCACAAAAAGGAAGCACCAGTAGCATAAGCACTTTTGCAACGTGGAGGTGTATATCTAAAACATTTCGGAACTTTCACTACAAGACAGTGGCAAAAATGGAAGGACAGAGCACATGATACCACCTCAAGATTGAATAAACTAAATTGTCTAATACACTTACGCACAGCTGGAACAGTGCTACACAAAGGACACACAAAAATTTGAATCCAGCCGTCCTCGCCTAACAAGCGGCGCTGGATGCGGATTTTGGAGAAAAGACAGAAAATTGCATAACTGTTGCAACTTGCCAGCCTTTGTATTCGAAAGATCCATGCAATTCCCGGCTCTATGGAAAAAATTTACTGTTATTTCTGTAGAACTATTAACTGCTCAGAATAGAATTTGGGTGGCATACTAACGTCAATTTATTGAAGCAAATGCAAAAGCACGCCATGGTTTTGGTTTCGCACAAATGAATTTCCTGGGATAAGTCAGTAGCTATCCAGGCCATCTTCAACTGCGAAACTAACGAATGCGGCGTCTAATGACCATGGCGAACCTCCGAGAGAAAAGTTCGTTCTGTGACACAACACAGCCTGTACGAAACTCACAAGCGCCAACGCGCTCTTTGTAATCGTAGTAGGCATACCATGACTCAGTAACAATACCTGGCAGCGTTCTTCGCATACGCCAACGCCTAAGGCCAAGTAGTCACCTTTCAAATTGCAGGGGCTTGACAAGTCTCGGAAATGGCACTCAAAATGCAACGAAGCGCATGCGCTGTACACTCGTGCAGTGTCAAGAGTGCGCCACGTGCTTGAGAACTCGCTTTTCCTTAGGACTTCGCTCCCGTGGAGAGATGAAGTCGGAGAAGAGTTCAAAAGCATTAGAGAGTGAAGTTGAAGAAAAGTTAACGGATGATCGGCGCAGATCAACCCTTATGCGTTTTGCATCATCATGGGCTTAGCCGAGCACAGAGATGCTGTTATTTGGATGTTTGCATGCCCGTAGATTTTTGTGTCAGAACCGAACGGACAGTATATCGTTAGTCCGCAAATTCTTTCATTGTTATTCCTGTGGCTTCAAACATAGAAAGACGTGTCATTCTCGAAGATGCAGCAATATGCCTACTTAAGTACACGTCTCATAGGTCACTCTTTTGAACACACACTGTCGACCTTTCCTCCTTCAAACAATCAGCCATCCACTGCGACCGCGTTCTTCACACGCTTGCATCTCTTAATGCACAACCATTCGGGCAACCATAAAGGCGGCCCATGGGGAATGTTTCCGCCACATACTTCCCTCGAACACTTACTTTCTGCGAAGCCCGAGGGACCTCTCAACGCTGTATGGCAGGCACACGTACATGTTTCACTGCACAAAAGCAATCATTGCACAGTCCTATGTGGAGCCGGAAGATAGTCACAAGAAGCACTCACACTGGAAGACTTAAAGAAGTAAAACACACACAAATAAATTTGTAAAGACCGGGCAGCTGGAGCTCACAATACCCATGACGTCAGCCTGGGGAAGCGTGCACTGAAAGTTGCCGGTGGCTTCATCGTTTGCCCTTGCCCTTGATGCCGAGAAATTTCCAGAACGAGGGTTGATTGGAAGAGCAGGACTCTGTGACAGTCCTGCCAGCGTCCTCTGCGGCCGGCTTGATGTTTGGGTCCTTGAGCAATTCCAGGAAGTTCTGGTCCGAGCGGGCGATCTTGGCCCTGGTGAGGGTGATCACCTGCGGCTGCTGGGCAGGCGGCTGCCGGCTGTGGTTGTTGTTCACCGCGTTGTTGCTCAGAACCTTGGGGTCCTCCACGAACGCCTGCGCGCCCCGAAAAAGACAAGCACCTAAATGGCCTTGAAGATGAGATACAATCTTGATAGTTTGAAAGACCTGGCTTTTGGTAGCTGACTCAGCCCCATTCTAGCCCCGAAAGACGGTTTTGTAGCCGAAAAACGCAAAAATACCACAAAATCTTCAAATTTTGGCCTACACGACGTCGGCAGTGACGAAATAGATGGGACGCTAAAACATTAGTAAGTTACCTGCGCGTTAGCGCTCAAGTGGTACGATTTAACAGGAACTAGATGCCTCATTACGATCGCCCATTCAAGTTTTTTGAAGTGGGTTTTGTCGGCTGCCGCCAAGCGCACTGAGATTCAGTGACGTGATAGGGACCTCGACCAGAGGTGGCTGGGAAGTCACCATTGCTTCGCCTGTTTTCCATAATATGTCAATTATTTTGTTTTTGAAGGATGCGATAAAATTGGTATCATTGTTATAAGTACAAAGATGTCTTTTTAATGAACCAAGCTTGTATCTTGCCTTTATGGTCCATTTCAAGAAATTTTAAAAACAACATACATCCTTCTTATACTTGAAGAACTAGCATTTGATAACTGGCTAAATGCCATTAAGATGAAATATATTCATAGACATTCAAATTTTTCATTGCACAACCGAGTAAGGACTTCAGTGAAAAGGTACAAAAACAAAGAGGGTGTTAGATCTATGCCAGCATTGAAGCGGTACTATCGAATCGAACCAAAGGTCCCACTGTGATCTTACACTGCTGTTTTTTATGTGGGGGGAATCTTCTGTTTGTGCCCGCCAATCGCTCAGACTAGTCCTTGTGACGTCATAAGAGGATTCTGGGGAAGATTCAGGTGCGTCGCCACTCATCCACCTGCTTTCCTAATTGTCTAGCTTAGTTATTTTAGGTTTGCTGCAAAAGTAGCACGACAGTTATTTTAACGTGCAAATTTCAAGTCAGTGACGAAGGCTTCTACGTTGTGTCCGTGGTTCTTTGCGGCAATCGGTGGAAACAGATTTTGGAATACAAGTAACCAATAAAACTATTTGAAAGTTCGCAAAATAGCAAACTTCAACTAACTAGAGAAAGGTGAAGCTGCTAATGGTATACAATTACGTAGCTTCTTTTGTTTTGCAGCTTCAACCGACATCATTGAAGGCCGCGAAAGGTAACACTGAACAAAACGTAGGAACTCAGGGCGACAGACCAGCGTACATTACCATTACATTGACGCTTTCTCTTTCACAACTCATAAGAAATGCTCGGTGGCTTCTTTAACTCGAGCTTAAATATTAACCACACCCTTTTCTTCGAGTGCCTCTTCATCCGAGTGCCACAATCATGAGCACACTCCCCACTAGCGTCGCTGATGTGCTCCTAAGGAAAAGAAAAACATCGGTGTGGCGGGAATGCGGCATTGGATCAAACGCTGCATCCGACCTGAGTGTACAAAACCAAATGTGTGTCGTACCTGGGCCAAGTTGCGGCTTATCTGCTTCCGGATCGTCTTCTTCATCGACAGATGGCGCTCCAGGTGCCGGAAGTCACGCTCAGTCAGCGGGTTCGTTTGCTGCTGCTTCTCGTTGGCGGCCCCGTTGCCAGGGTTGCTGGGTGCTTGACCCGAGTGTCTGTTGTGATGCGACTGCTGTTGGTTGTTGGAGTTGTGGTGCCGCGGCGCAGGCAGAGGGCTGGCCGTGGAAGACTCCTTGCGCCTGGACCTAGGCGAGTGGTCGTAGGACCGCATGTCACTGAACACGTCCCGGACATGGGGAATTCGGCGATCCATGGTGGTCACCGGCTCATCAGATCTCGCACACGCTCCCAAGGGCCGAGTGGTACCCTGCAATGCACAGACAAATCCATGTTTAAACCCCCTCTGGAAGGAATTGCAGTTTCATCGGGAGCTATATGACAAACTGCAAGACAATTAAGTTGCGCTCGTCAAACGGCCGTATCTTTGTAACACATCAGGCAACTCTGGTTAATTGAAGACACGCGTTCTTTCATTCAAACGTGATTACTCCTTATTCGAAAAAACTGGAAACTCCAAAGTAGAGACAAGCCCATGTCTTCCTCTCGGATAGTCGTCAACACTAATACCATTCCTCTTCGGTCAGAGCCGGTCGGTCTCTTTAGCACGCTGCTGTGACCACCTATCCAGTAACAGAATGGCGCAATGCCCGGCAGACGTCACACTCCATCCCCTGTTTAGTAAAATAGGCAATCAGTGTAGGGGGCACGAGGGTGAAATTTGTGTCGGTTCGCTCTCCAGTTGTACCCAAGTGTTTGAAAGACTATAGTCTTCATTGTGCTAATTGAACGCGTAAATTTTGGCCTGTCTGTCTGTCTGTCTGTCTACCCCTCAATTCAGTCGCCCGGCCAAAGTTACTAACCACAGCCATTTTTATACACCTAAATCTGGTGGCAACGTTCATAGTTCCCAATATTGCCGAGAAAAAACAAAACATTGCGCATATCTGAGGCAAAGCATCAATACATAAGTGATAGTTGCAGTGTGCCTTTGGTAGAAATTACATGGATGCTTGATTGTTTGAAATACTAGCCACTGTAGAAATGCAAACCGCGGAGCGCTCTGTCGAGGATATGGTGGCGCCATCTGGCAGTTGTCGAGGCGGCTCAACTGCGTGTGTTTCCCAACGCCACTGTCAGGTGGCGCAACCAGTGCCACCGGCCATGCCGCCGGCGCTGTTTTTTATTGATTCTCTCCGCCGTTCGCACCTGCTTTCTCCATGACTGTAAGCCACCGTGCTGTAAGCGGCAACGAAATTGTACTCAGCCGGGCATTACTCTATACATTGTATGCGGAGTCACATATCTCTGCAAATGCCGGCGAGGAATGTGATGTTGACACTCGCGGTGCCAGTGGTGCCAGTGCGACTGTGTAACATCATCGTGCCTTACAGCCTGGCGGCACCAGAGACGGCAAGGCATGTACTTCGGCGCCTCATTAGTACATGCACATAGCCAGTGACCCTTCCACGCAATAAATACATTCATGTTTCACGAATAATTCTTCTTTTAAAGCTGTAATGATATGCAGAACCACACGCGAGCCACACGTTGCAATGACTTGGAGTTACCAACACATGGCACGCCAGCAGAGCGAACGCAGTAAAAATTATATCTCCTGAAACAAATCTCCATTGCATTTATCATGCCACGACGGAAATGGTAGGAGAAGAGCATCATGGTGGCGTGGGAGAGACAAGGGCTTATGCAGCAGGAACGGCAGAAGACTATCGTCATTAGACGACGCTTGCAGCGAAGCAACCAGATACGCGGTCAGGTTTTTTTTTTTTTGAAACCACCTTTGGGGCATTGTCCATGTTTCACAAAACAGACTGCTTTGACGGCAACCGCGCGCAAACGGCATGCAGCGGGGAGAGAGAGAATAGACTTTATTGCCATCACTGCGGAAGACGACCACCGTGTGCGAAACACTGGTGTCTGCACCCCATCGGGCGGCAGCCACGAATCCGGTGGCCCTGTCGGCGTCCTCTGCCAGTTGGATCACAGCAGCCTGCAGCCCGGGAAGGGAGCTGCTCACCGCAGCCTTCCAGTGCTCCTTACTTGTTCCATTTACTCCATCTTTTCATTCCATCTTTAAGTGGCTTGCATGTTCAGTGGCTTGTAGTTTACTGGTATTTGCCCTTGTCACGTGTTGTAGATTGGCAATTGCAGTGTTGTACCATGTGCATCTGTCCATGAACCCATCAAGATAGTTGCGGTGACAGAGGGCGGAGTGAGGGAAGGTATTTGTAATGACTTTAGGTTCCGTGCTCGTTTCTTGCACCGGGACGTTCATTTTCTCGTTGGGAGCGCGGGTTGGCTCGGGTTCAAGCGGCCAGTTGAGCACTCACCGGGACTTTCGTGTTCGGTCAAGAGCACGGCTGAGCCCGTGCTCAAACGGATTGTTTGCTGAACAACTAGTGAGGCTTCAGACACCGGACCACGAAATGCTCGATTACTGCCCTAGTACCTTCCTCTCGGGACTGAATAGCTGCTATATTTGGTAGCAAATTTCGAAACACAGACTGCAGTCACGAGCGGAAACGTTGTTCCAGTATAAAGCTAATTGCATTCTTGAGATGGAGGGGCTCCGTGAAAGCAGAAGCGAAGATCCCGTAGGCTTCAGGGCGTAAGAAAGTAAAAGACAAACTTTTCGTGGCCCTTCAGAGGACGCGGAACGAGAAGAACCAACAAGCCGGCAAAGGGAAGCGACATAAAGAGTAGCCACCAAATCATGAGAAAGCGCCGCCCCGCCTGCACACTGAAGGAGGCCACGCTTGGCGTCACTCCGTAACTCCGAGAGTGTCAATTTAGAAAGCGGCCGGTGGCTTCTCAAGCGGATCGGACGGCTCCGAGCAGAGCAGAGCAGAAACGTAGTATCCAAACCCGAAAACGCAGGCGCTACTTTGTGCTCACGAATTTGAACAGCGTGGGCGGCGCCCTAAGTATAGCGTCCGCACGCAGCTCTGTAGAGATCCGGAAGCACTGGAACCGAGCCTGACTTCCGAGCCTGTATCACTCGCGTTTGTTCTTAGATTTCTATATTTTATTTGGCAGAAAATGCACCGCAGCGCAGAAGAAGGCGGAGGTGCGACAGCAGACGATGTGTCTCAGACCATAGCGGGCGAGCTCGGGCGCTTCCCTGCAGACGACCATCCACAGATTGAAGAGTGCAGGGGCAAAGGCGGTGCCTTGCGGACACCCCTGCCTCTCAGCAGACAGAAAGTAAACAGACATAAAAGAACAGCCTGCGACGATGAGCACGTACAATAAGAGGGCGAATTCGGCAGCGAAAAAAGCCACAGCTTCTGAACACAAGAGGCAGCAGTCTCGACCCAACCCCAGCGTGCCCCTGCAAACAAGAAAGCAACGCCATGGCGTCCGATAGTAGTAGAAGCAGGACAAGCGGCAAAGGAAGCAGCAAGAGAAGAAAGCAAAACGGACTACAATTGCGCGGCGCGAGACCGCGTGAACAAAGCGCCGGTATAAGTGCCACCCGGCGGGAAGAAAGGCTGCACCATTGTTTGAGGCCGTCCACGGCATCGAGAGAAAGAACAGGAGGAGTCGTCCAACTAGCTGCTGCCGCTGCGCGCCCGCCGGTCGGTCGGTCTGCTTGCTGGCCGCCGAACTGGCCACTGTAGCGGCTGCGCTGCGGACTCAAGAAGTGCCTTCGACGGTGGGGCGTCAGGCATCTACACGCTGCTCTGCGTGACATGGGCGAATCCCTTCTGTGTAGCCGGGAAGTGTCCTCATCACGCCCTCGACCCCCTTCTTATTCTAGTGAAGTGTTTGGCTACCTTGGTTTGTGGTTTCTATATCGGCCTACGAGAAGGACCAAATACTTCTCTAAGTTTGCAATGTGACGCGGAATAGATGCTTCCTTATGTAGGTGGCGTTTGGCTCGGCTGACTAGCTGGCCCGCTTTTCAACGTGCTACGGCGCACCGCCAGCCCGCGTCAATGAGTGTAAGAACGCAACAACGGCCATCTTTTTTAAAGAGACAGACAACCGATTTCTGTGAAGGGCATATCCCCTAGGTCATACGAAAGCCAGCGTTTTATATACTGGGCAACAGCAAGGAATTTCTACGTAAACAGGGGGAAATAATTTCAATTTTGAACTAATAACGTCTCAAGTCTCAAAGGTGGTTGCATTTAGTGTCTAAACGTCCGACTACCTTACGTGTCCACAACAACGCCTTCGATTTCAACGCGTCATTCAAAAACTTCATGAAGGAATAGGAAAGGTTGCACATTATTGTTGTTTAAGCCGGTGAAAAGGTTCTATATACCTCTTTTGATCTCCCGTACAGTTAAAAGCGTGTTGATTGATTGTGGGGTTTAACGCGCCGACGCAACGCAGGCGATGAGGCGCGCCGTAGTGGAGGGCTCCGGATTAATTTTGACCACCTGGGGATCTTTAACGTGCGCCGAAATCTCGTACACACGGGCGTTTTCGCTTTTCGCCTCCATCAGAAAAGCAGCCGCCGCGGCCGGGAATCGAACCCGCGACCTCGTGCTCAGCAGCGCAACGCCTTAGCCACTGAGCCACCGCGGCGGGTTGAAAAGCGTGTTGCCGCACAGCTTGCTGCCATGGTTGCCGCCATTCCTTTTGGCGGGACACGTATGGATGCAAGATCTAAAAATTTGTGTTTGAAAAGTTCTAGGAACAAAGACGTTTCGGGTGTAAGGTGTTTTAAGAGATGCCCTTTCATTTGAAATAAAGAAAATATGCTCGACAAAAATAGTTTGTCTATCGCTTCAAGTGCGACGCGGCAACCTCTTCGCAGTGCCGTTGCATCTGTTCAGATAGTGATCTCAGAAAACATCCTCGTCGCCGAAGAGCTGCCAGCCATGGTCCTTCAGGATTACAGAAACAAAAATTGCACACACCCTCTTTTTACTCTCTCATGCGTCCACCCCAACCATATTTAGCAGATAAGCTTGCCAATCTTAGCTCAGAGCGTGCTGTTCACTGGTTTCAGGGCGTTACCACTAACGGTCAGTAATATGTGGCGCAGCCGACAGGACCGTGCAGTGCTGAGACACATGCACGTAACTTCTATGGTTCAACGTCTGCTTGAACATGCAAGTTTGCGGCAAGAAACTACTGCTGCCCATTTATAACAGCAGAGGGAATCCCGTGGGATTTCCATGATATTACTTAAAAGTAATTTCAATAGCACGAGCTTTTACTCAAGATACGGAACATTACAGCATTGCTCAGTAAACACTGCCAGAACAGATTTTGCATATCTGTACTATATCTCCACCGATTTTTCATGTGTTTATAAAACTGTGTTCAGTAAATTTCACAAGGCGGAATCGTTAACCTTCATTTCCCTAATGGCAGTGCGCCAACTCCGCAAACATATAAAACCAATGAACATACATTCGTGGAGCTTAGACCTTTGAAAGTAACTATAGGTACCGCTGTTTGATGCTTCACTGAAGGAGTTGTATATCTGCAAAGATCTTCGATCTCAGTGCAGCACATCCAACAGCTTGGCTAGCGCTGTGGAAGCTCGGGTGTATAGTTTCCCATTGATTCGAAACATGGCGAATCCTTCCGGTTTAATGGTTTATCATGTGCTTTAAAACCTATCTTAACTCAACGCAACGTAACCTAACATACCCCAACCTAACCTAAATAACCTAACCCAGCCCAACACAAGCCTAACGCTAAGTCCTTGGCTCTACCATTTACCTTGAGTGGTGCTTAGCTACGCTTGCGCGGCCGAGGAATCGGGCGGCGTATGTCAGTGTTGTGGGAACTAAGCTAAGTGCCGTGGCGACCTTCCCATCTGCAAGAGACGAGGAACGAACATCGAACGCGCAGTGCACGGCCGGCCATCATTTCTTCTTTGAAGAGGCCGCGTGCAGTCGGCCGTTGCAGCGCGACTTTGCCCGTGCCACGCGACAGGCCAGCGTACGCCAAGGGGGCAGCGATCTGCTTCGTGGACGCGTAACTGAGTTTAGACATACCGCGTCAGTGCACCTTTAAGCATCTCGTCACTTGCGCTTTTCGTAAGGTGAAGAATCTCTAGCTGAACAGAAGATAAAATGTTGCTGCAAAGTGAAATTTGTTTCCAACGGCAATGTCAGGGAACAGTGCACTCAAACTTTTCTGTGCATTTCCTGCAGCACCCAGTTTCATAGTGAGATGGCAGCTGGTCTGCACTAAAAATAATCAAAATGGGATTACAGCCTTCCCTCCAAAAAAATTAGGAAAGAGACGGTCACAAGTCTGTCCCAGGCGCAGTGTGACCGCTTAATCGAAAGGGAATTATCAATCGTAGTTTGAAATGATTAACAGCAATAAGTAAATTACTTCCGTAGAGGAGACGGCATTTGTCATCCCCTTGATTAAAAAAGGAAGCATTTAATCATGATCATCATCATCAACATCATCATCACAGTCCTCAGCAGTAGCAGAAGCAGCGGCTCACCCAATGATAACTCATCACGAGGTGAAGTGCCTTCTCTATTCTTCTGTTGTTACGAAGTAAAGCGTATGGTTGTCTATATGTGTGAAGCACTTTTTAAAGACTGGCAGCATAATTGACAGACGTGTGATCGAGAAGAGCAGTGATAATTGCATTGAATTCAGACAATAGTTAAACAAGTCTTCTGGTTTGACCCTGCTTTGTTAGACACTCAGAACGTTGTTGTCAGCACACAGTAGACGGGATTAAATCAAAACTTCCATGCAGTCTCAACTTCATTCATTCATTCATTCATTCATTCATTCATTCATTCATTCATTCATTCATTCACTCATTCATTCATTCATTCATTCATTCATTCATTCATTCATTCATTCATTCATTCATTCAAACATGTTTGTGCCAAGGCCAGGTGGAGAATGCATGAATAGCCACAAGGACGAGCATTTTCCTTCTGGCTAATAATTGCCCAAGGTGGTGCGTGCGGGTGTTCTGCTTGGCCGATGTTTTATTTCCATAAAACCTCGGCCAATACATCGTCATACGTCACTTTTGTCAGCTCCATAGGCAAGCGGTAAAAGGAGTTAAAAATCTTTGATGCACTTGCCACCTAGTGTCACGCAGTCCTGTACTAAATGCTGAATACTGCAGAGGTTCGTTGAGGAAGCGGAGATGTGAAGGAGCCCGTTGTTGCCTTTGTATTGTGACCATAGGCGTAGTCAATACTCCGCAGTACTGCTTCGGAAAGGGAACCATTGATTGTGGTTCGAAGATCATCTGTTGTTGTGCGGTGGACCAATGTATATGGTTCAAAGGTCATTGGATGTGTGGTGGAAGTGGGGACTGTTGAGGGGGGGATATGCTTGTGAATGACGTTATCTTAAAATCTTGCTAATCGAGTTCCCAATTTTTATTGCTTCTTGCGCTGCGGCTCTTATAATCCTTCGTGCCACGAGATACGGTGCCAGTTGGGGAAAGGTTACGGCGGTAGTTTAAGGTTAGAGCAGGCTTGCGAACGCAAATGACTTAAAGACCCGCATGTGCTTTTTGTATGTTAAATTGTTCCCGGCACTTCAACATGGCCATCAAAGCAAGCCTAATGAACGCTGTCTAAAATTCTTACAAAGAGTTAGTCGGCTGGATAATAGGTTAAATTTGCTGGGAGTCATTAACCTCTCAGAGGGTCATCGCTAACTTCGCGGAGATAGGTATAGGTACGCTAGAGAACTATGAAAGCGACGGGTTTGGAAGCCCAGCTCAGAGCATGTTAAGCTGGTTTTTATGCATATCTAGCAAATATTGCAGAGCGAAAAGACGTGTCCTGGCGTATACTGTGTGATGTACAGCGAGGCTTACCGATGCTTCTTAGTTTGTCTAGGTAAACGGGAATAAGCCGCATCGACGTCGACAGCTTAGTGATCACGTGTACACCAGGTCCAGAACCGGCTATATAATAGGTGCTGGTGCTATCTTTGGTGGGGAGGGCTTCGCCACGTGGTAGCGTTTTCCGTTCGACAAGGGACATTGATCACACTAACAGTTATTAAACAGCATTTCCTGTTTTTGTCCAGCTACTATTTCGAGGGAGTAGTTATTTCAAAACCGGTTTAACGACGATTACCACTTATATCGCTCTAGCGAAGACAAAGAACCTGGTAGCTCACGTATTCGGTTCTTCTACTGAAAACTGTCATAAAATTCATGAAGAAAGCTGCTCGGATAAGTACAGACAATTAAGAATCCGAGGACGTCTCGTGAAAGTCTAGATATGCGCATGGCGAATACTGTGCACGTTTAAGCATAGCCCGGAAGAGAGGCATTGTAGACGCAGGCAGGAAACAATTTATCACGCATCGTTTCACCACGCGGGCACGGCATCGTTTCTGTGCGTAGCCGCTATAGTCGCGTGCATGCGGTACATCTTGAGGCGGAACAACGTCCCGCGCCGCCGCGCCGAGCCAGAGATGCATCATTAGGCACGGCGCGGACGAGGCACCATGCCTGAGGATCTGGAGACGGCACCTGGGGTGAGCAATATACCTCATCTCGCCAATTCTGTGCAGTGCTCTGAAAGGCTTCTACGCGCAAAAAAAATTCTTTTTTGCTTTCAACGTACCGCGATATGGTTTATCATTGGGGGCACCCTTCAGTAATGACTTGTGCGGGGGTTCGTGCCAACATGCTGCCACATGCTCTTGTACATCCATCCCCGCATGGTATACCGGGCGGCACCCCAAAGTCTCACAAAAGAGAGATACTGGCCAGCTAGCGCAAATAAGTCTCGAATTTATTCAGCCGGAGTGTCACTAGATAAGACACAGAGTACCGTCTCCGAGACACGCAAGTGAGCAACGGCGGCCATTTTGGTGTTTATCAGCGTCGCCAGATTGCCGCTTCTGCCGCCTCACCGCTAACTTTGACGAGGTCGTTTGTAAACAAAACTGCAGAAAACGCAGCAACATGGCATCTTCGGGCACACTTCTGCAGCTTAAATGCTGCGAAGCGCATTATATTTGCTTCGCGTTCGGAATGACGCCAGTCGCGCGCAGCCGCAGAGCATGGGGTACAAGCTACAGTTGACCGACAGAAAACGCATGAACAAGAAAATGGCGGTGCCCATGAACCGTCGCTGTGTAAACAAATGTCACGTGATGCGAACTGGCCAACGATTACGGCGGTGGCACGGAAGAATGGGAGAAAAGTGTGCCGATACTCTGTAACCTTATCTAGTGGCACTAATTTGCCCTGTACAACGGCATCTTGTATGTGCGAACAGCAGCGTTGGTAGAGAGAAAACTCGTGTAAGAAATATGCTAGTTCAAATTAACAGCAAGAAGTGGGGTGCGGCAGTTAATGTAATTGGGATTAGGGACAACAGGTGGACCGTAGGTTTAACGGAATGGTTACGAAGGTATGGCAGACGAGCTAGAGGAAGACGAAAGCTTCTATGGAGGGAGGGGCTAAAAAAAGTCGCGGGCAAATAATAGACTCGGCAAAGTCACGATGTCAGCAGCTGCAGATCTTTGGCAGAGGCTGATGAATATGACGATGATTATGTTGATGATGTTTCAACGACAACGTGGGGCACTATAAATAATTTGGGTCAAAAACATATGAGAAACTTGTGAAAAATATGAGAGACGTATGACAATGTGTGCACACATGAGAAACTTTTATTCTTCATTCGTATACACTTCGAAGAGAGGCCCACCTTCAAATGAAACTTATGCTGAAAGTTATGTAAATTAAGGGTTTACAAAACTTGAGAAGTTATGGCTGACTTGCAATCTGCATCGGATGCAGAGCAAAATCAAAATCTTTTCAACTGCCTACACGATCTTTCAAAAAACTTCATAGCTTCGTAGCTGCTTCTTTTTCTTAAATATCTTGTCTTACTGTATATAGCAGTAGCTACAGTCGCATCAGAATCTATAAAACTTGCTACTTTCGAATAAAACGCATGATTAACCTTGCTTAGACACTACCTTGGCCGTTACATTGCAGCAAAGATAATAACTGAAGTAGTTATCAGAAGAATCTTTCTATTGTTCCAGTGCTTCGATTGGCAACACTTCAAGAATAAAGAATTACTCTTTGTTAAACTTGTTCATCAGAAACCAGGAAGGGGGCTTAAAATCGCAAAAATACGGTACTGCAG
Organism: Haemaphysalis longicornis; assembly: GCF_048455015.1. Taxonomy (NCBI): domain Eukaryota; kingdom Metazoa; phylum Arthropoda; class Arachnida; order Ixodida; family Ixodidae; genus Haemaphysalis; species Haemaphysalis longicornis. The sequence goes on along the minus strand of NW_027526225.1, from coordinate 77,844,477 downwards.
TCTGCCCCGTTATCTTAACAAACTCTGTACGCAACTGTTTAGTGACACGGAAACGCTTCATGAGCAAATGGGGGCCGCACTTGCAGATTCGCTCCCTCAGGCAATACGAACGTGCATACACGGCGCGCAGAATCGATCTACTGAATTTTTTTATTCGACACGGTTGAGCTGGCAATGCGTGACATGAGATCATCGGCATTTGCGGAAGCGCGTTTCATTGCCGACGGTCGGGCGAACTCTGGAGGTGTTACGTCTTTACGATCCGTGAGCTGATACACCGGAAGCCGGAGCGATCCGTGCGTGTGTGAATGATATTATTGCAAGATTATCACGCGATATCCCCTTAAAAGCAAAGGGTGGTCTTTGTGCGTTCTTTCTTTAAATATTTTTAGGCGACGAAAATTACCGACGAAAATTAGGCGACGAAACTGCTCACTGTTTTACACTTTACGATAACAGCGAAAGCCTTTTCGAGTGAGTATGTACAATGTGCCGGCAATCTAGAAGTACTTAGGAGACAGCATTACTTGATTCGTAAGTGAAAAATTTCACTCCCTGGAACATAGATGTGCCAACTTGCCGAAGGGGCCCATAAAACAAAAATAAGAAGAGCAACATTGGGTAAACGTGTGTGCGCCCGTGCGTGCGTGCTCTTCGCTTCGTCGCGCTCTATCGGCCTTCTACAACTTTTAAGCAAATAATATGTCTCGGAAGGCAATGCACAGGGTGAGTAAAAGACTTTGGTACGTAGTAATTGCAAATACGTTAAATACGGATGGAGGGTAAGAAGTGAGCACAGGCGTACATTTTACGCTTGCCGTGTCACCTTGTGAGCGATGTGCATTGTACCGCTTACTTGCAACAACATTTCACCAATTGCGTAATTCCACCTTGCTTCGAATTTTGGCGGGAGGGGGGCTAATGTGTGCCCTCACGCGCAAACAACAAGTACACATTTGCCGAGCCACCGTGTAGAAAGGGTGTATACAAAGCAGCCGACGTTGAAAAACAAAACCACCAAAAACAACAAAAAACGTTATGAAGAGAGGCTTGTGGCGACGGGAACATAAAAAGGACGAAGCTTTATACGCTTGCAACAGCACAAAGCAAAAGACGGTCCAAACACCTTTTTTTTTTCGCCCTATAGGAAGACCAGGAGAAGACGCCCGAGAGGAAACAAGCGACTACGGGATCCCGGATAGGTGCGCTAACCTAACGAGAAACGACCTGCGTGCATAGATATTCACCGCTATTTGTCGGCTTCCAGCGAACACCCGTCGCAGCAGCCTCATCGAGAAGCTGTGAGCAGGGTCGGCAGAAACGCGTCCAAGATTGTGCGTAACTGCCCTTAACTACACACAAAACGCCCAGGTAGCATTTGGTTTACCCGTTTCCCGCCCACGGAAGACCCGCGCATCGCAATTACAGGCCGTTTCTGGAGTGATCAGCAGACGAAAGCATCCGTAACAACAACAATAACAAAAAACCATTCCAATACTAGCTGGAGGCTGTTGAGGTGGGGATAAGGAGAAATGTGCTTACCTAGGTGACTAAACCGAACTAAATGGGGTAAGAAATAAGGAAAGGCTTAAGCAATGCGGACGGCAAAATACACTACGCGCCTCATCTTCAGAGCGATGTATTGACATCCATCTTCCTGCGCGTCATAAAGAAATTCCTTTGTTTTTCCGCCCGTTCCTCTTGCGCTACGGGGTTCCAGGACATTTGATTGCGACGCCATTGTGGGCCTAATGTAACGCACGGGGGCTGGGGACTATCCGAGTCGCCTTGACCTCTTTCTCGAAGCCCGCATATGCGCACGCGTACTAGTGACATTACCGACTGATTTTCTGTTGACGTCCTTCAATAAGTTGCTTGGTTGACTGGCTTCTATCGACGGTGAGTAAAGCTGCGTCGCAGAACGGCCCGAAGGAGGACCCATGTGGTCGTCTACAGCCGTATGCGTAACGGACACCTTAACAACCTGGTACAGAGCTTGCTTTGTTATTTTGGAGCTGTTACAGGGTGGGTCCTGGTCAGAACTGCGTGCGTCGACAGGCTGTGTACAAAAGAGTCGGATCGGCAAACTTTATTTTTGGGCAAAGCCAACTTTCTGGTGAATGATCAGTAGCTCTCGATCTAATGGAAATATCCCGAAAAAAAATTGTACTGAAATTGGCCGCTGGGATGACTCGATTACTGCGCCAGGTTTCATTTACTAGCCCTTATTAGTCAGTTTGCAGTGAAGTTGTTGACGTTATAAAATGCAGGTTTGCTGTCAGTACGTGGCCGTGGGCGGAGGGAGTATAAATACAGAAAATGGCCGAACTCTTGTTTAAAACTACCTCGGAAACAAAGTATACCAAAATTACCCGCTAGGACGACTCTAACATTACACCCAGTTTCATGTAATTGTCATCACTACGCAGTTCACCACGAAGTTGTAAATATTGTGGAATTCCCGTATCTTGTAAGTACGTCAATTTTTGCGGGAGGAAAGCAGACAGTCCCATGTTTGTTTCGTATAATAACTCTCTTGTCCCTACAAGTTTCATTCAACCAATTAACTATAAAAATCTTTAGGGAAGCTTGCACTTACGTGCAAGGCTTGAATGGCGAAGCTGTTGTCGGTGATCATCGACGGGCACAGAGTTGTGTTTCAGTATCGTTGTGGTGTTGTGGTTGACGTCGGTGGTGTGGCATTTCAATGAACTTATGTTGAGCAAGGCCAGAGTGAGCTCGTAGTTTTGGCCGACGTTTTCGTACGCCGCTTTGCAAGCGCGACTTATCGTGTCTAGCGGATACTTTGCCCGCCGAGCCTCTCGACGTGCGGCCGTGCGAACTATCCGCGGCCGGACCATGTTGAGTCAATGATCACCTACAGCCGCTTCGGCATTCAAGTCGCGACTCTTTCGCGGTACACGGCGCATGCGCACGACGACACGAGGCCGAACGAACGAGGGGCGTACGCAAGGACGTGTCTTTCTCGTTCCGAGCAAGTGTTGCCACGATACAGCGAACGCTGGAGTATTTTGCAGCCATTGTTGGCCAATCTCCATAAGCGGGTATGCTTGGCTTGACGAACGCGCGCTCGAGGCACGCGGCGAACGCTGCAGCTTTTTTTTTTTTTATTGCCAATCTTCCTAAGTGGGTGTGCTTACTTTGACGAATGCGCGCTCGAGGCACGCGTGCACGAACGCTCGGCATTTCATTTGTATTTTAAGTGTGAATGCACTTCTTAAGCGAGCCTGAAGCGTCCGCCGCCGTCCGCATAGCAACAGCAGCGGGTGCGCGCGCTCCTCGTCTTCCTTGGCAACGGGGGGAGATGGGCGCGCGCTGCCTGGCCGCTGACATGGCACATACCCACGTGGGGGATTGGCCAGGAATCGGGCGTGAGAAGGGCTAATGCACCCGCTTAAAGGAGTACTGACACGAAATTTCAAAGATGGGCGCGCGCTGCCTGGCCGCTGACATGGCACATACCCACTTGGAAGATTGGCCAAGAATCGGGCGTGAGAAGGGCTAATGCACCTGCTTAAAGGAGTACTGACACGAAATTTCAAAGCTGAGATCCGCTCTAGCAATCAAGTACAACGACAACACAAATAGGTGTCTGTGAATAAATGCATCTTTCTTTCTTTGTAGTTGTGTGTGTGTGTGTGATCTCTCTTTCGCGAACATTACCGAACCGCGCAAATTCAACTCGTGCATTCGCACTTTCACATTCTTCCCCTCGGGGAAATGCGGGGAATTTTTTTTAACTACGGACACCAGGCACAAACGATTTGCTCAACGGCTTCGCTGTTGAGCAAATCGTTCCGAAATTACAAACGACGAGTTTTATTTCGTCCACTGCTTGGACTGCGCCAAGCTGTCCTGGTCATCTTTCTTGACATAGTGGTAGGGTACTGATTTTTTTTTCCACTGGCATCTGTGGCGTATGGGCTCAGCTCGAGCTGTGCCGGGATCCGTGCAAAAGCGGAAGAAAATGAAGAAGTTCAGTCACGATCCAGAAATCGGCATGATGTGACTTTCCGTTCTCGTTTCTCCTTAAAGCAGGCTCGATCGTCCTTCCATTCGAAGCGGGAACTATGGTGCGCTACTTCGTGCGGTTTGCAGATAAAACGGTTATTTGTGTCGTCTTCCGCGGTTTCGCGTCCGATGCGTTTGGGACCTGATACGGGGTACGAGCAGGACGTGAAGAACCCCCCAATTCCTCTTCTTGATTATTCCGAGGTCTTTGAAGGATGAAAACGTCTGCAAGGCTTTTTAATATCCAATCATGCCCAGGGCTGCGTTGAAAAAGCGCAGTTCAACCATCCCTCCAACTTCTACATATCCGAATTTCCATCCACAATCCTGCCGATCGCCCTGCAGTCGGCGTAGAGTAGTGACATGTTAAGAAAAACCGCGAACAATACTTCGACAAGGAAGAAGATAGGACGGAGCGCTACTAGCAACCTAAAAGTTTAATCGTGAACGCACATACGTATTGTAAGCGCAAGTGACTAACTCTGAGCGGCAAGCTTCCTTGATCGTTTTCCCTCCATTTATTTGCCATCAGGACATCGTCTTCGTCTTCTTACCTCGCCCGTTCATCATCAGCCCATCATCGCTTGGACGCGCAACGCTTGATTATCATCATCGGGGTTCGAAGTCCCTTCTCGGGTTCGGGCTGCTGCTTGTCGAATAAAGGGCCTTCTCGCCTTCAACCAAGCCTTCTCGCCGGAGCCTCTCAATCGAAGCCACACAATCAAAGCCACCGTCATCGCATAGTGTAAATTACAATCTACCAGGCGGCAAGATAGCGGGGGAAACAAAAAATTCCCCCGCATTTCCCCGAAGGGGAGTATGAGGAAGTGCGAAGCACGGGGTGATGCTATGAGGGGGAGTTTGTTGAAGTTTGGTGGCATTTTGCCCGTTAGTTACATTAACACCCCCTCGTGATCACGTTCGGCTTAACACGCCTCGTTTGTCCCTCTGCGGAAATCTTGGTGAATTAACGTGTATGTTCGAGAGGAGGAGCGCACCGCACCGCAGCGCACCGCAGCTGCGAAGCGCCGACCGGAGTGAAGGGAGAGGAGGCGCAGTCACGTGAGAGAATGCAGAACTAGCGGGTTTGTAGTATCACGTGTACACCACGCAGTTATCAAGCCGCTATAACGCCGCTGAGTCGCCAACGCACGCCGCTGACGACGTAGTTTGAATGCGTTAAAGATATAAGGCGCGTTAATAACACTGATATCAACGTCGCGTCCGTGGCTTAGTCGGTAGAGCGTCGCGCTGCGGCCGCAAAATCCGCAGATCGAAACCTGGCGCCGGATGCTGTTTTTTTTTTATATAGTGTAGTGGCCTGGCTGGCGCGCCGAGAGAGGGTGTTGCGAGCTGGAGAGTAGTAAAGGGGCTTTAGGAGAGTATGCGAGGGGGGAGAGGAGGCGCTATGCGAGCGCCCTCACGCGTCGGAAATCTCCCCCCGTTGCTAAGGAAGACGAAGAGCGCGCGCACCCTCAGCTGTTGCTATGCGGACGGCGGAAGGTTCGGGGTCGCTTATAAAGTGCATTCGCACTTAAAAAAACACTGTATATAATCACACAACAAGTACGAAAATACAGAAACAAACGACAGCGTACGCTCCATCAGCTTTTTCACAACAAGGCAAATTCAGTGTCTGATAACATGACGGACAGTTGACTTACACATATATCTGCTTCTTTCTCAATGAAAAACGCTTCCATAACCTCTCTTGCGGCGCGCTTTTTATGGTTGTAAAGAATGAGCATCTGTGGCAGCTCCGGACGGCACGTGCAGTACCGGTGGTTGTGATTGGGCTTATCATCACTGCGCGTGTTCGCCAACTCCGGACGGCCCGTGCACTCTCTGCAATGCAAGGCTGAATGCGAACGTAGTACCCCTTTCAATGAGCTCTGATGTTCGCGAAGGCGAACGTTAAGGCAGCGACCAGCCTCTCCTATCTATTTCTTACCACACTTGAGAGGGATGCTGCAAACAACGTATTTATGGCAACCTACAAATTTTATACCTTGTTTTATTCCTCACCACTCTCCTCGTGGTTAAGCCCCTTTCCTGTCAGCGTCGCCCTTGGGTTTGATTCCGGCACTGCCATGATTTAGTTCGATTACAGCGCGAACGGGGTTTTGGCACCATCCGTTGCTCATAACACCGGGTTTTCCGCCGCATGGAGCACATAATGATTTCGCATTAAAACGGCACTCTCCTACAAGTAATCGAACCGAACACAACTCGCTCAGGAGTGCAATGTTTCCGCCTGGTCCAGTAGGCAGGTGCCTCCATTGAGAACTCCGAGACGACGGCCGTTACCGACCCGGAACAAGAGGATGCTAAGTTGGCCAAACTGGTAGGAATTAGTGTTAGTTCAGCAGGGCAAGTTAGACGAGGACAAACACGAGCGCCGACTGTCCGCTCAGATCATGATCATGATTGCGATGGCGATGGTAACTACGGCAACAATGATGATTAAGAAAGTTATGGTGGTAGTGATGATGATGATGATGATGATCATGATGATTATTATTATGATGATGATGATGTCATATAAGTGGTCTGCCACTAAGTTGATAGTCAGTGCCCGTGTTGTCGTCTTCGCTTGTCCCCGCTGAACTTGCGCTGTTGAACCAAAAACGACCAGAAACGTTATTTCGTCTCCTCACCGCCCTTTGCAGGACGCTATAGCCGTTCCTTTTCCATCGGCCAAGTAAACGTATTGGTTTAGCCCCGGAGCGTTCCGCTTCTTGGCTAGGCACCCAGCAACTCGTGGGTCAAGAAGCCTCTCCCGCATTTTCGGCACCTCTTACAGAAAGGCCTAAAGATAGCGCGCGTCATTCAAATAAATCGTTCTACGTGGGCAGCTGGTTTACGTACGGCGCAGGCGGTCTTTTTTGGCGTCCCGATAATTGGCCGATCGGGTGGGCCGCCCAACTGTGATTGCTATCTTTTCGTATTGGCGGCCGCTCTCGGCTGCTTTTGCCCGAAGAAAGATAAAGAGACGCATGGTAAGTCAAGGGTGTTAGGCTGCGTTCGTGTAGTGCATGTACGTCTTTACTTCAAGATATATCAGACCCGAAATGTAGGGCGTTTGGGACTCTGCCAGATTCGCAAGTCATTTCCCATGCGTGGGCACTACACGTAAAAATGGGCTGAATCCAGGCGGTGCGTCACAGCCCCTAATCCAAATGGGAATACGGCTACAGAGTACTTCGAAAACTACCGATTTATCATTAACGAGCGCAGCTGTTGAACGCAATAGTGGTCAAAGTGTCACTTAACTTTATTTTGGGCGTCGTAAGCACTGGTGCAAACCATGGGCATTGAAGAGCGCCACAGTGGAGGGCCCCGAATTCGTTCAGACCGCGTGTGGATCATGAACGTGCGCCGAAATGTCGACACGCCTGCGGTCGGGTTAAGTGCAGCAGTGTCGGCCAATCAAGCGTTTGAGTTGTGTGTTAGAAATTGAATTTTCTTTTTGTGACAGAGATTTCAGCAGCTCCAGTTCCGAGACTCGTGCGCAATCGGTGAAGTGACTAGCTCTGTCCGTACAACATCGTTTTCTGAAGAACCATCATAACATCCTCATTTTCCCGCATTAGGAGAAGTAATCCTCCTAATAGAATAGAAGTCCCCATCACTTTTGCTTCAATTAAATCAATCTGCTCTCAACATAGTAGAAATGAAGCGGTATAAAATGTTTCGAGGACATACAAAATTTTGGACATACCGATGTTACACTAGGATCGAATCAACATCGGTGACATGGCTGTTATATGAGCTCACTTATCCCATGCTCCCCTCCTATCGACAGCGATCAAACACAAGGTCTCCTTCGTAAACAACACGGTGTTGTTAATGATCTTTTTTCAAGATCCCAATCAAAAGTAGTGTCTTGATACTTGAGAATCTATAAGGTGTGCCTTAAGGTCGCACGCTTGCTGTGATGCTATTTAGCTGCGCACGCACACGCAATGCAGTCTCCGCTGCTGCTACGGGCAATAAGGAGCCGGCGCAGGTGCGTCGAAACGCTTCAGTGCGTTCCGGCGCTAGGAGAATCGCCGGAACAGATCTGGTAACGTTGGTTGCCGCTGTTTCTACGGTTCACGTGACGTGACGTCACAGCCCAGGTGACTTCACAAAATCACCAACTTGCTCTTGGCGGATTTTCGCGTCGTATCTGGCCAACGAGAGAAAAACACCCGCGCCACGCGAGGAATTCCTGTTGATGGCGCACGTAGGTACAGGACAGGATGTTCCGAAAATTTATCTCTTAACAACTTGTCGCTGTAAAATTCATGGCATAATTTACACCGGCACCAATGAGACGAGGAAGGCAACACCATGCGTGCAGCGTGACTTCGGCATCAACTTCCCACGAATGTCGAATCGCTGTCTCATTGAAAGCTTAAGAGAAAGGTGAGTCGGTTTGGAGAAACCGTATTCTGCTTGTTTTAACTAGCGTGAAAGTAAACTTCTCGCGTATTACAACGCGGAGTGTCGAAGGCTCGTATTCTATTCTAAGGTTACCGGTTACTCGTAGGCTGGAGATGTCGGTTCGTGGATAATCAAGCATGCATAGTAATAATCTGCAACGTTATGGGAACAAAGTGTGCTAGGACGACCCGTCCCCTGCTGCGTTGTTGTTCGGACGAAGTTGTCATTAAATTGGAGCACGCAATTGTCAAGGTGGTTTATTCCCATTCGCTGCAAGTAAATGTAAGTTTCAGTGCCGCTCACAGCGAGTTGTTTTCGGCTGTGCGTTAGGTGATTGATGCGTGGCGTTTGTCTCCTCTTACCCTGTCTGTCTTGAATGGAATATGTTTAACCAAGAGTCCCTCGATCAGCTTCCTTAACTACGAAACCAGTAACTTACGGGTCTCTAACCACTCCACACGTCCTCACGTAGCGCACGTTCTCGGCGCACTGACCACCACCGAGACCCAGAAGTAGGCTTCAAATTCGCTTTAATGAAGGCTCCCATGCCACCCGTCGTGATTCCCACTTCAACAGCGAGCACTTCCTCGCTGATTAATATCGGCGAATCTCAAAGCATCGTCACCCCATTCACTTACACTGTGGGAAGTTGCGCCGGCGCACGCGCCCATCCCGCACGCATGCAGGTGGTGGCCCTCTTTAAAAGCAGCCGCGCTCCTCTCTAAGTGAAGACACCCAACCTCACGCAGGCGGTGAGCGAGTGCACGCTACCGATACTATTCTAGTTCACTTTACTCTCAGCGCACGCTTCTTTTTCCGCTTCGTCCACGCGTGTGTGCACCGCGCCTAGCGCGAAAAGAAGAAAAGAAAGCCAGTGTCCAGTGGGATGGGCGTCAATGGACCGGTTCTTCCCTTCCTGGGCTCCCTCATCATCGCCGCTCACGAGCGGGAACCGACGTCGTGCGTGCGGGCCACTGTGTGCAAGCGGCGGCCGCGAGGACTATCCATAGAGCGGGCGCCGAAGTGTGGACTTGCGTAGCGAACGCCGCGCGGCGAAGTTGCCGCGGCAGGTCTTGTGTCTACGCCCTCAGGAGGGGGGGTCTGTGGAAGCCGGAGCGCGGTGCGCGCTGTAACTCGCTCCGCACAATTCAAACAGTTAATGACAACGTTCAGTTGGAACAGGATGTAGCACTCGGGCTTCCGTGTGTACTTGGCTGGCTGTCGGCGCCGGCCCTCCACGTAGCACACCCGTGTGGGCAGGTTCTTGTTGTCCGACGAGAAGTCTGTGCATGGATGGGAACAGCCTTGCGGGCTGATAGTGTTTCTAGTTTGAGCCAGTTTGCAGATCTCCATGCCAACTGTGTTACTGTAGTAAGGTGGTGGAATGTAGATACGTCAGTTTAAGCGGGCAGATGCGCTCCTCACCACGATCGGGGGAGTCGCCAAAGATCGTTGTTATTTGCAGTAACGAACTTCATTTCGTATCCTTAACGGATCTTCAACAAACTTCAGGTGAAAGAAATCATACGCTTTCAACATTTTCTGGTAAAAGTGGAAGTCAGCGAAGACACGTTTAAATGCACCTTGTTCATATATGTGAAGCATTGCATGATTTTTTTTTTATCCTAGTATCCGTCCTTTTCCGAGAAAACAGTCAAGGGGCGCCATTATTCCAAGGGCTGTTCGAGCGCAAATTGAAGTGATAATTGGCAGAATTCTGATACCGGCTTAAGAACATATAATGACTTCCTCAATGGCTACCCCAGTATGTAGCTCACAACACAGCGACGGCATTTGATTCAAGGAAGCGCGTCTTGCATAATTATGGGCGTTGGACTCGCCATTAAGAGACCCGCCTTAGAATCAGTTGCGCCTTGAAGAGAGGCTATTCGTTTGCGGTCCTGTGTTTGAATGTGGCGCTGACGTAGATTAGTGCTGGCTGCTGTTTCAAGCAACTGCAGTGGTGCGACCACTCAGGGGTATTCTTGCGGCCGGTATTATTTGTCGTAGCAGGCCCGCAAACGTATTGAAGAACAAATACAATTACCCAATTAGCTTCACTGAAAAAGTCAAGCCTAGACAAAAAAATTACACCATCTTCCCGTGGGGAACCCTGACGAGGATGCGAAACATCATGGGGGTTCCGTGTGGTTCCATTGTGTTGCCGTTATGTTGAGTGATCAGGTGTTTAGTAGCGCCAGAGGGAATTCCGCGTCCGGGTCCACACCGGTGGAAAAGGCACGCAAGTACTGTTGCGTTATGGTGACTAGGGGGTGGTTCTCGAGGCGCCGAAACTCGTCCATGATGTTCTTGTCGATGTTGTCGTCTATGTGGTAGAATCGGTAGTCTCCGTCAGCGAAGGTGAGGTGAAGGTTGTTGGTTGGTTGGTTGGTTGGTTGCCTCCCACCATGGCACATACCCACGCGGGGGATTGGCCAAGAAGTTTTATGCCTAATGAGGATGTGACCTATTGTTGACGTTGGAACACCGGCTGGGAGCAACGTACACGCCCTCCTCTTCGCAGCTTTGTCTTCTTCTTCTTCTTCTTCTTCAGGGGTTCCCCTACGGGAAGATGACGACGGTGGTTCAACGCGAAGCTATCTCGTGATGGATTCTTTGGTTGGCCAATCTCTAGGGGCATCCTGCCACAGTCATCATCAGAGGCGCTGCGGACGGGGCACGGACGCGGGACATTCCTCCGAGCAAGAGATGCTGCGCATCTAAAAATTCACCCCAGAAGTTCCCCAGAAATGCACCCGCGAAGTTAAAGGTTCCGAACAATCAGGGGTTTGCCCGCAATTTTGAATAACCTTTTCTTCACGGCAGTAGCTATTGCGACATTAAATTGATGACGATGATAGCAGTGGTGTTTATAGACCATTTCATCCGTTATTCTTTAATATGATCAGGTCATGCTCTGGGCTGTGTTGCGCATGCGCTGTTAGATGATCCTGTCGACTGCGCCAATCCATAAATCCGCTAGCACAGCCCACTGGTGAAATGGTTGCTGCAGGACGAAGAAATTAAAAAGGTCTATAGTAGTATGGTGGAAATTTGGACGAGTCGGGGAATCATAAGTAGTATCAAGAACGGTGCGAAGGCGCGACCTTAGGCCGAATAATGGCACAAACAATTCGGTTTTCATTATTTTGTGGTCTTTGCTCTGCTTCTGCGTTGATTACACAAGGGTTTCACATTATTCGACATCGTCGAGCTCAGCTAGACTGCATGAAAACATTTTTTCACGCCATGGCTGACGTAGCCTAATTGTTTCTGAGTAACCTGAAACGTAACATGGACGTGAAATGTAAAGAGAACAGGAACCCTCTGTCGGTGCACAGCAGCGCCAATTTTCCCGTCAATGGAAAGGGCGCATGCGCACTCGAATCCATTCGCAGTCTTTTATGCGAATTCTGTTAGACCGCAAGGGATGGTTTCATCATGTTTCTCTAGCACACATAGACTCTAAACGCGACTGTTTCCGTATTAGAGAAAAACACAGCAAGGGTAGGGTATTTCTTCTAAGGCGTAGAAAAACAAATTCTCGGACGCTTCCACCGTAAAGCAGAGTGACACCGACGAATTAATCAATTGAGATAGCGTGGGCTTAATCCCGTAAAAAGCAGTATTTTGTAGCACTGCTGTTCGACCGCTGGAAATCCCCCAGTTGCGTTCAACAGACATACATCGCTGCTTCTCAGCGTGGCCGTTTCGTCAGTCATCAGAATACAGCACGTAAAGAATGGCTTGAAAGAATAAATTTGGAAAAGCTCCCAAGCGGGAATTGTGGAATAAATGCGCGAGCGACGCATGCCATACGCCGAGCACGCTGAAAGTCGGCGTGTATAGTACACACAAATGCATGGAAGACATGTTTTTGTGGGTAATGTAAGGAGTCTGATATCGACGCAGTAAGGCCACAGGACCTTTTATTAAATAGATGTATGAAACACCCCATATCCCCATAAAGCAGAGTATACCCCTCCTCTTATAATCCGCTTCCCTGAATCATTACTATGTGCATGCAAATGCGTTGCTGAGGAAACTTGCAATTGGGGGGACGACATGAAGAGACGAAGACATGAAAATATGAGGGTCCTATCCCCATTTATTAAATACCTGCACAAATCTACACGTATACGTATACAGCGGCGCTATGTAACGAACCCGTCTAAAGTCACCTTGACTAGTGCACACGAATTCATTTACAGGAAGACTTTTAAGGGCAGTATAGGAGGTCTTGTACTTAAATATGAAGGCCGTATGATCTGTTATACCTTCTTAGGCTGTGCTACAGACGTACGGACATCTTAAAGTTAATTTGTAAGTGTTACAGACGTACGTACGGACGGACGGGTTTGTCCGTTGAGTGCAATTAGACATGCTCAATTCGTTAAAGAAAGAAGAGATCTCGGATGCTTCAATTTAAGTTTCCTCCGAAGCACCGCCGATTACTTAACCATACGCGCACATGCGCACTCAAATCCGCCAGCAGCTTTTCACAACACCCCTCCCGTTCGACCGCTGGGAATTTTCATTGCAACCCGCACAAACCCAGTGCCTCCCAACGAGGCAGCGAGGAAGACAAGACGACGCGAGGCGGGTATTCCCTCGATACTCCCGGAAAGAAAAACACAAAAAGAGGTCGGTCTCCGAGCTGAGACGTTCATCGCGGGCAGGCCTGGTCTCTCGTCGTGCTCTGGTCCGTCGGCGCTTTGTGGCCGCCCGTTCCCCGCACAGCCTCGGGGTGACCTTGTCGTCACCGGCGACGACGCCACGCCGCGAAGACGCTCGCCGCTGATCGAGAAAACGTGAGAACCGCCCCACTGAAGCCATTCCTCTCGAGGCCGCGTCTCGGGCAAAACTCGCGCGGGGGCCTCGCCTCGAGACGGGCAAACAAGACAGAAAGAATTCAATGAGCCCCGACGGGGGAAAAAAATGGTAAGGTATGAGCTCGCGCAAGTGTGTGAACTTTGCGATAGAAAGATTTCGATCGGCGCGGCCTGCTCTGGCAGGCGTCACCATCAGCAACGCACTCATCCGAGACGACCGTTATTATAACGGTTATAACGGTCACCCTCTTCAACGGTCGGTCGGTCTCTTCCGGTTTTGGGGAAAGGATGGGGGGCCCCCCGTTATGGCGTTGTCCTGTTTACTGGTTTTGCCACTTCCGGCCCGTTTGGATTCTTTTCCTTATCGGCATCAAGAGGACTCGGTATCACGTCCGGCCGATTTTATTGACTCCGTTTTTCGGCCGAAGCAGGCACAGCAAGGTCGTCAACAAAGTGGTTCGCCTCACACGAGAATAACGGGGCTTTGAATCGGCGTTTAGATGTACGGAAGATGACTTCGTGAGATCAGTACACGTGAGTTGGTGGGGCCAATTCGAGGCCACGGCCATCCCGTACAAGGCGAAAAAAAATCGCCAGGTGTTCGCAGCGGTTGGTCTGTTGAAGAAGCATAGCTGAGTTGAATTTTTTTTTTGTAGTATCGTCGATAAATCCGCCTTATCTTCAGCACAAATCGAGATTTAACGCACTAATTCTCGTAGGTGTACCATCCACACCCTCTGTCCAGATTTTTGTTTTCTAAGCCATGGCTCCTCCTTTCTCGCTGCGCATGATTTTGAACCATAATACTGAAACGATTTCCTTTCTGCTACTTTATATTTTCCTCGGAAAGGTATCAAAGAGGGATGACTAAAAGCTGGGATTCATTCTATACTACGAACATGGATGACCAGCGAAGCTGTGTAAAAACCGCATCATACATGGTTACACAACCTACGCGCATCTATTTTTTTTTTTTTCAACATTTGGTAATGGTGACGACTAGGGCTTTGCAAGTACAGCAGAATCTCGATAAACGGAAATAGCTTAAACGGAATTGCCGCTTAAACGGAACAATTGCCTGGAATTTGGTTGGTTTTGTATTCAGATAACGTAAAAAAACTCTCGGTAATCGGAACTAAAATTTCCGCATCACCGTGTAAACGGAACCAGAAATGGAACTTCTTGTGAAATCCACTGGCATGAGAATCAGATTTATACGGTTCCGGCTATTTCGTTCTTGTTTTTTTTTTTCTTCCTCCATGCTTTTTTAGCCTTGTTGGCCTCGTAAGCCTCGTCTCGTAAGTGGTTAGCCGTGTTAGCACGATGAATGCAACATCGCAGTTCTTGTCCCAGTCGTTCGGTCTCGATTCACGACCCTGAGGTTACAGGGCTTAGCTCCTGCCGTCTTGTCCGTGCCATCGTGGTGCTTTTCGCGCTTCATTACCGCATTACCGTCTTCTAAATTGGGTGGCTCGTAAGTACTCGCGAAGTTGAGGACTCTAGCCTCCGTGAAGATGCAGTTGTAAGGACTCAAACAAAAATAATTGATGCACTTTATAGTGCACAGCGACTCATTCTTGCCAGATCAACTTTGTAAGTGCTGTGCCTAAACCTCTTGTAGCTTTCTTGCTTTCTGGAAAAATATCAGCTGCGTTCGCCTTCTAGAGCTTATAGTTCCATGGAATGGTACTAAGAGTGTGTACGCACATAAATTCGCACTCTCACACATCTCTCTCAGTAAACGGAACTCCTGTTAAACGGAACTAATTTTTTCGGTCCCTTGAAGTTCCGTTTATCGAGAGTCTACTGTACTTGATGAAAAATGAAAGAATTTAAGTTTTTCTTTTTTTCAATCAGACAAACATCGGGCTGTACGTTTCGACACCGTGGAAGTGCATGTATTTACAGCAGACACGCATTCAACAACGTTTGCAAATTCACTGTGAAGTACCTCATATAAAACGTAAATGCATGTATGTATAAATCCGTATTGAGAAAAGGGGTGGCGCAACTCAGAGTAATAATAAAGTCGTCTTAACGGCCAATTATCGTATAATTTTTGTTGGGAAAGTTTCCATAAAGCAAGAATTACAGCCGCTTTCTATAACCATGCTCCTACGGAACACGGTGATGTAATTACAGCAGAAGGGAATTCTATAACGTTTGCAACTTTTCTGTCAACTGACTAAGTATGATACGTAAATGAAGCTCGGTGCACTGGTAGAGTCATCTTAGTGGCCAATAGTGATGTAATTTGCGGAGCGGAAAGTTTTCATAAAGCAAGTTACAGTCGTTTTCTGCTCAGAATTTGCGATAAAGTTGGTTTTGGCGCAAGGCGTTCTTGCTCGCGCACAGGAAATAAAACTGTGATTGGTTCCTCTGTGACAGGATTCGGTAAAACCCGAAAGTGAAATGCGCTGCGAAATCTGCAGCAAGAGGAGCATGATTTGTGGGTCGGCGACTGTCTTGTCAGTGTGCTTGGTGAGCTCCGTCCTGCTGGCGGGTCGCTCCATGGCGTGTAGGGCAGATGGTTGCGTTGCGACGAGCTCAGCTTACGGTACGCGAGAGGCAGAGATCGTAGCAGCTTGGACCGTGAACGCGCGAACGCATTCCGCTTCCCGTTGGCGTTATTCTTCGCACCAAATCAGTCACGTTCGTGGCTTTCGCCCGTTGGCGTCATGGCCTTTTTTGCGGCGCGTAATGCAAGTTTTCTTCCACGGGGCCATCGCACTGAGAAACGACGCAGCTTGAGCCGCCAGATCAAGGCGCCAACTGTCGGCGATGGTTAGCGTCATGATGAACTACTTCGCCTTTCCTCTCCTAGACGGCAGCCCCATCCACGTCACTGAAGCTTTTTCTGCCGTTTCTCCTGTGTTCGTTGTACTGGCGTCATTTCCGTAACGGATATGACGTCAGTGAAATCTTGGTGTATCCCGGCATAAAAAAGCCTTCGTGTTAAAATGCACTGAACCCTAGCTATACAAAATATCACTATAAAGCAAACTTTGGATACTTGTTTGCACAACGTCCAGCATTCAATACAGGAGGTAGAGTACAGTACACCAGCTTATTTATCTTGCCTGCGCCCTTTTCCTTTTCCAAACCTTCCTCGAAGCCAAGTCCAGAGCTTACGATAGCATACTTTGTAATAGGTTATGAAAAATATAAAAATATAAAACTTCGCTCTTTGTTCGCTGCTATTAAACTTTCATCAGTTTCTTCCATTACTGGACCCAGTGACCGTCATTGTAACTACGGGTTGAACCATGCACTGCGTAACTTCATGTACTGTTGAAAGATGGTCGATAAAATAATACCCCGGCTGCACTAGGGTCCGAATGTCCTTTCAACCAAATGTCATTTCACTCAAATGGGGGGCTTCGAATGCCATTCGGAATCCCCCGTGCTCCACTACGATTTCGACGGCATTTGATAGTTTTAACAATCGCTCTCCGTGCTGCGAGGCGCTTCTGCTGTGTAATTTTGTTTTTACGCAGTAATGCGGCATTAAAATTTAGCAGCAGTCTTTGGCATTAAGATGATATCAAATTATAAATATCGTAAGCTTTGGCACGGTTTTTGCCTAATTCTGAATGGCAATCGAGATTTTTTGTCCTGTTTTGTGCTGTCTCGCCAGACTGGTGTGTCATTTGCTCCCACCAGTGCTGAAAATACGGGATCATTACATCTTGATATCATGATTTAAGCAAATGAGGAGTAAACAGTTTCACAATTAAGAAGACTTTGTTTGCTTTAAGTACAGCAGTATTGTATTTGTTTATGCTGACTTGGAACGCTGTGCGCTAGAGTGCTAGAAATGGCATTTGAGCGCCCCATATGTCTCTCTGGGTGCTCATTGGTCTCGAATGTCATTTGAGCTGAATGGCATTTCAAAAGCCAGTGGAGCAGCGCAACTTCGCATTTGAGTCAAATGATATTTGGTTCAGATGACATTCGCACGCTAGTATAGCAGGGGTATAACTTAGAGCTTTCTATTACAACAGAAAGCAAGTACGCCTCTAGGTTTTCAGATAAAGTACGCTACTGGTGGTGAACGCAGAACGGAAATGGATGCTTCCGAGCTGTGGTATAATTATGACACTCTGTACGGTTATTTCTAACCGGTTAAACAAATGGTTTGTAAAGCTTGTTGTCTATATTATACGTGTTAGCAGCTTTTTTTTAAGGGCGAAGCCCTTTAGGAACTCGCAATGTCCGTGCCGATGTCTGCCGATGTCCGTGCGCAAGGGGCTTTACGTGCGCACAGCATTGTACGCCATCTATCGAGAGCGGCGCACACTGATGATGATTGACAATGATTGGTATTAGTTTCCCCTTTGTAGCGGCGTGATGACAAGTCATCTTACCAAAAAGGACTAATATACCTATGTTTTATACTCTTGGTTTAACACTAGCGCTGCTTAGTGCTGGCACAAGAAGCTTATTAGGCACAAAATACTTTTTTTTTCTGTTACAGGTGGTAACTGTCCTAGGCAACATTCCCCTCTCTGATTTTCGCCCACCAGCATTCTAATCTTCTTGATGATGATGATGATGATGATATTGCGGTCGTACCCTTTGCAGCGGGCGGGTGAGAGGTCTCGACCCTAACCAAAAAAAAAAAAGTTTAGCACTACGCACGCACTCTATATACAAGAGCTCAGGACCCGTGAAGGCCCAGTGGCCGAAGAACCCGAACCCACCGTCCTAGTCCCACGCCACACTACGACCCATACTACTGTGTGCCAAGGGTCGCCCTCTTCCACATTTCAAGGCGGCACTTTGTCCGCGCCACAGCGCGCATGTCCACTGAGCCACCCTCCTCAAACCCAAGAGCAACATGCAGAGGAGTGTTGCCATCGCTCCCCACGCCCTTGCGGTCTGGTCCAAGCTGATCACACTGGAGGACCACATGTTCCATCGTTTCCTCCTCATGCACACACGCACGACACAGGACATCCTCCACCGAATCGTCCAGCCTCTTCTGTCGAACTCGCGTACGAAGTGCCCCCGCTCGAGCCTCAAAAAGGAGCGTGCTGCCCAGGCTGTTGTCATACAGCCGGACCGAGCTGATCGCACGTTTGTGGGCTCTGTAGAGGGCCAAAGAAGATTTTTCGGAGCAGCTGCGGCGCCACTCCTCCTCTTCTGCCGCACAAACTCGCAGCCGCACTTCTCGTGTCCACAAGGTTGCCGAGTTCGCCTCGACAGGCTTTCGGGAGAGTCCATACTTTTGTTCCAGCCTGTACATTCGACGCGTCCACTTGGTGCGCAGGCACGTCGCCGACAGGTACTCGAAGACTCGGCGCGCCCAGCGTTCACGGCTCATAAAAAGCAGGCGGCCCTTATAGACAAGCTTGCTGGAAGCTTCCCTCGCTTCAAACGAGGACCACCCCGCATCGCCCTGCACAGCTTCGTTGGCTACGGTGCCATGACAGCCGACTGCCGTGCGGCCCACCTCACGCTGGCGTCGCTCCAGCCATTCCCTAGTCTCCGATGACAGGCAGACCACGGCGTTGGCAAACGTCAGGGCTGGTACATGGACGAGCTTCCCCAACTCGCGTACCATAGTGAAGCGGTTGCAGCCCCACAGCACCCGGCGTCTGAGGATCCCTTGGGCTCGCAGTGCTGATTGCCGGAGCTTCTCCTCCTGCTCACTGTACAGGTTCTCGTCCATTCCCAGCCACACACCCAGGTACTTGTATGATGCTTGAGTGGTGAGGGGTTTTCCGGCCAGTGAGAGCGTACTGTTTGCGTTTTGTCCACCAGCAAGGCGGACAACTGCAGTCTTCTTGGAGTTTAACCGTAGGCCCAGCTTTGTGACCTCGGCATGGCAGATGTCCAGCAGCACTTGGAGCTCTGATGAGCTTTCTGCCATAACGACCAAGTCATCTGCGAAGGCCAGACCCGGAAGTCTGCAGCTGTCATCTATGCCCCTGGTGCTAAACCTTAGGCCAAAGTCTAAGCCTGATTTTAGCAGCTCCCGCTCAATGTCAGCTGCATACAGTATGTACAACAGTGGTGAAAGTGGACACCCCTGCCGGAGTCCCTTGGCCACTGGGATCCGTGCAGACTGCACGCCACCAAACTTCACCACCACTGAATTTCCCTCGTACAAGCGTTGTATGGTGTCCAGTATGGCCCCTGGGATACCCATACGTGCCAGACGCTTGAAGAGAAGGGCATGGGGTACCGAGTCGTATGCTTTCTCCACATCTAAGAAGCAACACAACAGGGAGCGTCCTTCCTTCCTGGCTATTGCTGTACACTGAGTGAGCACAAAGAAGTTGTCGTCCAGTCTGCGCCCCCGACGAAATCCGTTCTGCAACTCTGTCAAGAGGTTGTGTGCCTCGACCCACCCGCTCAGCCAGTCCTTAAGGATGCTCGCGAACAGGCGGTACACAACACTAGTGACGGTGAGTGGCCGGTGGTCGCCCAGGTGTGCAGGGTTGCCACCCTGTTTCGGGACGAGGGTGATCCTGCCCAAACGCCAGTCCTCTGGGATTGGAGCTCCCTCAATGATGCCTGTGAACAGGTCTGCCAACTGCTCTCTTGCAACAGGCCCGAGATTTTTTAGCAGCCGGGCTGAGAGACTGTCTAGGCCCATGGCTGTTCGAGCCCGCAGCTGTGCTAAGGCCCGGTCCACCGACAACCCTGAGAAGGCATAATGTGTGCTCTCCTCCCTTGACCTGGCCGAGGTCGAGTCAGGTGGTATGTCCTCTTTCTGCCCACCACACAGGTCAGCTGAAGGATCGGGGTCCTGAAATACACGAGTGAAGTGCTCGGTGAGGTGCTCCTTCAGGTTGACGATAGAGCGTCCAGATGCCACATCCCGAAGCTGGCACGGAGGGGGGGCTGGCCTGTCCAATGACGTGACATACCTCCAGAACCTCTGGGCGGTGGATTTGCCATCCGAGTGTAGTGACCGAAAGAGGCTCATGTTGTGCTCGGCAAACTTCGCCTGCACCAATGCTTGCACCTTGCGTTTCAGCTCAATGTATTGAGCCCACATAGCTGGGACCGCCTCGGCACACCCAGTCTTGATGGCAAGCCGGTGAGCTCGGTTTGCACTACGGCGCTCTTTCCATGCCGTCTCCACCTCCTCATCCCACCATGGGTTCTTCCTGGCCTCGTCCGACCTTCTGTACTGCACCATGTGACGCTCAATGACCTCCCTTAAGGCCTGTACAAAGTTTTCGTAAGATGTAGCTGCATGCCTGCGTGGGCTAACCTCAAAATCTTCACAGACCTTCCCCACTGCAGCTCTGGGCAGGTACTTGCCTCTGTCCTTCCGCTGTGGGTTTCTTTTCCGGAACCCTGCAGCCCCAAACTGCAGGCACAGGCGGGTATGGTCGCTCCCCACACTCCTTAAGCCCTCCTCATCTACCGTGCACATCCTACAGGCACTGTCCAGACAGTGAGATCAGTGCATAGTCGATGGTGGTGGCGCTTCCTCGTGCACACCAGGTGACTTGGCCCACACACCGCTGATCAAGGTTAAGAATGCTGAGCTGCATGTCCTCTGCCAACCCTAACACCAGCCTCCCGTTAAAGTCAGTGTGGCCGTCTAATTCACTGAGGTGCCCGTTGAAGTCACCAAGGATGATGAGTTCCCTGTCCGTTGCCCACTGGCGGGCATCCCTGCGAACGCACTCCAGCGACTGCACGTTTTCAACACGGTGCTTGGTGTTCACTGCCAGGTACACCACACACACTGCCACTGGGATGCCCCTCAAGTCCCCAAACACCCACAGGTGACCACTGCATGCAACATCTTGGCGTCGCCACTGCAGGTCCCGCCGCCACAGGAAGCCTATCCCACCACCCTTGCGCTCCTGACCGGCTCTGTTGCATCCCGCCCAACACCAGTCGGAGTGAGCAGGTGGCTCCTCCAGCTCACGGAGGTGCGTCTCCGCCACCGCAAACAGGGAGATGTCATCTTCTCGCAGTGTGCGGTAGAGCTCAGTCCATTTGAGCTCGCGTCCACCCCCGTTAAGGTTCAGGAACCCCACCTTGATACCATCCTGCCCACGTTGGTGGCCGCGCGGCCACCAACGCGGCCACCAACTTTTTAGACCATGCACGCGCCATCTGGGGAGAGCGCCGGTAACTGCAGTAGCAAAGAGCGCGAATTTATAAGGGTACAAAACGCAAAAATAAGGCAAAAACCCTAAACTATCTAACGATAATTCCCGGAAAAAGACGCAGTGAACGGTGCCGAGGGTGCAAAGTACTGGGACGCGAATTGTCTTTTGTGTGGCGCTTGTCACTTACAGTGCATTTACTGCACCTTAAAACCTTTTAAAACTCAGAGTGCATCAGCACGCACGGACGATGACATTCATCACACAAGCAATACACAACTTGCGTCCCAGTGCTTCGCACCCTCGGCATGTTTACGGCGTGAAGATGTGTGATTTTTTTTTTACGCTTCACACGTGGTACTCCGTAATTATAGTGCACGCAACCTTCGTCGTGAGTCGTCAACAAATGGCGTAAATAAATATCGACGCAAAATAAATGTCCCCGGTATTTGCCGTGCAAATACCGGGCCCATGGGAAGCGATAGCATTTCTTCAGGGCGACCAAATGTTTTTCCTCATAACGCCTTCAAAATAGCTGCCACCCCGGACTGAATCGAGATTGTTTGCGTCTTCTGTTAAGAACGAGTCCTATAGGTGTGGTGCCACTTTTAAAGCGAAGCTTCAGTGTCCTCACTGATGCTGTTCTACTCCAATGCGTACTGCAGGAGAGCCAACCTTCTCTGACAATGACGCTGAATGATCGTGGGTGAAGTGAAAGAAAAAAAAATGGCAGCATCTCCACTCCGTGAATGATGGCGAGGGTGCGGAGTACGGGGACTCGAAATGACATCCAAGTTGCGCCCCGAGTGAGATCCGATTTGCGCCCCGACCGTCATTCGATTTGAGCCGTGAGTTGCACCTTCATTATTCCCTAAACGAAACTGCAACTCGCGGCTCAAATTGAATTTCGCTTGATTTTCGCTCGATGGTGGTGTGCGCACGGATGGACGCGGACGGGCATTGGGAGGTCCTCCTAAGGTACTCCGCACCGTTGCAGGCGAGGGAGTAACCCGTTTGACTCCGGCGGCCGCTTTTCTGATGGAGGCGAAAAGCAAAAACGCCCGTGTGTACGATATTTCGGCGCACGTTAAAGATCCCCGGGTGGTCAAAATTAATCCGGAGCCCTCCACTACGGCGCGCCTCATCGCCTTCGTTGCGTCGGCGCGTTAAACCCAACAATCAATCAACCCGTTTGACTCTCGGGTACCTAACTCACGGTCGTAGCCCAATGGGTACGACGACTGACACTAACTCTGTGTGGTCTACCAGACACAGGCTCGAATCGTGCCGGTGCCTGTGTGATTTTTTGCGATTGTTAATGCTATGCGCACGGACGCGGACGGACATTGTGCGGTCCTAAGGTACTCCGCACCTAAAAACGCTTCCCGTGGTCCAAATCGTACCCGGGTCTCTCGCGTTATAGCCGGATGCTATCGGATTGCTCCATTTCGAAATGGTCGAAGCAGCAGGTACTGGTCCGCGCCGTACACCCTAAACCCAAACGTTAGACCTACGGAGTGAACACCCGGCAGTTGCTATGGGTATCCTAGAAAAGTGGCGCGTACCTCCAGAGTAGCGCATACTCGCAATGAGGGACCGGCCAACCTAAGAATCCATCACGAGGATGCTTCGCGTTCAACCGCGTCGTCGTTAGATGGAGGGGCGAGTGGTTTTCCTCACACTTCCGTATACAAAGCGTAATTCGCAGGGTGCTCTACGAAGTCTATGCTTGAGCAGACCGCAAAAGGTACGGACACAGAACAAACATATCTGGCCCCGTCTTATCCTTGCCGTAGATTACTAAGAGCATGATACGCCAACAGTACCAATAAATAGGTAGAACAAACGACGACGCTAACCAAGGTCCCTTTCGTCTTTTCAACGAGCATCATCCAGCGACACACCTCCTTGGACGCCATCTGCACTCCCTGTGATTGGGTGCAGCGAATCATGACTTTTAGCCACGCAGCCCTATCGGTTTGCGGTCTTCCAAGCCTCGGAAACGAGGACGGGCAAAAGAGGCGTAGGCATAGAGCGAACGGGGTTTTTCACGTGGCCTATCGCTGTATTACGACAGAAGACTTCTTTTTCTCGTCTTTTCTCGGTCCTTGCAAAACGTGCGCACGTCCAGGCCTGCGCACGCGGTGAAGTGCTCGGGCGGAGGCGACCCAGAACTGTCAGATGACCGACCGTCCTCCGCAAGCTTTCAGTACTCTCTCGGCAGACGCCGTCGAATGGTTTATGCAATGGGCGCTGCTGCAGATCTCGGCGAAAAACAAAAAGCGAACTCGGGTGTTGGGAGAGGATGAATAAATAGGACATACAATGCAGGACTTCGCCATAGCCAAAGAAATTTACTTCGAAAGCAAGAAAGAGGGATGACCAATTTTCGTTGACACACCTCTGTCTGCTACGCCAGAAGTCTCGCTTGGAAGTAGCGCGCAGTTATTGGAACCTTTGCTTAAAAAATTATCAGTGGCTTAGCTCGGCTATGCCAGGATATACGTAGCGTCCAATTTAATTCAATCCAATCCAATCACATCATATCCTATCCGATCCAATCCAATCCAGCCGCGGTGGTGGCGGCGGCTCCGGCGCGCCAGCTGCAGTGCACCGTGAGACGTCACTGCTCCTCGCGCATGCGCGGAACGGCTCCCCAGGAGCCACGCGACACTGCTCAGCCTCGGCCAGGGTAGCTCAGGGTACAAAAATCGTCCATGAACTTTCAAATCAAAAGAATCTCCTTGGAGGCCTCTTCCGCCGACCGCCATAAAGCTATCAAATCTGTTTTGAGCGAAGAGGTTTTAATACCGCACACACGTTTCCTTTTTGCAAGCGACGTGGCACAGCCTACGTAAAAGAAAGCGGCTTAATGACTGCCTCGTTTTTTTTTCGCTGCAATCTGCATGTTCCTGGATGTAATTAGCCATTTTGGGAACCTGCAAGCGTTGACTGTGCTAATGACTGCGTGATTCGGCAAACGACTATAGTAAGGAAATGAACGGAGTGAGAGGTAGCAGTCTAAACCTCGTGCCTTTATGGATATTATTGCTGATTTTTTTTTACTCCCACTTTCCCTTTTTTCTTCAGTTTCTCGTTCGCTACAAGGAGACGGTCGGCTTTGTCGTGCATAATCTCTTTTGTGCGGTCTTTCTATAGCTAAGACTGCGTGAAATGCACACGCGCATGAAAAAAGCACATGCTCCTTGTCATGTATCAAGGGCCCCCCTGAGAGGGGATGCATAAAAAAAAACGAAAAAAAAAACAAGAAAAGGTCTTGGCACGCACTTCCAATTCACGTTTCTTTGATTTTTATTTTCCCGGATGGTTTTGAAGCATTCCCTCTGGGAGGGTGCCCTTGACACATGACGCTCCTCACAGATTCTCATTCAGGGCTCCTTTACGCCACCACATCGCATCATTACACTTTGATCATCATTGCCGTCGGTCTAAGTAACCATGTCTAGATCATTAGGGGAAATTTAAATTTGAGGAAACTTTCACAAGTGACGTAATAGCTGAAATTAACATTGCCTAATCAAGATAACAACCTGTCTCTACTTGATTAGTTCGGTAAGTTTCGCTCCAGAGAAAATACTTCTATACATTCAGGAGATTGACTGCTGGTCGATCTCCTGAATGTATAGAGGTATTTGTATAGAAGTATGAAAGTACAGAAGTACAGAAGTGGGGTATAGAGGTGGGGTTTTAGTGCCTCGAGATTCGATATCCGGCACCGAAACGTCGCCACCTAACAGTGAATCCATATTTTAGTGCAAGTCGCAAGACCACTCCAAGGGCTATAAAAGGGTCGACAGCTGGGCTAGCTGTAGTGGTTTTTGAACGTCTCGAAACCAAGTGCAAGAACAACACGGACACGCAAAAGGAAGGAAGAAGGTTAGGGCTTTCAGGCTGAGTTTCTAGTCGTTCTCTCCAAAGACCATGTGCCCACAAAATACCCCGATTAATACGAGTCAAAATCCCAAGAAGCTCGCGGAGAGACTAAATAAGGGTCTAAGAAAATGGCAGATATCGTCTCTTAACGCCGTACAAAATATCCCAAGACGAAAAGTGAGAGCCCATCTCTCGTCAAATCAGTGTTTGAAATTCAAATTCAAGTTTTAGACTTTGTGTAAGATTTAGGTGAAGTATCAGCAATTAAAATTGTCAGATATGTTTTCGATTAGTTGCCAGCTCACCTGTTTAAATAGTTGCTCTTGTGGCAGAACTCAGTGCGTCAGCCCTTTTCGCTTCATCCTGGATAGAAGGAAATACAAAAAGTTAGCTCTCCGTAAACGCGTGCGTTACGAGCTTCAAAACTCGTTACGAGCTTCAAACGCGCAAGATGGTACAAAAAACTGGGGTTGATTCCTCTGTCATAGGAATCGGTAAAACACGAAAGTGAAATGTGCAGCGAAATCTGCAGCTGAGCATTATTTGGGGGTCGGCGGCTGTCTTGCGGGTGTTCTTGTCGAGCGACGTCCTGCTGGCGGGTCGCTTCGGCAAAGGTGTACTGGCGTCATTTTCGTGACGGATATGACGTCAGTGAAGTTTTGGTTTATCCCGGCATAAAACACTTTCATGTTAAAATATAAAACCCGAAAACGAACAACCATAAGTATTAAGTACTCTTTAGTTCTAAAGGTTGCTTCACCGCAAGAAGGCCTTACGTGCAGGAGTGCACCCTTTACAGGCCGCTTGCTTCGTTGTACTGGCGTCACTTCTGTGACGGATATGACGTAAGTGAAATCTTCGTGAATGCCGAAATAAAACACTTTCGTGTTAAAATAACACGAAGTTCTAGCAAGACAAATGGTTGCCTTTTCTTTTCGTAGAAAGCAGAACTGATAAGGAGAAAAAATGAATACATTACCACCTTATCGGGAATTCCTATCAGGAATTTTGTGAAAGCATGTTTGTGTTTTATCGTAAAGTTCGGAGAGCCGCGGAAAAACCGTACACCACTATCAGTAAGCTGCTGCTGTATATTCGGCCGTATATGCAACCATCACCATAATTAACCTTACGAGTCCGTTCACGTCTGTTCCTTTGTATCGTTACTTTTTTTTCTTTTTTCTTTTTATCATCTGGCGTAGCAAGCCAGCGCGACGGCTCGGCTAACATCGCCAACTTCCATCAAATTTATTCGACCTCTTTTCAAATGCCTCTGCCTCGAACAATCTTAATTCGTGCGTTTCTCAGAATTCCCCTAATATTTTTCCCCTGTACATCACAAACTGCACGTGAATGAGCAAATTCGGGCTAAGAAATAAGGCCTTTTATTAATGCTATTTGCATTAGGCGTTAAGTACTTTCTTATTGATAGTAAAATGCTTAGGGCACAAGAATACAGATACTTCTTAATAATACCTTAGTATTATAATAAAAATGGTACGCATAGGTGTCTGATGAAAGAACAAAAAAAATTAAAATGTCGACGACGGACATTAAAGATCCCGGAGGCGGTATCACTAACAGCTTCGCTGTAAAAGTAAAAGGCGGAGAATAAACTGGATCTTCTCTCGCGACGTTTTCGTGCTTTTTTTTATTACGCCATTTTGACACAGAGCACGAGAAACAAGACGGAACTATTTACAAAACAGTGCATGTAGAAACAAAACCGAAATAAAGGAAAGAAAAAATGCGCGACATATATCTGCCGGTCGCTTCGTGTAGTATACAAAACTATATAGAGGCCAGTTTCAGAAAGAAAGTTCGACAGTTTTGTAAACCAACGAAGAACATGAAGGCGACGAAAGCGCAAACTCGCCACGTGGTAACACTACAAACATGATCATACGTCCCTACAAACACCTTGATTCTTCATACCGTAATCGTAGTTGGAAGCTTTCATTGTCAAGGCAGAACATTTTCATGGCGCTGAGACTTTTGCT
Source organism: Haemaphysalis longicornis (assembly GCF_048455015.1). Taxonomy (NCBI): domain Eukaryota; kingdom Metazoa; phylum Arthropoda; class Arachnida; order Ixodida; family Ixodidae; genus Haemaphysalis; species Haemaphysalis longicornis. The sequence goes on along the minus strand of NW_027526225.1, from coordinate 77,817,210 downwards.
TCAAATAACACAATGTAGCGCCGGCTACAGCAAACGTTTTCTTTGTATATTTCGGCAATTACTGGTGGCAAATGTCCTTATACACACAAGTAAAACTTTGTTATCGCCCTTTATTATCCTGTGTTTTCAAACAAGAACAAGTTGCTTTCTGCGCTTTGTTATAGAATATTTTTAACTACGTGTGTACAAGGTGTTTTTCACTAAGTTGTATTGCGCATATTTGTATTCCTCCCCACCAGCAACGTTCACATGTGTCACTTCAAATGACTTTTTTTTGTACATTCTCTCATTTTTCTCTTTGGGGACATATAACGTGTTATTTGTTGCTCCGTTCATTCAAAGTTCATTCAGAGTTTGATGTTCCCTTACAGTTCTGTCGCGACGCTCACCCTTTGTTACCCCCCTTACACAATGCCCTGCAGCAAGGGCCTGTAAGGTATTTTTAAATAAATAAATAAATAAATAAATAAATAAATAAATAAATAAATAAATAAATAAATAAATAAATAAATAAATGTTTTGAACAAATCAGTTTCAGCTTGAGTTCTCAAGTGTAAAAATCCAGGACTACAGAGCTACGGGAAGTACATCAGCCATCGACGTTATCGAACGTAGTTGACGCCCAGTGTCCGTCCCTGCCCCTTCCCACTGCACGCACGGGCCCACACATAGTTACTGCTCTTTGTTTGAATAATACCGTCGTCTTCGTATGCCCACAGTTACCTGTCGGAACCCTGTGACGTCATCGACGACGTCGCTCGTGGTTACGACAGCAGCCTCTTGCCCAGCCCTCAAACACAATCTCTTGAGGACGAACTCGCCGGTCAACAAAATTCACAAGAATTCCTGACTTGGTGTCAATACGCCTTTCAATCTTCCTTCTTCCACACAGTTCACGCTATAATAAGAGGTTGGCAAACCCCAACGCTGTCCACGACGTAAATAGATTACGCACACACCCAATTCCCAGGAGAAACGAAACAATGGCGATGCATTCAGCGAACAAAATGCATCGCCTGGAGCGTTCCCTTCAGAGAGTTCAACTGCGTACGCCGCTACTTTCCCACGACTACAATGCATACAACAGCGATGACAGCTGAGCATATCCGCTAATGCACAGAAACACATCTTTGCGCTAGGGCGGAAACGCGGCACTCAGAACGGGGAAATCATGCACAGCCATTTTGTTTCTTTCCCTGCCCACTGCCTCTCGCTGTATCTCTGGTTCTTCGAACCACACAACTGGGCGATATCAAAGTCTTCCTCGACGCGGGGGGGTTTTTTCCGGCAGTAAGGCAGCAGGTGTTCGCGCGTACAAAACTATACATAGCCCGCCTGAGCCTTGCGAACAGTCAACGGACAGGTCTGCCTGAAGCGCGAAAGAAGCAGCCGCGCTCAACGAGGGACAAAAGACGATTACACATCAACCGCCGACACGCTGTTTCACGGTTGAGCCGGCGAAAGGCTATAAAAATCGGCGGGGTGTTCGGTGGTGGAGCGCCCGCGAAAAACATTGCATTAGCCACGACTGTCCCAAACCGCGAGAGAAGATTCTTCGCGGTCATGGGAACGGCAGTTACATCGAATGAGGCTCAAGAGTTTTGCTTCTTGCGTTATTGTTTCGAAATAAAATGTGACAAAAATGATGCAGCTGGATTGAGGGAACTGGGCGGCGAAAGAAGACTGCGCACGCGATCAGCTTGAAACATGTAAATGGAAGGTGAAATCCGGAAGGGTTGAAGAACCGTCCATCACGGCAAACAAGAAGCTCAACTTAGGAGACAAACCGAGGGAAAGAAAGAATGCAACGCTCACAGCCGTACCTCCGCGTCCAAGCAGTTCAGGCCGTGCATTTCCAAGTTCCGTGCGCAATGGGGGAGAATCATCATCATCGTCAGCCTGTTTGTGTACATTGTAGGACCAAGGCTTCTTTCATGTTCCTCCTTTCTTCCTGTACTTCTGGTTCCGGCTATCGGTATGCACTCTGCTACCCTGGGTTACATGTTAGCGGCATAGAGAAAAGTGAAGGGAGAAAAAGAGAGGGAAGCATGGCGTGGAGGAAACAAATGCTACTACTCTAATCTTGGATCCTACGTGAGATTCTCTGTTTTGCGAAGAATCAAGCTACAAAACGCGTTGCGAAATGCGGAGCTAATTATGGTTCGCCTAAAATTTGCGCCGAATCGTTAAATAGCTTCGCTGTTAATATCTTCGCCGCAAGCACCTTCGCGTGCCACCAGGACAGAGCATCTTTTGCTCCCTTCCGAACTGCACAGTTTACGAAAGTTCACTCTGCAGTACACACCCTCGAGGAAATAGAGAGGAAGAGAATCAAAAAAGAAAAGAACGAAATTTCAAAGTGAGCCCGTGTGGGGAAGAGGGTGGTGGCGGCGGTGTGTCGCGCGCCGCCTTTCAAACAATGACTGTCCAGCATCGGGCAGCCAGCGGCCCGACAGACGCCGAACCGTGGCGTATATATACACACAAGCACACGCCTCCGCCTCGCCATGCGTGGCCAGCCGCGACCGCCGCCGCATATCATTTAGATATATATATGTCTCCCTCTTCATCTCTTCCTCCTTCTCCACCCTCTCTCCCTTTCTGTTCACGGTTCATGCAACGTGGCATTGTCTTCACTCACGAACGGCGCCCGCCTTCCATAGCGTGCCTCGCGCCCGCCAGCTGGCGGCTGCGCGGACGTGATACGTACAGAGTTAATCAGGGGCACGCGACCAAAATGCTTACCTCCCCACCCCTCCCTTCCACCACCGAGCTATCCCCTCTTTTCGTGCACAAAGCGAAACCACGCCACCAGGTAGGTAGGGCCGAAGAAAGCGAGCCAGACACAGAAAGATAGACAAAGGAACTGTCCGCTTTCGACGCCCCTCTGAATGAGCGCGGCGTTTTGCGAAGCAAGGTGCGTACGCGACTGCTGCGGGTGGGTCGGGCTGCTGTATGTGTGCGCGTGTGCGCGGTCCACTTTCGTCGACGTCGTCCTCTCCGTCGTGTCCAGCAGTCGTAGATGCCGTTGTCGCTCACGCTGGGCGGTGGAGGTGCCACTGGGAAGGCGGTTAGCGAGTAGATCTTTTTGATGCGATAGGACTTAGCTCGTGTACGTGATTGAACACTGCCCTGCGGACCGCCCTTCATCTCCCTTCTCTCTTACACTCTATCTCACTCTCTCTTACCCTCATCCGGGTATTGTGGACAAGCCGTGCATCTGAGGGAGTGAAAGGGACAGACAACCGATTATGGGCGAGTATATTTTCTGTATCCCAAATGAAAGGGCATCACTTAAAACACCTTAACCTGAAACGGTTTTGCTCAAGCACTCTGGAACTTCTTAAATCAGAATTTTTAGATCTACGAGCGGTACGTGTCCACCCTAACGAAATGCTGTCAACCATGACATTGAGACGTACGGTAACACACTTTTAACTGCACGTGAGATTAAAAGAGGAACTCAAAACTTGCCCCGGGTAAAACAAAAATAATGTGCAACCTTTCCTCCTCGTTCATGCGGTTTTTGAATGACGCAATGAAATCGACGGAGTTGTTTGGACACATAATGTAGTGTTACGTTTAGACACAACGTGTCACCACCTTTCAGGGAACAGAAATTGTAGTGCGAAAATAAAATGATTTCCGCTTGTTTATTTCGGAATTCCTTGTGGTTACTCCAGAGTATAAAACTCTGGTTCTCATTTGAGCTAGAAGACATGCACTGCACAAAAATCGGTTGTCTGTCCCTTTAAAATCTAAAAATGAGGCAGTACCAGTTCTGCATAAATGTTAGCGAACTATCGATATGAGAAGTGTTTTTCGCGAACGCCTTTCAGCGAAGGTACCCTTACGCGAACTTTCACAAACGTGTACGTGGGCTGTGACAGCAAGCATGCCCTGCGTCTGGTTCGTATAACCGCGCTCTGAATTATTTCAACACGTTGTAACAACGAGGAGACGGAGAGCTGAGTTAGAGCATACATGTTTGAGCCACAAAACGGTGAGATAAAGTAGGGTGCGTAAACACCCGCGGGTACTAATATAATATATAATCTACGCAGAATATCGAGATGAGAGTGACGACGTCGGAAAAGTAGAAGAGCTACGGCAGTTGACTAACTATAAACAAATCATCGCCAGCATGGGCTTTTTTAAACATATATCATCGTCATCATCATCTCCAGCCTATCTACGCCCACTGCAGGGCAAAGACCTCTCCCATTAATCTCCAATCATCTCGGTCCTGTGCTAACTGCAACCAATTTATCCCCGCAGACTTCTTGATTCCATCTGTCCATCCAACTTTCTGCCGCCCCCTGGCACGCTTGCCTTCTCTAGGAATCCATTCTGTTACCCTTAAAGGCCAACTGCACTCAAATTTCACCTCGGCCAAATTTATTTTTAATGCGTAGTAAGTACCCCCAAATAAGCTGGGACACAAGTGGTAGCCCCGTGAAACGCCTCGTTAATCAGTCAGAAGCGTTTAAAAAAGCTCCGCCGCAGACCACTCTGCACCTGCCGGCGGATCGCGTAAACAGGCATGACGCGCCTCTGACGTTCCAGCCGACGGTGGCTTTTTCCTCTGGCCAGCCACGCAGCGGGAGAACCGGTCGAGCTCTGCTGCCCCGTGCGCGCGTAGAGCTTGCGCGCAGACATTCTCCCGAACTGGTGACCGTCCGGCCGCTCGCTGGACGGCTGCAACGTCACTGCAATGGCCGCGCTCTCCTCGGTTTCGGTTTCAAAATCGCCGATTTTTGCTGGCCGCTTGCGGCGTCCACTTGCGTATTTCAGCTGTTGTATTTTGCATGTTGCTTTCTTTTTAAGCAGACTATACGGAAATAGGGTTTTCAAGAAGTCGAAATTTTGAGTGCAGTTGGCCTTTAATGACCAACGGTTATCATGCCTTCGCGTTACATGTCCTACCCGCACCCATTTCTTTTTCTTAATTTCTACTAATATGTCCTTGGCACGTTCCCTGGCCCGCTCCGCTCTCTTCTTGTCCCTTAACGTTACACCTATAATCTTCCGTTCCATTGCACGCTGAGTCGTTCTTAATTTATGTTGAATCCTTTTAGCGATATCAAACACAGACAGTGAAAACAGATATCAAACACACACAAGAAATATAGTAAGGAAGGGAAGCCCCCTGTGACGCAACTGCAGGAGAATGAAGTCGCGTGTGACGGATTGCATGCACTACTTCCGGTCTGAACGAACGGCTGACTGGTCACGCTAACTACCCTTTCCACGAGCAGACACAAAGGAGCATTGTGTTCTACTCCGACATCTTCCCCTCCCGCAGCTAACGTATACCTCCTCTTCACGGTGCCGATTTGGGTTCTTTGTGCAGCGAGCGTGTTAAGTTGTCCCAAGCCGAGTAATTTCTCTTCCCGTGGTCACTACAACAGGAGTTAGGTACCGTTCTCAATTTCTAAGCAGCCGTCCTACGCAAGAAACAAAAACCGGGCTTTTCATGCGGTCCAAGCACTCGACGTAAAAAAAAATAAGAAACGCCACTTTTTTTCGCTTACTATCGTAAAAACCAACTCACCGAGCGTTCCTAACTAAATGAACGCGGACGCTGCCCGATAATTGCGTATATTTTGCCTCAAATATACCTACAGTTTTCTTTGCGCTAAACAACGGGGAGATGTATGACAAGCGCCAGCGCTGTTCCCGACTTTCGAACGCGTATGAATTCATAAACCACTTGGCTTTCAAAGCCTCTGGGTTACGCCGCGACGACAGCCGCTACGACGGAACGCCGTGTGGCTCTATATTGGGTCTAGCGAGCGAGCTACGACGACAAGGCGGGCCCCTAAAGTGCTCTGCACTTAAAAGCCCGAAGCAGTGGAACCTTACTGATAACAGTAGTATTGATAGTTAAGGGAGCGAAAGTAATGAAAGAAAAGGAAACCAATGACCTTAACCGCAATCCAGCCGTAGATTAACAGTCTTTATTTGCTTTTGTTTCTTTATCTTTCGGCGCGAATCACTTATCCTGCTCCTATTCTGCGACACCTCGTAACAGCATGTTTCTCCTCTTCCGTCTCGTCGTCTTACGGCGCGAATTTACGTCGGTGAGCAGTCTGGCACAAGTCACAGCTTCCTTAGAAACCGGGTTTTGCATGGCTGGTGCACGCCTGTTCTGCTCACGTGCCATCACGTTCAGGTGTCACGCGGCACGCACTGTTGTACAATTTTTCCCCTTGCAGTTCGAAGGTTTGTGAATTTTGTGAAGCGGGCACACAGGCCTCTGAATGCTCCAGATCCCTGATCAATCCGCGGTGTGGAACAACAACTACTTTTGTTGTCCAATAAAAACAGGAACTACAACTACTTTTCTTGTTCTACAAAAAAAAAATGGCCGCGTATCTGCTCCTTCGTTGCAAATGTCGTCATAAGACGATAGTTTTTGTAGAATTTTGCCAAGGAAATGCCCCCCTTTGCTTTCCCGCTCACCTCTCATGCTGTTCCTGTTCCGTCGCGCTCATAAACACACACACTAAAGGTTTGCTCAAGGCGATTTGAATTTGCCGCGTACCAGTGCTACAGGCCGGGTCCCTCGATGCCAGCGCTGCAGTACGGCGGAGACGCGCGTGAATCGAGGCGGCCGACTTCAAGGTTTATAGAACCGCGTTTCCGTGCTCCGCGTGCGTTCCAAGCAGAACGTGGAACCTAGCTAGTGGAACCTTTCGTTGCTGTTACCGCGTGATTTCTCATATGCCGCCAGGAGGTGGCGCGGGCAACAGCAAGCGGCGGTTTTCTGCAGTAGATGTAGAATATTATTTTCTATCGAAAAACCAAGCATCCGTAATTTTTTTAAATAAAAAACACTGTAAATATCCCTTGTGTACTAATTTCCTCTGTTATATTTGCGTAATGTCTTGTTCTTGTTAAACGACTTGACAAGTATAAACATATAAACCGGGCTCAGACGTTTACCTTTGGCTGTGAGTATATACGACTATTGCGCGGTATCTTGCGCAATATCTATTATACTTTCGCCGGGTGGCTGAATCGAGTCACAGACAGACACACACACAGACAGACAGACAGACAGACCAAAATTTATGGGCTTAAGTAGCCCTAGAAAGACTATCGTCTTTAAAAGAAGAACGACAACTTTTGTTGTATCGGGAAAAGATGAACGACACGTGGTGCGACAAAAACAGGAACAAAAACATTTGTTCTGCCGCTAGAAACCTGGTGAAATAGCAAAGTGGTAGCGCATTGGGGTCCTACTGTGGAGACCCGGGTGCAAATTCCGCCGGATCAAGCATGTTTTCACCACCTGTTTACAGTAACGACCATTTTATTGACCGGGACAACAACAACAATAACCACAATAACAACGGTTTCTCTCAGAAAGGTGCGCCTCTGGGGCTTTCCGCTGAATACTTGTCGAAGCAAACAATGCACAGAATAACTAAATAAAATAATTCCGCAAAAAAAACGGGAGACACGGACGAGGTGAAGACGCACACTTCACCTTCACCGTCTTCACCTCGTCCGTGTGTGGTCCTTGAACAACAATAAACAAGTTAATTGGCCAACAAGTATATCAACTAGTGCATAAACCCTTCAGCCGACTCAAGAGAACCCCGAAACATACAATGTATTACTAAAAGCCGGGATTAATTCCTGCGCTATTCAATCAACCCGCAACCGGTAACGATAAAGAGTTGAATTAAGAATGCAAACTGCAAGCCAACACCAACCACTAGGCTCAAAAAGAAGACAGTACACTGACTCATGTGTCGACTGAGTAGTGAACGTAATTAGGGCATTAGAGATAACCAGTGCACTGCATTCCCCTCCCACGTTCCGGTACTCTTTCAAGCACACTAATTCTGGTACTCGAGACATGGTCATTCCTTTGGCCTGCACCGTTATTTTAATCTATACGATGCTCTAAACCAAAGATGTGGCTTGCACAGGGCTGGAACAAAAGCTTTCCAGCCAACACAGTCGACCCAACAAGCTTCAGCGCTCGGCCAAAAGACAAAATCCCTGTGCAGCACCGCTTACATGCAAACGAAAGAAACTCCATCATATGCGGGCGCGGCGCGAGCGAGGCCATTGATGACAGAACACCTCGCACTTATCTTACACCGGCGCAGAGGCCGGTTCAAATTGCAACACGTGCTCACGTCGTCCCATGGCGGTGCCCATCACTTCTCAGAATTCAAGGTGCTAGCAACAGCTGAAAAGAGTGTAGTGGAAAGACCGAAACCTTAAGGCACGCCCAAGCTCGTCAGCTAGGAGGAGCAGTTCTCCCTTGTTTTCGCGCTGCACCCACACTGCCTAGGGAAGCCTCTGGCTGCTGCTACTTGGACATTCCAAAGACGTGCTGGCCAGTAGCGCTCAGGCGATGCACCAACGCCCTCGATACAGATGTTACGCTTTAACCCTCTTTGCCTCAATCCGAGTGCTGGTTTAGCTTTCAGTGCACACAAGTTACCCAACATAATCTCTTAATTTTTAGGGGCGAAGCCTCCTAGGGGCTGGGGCTGTTGGCGTCTTCTGTCGTCGTCGTTGTCGTAATCGTCGTCTCATGTAGCCATGGTACTAAAACTCCGGGAAACTCGTTAACACCTCGCGCTAGAACATAATGCGTACTAAAAACACACCGACACACTCGTTTACGCCTCGCGCTGGATAGCTTCGTGCTTCAAAAACAGGAGATAATTACAGCAAAGCTGTATACCTCCACCCCCAACGGTTTTCATCTGTGTGGGCAAAGACGCCAAAGCACCAAGAGTACACTTATACACTGCATGCTTCGCCCCTTCCCAGTTTTTTTTTCCTTACGTTTTTCGTTAAAAAACGAAGAAAGATACATGGCCAGGACATAATATGGTGGAACGGTATATATCCTTTGCACGGGACAAAATCTTTTCGAACGGAAGTACACGCCAGGAAAACTACCCATTGCAACAAAATTAGTATCGGTACGCGAATAAGAGCCGCGTCGCCATCAAGATCAACTTGGGCTGGGATTTCTTGTTTCAGTCTCCAACACACAGCAGTCCGTGGTGGAGAGGACGGGCAAACGCCGCTGAATGAATGCGCCCGCACGTACATGGTCACGCAGACGCGCGCACACGAACGTGCCCACACACACGCATGTGCGTGCGTGTGTGTGAGAAAGAGAGGGAGGGAGGGAGGGAGAGTCAGTCAGTCAGTCTTCGTAAGTATTATCCGGCGGGAAGCATTCCGACTTGTCCTGGCGTTCCACGTGGAAACCAACCTCATACCACGGCTGTAGCCCAATGCCTGCCGGCCAGACATACGCACTCCTTATCTCTTTCTTTCTCTCTCTCCCTCCTTCTCTGTCCCCATTTGCTCTCACATATCCCCTTTCATTCTCCTTCTCTCCTTCTCCCGGACTGCGTTGTATGCTGGCGAACTCCCAAATGAGTACCAAATTTCCGCAATCCACTTCTTTTCCACTATCTATATTACTAAAGCACACACTCACTTATCGAAATGTCCAAACGTTGGCGTAGGCACGCCCACTCCAGCACTATGGCCGTGGAGAAAAAATGCCCGCCGGCGGGCATTTTTTCGCCACTTTCGTTTTGTCTCTCAAAATTCTTCGTCTGTTTCGGTGACCTAGCGCAATCTCCCCTTTGCTCTCTGAGGCATTCTTGACTGCCAAACCTCCTTATTGCTGTCTTGTTTCAAAGCCCCTCATTTCGTATTCTGATTCGTTATATATATATATATATATATATATATATATATATATATATATATATATATATAAGGTTAGTCGAGACAGAGACACACGAGAAGGACATTGAAAATAAAAATAAAAGTTTACTGACGTTTCAGGGAGAGGACTCCCTTTTTTCAGAAAGGGAGAAAGGGAGTCCCTTTCTCTCTTTCTCCCTTTCTGAAGAAAGGGAGTCCTTTCCCTGAAACGTCAGTAAACTTTTATTTTTATTTTCGATGTCCTTCTCGTGTGTCTCTGTCTCGACTAACCTTATTTTTTTCGCGCTCTGTGTGAGTTTTTGATTTCAGACTATATATATATATATATATATATATATATATATATAGTTTCCACCTAGCTTCAATGAAAACTCCCGTCAGTGTCGTCCCAGCCGCTTTGCCACCAGGGGGGAAGCCGCCGAAGGACGCGTAACGCGGCACGTACGGCGCGCGTGTGTGGTCTAGGTGAGACGGGACAAACGGATCGAGAACAATGGCCGTAACGAGTGTCGATACGCGGAAGCGGAATGGCGGCCGGTGTCACCGCTGCAGGGGTGCGCGTGGGCGACCGCTCCGCGGAAGGCATGCCCGGAACGATCGCCCTACGGCCGCGGGGAGTCGTCGCGGTCGACCCCCGCAACGGCAGGCAGCCTAACCACACTTGAACGAACCTCAAGGTTAACCGCGTTGGTGAAGTATGCCCGCAGTATGTATGTATGTATGTATGTATGTATGTATGTATGTATGTATGTATGTATGTATGTATGTATGCATGCATGCATGCAGCATGTATGTATGTATGTATGTATGTATGTATGCATGCATGCATGCATGCATGCATGCATGTATGTATGTATGTATGTATGTATGTATGTATGTATGTATGTATGTATGTATGTATGCATGCATATATGTATTTATATATGTATGTATGCATATCAGTTTCACTGCTTATCTAGGTTGCCAGCCCAGGCGGTAGGGCAGCAATTTTTAAAAATACTGTCACGGGAAGACGATGACGAGGGCAGTGGGGCGCAGCTCGGGGTTGACAGTTTCCGACGATGAAAAATCCCTGCGGGGCGCGAAGCCTGCGCGGGCTGTCTGATGGCCGCCATGTATATACTGTAAATATGTCGCTCGCATCTGTTTGTAATGGATCTCTTCACCGTCAACCATGGATCGTCTCATCTCTGTCATGCTGCTCCGCAACAACATTTACTCTACTATCATGGTGAGTGAGTGAGTGAGTGAGTGAGTGAGTGAGTGAGTGAGTGAGTGAGTGAGTGAGTGAGTGAGTGAGTGAGTGAGTGAGTGAGTGAGTGAGTGAGTGAATTTTAATAATCGATCATAAGAAACTGATGGCATGGCACCCTGCCCGTGAAGGGCATCCCTATAGTCGGGGATGCCCTGGCTGCATCTTGCTGTTAAAAGAAGAAACCATAAATCAGCTCACGACCACACGCAATTGCGTGTGGTTGTGAGCCGATTTATGAGCCCATCGATTATGAGCCGATTGTGAGTCCATTATGAGCCGATCGTTTGTGAACCGCTTATGGTCCAGGGTGAGAGGCCGATGCTTAAGCATCACATTCTCACTCTGGGCATCAAAGAGGCGTTTGACAACGTCACACACCAAGTGATCCTACAGGGACTAGCCTCCATAAATGGCGGAAAACGAATATACGGTTATGTCACGGGGCTTCTCCCCAACCGAACCGCAACCATTGGCACTGAACAACTTCGTTCGGCCACCTTCAAGACAACCCACAAAGATACACCTCAAGGCTCCGGGCTTTCAGCCCTCCTCTTCAACACAGGTATTAATGACATCCTCCTCCCATACTGCAACGTATCCTCCAACTACGGCACGCACTATACGCCGAAGAACTCACCCTCTGGACCGCTTCGAGATCCATTACTGAGCAGCAACATGCAATGCAAAACGCCTCTGAAGGAGCACACCATTATCTGTGTGCCAGGAGCATTGAATGTAGTCCAGACAAGTCTGCCTGCCTTGCTGTTTGCGGCAGAACTGCAGAACAACGCAACAAGAGCAACAGGGACCCGCTGCTCACTATAGCCGGAAAACCAGTTATGAGAATTCCCCACCTCCGCGTTCTTATTCAGTGTCCCCCAAAACGGATCGGGTCTGCATACCATCCCCCCCTCTCCAAAGGAGAATATATCAGCTCATCACGGTGAGGATATTGGCTACCCTAAAATGGTGGAACGGAAGATGATAGGTGTAACGTTAAGGGACAAGAAGAGAGCGGAGTGGGTCAGAGAACAAACGCGTGTTAAAGACATGTTAGTAGAAATTAAGAAAAAATGGGCGTAGGCAGGGCTGTTACGCGAACGCAAGATAACCGTTGGTCGTTAAGGGTAACGGAGTGGATCCCTGGAGAAGGTAAGCGTGCCAGGGAGCGGCAGAACGTTAGATGGGCAGATGAGATCAAGAAGTTTGCGGAGATAAATTGGTTGCAGTTAGCACAGGACCGGGGTAATTGGAGATCTATGGGAGAGGCATTTGCCCTGCAGTGGGCGTTGACAGGATGATGATGATATGCCACACACCCTCCCATTCATCCACTCTGCTCGCTGCAAGGACACATTGATCCCTCCCCCTTTCTGTCCCCGCTAATGCCCCTCCGCTGTCTTTGCTCTCCACAGTTTGAAAGTCAAACCCACGCCCTAGTTCAAGAAAATGGTTGGAAATACAGAGAAACCGAAATGGTTTGACAAACATCGACGTACCGCAAGCTTTGTGAATAACCCAAAACTGCTAATCACCTTTTAAAAGCTCATTAATCTTTTCTTGAACGGTAACCAGGCTGATTTGAGTTCAAATACAGCGTTTATAGCACAGGCTCCAACGTCAAATACGATTCGTACAAGCAAAGGTACTAGTCAGCTTTACACCTTGTTAGCATACGTCCTGGCTTTATTAGTTTTATTCAAACGTAACCCCAGCAGAGACTCGCGCCATTATTACAGATCGCGCTGCCGTTTTGTACGCACTTTTTTGCCTCTCCGCCGGATTGTGTAGACATTCATGAGCATATTAACTGAGGGAGACCACTTTTAATGGATTTTGTCGTCTTTTCTACGTGCCGATGGCTCTTGGTGCGTCGCATCGTCGTAGTTGCTTGCTGATGCGCCAACTCCGCGCACTACTAGATGGTCCGGTCCTCTTTCGAACTTCTCGGAGTTCCCTTTGGCTAAGCGCCCGTTCTAGACAATACGTCCAGGGCGCATAATACAATGCCCCGTACATGAGTGCTTTCTATCCGGCCCTCCCGGATGTGTACCCCTCGATCTGTCGCTGCTTATTTAGGCGTTATCTTTTCATGTGACCGCAATTTCTATCTCTAAACCTAATCGGTGGTCCGCTCACTTAAGTAATCGGCAATGCCCATGGCAATACGCGCGCCTCTTACAGTAGAACATGGCGTTGGCCTGCAGTTCCAATCTGCAATTTCTCAGTTCATATGTCGCGGCATCTCCCTCGCCCTAATTACCGTAGTGAAGAGGCCGAGGGAAACCTCACTTCCTAATGTAAACGTTCTACGGCAATGATTCGCAAAGGTTTACTGACCCACGCCAATTTTACCCTATAGTTTAGTTCTAGAACCGTAAACAGGGTTGGAATTTGGTAAGGCCGCGGGCAAACTCTTTTCGTCAGTAGTACCGTGTGTTCTGTATAGTTCCGTGGGAGAGGGGTAATGAAGGCCACAAAGACAGCTGCTCCTGGCCCAAACGTTTTAACAGCCGAGTGGCACTTAAATATTTACTACAAGCGAGAAATCAAGCGCGGGAGTTACGAAGACGATTGCAAGTCGAAAACACTACGACTGCTATGATTGGACGCTTTGCAGAAACCGGACAGTGTACGCTGTTACGTTATTCGTTCAGGCTACGACTCCTCGAAGCCACTTCACTTGAAGGAATTCCGTCGGGACGTCAGGGGCGAAATGTGTCAAGGTGCCCGCTGCCTCCGGGCCATCACGTCTGTTGCGTTGCTGCTAGACTACGCTTCTTGAGACTCGTGTTCTTGACCCTGCCAACAGAACGTCTCACGGAAAAATAACCCCAAAAAATGGGGGGAGAAAAACTGGGCCGACCAATTTCGGACGCGTCGGCGTCAGGACACGGAGGACCTAAGTTGGCCGTTCTCGTTCGAAATGCGCCATGGGTGATGACGACGTTATCCCCACGGGAAAATGCCGTGACTGTGTACCTACAGTGTGCTTGATGGAGACGTTGCGTGTCACTGAGTCTTTTATCTCGTATTTGGGAGGGCTACGGTTGCACGCGCGGGGATGCTGCCCGCGATCTTTTGTGTGCGGCTGGAATAGACCGTTCTGTTTGCGAATAGCGGGAGACGGGGTCGGAGTGACGAGCAAAACGGTGGCCGAGGTTAAAGGTGGGGAACCTCCAAGTGGGCGTTTTCGCGAGGCAATGAAATGTCGCTCTGTGCGGTCTCGTTTTTGTAGCGTAAGCTACACTGGCCGAGGTTGGGCAGTTTCGCGTGGACCTTGAAGGGCTGTGCTGCGCAAGCGCGAGGAGCATTGAATAAGATTGTATTGGATTGGATTGGATTGGAAATCCAATCCAATTGGAGTACGGGTGTGCAGAGAATTGGGTCTGCACATTCGCCGGTCTGCGCATTCCAGAGGAGTAACGTCATATCCGCGGCAGACGCACTGGCGCCGGCGCGAGCCCAGCTGTGCGCCTCCGTTGCGCAGTAGCCATGTCTGACGCTGCGCCGGAGCCGAATGACAGCCGTTTCGCGTGGCTCCTGCAGAAACGTGCTGCGCATGCGCAAGGAGCAGTGACTGGACTGGACTGGATTGAATTGTATTGGATTGGATTGCTGAACCTTAGCTCCCGCTACGTATATCCTGGCATAGCCAAGCTAAGCCACTGCTATTTCGGATGCTCGCATCGCAGTCATTTGTATGCAATGCCGATGGAAACTGACCGAAACTGTTCCTTATTATAGGAGTCAAGGGCACCACATCTCTCATAGCACAGTTGGTCTCGTCCGGATTGGAGCCCCTGTGGATGTCGGAAATAATTCAATTTGTGATTCACCGACTAGGAAAGTGAAAACGCGACTATGATGTTAGAGATGAGCACGCGAAGTCCTGCCCAAAAATGAAGCCTCGAGCCCCCACGACGAGTTAGAGAGCGCTGCTGCTTCGGCTACGAACTTAAGCGCTGATTCCCTGTGCTGGGATAGAAAGCAAGCTATGGCATTGCATTGATTTCTTCCTAATACCAAAAATTACGCAAGCTAGCTGAAGTTGCGTAAAAAGTACTCGTATGTCGTATGTAATTCCAAACGGTGGTATATCCCACTCGGCGGAGAGCTTCAGCTCGACGTTCATTTAGCTTTACTACAAGTTTGGAACTTCATGTCCAGGAAACATTTGCGTTTTTTTTTTTTTTTTTCACGCACCGGCAAATTCAACCTCAGATTTAACGCCGACGCTTGACCCATTGGTCACGCCGTAGTGGGCTGTTCCACATTAATCTAGAACATCCTGGAGTAATTCAGCGAGCTCATAACGTCGTGGAAACAGGAGCATTTACATTTCACCGTCCCAGAAACATGAACGACCCACGTGACCCAATGGAGCGGAATGCCTTAGCTCTACCGCTCGCCTTCATGTGAAATTCGACATTAGAAATCAAACGTTCGAAGACTTTTTCGCCTGTCACGTTGACGAACTCACGTGGAAAGACCTAACCAGATAGAGCACGGACAACTGTTTGCCTCAACCGCGTCCGCGAAAGCGGACGTCCGACAAGATGGCGGCGCACTACGCACGCAACTATACACTGAGTGAACCTCGCAACGCCGTAATAGCCTTCGCAACGCCTCGTGCAGACCTCGGGGAAGGCTGGAGCGAAAAAGCGAGTTACGTCAGATTAATGACCTTCGTCGGCGCTGCAGCAGACGCTTCATGTGGCGGGGTAGCCGCCATCAGTACGAAACAAAAAGATAAAAAGAAAGTGCGTTTGGCCGTGATGTGCGCTGCTCTAGAACGTGAATAAAATGCGACGCGTTGGAGCCGGGCAGAAAATTCAAAATGAAAAAAAGGAAAGAATTGTGACGAAAGAGGAACGGCTGTTGCAGAAGGCGGAGGGAAAGCCGCAAGAACGGACGCATTTCGCTCACAAAAGAGCGGAGCGCCAAATACAGGCAGACGTCACCTTAAGTGAAGAACAGAGGAGATAGCGAGGGAAGGTTACGTCCTAGGCAGGTGCAGGGAAGGTGCGGAGGAAACAAAAAATAAAGTGCGCAGCATTGCTGCGTGCGGTGCTAAGGAAACCTTACGGAGGACAGAGAGATCGCGCCAGCGTCCGTGCGAAGAACCTCGTCACGACTGAAAATCCAGGCTGTACACGCAGACTACTCCACGTCTACTTTTATTTCTCTATCTCTTCGCAACCCCGCCTTTCAAGGCCTTGAAAAGAAACGTGCTCGCTGCGGGGGAGGAGTACGAAGGCGACCAAGAAAGTTTAATTGATTCTTTACACTTTCTTCTCTTTCCGTGCAAGCCTCTCCCGTCGATTCGCACAACACCCCTTTACATCCCCCCGGTGTCCTTTATTTCTCAGCAGACGACACGACGATTAGCAGACGACGTGATATCGCTTCTCGGCGCTGCTGCCGCGCCGCGCACTGTGGCGCTATAAACGACTCCGAGAAGACAAGAAGACCCTGTTTCGAGCTTTCTCCTTGCTTTACGAAGTGTTTATAGCGCGAGAGAAGCTCCAGTAGAAAACGCGGCGACGTCGTGTTGCAGCCAAATCATGCCCAGTGTTGCGTAGGTTGTCGTGCGCTACGCCTAACGCAGACGATTGTTCCGGTCAACGCGCGCAGCGCCGCCTTTTTGTGTCGTCTGCCGACTTCCTCCGCGTTCGCGCCATTCGCATAGCAGACGACGACATTAACGGATAAGGATGTGGGAACCGTATAAACTTTCTTTTGTTCTGGCTTTCAACCGGCTTGTTCACCGGCTTTGTTCTCGCTTTCTCTCTTTGTTCTTTTTTTTTCTTTTAGGTCGAAGCGCGCGTTGTTTAAAAGCCGTGCCCATCTGCTTGGCCGGCAAATGCGTTGACGGGCCTGGGAAGCGCGATAAATTGATGGCGCCCCGCTCGGCTGGCGAAGATTTATTTATGGACCCCTTTCTTTACTTTTATAGCCCCGCGCTTCCCCTGTAGAATAAACAGAGTTAAAGAGAAAGGGAGAAAGTGACAGAGAGAGAAAAGGAGAAAGCAAACCGGTGGTGCGGGAGAGAAAATAGTTTGCGAGTACCGTAAGCCGCCCAGGAATCCCAAACGCGGGCTCACGCTGTAAGAAAAGGAAAAGACTTGTGTACTCAAGGCGCCCGAAATAATGCCCCCGCCCGCGGTAGGATAGCGTGACCAGGTGGAAGGAACTAACAATGACAGAAGACACGAAGAAACAAGGGAGGCAGAAGACCCTTTTTTCGTTCCCACGCATGGTCGATCGACTAGCAGAGACCTATTTTAAGGCGTTCGAGCGGAGCGTCCGGCGCCTAGAAAGTTTGGATCGAGCGTTGGCGCGTTTGTCGCTTCAGCGGCTGACGATATCGCGTTCAGAAAGCGCCAAAAATGAGACCGCTCACTCGTCCTGGGAGAAAAACGAACATTTCCTTCGAACGCTTTGCACAACATCGTTAATGTTAAAAAGGATTACTTGGACATCTGCCAACGCTTTCTTTTGTCTGGCCTGGTGTGCATCGTCGCACCCAACGTTGCTTCTGACCCCGCTTGACGTAGTCGCCCTTAGATTATATGGGGCGGCTACTCCTTTCGCGGCAGTTAAATTTCCTTGCTCGGCTCAAAAGAACAATGGGTGTTGCTCAACTTCTACTCTTTAGCGAAAACCAAGTTGCACGTAAGTCAAAGTTCTACTCAAAGAAACCACAAAGGCAAAATACAAGCTTTTGAAGGTAAGTTGCGCTCGTTATGCTCACAGAGAAAAAAACCTACACTTTCACGAGAAGACGGTGCGAAATACAAAATACAAGCTAGTTATATCTGAACAAACTAGCCGTTAGTAACTCACTCATCTCTATTCCAGTCACAAAAAACATTATGTTGTAGCTGCCCAAAAACGCGCGAAATATGGAATAACTTTCAAATTTAACGCTGCACGAATGACGCAATATCGGCAGCAGTAATGCATTAGAGGAAAACACTAAAGAATAATTGCTAGTTTGCTAACTGTACGTTAGCGTTCAATTGGTGCGATCAAACGGAACTAGAATCCGCCATAAAATCGCCCAGTCATGTCTCTTGGAGTTAGCTTGGTCGACGTTCGCCAATCGCACAAGCAAGATGTTGTGACGTCACAGAGACCTACAGACGTCACAGCATCATAGAGACCTGTGACGTCATAGAAACGCCTCAGCCATTTTATATGACGTCATAGAAAGCGGCTGAGGAGTAGCCAGAGCTTCATCTGTTTTCTTTATTACCTATATTATTGGTTTGAAGTTTGTGATATATTTTGCGCCATCATTTTCGGGACGCAGCAGTATTTTAATCAAACTAACTTGTATATTGCCTTCGCGGCCGTGTCAAACAGTGAGTCACGGAAATGGGGGCAGATTGGGGGAAGTTCATCGCCACAACTTGAAATGGCGATGATGACGGCAATTTAATCCCAAAAATTCATGGCCCAGAGACTGCTTGCGCGATTATTTGCGTCTTCTTTCCTGTTACGTTCGCATGTCGATATAACCGCCAAGGCTTGGAGTAAGGGCATAGTATCGGAATGCCTCCGTATTGACGTGTTCCTTTGATTGATTGATTGATTGATTGATTGATTGATTGATTGATTGATTGACTGATTGATTGATTGATTGATTGATTGATTGATTGATTGATTGATTGATTGATTGATTGATTGATTGATTGATTGATTGATTGATTGATTGATTGTAGGGTTTAACGCACCGACGCTACATAGGCGATGAGGCGCGCCGTAGTGGAGGGTTCCAGATTAATTTTGACCACTGGGGATACTTAACGTGCGCCGAAATCTCGAACACATGGGCATTTCCGCTGTTCGCCTCCATCTGAAAAGCAGCCACCGCGGCCGGGAATCGAACCCGCGTCCTTGGGCTCAGCTGCATACTGCAATACCTTAAGTGTTCACAAGTGCTGCACGCCGTCCGCACCGCCTCCTCACTAGTTAAACAGGGTTAACCAAAAGCGAGCAAAACCAACCCCCGCCGCAGTGCCCCGGTGGTATAATGCGGAAAGTGACCGTTCCCGCATGCACACGCTAACGGCGTGCACGCGCGCGCAACGCTC
The DNA here is from genome assembly GCF_048455015.1 of Haemaphysalis longicornis. Classification (NCBI taxonomy): domain Eukaryota; kingdom Metazoa; phylum Arthropoda; class Arachnida; order Ixodida; family Ixodidae; genus Haemaphysalis; species Haemaphysalis longicornis. The sequence continues at coordinate 77,798,130 of NW_027526225.1, read as the reverse complement.
GGCGCGTTCGACTTTCCACCACTGCGGAGCAGACACAAAGAAACGGCGGCTGGGAAGGCGGCGGGGTTCTCGACGTATACACTGCAAGGGCCGCGTACCCGAACGCGTCACGTTTCGGCGTGACGAGCCCGTGTCGTGAGACGCGGGCTCACGCAGGGGTGGTGCAAGCACAACAAAACGCCTCGCCGATCGCTTTCTTTTTTAATGCTGACTCAGGGACAGAGCGCAGTCGTCGTCTTTTAAAGGTCTCTCCGTGTCCTTGTACGGGCGACGGAAAGGTTGGAAACGTCGGAGAGTATTTTGCCCAGAAACCACACGCCACGGGGTATTTCGCTCCGGTCAGTGTAGTTAGATGTGGTAGTGTAGTTAGAGAGACCCGCCGTCGTGGCTCAGTGGCTAAGGCGTTGTGCTGCCGAGCCCGAGGTCGCGGGCTCGATTCCCGGCCGCGGCGGCCGCTTTTCTGATGCATGCGACGAGAAGCGAAAATTCCCGTGTGTTCGAGATTTCGGTCCACGTTAAAGATCCCCAGGTAGTCGAAATTAATTCGGAGCTCTTTACTAGGCGCGCCTCGCCTGTGTGGCGTCGGCGTGTTAAACCTCATAATCAATCATCTAATGAAAGAGACAGATTAGACTTATAATCTGAGGAGAGCATGATTTCCCGTCGCCGTAAACGGATACGAAAAGCAAAAAAGAACGACAAATAAAAGATAACCAACACGAACACCTCATACTCAGAGTCCTTATCTTTTTCGTTATCTTCAGATAACAAAGAGCAACATTGCCTGGGGTAACAAAATATGAATTGATTACTGGTGGTATGTTTCGTGAGAATAGTGCTACCGTGTGGCGGAAACGGTCCTTCGCAGAAAAATTAGGTTCTGGAACGCCTGGTACAGTGCCCCGCCTCATTGCAGAGTTTTTCAAGAGGTTGTTCCGGTAGCGTGGGCCGGAGTAATCGCTTTGTGCCGAGGCAATCGGCACCCAATTAAGAAGGAACCGACGCTGGGTATTTCGCTCGTGACGAGACGCTCGTTATTTACATGGCAAACGGTTGAGAGAGCGAGTACACAAACGACAGGCACGGCTTTTAATATCGTCAGTATTTCCCTGATTTACGGGGTTTCCCCCCTATCCCCACCCGTGAACAAGTTCGTACGCATTAGAATCGTCCACGTGTGCACATCGAGGTGTATCAGAGAAGAAAAAAAATCCCGGGCCATCTCCACTAACGTGAAACCTGGGGCGGGGCGAAGCATGCAGTGTATAAGTGTATTCTTGGCGCCTTGGCGTTTTTGCCAACGGATATGAAACTGTTATGAAACGGATATGAAATGTACAGGTATACAGCTTTGCTGCAAAAGTCTCTTGCCTTTGAAGCACCAAGCTCTCTAGAGCGAGACTTTAAAAAATATATAATTTACGACGTCATAACATGGCGTATGTGCAAGCAGAATCTAGCTGTATTAATCTCTGAAGTGCGCCGTTTTTGAACGCGTTGCCGTTCCGTGTGATGGAACGACGGGACCAGACTGGACCGTTGGTACGAACGGCATTAGCTACAAATCTAAATGGAGTAGCAACAAATCCTTCGTTATAAATTATATCTGAAAAAAGCGCATCTGAAACGAAACACTGGCGTTCTGAAATAGGTGTCCCCAGTGGTGTTGATGCAGATTCATGTTCTGTTCCTTGTATATATGGTCGCTTTTAACACGGAAATGTTTTATTCCCGGATACACAAAGATTTCACTGACATCATATCCGTCACGGAAGTGACGCCAGTACAACGCAGCAAGCGTCCTGTAAAGGGTGCACCCCTGCACATAGGATCTTCCTGTGGGGAAGCAACCTTTAGAACTAAGGAATACGTTATACTTAGGGTTGTTCGTTTTCGGGTTTTATATTTTAACACGAATGTGTTTTTTGACGGTACACGCCAAGATTTTGATGATGTCATATCCATCACGGAAATGACGCCAGTACATCTTTACCGAAGCGACCCGCCAGCAGGACGTCGCTCCCCAAGCACCCCCACAACCCCCACAAGACAGCCGCCGACCCGCAAATCATGCTCAGCGTCATATTTCCCTGCACATTTCACTTTCGTGTTTTACCGATTCCTATGACAGAGAAATCAACCCCAGTTTTTTCAAAATAAAATTCAGTTGCTAGTGCGCTTCATTCTGTGTCTCTTCAGTCGTCTTCGTGTTTAAGTAGCGCTTTTTCAATCATGACCGTATACCAACAAGACCAACTGGCAGTTCTAAGGTGTCCCCGGTTCACCTAACAAGTATAATGACGTTTGATAATAACGGTAATGGAGGGATAGCTGTTGATTGATTTTTAACTAATTAGAGCTACTTCATTCTACTCATCACCAGCCTATCTACGCCCACTGCAGGACAAAGGCATCTTCCATTAATCTCCAATTACCCCGGTCCTGTGCTAACTGCGACCAATTTATCCCCGCAAACTTCTTGATCTCATCTGCCCATCCAACTTTCTGCCGCCCCCTGCAACGCTTGCCTTCTCTAGGGATCCACTCTGTTACACTTAATGACCAACGGTTATCTTGCCTTCGCATTACATGCCCTGCCCACGTCCATTTCTTCTCCTTAATTTCCACTAATGTCCTTAACACGCGTTCGTTCCCTGACCCACTCCGCTCTCTTCTTGTCCCTAAAAGTTACACCTATCATCTTCCGCTCCATTGCCCGCTGAGTCGTCCTCAATTTAAGTTGAACCCTCTTAGTGATCCTCCAAGTTTCTGCCCCGTAGGTGAGTACCGGTAAGATGCATGCAGCTGTCATACACTTTCTTCTTCAGGGACAATGGTAGGCTGCCATTCATTATCTGAGATTGTCTACCGTCTGCACTCCACCCCATTCTTATCCGTCTAATTACCTCTGCCTCATGGTTGTGATCCGGAGTCACAACTTGGCCTAAGTAGATATATATTCGCTTACCACTTCCACTGCCTCGCCAACTATCTCAAACCGCTGTGCTGTCCCGAGGTTATTGATCATTACATTGGTTTTCTGCATATTAATTTTCAGACCCACGGTTCTACTCTGTTTGTCCAGTGCGGAAAGCATGCTTTGCAATTCGTCCCCCGAGTTACTTAGCAAGGCAACGTCATCAGCAAATCTGATGCTACTGAGGTATTCTCCATTAACACTTACTCCCACCTGTTCCCAATCCATTCTACTTAATCGCACCAATCCTGACTATGACGATGCAATTGCGTTGCCCGCAGGTGCATCGTCATGGCGAGCGCTCGTCAGCGCGTTCCTCGCGGTGACCGCCGAGCGTCCCCGGAACGGGCAGTGGCTTTAGCGAAAAAAATAATAATAATAGCCGTCAAAAACCCCGCGAAGCGAGAAAGTGGCGAGCGCTCGTGAGCGCGTGCCTCGCTGCGACCGCCGAGTCCCCGGCTAGAGCAGTGGCTTTAGCAAAAAAGAAAAAAGAAGAAAATCTCCAGCGCTGCCGTCAAGCGCTACCGAGCATGTAACAAAAAACTCCAGCGCTAATGCTAAAGTTACGCTGTCATCAAGCGCTACCGCGCCCTTACAAAAACAACTCGTTAACCTTCCCTGTGTGTTGTATATACGTTAATGTTAACCTTCTCTCCTATCCCCCTATTTCTATGTACTCTTTCCTCCTTATTCCACCTCCCCTACACCAGCAGGCGTTCCGGTGTCCGCCCCTAGGTGAGACAATTTACGCCTGTTGGTGGACCTTCCCATTCCAATTATCAATAAATAAATACATACATACATAATGCTAAAGTCTAAAGTACACCCTGCTTGGGAGGGGTCATCACGGCCTTCGCATACTCTAGAGGCCATTATGGATAACTGGAGAAATGGCTACGAGTGTGCCAGTCCTTCCTGAGATGATTTGAAGGTTCCGCCACCGCTGCCTCGAGTCGATGACGAAGAGCTGGTAGAAGTGTACAATGCTAACCGGCCAACGCTCACCTACAACAGCTTCGCCATTCAAGTCTTTCGCGCGAACGCAAGCTTCCCTCACTTCCCTCAATTTATTTCCCTTTCTCCTTTATCTTTCTGTTGGCTCCTTCGCTTACGTCAGCCAATTTTTTTTTTTTTACTTTTTCCTCCCTCTTTTGCAACTTCTTTTCGGCACTGCCGCTTTTCTGCCGTTTTTATTTTGGCTTATCTTTGGCACGCTCTGCGCTTCCCTTCCCTCTTTCTATCCCATTTGTTATCAACCCTCGCGGGTCTTTTTTATTCTCTTTAGTCACACGTTTTTACTTCTTCCCGGCAAGCTACTCCTTTTTCCATATTTTCTAGTCTTGACAACTATTTATAAGTTGCTTTTTTCCTCATTTTCCCTTTTTTTTGCCTTCTGTAGAAGAATCACGGAGTGGTTGCAAACACCCATGGGGCTAGTGGCGGAGTAAGAGCTCGCCCCGGACAGACCCGCACCACGCTCAAAATTACCAGGCCGTTTAATGGCCCGTGACTCCTAATTTTTTTATTTTGCTTCCCTTCCTCCAAAGCGCATTTTAATCGCAGTAGCATTACACAGGACGCGCAAGAAGTCTTGGTCGCACCGCTCGCCCCGCCGGCGCCGTTGGTGTACCCCAAGGCGCTGTATTCTCTCCTACACTTTTTATATTCTTTTTCCGGGAGTTTCCGAGAAACGCGCGGTTTTGTTTCCTCTCCTCTTTCTTTTGGTCTTTCTTGCAAGCGTGAAATGCGGTGATTCCGCGCAGCTCGGTGTCCGCCGTAATAAGAGAGAGATAGGGCTCGGGGGTGTTGTGCAATCACTTTCATTGTTTGGTTGCGCAAAACGCCGTTACGGTTCGCCGCGAGGGGTTTGGCCGTGGTATTATGTAAAATGATGTTATGAAAAGTCCGAAGGCATGAGAAGAAAATTGCGTGCCGTAAACCTTGCTACGGCTCGGCGGCGAAACGGCTGCGCTTGTTCAGATCGTGTGAATAGAATATAGTAGAACGGAATGGAAAAACGCCCGGCGTTCGCGTCAAGGCCGCTGCTATACTTGTTGCACACTTTATTCCTCTAACCAGCGGGGATGCGCTAAGACCTTAGAAACTGTGCGACACCAAAGTTTTCGGCTTAGCGAACTAAACAAGCACCCGCGCTAAACAAGCAGTGACAGGGAGGGTGAAATGATTTAGTGTCTGCTGGCCTGTGGAGTATATCGTCCGTTGCCGGAGAAAAAAGAGCCGCCATGGTTTCGAACTGGACCTTCCACCTTCTGCTCAGCCAACGCCGCCTGTATTAACATTGCCTGACGCGTCGCGCGCTTTTCAATGGGAAGGGTAGGGACGCTTAGTTCAGGCACTTATACGCTGTGTGGCGCGTGCCGGCGGACATCTCGCCTTACGTCACTGCTCGCGAGTCGCGAACGCTGCACCCACTTCTACGACGTGTGTCTGTCAGCTTGCCTGTTGGGATTCAAGGGCCGTTTCACTAACATCTTAGCCGCGACGGGGCGCTAGTTCTGTGGCGCACTGGGGATCTCGTTCAACGTGTCGCTCGCTTCATACTTGCGTCATTTTTCCAAAGATAAAGAAGGAGGCGGACTGAAATAGTGTAAGAACATACTGATTGTCGGGTAGACATATAGCTAACAGAAAAACGATATTTTCGGATGGGGCAGCCATTAATTTACTGATATTTTTCTTTCTGGAGTATTTAGAGAAGAAAAAATTGCGTGCACGTTTTTTTTTGTTCAGGCGCTAACTTTTACGATTACTTTGCAATAATATCACGTGCTTGTAAACTTCAGAAAATTATAGGAAACAAAAGGATAAACAGCTGGGATCACGCCACGCTGTCCGGGCGCTTCTACAGTACAGTCCTCAATTTTAGAAGTGCGTACCGATGCGGAGTGCGAACAGCGGGGTCAAAACAATACCTAAATGCGGAGGGGATAGAGGTGGGATGCCCCACTCAGAAAATTTCAGGGCCTGTGATTCGAGTAGATAAGCGCGCAAAGCCGGCATCAGCCTGCGGCAGCGCAAGGGATTTTGCTTCGTGACAAAGGAAGTTTTATCAGTGACAGACCAAGACAGACAGGCATGGTGAAAAAAAAAAGAAGGCGTAGGAGCGCCGCCTCGGGAACACTAAACAAACTTTCACTATTTTGCATAGTTTCCGAGAAGCGGCGCTGGCTGGCGGACACGAAAGCACGCTGGAAGGCTACAGAGCGGGGAAGGGTAGGAGAGAGCAACAGGAGAGTGGCTGTTTGGCCATTTTTCGCTCACGCGTTAGACAATGTTTATACGGGCGGCGTTGGCTCAGCAGACCAATGTCACGTCATGAAAACGGACAAGTACCGATAACATATCTGAAGACTATAACCACGGCCTGCACACTCCCATGGCAGTTTTTTTTTCAGGGCGAAGCACCTTAGGACTGGGGCTGTTGGCATCTTCTGTCGTCGTCGTCGTAATCATCGTCTCTATTAGTCACTGTACTAAAACACCGGGAAACTCGTTTACGCATCGCGGTGGAGCGCTTCGAAACGCGCACTAAAAAACACCGGGACACTCGTTTACGCCTCGCGCTAGGGCGCTTCGTGCTTCAAAGACACGAGACTTTTACAGCAAAGCTGTAGAACTCTACCCCCCTCCCCCAAATGGTTTCATCTCCGTTGGCAAAAACGCCAAGGCGCCAAGGTACACCCATACGCTGCATGCTTCGCTCCTCACCTGGTTTCACGTTGGTGGAGATGGCCCGGGATTTCTTGCTGGAAGCAATACTAGTGGACTTAGCAAGGTATCCTGCTTGTGACCGAATTTCAGAGGACCGTCCCATACTTTGATTGACAAGATTTGATTTTTTAAAGCGCAGCTTTCTATGCCTCACTGACGGTGTTTTTCGTATCGGAAAACGCGCTTCAGGAAAGCCAACTTTACACAAGCGCCTTGGGAAAAAATGCTTCCAGTGGCTGGAAACAGATCTGGGTCCTTTGCGTTATGATGCCGACGTCTATTCGTTTACGCCATTCCGACACGGTCGAAGTAGTTTGGATTTTGGACTTCGACTCTGACTCAGGTTGCATGACAGAAAGAATCGCGTATCAACCATCTTTCTCTTTATATTAAAGGAGCTTGATGTTTTTTTTTTTTTTTTTTTTCCCCTACCGCCATCCTTTTCTAATAATGGGGTAATGGATGCCATTACATAGTTTCGTTTTAACCTTCAATGGGCGATTCTAGGACTGCAAAATCAATGCTTCGCATTTTAAAAACAAATACACCTGTTGCAAAATGACACCACGCTTCGGATCTTGCGCCTTCGGGCGAATGATTTAGGATATTTTAGAATGCAATAGCGGGATCATGATCCCCCCTACATCGGGAGAAACAATTGGAGTGTCATCCATACAAAAAAAATGGAGAAGAGTGAGTGAGTGAGTGAGTGAGTGAGTGAGTGAGTGAGTGAGTGAGTGAGTGAGTGAGTGAGTGAGTGAGTGAGTGAGTGAGTGAGTGAGTGAGTGAGTGAGTGAGTGAGTGAGTGAGTGAGTGAGTGAGTGAGTGAGTGAGTGAGTGAGTGAGTGAGTGAGTGAGTGAGTGAGTGAGTGAGTGAGTGTACAGAATATGCTTATTCGTGTCACCTCTACCGGCGTAAACAAGAACAAAGGTCACCGAACCTTGAAAATGAGATGGCTTTGAATGCGGTGGGCTTTTTCCGCATATTTCATACAAAGTTGAAAAGTTCTGAGGGTAAACGTGGTTCTAAAATCCATTTTACCACCTCAGATCAGTTTACTGCCGCCTGCAACTGTACGTCCATGATCCACAGGTCTAGTTCCGAATTTGGGGCATTCCCAATCGACTTAAGTTTGCTCAAATAGCCCCAATATTTTCTCGGTGACCTAAATGCGTTTAAACGCTACACTCAATTAGAAGCAACCTCGGTATTTATGGCTCTGTACACGTTCACCCCTTGTAACAAGCAACATGGCACTCAATAATTAAGTTTTGTTAAATCTAATTAGGTTGAACAGGATTAGGGGACCTGAAACAACCGCATGCAGCTCGTTTTATTCTGTCACCGGGCAGAAAGTAAGTAGAACACCCAATAAACGGAACTTCTGATAAATGGGGCCAATTTTAGACAGTTTTTCAATCGTTCATTCAAACGATATTTAGCCCCAGGGAGTCGTTAAGCCCTTGTCTCTACAGGCGCGCACGCAAACCGGCCTAGCAAAACGTAAACGCTCCCCGCTTGCGTGGCTTTGGTGTCACTGCAGGCACTTCCACCTCTCGCTCCGATTTTTATTCCACGTTGGACGACCACGCGCGTCTTATACTTTTAGACGCAAGGATCACGCTCGACCGACTTGTTCGACGGCATCGAGGCGATGTCTCTCCCCGTCCATGCATTCGGTGCCAGACGAACGAGTTGTTAGCTCTGCGCTGCCGCCATTTTGTTCCACTTGTTTGCTTTCGCCTGCTCCGAGTTAGGCCTCGTTGTCGTTTCTGCCACGGACAACGTCCGCCATTTTGTTCTTTTAGATTATCGTCATTGTCGTCTGCTACGACGTGTGCCTTCTTTTATCTCCCATCGTGTTCTGCCTCGTCTTGTGCCTGGGCTGGTCGCCATCCTTCCTCGTGTTTCGTCCGCGCCGCGTCCGGCTGCGGACGGCTCGTTCGGTGACTGGCTATGGCTCGGTGCGTGAGCGCGCAAGCCGCCGGCCCCGTTTGAATATTTACGCCCGGCGCGCTTGCGCGTGCCTTGTCCCCGCCGTGAATGCGAAATAGGGCCGGTCAGCGGGAGCGTGATAAACGCCTCGGCCGGGCGGCCCAACGACCGGCCCGATTGCCTGGCCGCCCGCCCAGACGACACGAGCCGAGCCGGACGCAGCCGCGCACGCCTCGGTTCGTGCCACCGCATACGCGTTGAGCGGAGCAGCCATGGGCGGCGTGTTTTACTGCGACCGTACGTCGAAAGTACCGTTCTCGGGCTGCGCTTGGAGTGTAAAAGTGTTGACAGTTGAGCCTACGCGCGTGCTCAGCGATTATGGTTCGCGCATCAGTCTCTTGTAACGAAGTTGACATTAGCCACTTTACACGTTTGCAACTTCCCTGGCGCCTCGCTTTCTGTCTACAGACACTGCATATAATGGGCCTTCGCGATTATCAGTGTCAATATTCCACGTTCAAAGCCAAAAAAGTCATCAAGGAACCAGCGCGTGTTTGCGGGCTACACATAGGACGGCCTCCATGCTGTTACTGTTGTCTTTGCAACTCGAATTTTCCTGCAATTCATCTAAGATTCAGATAGCATATCAGGCGCTTATATCAAAGTGGACAATGACGAGCAAAAACACGGGCGGAGGGATATGAATGGAAAGACGGACGGATAGATGCAGGGATGTATGTATGTGTATGTACATATGTATGTATGTATGTATGTATGTATGTATGTATGTATGTATGTATGTATGTATGTATGTATGTATGTATGTATGTATGTATGCATGCATGTATGCAGGTATGTATATATGTATGCGTGTATGTATGTATGTATGTATGTATGTATGTATGTATGTATGTATGTATGTATGTGTGTATGTATGTATGTATGTATGTATGTATGTTTGTTTGTATGTACGTGTATGTATGCATGTATGTATGTGTGTATGTATGTATGTATGGGTTTACGCATGTATGTATGCATGCATGTGCGTGTATGTATGTGTGTGTATGTATGTATGTATGTAAGTATGCATGCATGTATGGACGGATGAATGGGTAGGTGGACGGAGGATGGATGGGTGGATGGACGGGAGGTTACCGATTATAGGACAACCACCGGGTAATAGTATGAAGCCGATACGTCTGCCCGCCCCAACTTCATCAGCTCTACCACAAACTGAAGCGTAATAATGCTTCGGCTTCGACATCCTATTCGGCGCATAAATCCGCTGTGGCGGACAAAGAATTAGCGAGTAGGCCGCAGCATTTAACGGTGTGCTCTGCGTGTTCCAGCACGTTCGCTTCACCGCAACTTCGTCAAAAAAGGAGTAGAGTATTGTGAGAGTTGAAAGCGTCGGGTATTTTTTTTTTTTTTCGCCTCCGAACACTTCGCCAAAAGGGACAAACGTTGTGCACCCACGAGCGAGGTAACCGGATGAAATAAAGACACTTGAATGTGAGTCAGCGAATCCCGGACACGGTTCACGTCTCATGCAGGCACGTTTGTTTCGATGAGGCAACGGCAAAGCCAAGAGAGGGAGAGAGAAAAAAAAACGTAATGAAAGGTCTTCGGGAGCCGGAGAGAAGACAGGTTCGGACAGCCGGACAATCAAGAGCTGTCGGCTCTATAAATGGAACGGGGCGTGCAAAGGCTAGCTGTCGTGCTGAATGCTAACGGCCAGGACAAAGACGTAGCCGGAGCCGCGGCTGTGCGCGTATTTTGTTGCTTTAGCGAGCACGAACAAACGGACTCGCATAAGCGTGCGCGGCGTTTTCAGGGCGTGAGAGAGATGACCGATGATGGGAAGGTGGGCGCGTGAGCGATTGACTTGCTGCTACGCGTGGGAGGCCGTCCGCGCGAGGAAAATTAAAACTCAGACGGGCGGACGAAACCGATGTCTTGCGAGGGGAAAACTGGGCGATAACAATGAGGTGTGTAAAGTGGACAGCGGGGATTATAATTACGCTCGTTATGATACCATCAGACGGGCTGGGAAAAGAGGATGCGTCTGCAAATACGGGGGTCATCGGGTGAAGGATGAGGCGCAGGGAGCGGGCAATGTGAAACGAAAGAGCGGGGGCACAGAACGCGCCCTTGTGGCACACCCTCGCGGTGCACCGCGCAGTCCTGCAACTGCGTCTTCAATACCACAATGCGTTTCATCAGGACGTAGCTCTTGTCTGTGTCGTCCTTCGTTCTTTTTTCCCGCGCTGTAAGGTTTTTCTTTCGATGGAGTACCGACTACCCCAAACTTTCACGCTAGGCCAACATCGTTGAATTGCAACGACGTAGAATTCTTGGGCTCTGGTATTGAGCAAATCCACTTCAGTGTTCCAGCCGAACGCCAAATCAGTGTAAGAGAAGGTGAAGTGTGTACGCAATCGTTCGTGAATGGTCGCTATGATATCAAACCCGAATACACAAGGTAAGATGTACAGAGGCTGATAAGGTTGTGTACAAGCTTGAAAGAAAACGATCGTATCACGACTACGGGTGTCGCGTTTTTTGTGTGTCTGAACGAGTTTTGTGATTGCACTGGCAAGTGTACTTACAGTGGTACACAACACATTGTTTACACGGGAACGACACGCTTATCAGGCAAGGCGTAAATATATGATGGCTGCATAAGTCGTAAAGATGTCGCATAGATATATAACGCATGGGAGGCAGGCTTGCTAATGTACGATGCGAAGATAAAAGAGCCATTGGCAGTGCGCCAAAGAAGTTAGCTGCTCCTCGAGGCCTCCATTACGCAATAATGTCGTCCAGCTCGAGGTTGGAAGACAGGTACAACACAAGCGCGCACTTCACATGCAGACGACGTGAGCGATATAAACAGATAAGAGGACAATAATATCGGTAACGTGCAAACGCCGACGAAATGCGGAGGTTCTAAGGAGATAAGCAGCAAACTGCTGTGTCAACGCCACTAGGCACTAGATACGACAAAACAATGTTTCAGGCCAGGTTGCGCCATATCTGTCAGCTATGGACCTTTTCATCCGGAATGAGCCCGCACACTCGTTCCCCTTGCGCGTGCTCTGCGCGCTTATTTTAAAGACGATAGTCTTTCTTGGGCTAGTTAAACCCAGAAATTTTGGTCTGTCTGTATGTCTGCCTGTCTGTGACTCGATTCAGCCATCCAGCCAAAGTAAAAGCGCTATTGCGCAATAGTCTTATATACTCACAGCCAAATGTAAACGTCTAAGCCCGGTTTATATGTTCATACTTGTCAACTTTGTTGAACATGAACAAGACATTACGCAAATATAAGACATGAAATTAGTACACAAGGGACATTTACAGTGTTCCTTTGTTAAAAAATTCATGGATGCTTGGCTTTTCAATAGCAAATGATATTCTACATCTACTGCGGAAACCGCCGCCTGCCGTTGCCCGTGCCACCCCCTGGCGGCATATGAAAAATCACGCGGCAACTGCACCGAATGGTTCCACTAGCTAAGTTCCCCGTTCTGCTTGGAACGCCCGTGGAGCACGGCCACGTGGTTCTATAAACCTTGCAGTCGGCCGCCTCCATTCACGCACGTATCTGCCGTACTGCAGCGCCGGCATCGAGGAACCCGGCGTGTAGCAGTGGAACGCGGTAAATTCAAATCGCCTTGAGCAAACCTTTAATGTGTTTACCTTGGGATGAGTGCGACGCTACAGGAACAGCATGAAAGGTGAGCGGGAAAGCAAAGGGGGCGTTTCCTTGAAAAATGTCTACAAAGACCGTCGTCTTTTGACGATATTTGCAACGAAAGGAGCAGATACGCGGCCAAATTCTTTTTTCTGGACCTATCATCCGTTGTCACGCTTTATGTGTAATGGTAGGAAGCTCAAACAGGCCGGATCAGTTTCTAGTCACGGTCATAGACGAAGCTTCGGGAGCGGGACTTCGCGCCTGCGCAGTCGGGGAAGTTGACGTAGGCGGCCCCGCGCTGGCGCGCGGACCTCAGAGCTGTAGCGCATCGTGTGCGAAAAGGTGACGTCACGTGGCAAGTGTTAGTCCGTGCCTACGCACTTATAACAAATCTGAACAGCTGGCGGTTTATTTTTTTCGCGTTATTTGTTCTGCCTCCTCCATGCTGTCTTCTGACGCAGTCAACCTCAGTTGCTAGGTAGCACTTGTTTTTGTGTTGCTGTTCCATCCGTACTCTGCGTGTATTTTAAAAGGAAGTTCCCTACAATCTTTCGTATAAAATGTAGCCGTTACAGTTATATGTCAGCGTTTTCTTCAACTCCACTCATCGGCACTCTATCGCAACGATTTGCTACATCTTGCTGGCGAATGAATTTTTTGTATTCAGATAAGTGAAAGTAACTTACCCGTCTTCTCCCACAGCAGTCATCAATGATAAGAAATAAGTTACCGCGCAGTAAAAACTAACTTTAGGAATTGATTCTGAGGTCGCAAATAAAGCATCGTGCTTTTTTTTAAAATCTGTTCATATTTGATTTCGATGCACGCTTTCAAGGGCACTGGAGTCTATTCTAATTAGGAATTCACCAATTCGAAGCAGGACACAGTCAGTCCAGGTGTTTCGGCTGCGATAAGGGCCGTAATTTGTGAGTCGCGGCAAGCTGCACCTTGGTATGGCCGAGAAGAAACTAAAAGTAAACAGCGTGTAATCTTTGCTTGAAACCGAAGAAAACCGGCGAGAGCAACGGAGCGGAAAAGCTTGCGCCACAAGTCGTTTAGCTTTCACGTCGCACGCATCGGTAGACTTCTAACACTGAAATAAGCCTCCGCGAAGGTACACCAGCTCCTATTTACTGCTTGTGTCGTCCGCTAGACAGCGTAAATGGCACTTGCGTCATAAACTGGTCTACTACAGCGGACCGACTTTTGAACTTGGCTACATCTTCTTAGCCGACTCTGCTGCTGTAGTGTACACCTGCTTGCCTTAGAAACTCGTCTGCTTAGGCGTATTGAATTTGGCGCCTGGCTACGGATTCGAAGTCTTCTTCACCGTCTCTCCTACTCTGTTGTTGTACGCGTGCTTGCCTTCTAAACTCGTCTGCTTCAGCACTTAGCTACGGCTTCGACATCTTCTTCACCGCCACCCGTGCTGTAGTGTAGACCTGATTGCCTTCAAAACTTGTCTGCTTAGGCGCATTGAATTTGGCACTTGGATACGGATTCGAAGTCTTCTTCACGCCCTCTACTGCTGTGTTGTAGACGTGCTTGCCTTCTAACCTCGTCTGCTTCAGCATATCGACATTTGCACTTGGCTACGGCTTCGGCATCTTCTTCACCGCAACCCCTGCTGGCAGAGCGGAAGCTCGCGCGAGCTGGTGATACATAACATTGGAGGGAAGCACAAACGAACACGGGGACAATGTTTTTGTTCTCTTCTCTTGTCTCCGTGTTAGTTTGCGCTTCACACCAATGCACTCCTGCTGTGTTGCAGACGTGCTTGCTTTCTAAACTCGTTGATTTTGGCAATTGTCTACGGCTTCGATACCTCCGCCACGTCTCCTGCTGTGCTGTAAACGCGCTTGCCTTTAGACTCGCCTGCTTCAGCGTATAGCCTTGATTACTCGGCTACAGCTTCATCTCCTTCATCGCATCGCACGCTGTGTTGTAGACGTGCTTGCCTTCTACACTCGTCTGCTACAGCGTGCCGACTTGACAACTTGGCTACGACTTCGACACCTTCTCCGCATCGTCTGCTGCGCCGTAGACGCGCTTGCTTTATAAAATCGTCTGGTAGTGGGGACCGACTTTGGCTACGGCTTCGACATCTTCATCGCCACGTCGTCGGCTGCGCCGTACACGCGTGGGGAATCACGCGCTAAAAGCTTACACATTGGGTTCAAGATCAGACGCGCAGACAAGGCGGACTGTTTGTCATTGCGGCGAGGCAGCGGTGCGTAGGAGATCGTAAAACAGGATATATCTCCGCGCCAACTAGCAGAAGCAAAGGACAGGTAAAACAGAAAATAAAGATGGCGGCGACCTCTCCTCTGTCCCGGATTTCGCAAACGTGCTGCAGCGGTCATGATCAAGCGGCCAATCGCGTTGACACCGAAACAACAGCACGAAATAAAGAGACCCTCTTAGGCGCGATCGTATATGTGCGCGCATACTAACGAGGGTGGCCGAGGTTTTCGCGTCAAGGACGCGTGTCGCCAGCGGCCAATAGAGGACGCCGGAAATCGGTGACGTCAGGTACGAAGGGCAAGAAAGCGTCTTTCTCGCAATTTGTCCCGCGGCTATTGGGAACCCAAAAAAAGAAACGACGAGGAAATAGAAGGCACTGAAACGGAGGTCAGTAATCAGGAAAGGGAATCGAAGCAAGCCTCGCTTTGAACCGACACTGCGAGCTACTAAAGAAGAAGTTTAGGGCTTTTCAAGCCTGCTTTTTTCGTGTCAGATAGCCTTCGAAGTAGCGAAAAAAATGACGTCGCTGTGGTTGTCCCTTTTACTAATGCATTTACAGCAGTTAAGAAAGTGACGTTCGTACCCGAGTGGTCGTTAGTAAGAACCACAGATGGCTTTATGTAGTGGATTGAGGAGATAATGAACTTCAGAACTAACAGTAACTCTCAAAATAGACGGAGCATTTAACAGTTGTTTAGGGTGAGGGGATCGCAAAAAGCTGCTCAGGGTGCTTTTATATGAACACGAAATATTTCATTAAGTTCCACCTCACTGAATGGTGACATTCTCGAATACTTGAATATTTTGTGATTAGTTATAGCATCTAAAACCCTCAACTGCGGTGTATAAGATATCCTGTCTACCACGAAAACATAAAGGACTCCACAAGGCATGTAAAGTCAATATAACTCCGTGAGACACGTGACAAGTGGATGATCGCGCAAAATCAGAGTAGTGGCCATCACGCAAAACGTTTCAGGTCAATTAAGTAAAATTTGAAGAAAGAATTTCTATATTTCATGCGTAACAAGATGGTCACTCTGTCATATAGGAAGAATTTTATGCAACACGCTTTGGGGTTGATTTCTCCATTTGTACGAGAAGTATAATCAGACGTGCATTTAGAAATACGATGAGATTAATATTTTGTGTCAAGACGTAAACGTACATATTGTCACTGATACGACCTACATCGGACAAACGTAAGAGCGGTCAAACCCGTCACCTGTATCCAGCAATTGTCATCACAATCGTTCTATGTATCGTTCATTTGCGATCAGTTCGTCCTATTTTTCCTTGGGCTGAGTCAATTGTTTCTTTCGGTGGTTGAACCTCTGCCTTCTTAATTGGTATTTATCTTGATTTCAGCGTTTACCAGCAGATAAGGCAAGCGCATCGTACTACACGTCCATTCTTTGCACACATCTAGACGCACCTTTTAAACTGGGGATGTAGTCACCATTACGCACAAATTTCACATTTCGTATACAGCGCTAAGACTTGGCCAAACAAATTCTATAACTTGTTTATAAAGGCATAACAACAAATCTTCATCGCATCCTTGTAAAATGACTGTTGGCAAACGTCTCTCAAGGAATCAAGAAATAACCTTGCATGGCTAATGACTTTTTTATGCAATTCCAGATTTTGGCTCAAATTCAACGCGGCCAAAAAGATCCCTCTCTTTGCGCAAAAGGCCGTGCGATGTGCTAGACCCCCCCACTCCTCCTGGCCCCTCGCTTGAACCACGTCTGGGACTATCTATTGCAAGTAGTTAAAACAACGACGATTGCTAATCCTGGAATAAGAACTCCCTCGGGTTAGTCTCTTAAACTGTAGGTCCTTGAGTTTGAAGGCCGCGCATCGTATCTTGCGTAACCTTTTGAAATAGTTAAAAAAAGGGCCTGACTGAATTTTCCTCTATCTGCTCCAAATTCGCGATCAACAGATGCGTAAGCGTCCACCAACCTGTAGGTTCAGCTTCTTCAGGTATCCAAACGCCGCTGCGGAACGCCACTAAACCAATACGTTGTCCCGTCAAATCCTCCTTCTTCCTCGAACCACAACTACGGTCATCACAACACAAGCACAGTTCACACCAGACGAACTTTCAATAGTCTCACTGCTCGAAGACAGCTTGAGGAGGAGGCCGTTGAGAAGAACCGTATTTCCCCGACACGAAGTCAACAACGAGTCCGAAGAAGACGCGGCCGACGCATGGGAACACCTAGAAGCGAGTTCACCGTCCTAAACGGGAGTCCTTCTTGAACGTTTAGGAAACCGCTAGACGCCTAAAGCTCCCGGCGTCTCGACGAAGCCGTCAGCTTCCCGAATCAAAGCGTCGCACGCATGCAAACGCGCGGCTTGCCGAGAATCGTCTGCTAGCGCGCCTGCCCTATCCGTCTGCTCGAAAACCGGGAGAGAAGGCGCCGCCAGAGGGCAGAGAACGCGCGCGCGCGCGCAGGGTTGCCAGACCAGAAGCGCGAAACGTCCGAAATTGGTGTCACCTTATCGCGCTTGCAAATCGCGACGCGCCGAACGCGAAGCCCAACCCGTTTTCTTCGTTAGTGAAGCTTATTCGTCGTGCGCGCATAGCCATTATTCTGCCGGGGACATCACCTCGAAGCCTTCGCTCTACCGACACGCAAAAAACATTAAAAAGTACCTTCACAAAGAACAGCGGTGAAAGGAAGAAGGTAGGGCGACTCTGACGTCGCGTGTAAGAAGCGGCAACAGTACAAAAACATTAAACGGGAGTAATCGTGCCGAAGCGAGCGGCTTTGAAACTGGAACCCGTCGCAAAGCGGACCAAGAAGGAAAGAGAGCGCACGGCAGCTGCGATCGAAGCGAGTTTCGTCCCGAAAGTTGAACTTGATACAGTTTTGCCGGGATCGCGGCGTACAGAAGGGAGGGATCAAAGGCCGAGTAACCTGTCACGTCCGCTGTGCGCCGGCAGGTAAGAAGAAACAAGAAGCATGTGTGTGTGGTCTGCGTATATGTGGACTCTGCGGCGCGCAGTATATACGATGGCCGAGCAGCGTAAGATTCGGGTCGGCTCGACGCCAGAGCCGATGGCCCCAAACGATTGTGTCCGAGCCCTACCTTGCGCGCTGACGCGGGAAGAAAAAATAAGCGTGGAATGAAGGGCAGTCATCTTTGGATCTCCGAGTTTGGTTTGCCCAGCGAAGGGGCTCCTCCACCGCTTGAATTTCGATCGGGAACGCGGCGTTTCGTTCGGGAAGGGGAGAGCGGAGGAGAGGCCGTGCGCGGGCGTTGCGTGCGAGTTTTCGTTCCGTTTGATGCGGCTTTGGCGCGAGCCGGACGCTGTGGAGCCGGTTTTTGTTTTGGTGGTCCGGTAGCCTTTGAGAGGCTTTGTGGGTCTCGTGCGATGCTGTCCTTGCTTCCCCGGTGGCTAATTTGTTGGCGCGGGGGAAGTTGCAGGGTGGCCCGGCCGGAGAACGACGAGGTGAGGTTCACGGCACATTTTGCTGGTGTCCGATAAGCGGCTTCGCATGCGACGGATCCGTGTCGATCCCAACGATGTTCTATCCCGGCGGTTTAGCATCGCATTAAAAAATAAAAGGGAGGAGCAGAGTGTGAGGTACAGTTCCTCCCGTTATAAAAAAAAAGGGGGGTTTGCGGTAAATGGGGTTCCAAACACAGGAAATTTGCTTCGTTCCAAGCGGCGCTTTGTTAGAAGCGGTGATGATTGGCTCTCCGTCAGTGAAGGAGAGCCAGCCGTGAAGGAAAGCCAAGAGCTAAGCGAAAGAGAGCCAAGTTTTTTGCGGTTTCAGTAGCAGAAAACTTCGCTGGGACTGGAACCGGAAAAAACTTGAAACAAAGCCAGAATTCGAATAAATTAGCTTTTTCATTATCTGGATAGGTTACTGGGCTTGACAGCAATGAACGCCCTATTGTTGTACGCACTGCCGGGTATATAACTTACCTCAGTCCAGCTCAACACCGGATGGTAGCTAGCAAAACACAACTCTCAACATCATTTTCTTGCTTTAGAAAACATTAAGCCAGATACTGAGCGCCTCATCGCAGGGCTTATCGGTTTTATCACATGGCGTGAAGACAACTAAGAAGGCGACTCAAAAGTCAAGCTCAACGCTGTGCCTGTTTTCTTTATTTGTTCGTCTACGTCATACTGTCGAACTTCCCAACGATGCATATTTAATAATGATAGAGTTCCTAAGAATGTATATTAGCGATACATCCTTATAAACTTGCTTAACTCGGCCCTGCAGGTGTGACTGAAAAAGCAAATTGTAGTTGGGGTATGATGCCTCGTCTCTACAGGCTACAAGGAACGCTATAGTTGAAGGGCTACGAACTTATTTAATAAGGCCTCCCCCTTGGGAGCCCTAAAAGCTCACGGAAGTTTCATACACGCGGGGATTTTTTTGTATCTAACTCCCCCCACTGCCCCTAGAATGTATTCTCAGCAAAGCACTTGTGTATAGCAGTGAAGCCGGACTACGTACCTTGGATCCGGACTGCTTATAAGGCACCTGAAAGATTGTCTTCCCAACAATCCATGTGCGTAGTAGTGAATACGGCTTTACGGGGGCTCAATGTATGAGAAAGCGGTCTGAGCATGTATTGAAGCGAACGCTTCCTTAGTGGTACCGAAGGCGACCAGTCAAGGAACTAATGCATTTCCCCATAGACCAGTTGGTCGACTGAAAAGGTCTGGTGAGATCTCTGGACACACTGCGCGTGCGTGAGACCGGGCTTCCATTGTGTCAAAAACGGTCACTTGGAAATCGCGAAAAAGGAACGGTTTCAGATGAGACACTGTACACATCGATCATGAAGAATGAGTGCAATAGGATACCTGTATCTCATAAACCGCGTATCGGTATACATTTATATTGATCGTAGGTGTTTTTACTTGCGGCTCAAAAAATCGTCGCACGGGTTCGTTCTTCGCTTCCGATTCGGGCCTTCGAAGGTCGGACGATCGATTGGAGGCACTTTCAGCGAAGGTTGGGCGCACTTGTAGCTTTCGCGCATCTCTCAACTTTCTCTAGGAGGGTATGGCAAATTCTTTCCACTGTTCCCATTTGAGACTGTCCGCAAATATTTCTGGCGCGCTGTTTTCCAAACGACGACAGTTCGCTACGCGAACACCTTTTAAGTGACCGGAGTGTTGAGCGGCTGCTTCGACAGCGTATTTGTTGTGGCACCTTCCGTCCTCTGCTGCTATGGCAGTCATTTTGGCGTTACCATTACAGGCGAGTGGCGCATTAAAAACCTTTGATGTCCAAAACATTAATTTTTTACCAAATGTTTTGAAAACATTTATATTATCTAAATGGATTTCCGACATCACAAATATGAAATCAGAAAAAAAATGGTTTATTAGGACGGACACAATGGCCCACTGGGCACTGGAAAACACTGAGCCCTGGCTGCCCATAAATCACTTGAACAAGACAGCTACCTTGATAAGCATGATTTACGGTTCAAGTGAAGACAATGACCTAAAGTTCGTATTGCTATGACTAGTAATAACGACGAAATTGCACAATTTCGCTTAAATGTGTGGCGGGTCCTTCACTGGACTCAGCCAGAAGGCGACACCTGAGAGGCACAGGCCTTCATCCTGGAAGACCCCCGACCTCCACCGGTGGCTATGGAGACCGCACCACCGCTCCCTTCTTGCCTTCCTTCGAGAGGCAAGTGCCCTTATCTACCTGTAAATAGGTTATTTTTATGCCAACGGGAATACTATCGCAAAAAATGTCACTACCCCAATGCGCCCCAGGGCTCGATGCGAGTTGGCACGCATAAACAAGACTTTTTTTTGGCACACAAAAGTACGTGCTTCTCTCTCCTTATAATTTTTGAAGGTCCTGTAACTTTTGTCTGTCAACAGATGGTGTTAAATGCCGAAAAAAAAATCCCCGAGTGCGAGAGGGAAAAAAAATATTTCTTGAGTTGTTGCTCCGGAGAAACTTTGGACATCAAAGCATAAACGAGTGCCCTAGCAGGTCGACGCCCCGAGGTGTTTCAAGCTGGCGACGCCGTCTTTGCTGCTGTGTCGAGGAGCGAGACCTCCTACACGTGAGGATTGCGAGCTAGCAGCGACGAAGCCAGATTCGGGCCTTCTTCCTTCTCCAACTGCTCCTCGTATGGCTTCCTTCTCCGAGAGCGCGCCAACCTTTTCGAAGGCTAGAAAGCCAGGTCAGGTCAGATCAGGTCAGGTCAGGTAAGCTTTATTAACGGGAGAGTATACTAGTAGGCTTATGGAGCTATTTTCCGCGGGTTCTAGCCTCCCGATATCAACCGTGCCCGTGAATCGTCTGTCAAAGGACGTCACCGCTAGCCGGAGACGGCGACGGCGCAGCCAGCGAGCGCCCGCTTGAAGCTAGACTCGGGAGCACTGACTGGATTTCAGAAAAGAGGAGACGCTTCAATAGACTCGCCGACAGCGATACCACGGCCACGGTCGTTCGATCGAGCGGCCGTGCGACGGCGAAAACAAAACGGGTGCGGCTTAACTCAGCTAATCTTGCGTATGTAAAGCAAAAGCTTGGCTTAGTCTAGTTGAGTCTTGGTTTCGCTTGGTTAACCTTTGATATAGCTGTATTGCCCATCACGTCTCAAAGCCGTTCGGTCCCGTGCAACGCTCACAGGAGGAGGCCCGGCGAATGCGGCGTTCATTCACGGCGAACGCGCCGTTCCTCTTCGCCGGGAGCGAGACGAGTCACGTAGCCCGAGACGACCCAGCGGGTCATTCGTGGGAGGCTGCGGGGGTGGTCGGCTGCCGATGATTTGATCGGCCGCAGCGGCGGCGTCGGCCGCCGATTGTGCTGCGCAGAACGACTGAAAACGGGCCTTGTGCGCAGCGCCGACAGCGGGCCCGGCGAATCACGCGATGCGCTTCGATGAGTGCGTCGCTGGGGGTGTGTCTCCGGTCCAAAGGTTAACTTCCGCATCCACCGCGAAGCCGCTGGACGAAAGTAGTAAAGCTTTGCTTTAAAAGGAAGTATACGTGATGTCAGCAAGTACCGTGCTTGTTCAGTGAGGTTCGTTCTCCCTTGTCGCCGTCTAACGTTGGTGAGCAGACACGGTGGCCAGCCAAGAATTCGGACGCCTCAATACGCCACTAGCTTCCCCCGCAGAAGCGGATGCCGGCGCCAACATTGCGACTCCTACGTTCCGAAATTGGCCAGAATTTGGACTACCGAAAACGAATGGAAGGTCTAGATTGTGAACAGAAAGGAACGAAATTGTGTCCTAATTATAAGCATTGTGCTCAGTAAATAGTAAGCAGCGCATAATTACGCGGACATTGAGTAACCCCACCCAGTCGCTCGCTTTCTCGCCCACATCATCCAAGCGACACAAACGTTCTACAGTACTTGTCTCTTTTCGTCAATGGTTGCCTAAAAAATGGCGGAAGCTAACCGTAACGCGTAAGACTTGAAGGTAGCGAAGCTGTACGCAGCCTTGACGACCATTACGACGGTTTAAGCCCACGATTGCAGCCGATCTGCTTCTTCTTCGCTATCCCATCATTGTTTCTAAAATGGTGCAGATGAAGCAAATCGAAGCAGAACGAACTAACGGAACGGTCATACTCAAACTAGGCGCTCGCAGGTGCATCGTGTACCCTATCAAGTGTTCTCTGTCGAGCCGGTGGCGTGATTCATTTCCCCAAAGTCACAGCCAGGTGTGTAAGCCGTTTGACTCTCGGGTACTAACTCACGGTCGTAGCCGAGTGGGTAAGGATACTGACCTCAACTCCGTTGATCTAGCAGACACAGGCTCGAATCCTGCCGGCGCCGATGATTTCTTTTCTTACTGTTATACTGAGTATTGTGAAACTCCAGAATCAAGGAATTTCTAACCAGCTTTGCTGTTAAAACGTTGATTCCTTGGAGAATGGTGTCGACCCCTTCCGGCCATACGGCGGCCAGAGCCCGCGCGCCTTCAAGGCGTGCTCCGCAAGCATGATGATTTATTGAAGTGGCTAAGCAAGCCGGCCTTTAATTGCTTATTACTAGTGCTATGGCTCTGCGCGTGGTTATTGGGCGGGGTTTGGGGCGTCAAGCTCACCCGATGTACGTGAGAGGAGAAGGAATATTCCGAAACATTTGGGTGTTTCTGAGTACGTGTCTCGAAAGGTGCGATGGGGCTGGGTAGGGTGTGGCAAAGCGTTGAAGTGAAACCTGCCGAATGCGCCGAGTGCCACGGTATAAAAAACACGGGCGCATTTCTAATGTTAGGCAATATTCCGGTTGGTGAGCAGCCTGTCCCTGCCCCTCCCGCTGTTGACTGACTCAATGGTCTTCACCGAGGTCAGTCCGGTTGCGACAAACCCAGAAATAGCATCTCCGTAAGCTGCCTTTAGATCCGGGTAATGGCTTTCACCATTAAAAATAAATAAGTTCGGCATTGCGTTAGAAGCATTGCGTCACGAAATACACGGCTCGTCACCAGCAACCAGAAATAATAGACCGACACCACAGAAGAGCAGGAAGTTGATTCTGAGGAGGACACTACGTGATGATACCGCTATTCTATCCACCGTATAATTTTGGCTGTGTCTAGAATTCCACCCGACGGTACTATAAGCACTCCACTAAAGTGACGTCCACCGGTGTTTCAAAAAAAGAAATATACCGTGCCTGGCTCTCCTTAACCTAACCTAATGCCTACTACAGAAAGCAATCATTCAAAGCACTGAGTACTAATCTAAGCTATGGAAACTATAATTCAAATGAAGATCATCTTATAAAGGAGGCCAGAGCCGAGCTCGTGGTTTCTTCTGGCACCAACACCACCGCCGCCCTTGGTATCGGTAAACCGACACGGAATTTCTACACCGGAAAGGCAGACGCTGTGCACTGCGGCAACCTAGTATTAGAAGTTGGCTTGTCGTAGGGCGGCACTACAGCAATGGCTGCGTCGCTGAGCTGTAGCGCCGTCGAACGGCGGTCTAGACACCGCCTATAATTTAACCGGGGGTGGGGGGGTGGGGTGGGGGAGAATTTCGGTTTATTGAAAGACTAAAAAATTATGCAGAAATTCATATAATTATCTACTAATGCGTAGCATTCTTATGCCGCCTGTCTTGAGTGTGAGTTTTCTCCAGCCAATTTTTTTTCTAAATCCTGTCGGACCAATTATCACCAGTTAAGCTATTATAACGATTACTGGTGAGACTTTCGCGAAATCTTCATTATTGTGGAAATGCACGGCGTTACACGGTTGGCCATTTTCCGTAATTATTTTATATTTTTCTTAGATTTAGTTTTTCAAAATCTCGTGCGACCATCTATAGCCCTTTTTCCTTATTCTTTCATATTTATGTTATTTCTTAGTTTCTCAAAATTTCGTGCGACCAGTTATCTCCATTTCTGCCATTATAGCGATTACAGGTGGAACTTCCGCGATATCTGTATTTTTGTTGAAATGCAGGGCGTTACACGGTCCTGGCTGTGCGGGTAATCGGTAAAGAATGCTACGAACTAAAAAAGACCTGCACTAACCTCAACACGCTGGTATCTACATGCTCAAAACATTTCGTTGAAAACTCGGGCCCCATGAAAAGGTTAAAAGCTGGCCTGGAGACGAAACATTGGCTTTAAAAAGCATGGTGCCACCCAAGACGTCTCTTTGCAGCGAAATTTCCGCATCTGTCTACTGTGTCACAGGGGAGTGGTCTTATGCACTTATCAGCACAACAGGGACTCTTTTTTTTTTTACTGCTGCAGGAATAATTTGACTTCGTAGAATTATTCCTGTTTTTATGCCTTGCAAATTATGTTATAGTAGAGTTTATAGGGGCTGCCTGACTCAGTCTGTCGTGGGGGAATGTAACCACCTTTGCATGAGGTGGGCAGCAAACGTACTGATAATCACTCATTTCTCGCTGTTTATCCTTGTTCCGTGCGCATGAAACCTCAAAACATACATTTTAGGAACCTCTATTGTTTAAAAAATATGTTTTGGGATGTTTCACGCACCAAAGCACAACGCCTTATAGCCTCCAAGCCATTGCGGTGGTAACGGCCACTTTTGGTGCATTTTGAACATTAATACGCAGTGATTATTTCCGTGTGGCGTAACACAGATTTCATCCCATTGCTTAAGGTACTGCAATTTTGAAAGTCAAAAACACGTTTAATGAAACGGGGGCCGTTAAAGACAAGCCTACAGGCATTGTGCGGCAGTCGAGTCGAATACAAGGCAGCTCTAATAACTATGCTTTGCAGTTTTAAGCCCTTCTCTAAAAAATAGAGAATACGTTATTTTGTCCCCACCTTTTGTCCCATATTTCCGCCATTTAGGGGTTGCAAAGACGGAAGGAAAAGCCCCAAGCGTAACGCCGACTGAGCAGGTCGTTACGGAAACTCCTTACATCACCGTTTTTCCGAAATCGACTTCCCATCGGAGGATACGCCGTAAAGGCAATTAACTTGGGAGCGGACATGAAACCTATCAAAAATAAAAAAAGGAAAGAATACGCTCAATTTAAGGCTCTCGTTCGGGCAATACTTCTTTTATGCCCGACCGGCTGACTGAATACAAAGCGATCGCCTCGGGGAAGACGGCACAAGGAAAAAGGGACGTTTACGAATAATAGGTATACGCGTCCGAAAGGGGGAGATGATAAATTGGAGGGCGAATAAGAGAAAGAAAAAAAAAAACTGCTGATGACTGCTCTGAATCCGCCTGTGGGTAGATGTAGAGTGTAGAGTACTAAGCAGGGGATTTCGCGCGAATAAGCAGGAGGGGCCCTAAAGGCTGATCGGGTTACATCTCTGCCGTGTGCCATCCTAAAAACAAAGAGATTCAGGGGTGAGCGAGAAAGCATAAAACGTATACACGCCCGAAGAACTTGGCGCTAAAGCCGTACAGTACAAAAGTCAAACGCAGAAAGAACACGCAAAAGAAAATCCTCCCGCGATAGGGATCAATTGGAGCACACGTATAGCAGACGAACCGATCGTCTGCGGTCTCGGAGCAGACGATTGTCGGAGTGAGACGCCACGCGCGCCAGGAGGAAACGTCTGACAGACGACACCAAACTGCCAATCAGGTCGCGCGTGCGCGCCTACGTCACGCCGCTCGCTCGTGCTTTTCCTCCGGCTAAGGCCCCAGCGGGGAACGCATGAAAACATCCAGCGTCAAAGACAAGAGCGCTCTAAAAAATCCCCTAATTTGCGCCAGCGGGAACCGGACGGAGCCTCGGCGACGGAGCATTACCGCGCCGGGCTCAACGTGGCCTGGTGAACTTGAGAGCACGAAATAATAAATTGCGCCGCGGCATGGCGGCGCAGGAGCTCAAAAGAAGGACGGTCGTCTGCGACGGGCCTGCCATAGCAGACGATATTACCGGGAGATGTTACGCAACGTCTGCAATCAGCTTAGGCGCAGCGCAGGGTGCTTTATTAAGACGGCGTCGAAGGCGTCAAGCAATTATATTTGACCGTAATAAGACGCAGCGGGTCAAGGGCAGGGTCCTTCTATTACCTGTAAACGTCTTCAGGCGATGTTACGTAGCAAAATGTAAGCACAGACGCGAGCGGTGGCACATGTTGACTAATTCGAACGTTGTTGTTGCGAAACTAGAAAAGCAACGCGCCCCTTACATTCGGCAATGCTGCTGTTGCTTCATCCCTCGTGGGTTATTCCCTTGCCTTTAACTATAACTTTGTTTGCATATACGCTTGTGCATGAAGGGCAGACAACAACGAAAGATCATCACTCTTCTTTGCAAGCAAACCTTAATCGCACAAACATCATGCAGCACTGTTCGGCATAGCCAGCTAACTTTATTTGCAGTGCACGGCTTGGAATGAACAAACGAGCGAGCAAGCGAGCAAGCGAGCAAGCAAGACAGCGTATGGCGTTCTGCCTTCCTGCTTCCGAAAGGCGTTCGCGCTCAGCGACGGTAATTTCACGGTGGGAATAAGCACATGCCCAACGCATTCAGACAAACAGCGCTGGAGAGCGTATCAGAGATGTCGGAACAAAACGCACAGTAACCACCTTACTCGCTCAGTACTTCAAGCGCGCCCTGCACAGATCGCTATCGCTCTCGCCATGCCGTGAACACCTCCTGGCCGCGCGAAGAATGCAGGTTTGCGGGTGAGAGCAGACATCACTGGAATATCATTTAGCAAAACTGGAGGGCCACTTAGAATACCGCTCGATAAAAACTGCACGCAGTTGCAGCGATTGAAGATGTATAAAGCTTTACTAGAAAAAAAATAAGGATAAGGGATAAGGTGTGAACCGGCGGTGGTAAGGGAAAGACGGTGGATGGGCGGAGGTGGCCCGCTTATCTGTGGGAGGACCTTGATATTTCTCCATGGTTGAATCACGAAAACTTAGATAATTGATTTGATTGATTTTGGAGGTTTAACGCGCCGACGCTACACAGGCGATGAGGCGCGCCGTAGTGGAGGGCTCTGGATTAATTTTTGACCACCTGGGCATTTTTAACGTGCGCTGAAATCTCGAACACATCGGCGTTTTCGCTTTTCGCCTCCATCAGAAAAGCGGCCGCCGCGGCCGGGAATCGATCCCGCGTCCAAAACTTACCTAAAGTGGTCGTTTGTGCGAGACATACTTTCAAATATTTAATAGCGCTGCAGAAAACAAGGGACACCATGTGTATCTCCCTGATCTTGTCGCTTGCTTTTTTACACTTCCAAACAACTGAATGCCACCTATGCGGAGGCCCAATCATTGTTCTTTCGGTCGTGCCGCGAAGTGCGGTCAGTGTTGAGGTTTCCGCTAAAATGCGTTAAATGCGTAGCACTGCTATACAGCAACATTTTTCGACTACTTGGGATGTCTTTGGAACGTCTTTGGGGTGTCCTATTTGGGATGTCTTTGGGACGTCTTTGGGATGTCTTCAGGTTGCTGGCCGTGTTGGCGCGTAGGGACCGGAATCGGCCAGAATGAGCCTGGACCTTGGGTTTCTTTTACACTGAAGTCTTGGAAGCGTAGGTGACTGGTGAGGAGTACTGGTATACCATTTCAGATGTCCCTGCCCGCGCTAAACAGCGGGCAGGGCAGGTTTAGCACCAGGTTTAGCACCAGGGCAGGTTTAGCACCAGTAGGTGCTAAACAGGCCTCGAGCGAGCTCGTATACGAACGCCAGCAGCACGTTCCGATATGCAGGTCTCGCAGTGAGCCCTTCTTACAACGAAGCCCTCGGGGAAGGAAACTGGCTTCATTATAGCTGATACTTCGCTAGAAGCGGAGATTATTTACCCACAATGCACCGCAGTTGGAAACATATAACGCTTCAAATAAAGCGAGGTTTCGCATAAAGCGATTTTGTCACAATATCGGTTTATTGTATTCCCTTCCCGCCACCTAAAAAAAAAACATTGCCTTATCGAATACTCGTTATTTTTAAATGGCATGAATTCCCAGAATTAGGAAGGCATACGGCATATAGTAATTTACGCTTAAAAGTAAAACTACGCCTGCCTCTTTGCGGGCCGAAGCTACGAAGCATGTTGGTGCGAGGCAAGACCGTCAATATCCTTCCGCAAAGCGGGTAAGATGCAATCGAATACAGTACCTTGTTTCGCTTCAGTAGAGGTATGATTCTGCGGACTTATTACTGATACCTCATCTACGCTGTGCCACTCGACAATTACTGCCGCCGAATAGAGTAGCCGACCCATTTTTCGGACCTGAAGGGGAGGAAAAATAGTCCGAATACAAGAGCCGTCCGAAATATCCGCGAGTCTGCGAAAACGAACTTTATTTCATTGAACTCGAGCTGAAGGAGTCGCGAATGTTCCTTGCCTTAAATTCCTCCTTTGTGTGAGAACGCCTGCTTGCATACTCTGCAAGCGTCGCGTTTTCTTCTAAACATTGGACAACAACGCCATAGCGTTGGCACTGTATTGCGTTGACGGTCGCGGTCGGTCAGGAGCTCGTTTTTCGAAGTCAGCGTCGCTCTGCGGCAGCGCGGTCACTTGTGCACGATATCGTCGTCCGTTAACTTCGCGCACACAAGAAAGTAATGTCTAAAAAAAAGCTGGTGCACTCATGACGTCTTTCCGGCTTTGGAGATTGCTTCCGCCGCAGACTACATGCAAAATTATGGCCTCTCACATCAATGGTTGTTACCCCGGCGTAAGTCAAGCCAATCCCCATCCAATGCGAAGCTAGCCAGGTGGCTTATAAGGATTCAAAATGGCGTCGTCCTGAAATCGCACCGTGGCTCTGTCGCGCAAAAGTTTGCCCGGAAAATCGCACGTTTGGTATGTTTTGACCGAAATATCCGTTGTTCATATACGTTACTCCTATAGGACAAATGGCGGTTCCTCGGGAAAGTCCGGAATATCGAGCAAGCCCGAATTTTCGGAGCCCGAAAAAACGGTCGGCTACTTAACAGGATAACACCCCAGCGGTTTATTGAGAGCTGCCAACTCCGTACGTAACAACACATCTTCTGCACGTTTACAACTTCATGATTCTCGCAGCATCGAAGGGAGCTTCAAAAGGATCGAATATGCACGTAACTTCTCTCCCCTCTCAAAGACGATATTTGTAGCCAGTTTAAGGCCTACTCGGTCCTCTCTTAAAACACGTGTCTTGGGCTTGGCGCAGCTCTGTTTTTAAAAACAGTTCTTGCTCACCAATTGGCGCCAGCTCTTGGATCCCGCAAAACATATTTCGATTCAGACAGCTTCAGTAGACAGAAAGGACAAAAAAAAAAAAGAACGAAAGAGCAACCCTCGATATCAAACCATGCAAGACACTCGGTTTTTGCTGGTTCTTACGTATAGAAGTCGCCGCCTCTGATCTAATGCAAGGCTGCGTTTATACCGACAACGCCCAACGTTTCGTTCGCAAACGGTAATAACCGAGCACCGTGCATCGCAAAAAAAAGAGATAAAAATAAAATAAAATAAAACGGCTTGCATTTACCGTGCGTTGCGGCGGTGCCCGGCGAAGTCGTAAACTCGGCTTTGGATGTCATTTCGTACGCGGCGGTGACTTCTGTTTCGTCACGAATCGCCCGCATTGCTATTCCGCCACGGTTTTCTTTTGCGTCTGTGACTATAAAAATTAGGCAGACGACATATTTCCTCATCGTCTACTTCAGCACAGGAGCTCTTATCGAGAGGCTCCCATCCGACGTACTTTCGCATGAAAAAAAAACAAAAACAAAAAAAACGTCGCCCTTCCCTGCAACTGCTGCCGACTTTCCTTAACCCCTCGCGCTTTCTTTCACAGGGTATCTCAATCTTTTTTCCTTCCTATACCTCAACGACCCTCTCGCCTAATGAAATCATGGAGACGATATAGGCTTTTGTTTAATTTGAAATAACTAGCCTTCAGTAACGCACTCATCCATTTCAGCCACGAAAGACTAAAATAAATCATGCGCCCCTCCCTCTAAAGAGGGCGATGGTTCAACCCGAAGCTTTCTCGTGACAGATTGGTTGTCGTCTGAGTTTGGACTGAGTTTCGAGCATGCCTAAATGGAGCAATGGAAATAAAAAAAAATTATCCAGCATTTCCCCGAGGGGAAGAATGTGAAAGTGCGAATGCACGAGTTGAATTTGCGCGGTTCGGTAATGTTCGCGAAAGAGAGATCACACACACACACACAACTACAAAGAAAGAAAGATGCATTTATTCACAGACACCTATTTCTGTTGTCGTTGTACTTGATTGCTAGAGCGGATCTCAGCTTTGAAATTTCGTGTCAGTACTCCTTTAAGCGGGTGCATTAGCCCTTCTCACGCCCGATTCTTGGCCAATCCCCCACGTGGGTATGAGCCATGTCAGCGGCCAGGCAGCGCGCGCCCATCTCCCCCCGTTGCCAAGGAAGACGAGGAGATTCCTGGCCAATCCCCACGTGGGTATGTGCCTTGTCAGCGGCCAGGCAGCGCGCGCCCATCTCCCCCCGTTGCCAAGGGAGACGAGGAGCGCGCGCACCCGCAGCTGTTGCTATGCGAACGGCGGCGGACGCTCCAGGCTCGCTTAAGAAGTGCATTCGCACTTAAAAAAAACGAAATGGAGCAATCGCATAGACGCCTGCTCAATAACGCTAGGGACTCAGCTTCGATTCCGGCCACTAAAGGATTTCAAGTGAAAACCACTTTATGGGCTCGCCTTGCCGCAGCTCTCTCGCTGGACCGAAGTAGAGCCTCACGGCGTACCGTCGTAGTGCGGTCCCGTCGTAGCGGCGTCCCACAGAGACTTCGAAAAGCAAGCGGTATATAAAGTCATAACCGCCCGAAACTCGTGAGCCGCTGGTGCTTGCCATATGTCTCCCCGTTGTTTAGCGCAAAAAAAAAAAATTACAGGTACATTTGAGGCAAAATACACGCAAATAACCGGCAGCGTCCGCGTTCATTTAGTTAGGAACGCTCGTTGGGTTGGTTTTTCGATAGTAAGCGGGAAAAAAAAGTGGCAGTGCAACGCCGGCACGTGCGGGAAAAAAAGCAGGCACAAAACAACAAGAACAGAACTCCCGCTGGCGCAGCTTCAGGCAGTGAGCGCGTGAGCAGTGCGAAGGCGGGAAATATAAATTGCATTGGACAAACTTCCGTTGAGTTCAACAAGACAGGAGTGAGACAGTGCGCCGAAGAGCGTGATGGGCGGTAAGAGGGAGTGGATAACGGCGCCACAGCACATTATTGCGAATCACTGCTCTGCACTTCCGACAGCTTTCACGTTGAGTGGAACGGCTTTGATTTTTTCTTTCACTTCACCCGCGATCATTAATAGTCATTGTCAGATGAAGTTGGCTCTCCTGCAGGGCGCTCTGGCGTTACAGACGCCACCAGTGAGAACACTAAAGCTTCGCTTTAAAATGTTCAGAAAATAACTTTTTAATTTTGGGATGTGGTGACGTAATATGGGAAGGAGTAACGCAATAGCGGCCGGCAATAAAGACATAGTTATGACTATGTTAATTGCACGTTAGCATTCAGGTGATGCGATTAAACGAAACAGGAGGCCTCACAACAATGGCGGTGGCCTTTGTCGGCAGCCGCCAATCGCAGCGACAGAATTCTGTGACGTCATAGAGAAATCGCCGGAAAGTAGCTGGGGGGTCGCCACTGCATCGTCTGTTTTTCTCAATACCCGGATTATTTGTTTGAAGTTTGCTATAAAACGGCACAGTTGTTATCGGGTCAACGCATTCTCTTAATGAACCAAACTTACTTGGCCTGGGCTGTCGGCGTCTCATGTCGTCGTCGTACTCGTCGTCTCATGTAGTCACGTTACTGAAACACCGGGAAACTGGCTTACGCCTCGCGCTAGAACGCAACGCGTGTAAAAAAAAAAAAAACCCACCCGGACAATCGTTTACGCCACGGGCTAGGGAGCTTCGTGTTTCAAATGCAAGCGACTTTTACAGCAAAGTTGTATACCTCTACCCCCCCCAACGGTTTCATCTCCGTGGGCAAAAACACCAAGATGCCAAGAATACACTTATACACGGCATGCTTCGCCCTTCCCCAGGTTTCACGTTAGTGGGGATGGCCCGGGATTTTTTTCGTCCCCAGGGACCCTTTAAGTTCCTAGTTTAGCTACCTACACGGTAAATGTCCGTTTGACCACAACGTTGTTAATTTGAATGAACGAAAAACGAAACATCGCTCGAGATTTTAATCGCGCCTGCGGCTAAGTTTCTGGCCAGGGTGACCGGAGACTTTTTACATGTTTTGAACCGTCGCAGCGTCAAGATGTTTAATTTCCACGGAGATACGACTGGATATCTTTACAGCGATCTTGTACCAACACACCGAACACAGTGTGCGCATAAAACTTGTTATTGGTCTTGAGTTTCTTCGTGCAGATATGGATCTGAACAGGTGGCAGCGGGAAGAGTACGGGGGAGCGTAGCAGAAGCAGCAAACGAAAGCTAGGCGGGGAACTAATCGTTGAGCATTCGGTGTTTTTATTCCCGTCGAACTCTTTACGGCTGAAGGCAGGGTATAAAGATTTATCAAGGGTACGCAGACCCGCACTTGCGTAGAGATAGCGCTCCCCAGGCGGCGTACAAAGATGTTTCGTTGACGTGTGCACGCTAACCACGACAGAGCGGGTTTCAGTAAACTGTATACTTGCAAGATCAATTCTCGTCCCATTTGTATTCCTTTCTCGTTTCGCCTTAGCTTAATATGCTTTTTTTATCGCTTGGAACAAGCTCTACACGATCATGTGCTTAGTTGTAACTGGAATAAAATGATTTGCCTTTTCTAGCGAAGATATGTATTCACGTACAGTCGGGATCAATATAAATGTGATCACGGGAGCATTGATTATGGGTTCCTCCAACCTGCACAGCGGCTCTTTTCAGAACTTTGGAGATACAGGTAGCAGTGCCTTCTTTATCCAGCGTTGTGTTTGTGTCCCTCCTTCTCTTGTCCTGCGTGTGCTTGCCGCTGGTTTCTTTTTTGCCTTCTTCCCCTCCTTGTCTGTGTCTTGTCTGTGTCTTGTCTTGTCTGTGTCTACGTGTTTCTTTGGTCCCCGTTGTTTAGCGCCTAAAATTTATTCAGTATGTTCAACCAACTAGCCCTGATCAAGCTTTTGTTTCTTCCCCTCGTTGTCTCTTGCATCACACAACCCTGATTCAACGCGTAACATGGCGCTTCTGCTTGTTTATTTGCCTCCCGAGCGATCCCCTTCAAATTGATCGCGTCTGTACATACGTACGTGTAAGTGTCCATCCCCGTCAATTCCAACCTTCTCAAACCAGCCGTGCGGGCTAAAGCGTTGTGCTGCTGATCCCAAGGACGCGGGTTCAATTCCCAGCCGCGGCGGCCGCTTTTCTGATGAAGACGAAAATTTCCCCGCATTTCCCCGAGGGGAAGAATGTGAAAGTGCGAATGCACGAGTTGAATTTGCGCGGTTCGGTAATGTTCGCGAAAGAGAGATCACACACACACACACAACTACAAAGAAAGAAAGATGCATTTATTCACAGACACCTATTTGTGTTGTCGTTGTACTTGATTGCTAGAGCGGTTCTCAGCTTTGAAATTTCGTGTCAGTACTCCTTTAAGCGGGTGCATTAGCCCTTCTCACGCCCGATTCCTGGCCAATCCCCCACGTGGGTATGTGCCATGTCAGCGGCCAGGCAGCGCGCGCCCATCTCCCCCCGTTGCCAAGGAAGAGGAGGAGCGCGCGCACCCGCAGCCGTTGCTATGTGGACGGACGGCGGTCACCGGAATTCAGGGTCGCTTATAAAGTGCATTCGCACTTAAAAACGAAAGCACTCGTGTGTAGAGTTTTCGGGGTACGTTAAAGGTCCCCAAGTGGTCAAAAATATCCGCAGCCCCCCTCATAGCCCATGTGTAGCTTCGGCGCGTAAACACCACAATCAATCAATCAATCAATCAATCAATCAATCAATCAATCAATCAATCAATCAATCAATCAATCAATCAATCAATCAATCAATCGTTCTTCTCGATATACTCAAGTACCCTACTTTACCCTATACACTCTGGCTGAGGCCGCTGATACCTGCGGCAGCTACTAAGTCAAATAGCAGTGAAGACTGTTTAGGAGTTTTCTTCTCCGGGGACTTTTATTGCGGAGTGAGATAAATATGCCTGGTTCCGACGTGTCCGCATGTCCACTCCTACGTAGGTTTCCTGCGGTTTGTTGCCGTGGAGCTTTCGTTCCCTGGCGTTTAATGAAGTGAATGAACGAATAAGACCAGACCGCTGCTTTTTACTCGTTCATTAATTTCACCACGCCCCCAATAACAGTGTAGTTGGAGGCGCTTGTTGCATGAAGAGAGAACATACGCCCTGTGGGTTCCTCCGGTATACGTTTCAACTCTTGGGTGCCAACGACGGATTGTGCACCTCGAGGTTGACGCCTCGTTCACTATAAGGTTCTCGACAACATTCGACCGTTTTGTTCTGCGCATTGTTACAAATTGAACACAATAATTACTTGCACAAGCGCGCTCACACACACGCCCACGTGTGAAAACCATGGTACTTCTCACTGATTCCTTTTTCGAAGCTATGAGCACTCTGGGCCGTACTGTAACAGCTGTCGCGTACACAGTGCAACAAACGCAGCCTTGATGTTTAAATGATGTGTGGATAGTGATTGCGCTAACAGGAAAAAAATGTAGGCTGGAGGGGGATGCAAGATGGTGTTCCTGATCTTCGTGCATATCCTTCTCCTTCACACCTCCTGTCCAGCTGGGACTGAGCAGACGTACCCGAAATGAAACCACGGGGTCCGTCCTTATAAAAGGCTATCGCACACGAAATCTTCGCAAACAATGCACTCGGTGGCGCAGCCGAGTCCTCGCGTGACTCCCTGACCGTCAGCGGCAGGCCTTCAGACAGTGATTCGAGACCTCGCCTCAGCGGCCATACACGCCTGCGCCCCGGTGATCCCTGCTATCGGATGCTGCGTTAGAATTAAGGGCCACACGAGATATTCGAAGCGATATCGGACCTTAAACACATTCTCTGTGTCCTCTGCATCGTGTCCGGCATCGAATATACAAAGCGAACAAAACGGACACAAAACTTTGCTTTCATTACGCCCCGTGTCCTACAACTGTCGCCGTGAATCACCGCACTATCGGTGTCCGTATCGAAAAAAAGAAACGCGCACTTGAGAGATTACTGTAAGAACAACGCCGACCAGTAAGGAGAAAAAAAAAACGATTGTTGGGACCTGAGTATGACACGAACTTTGACCCCCAAGGCTTATGTTTAATTCCTGTTCTTTTCCCTTACCAATGCGACGCTGTCCTCGAACACTGCAGTTGAAACCCCTCTTCTTGTCCGTATATTTTCGGACGGCGCGCAGGTCGTATTCTAGGTCGAACGCCGCCCTTTGTGGGCGAACGCTGCTTCCTCGTGCGCCTGATCTCGCCCGATCTCGCATGATTCGATATTTCGCGCGACTTTCGTCGTTTTGTTCGTTTCGGTCGGTCCCGCCTTTCTACGGCGATAACTTCAGGAGCGCGGTCGCAGAAAACACGTCGTCGACTTCCCCGCGAGCCGGGAAGATATGAACTACGACGGCCCCCAGAAGTGCGTACGACACTGCGCAAACAAAGCCGCCAGCCGCGACCAAGGGAACATCTGCGTATCGCTGCCGCGTTTGGCCGGTGTACATGTGTTTGCTCGTATGAGTACGTGATTGGTTTATGTTATGGACGAAGGGTGACCCAAAACCTACGCCTAGGGTCGCGCTCTCATCACTCGGTTTACCTCCTTTTTTTTTTTCTTCTTTCTATTGCCTTGCATAAAAGGAATTATGTGCAGCCAGCTGTTGCGCAATCTACGACGAATCTTGAGCGTGCCTTTTCTCCGCAACCGCCTTACTGTGTCTGTTATTTTTTCGTGTATAATTATCGGCACTGATTGCCATTTTCCTTGTTCTTGCCAGCGTGGAACGCCCCTTATTAAACGGCGGAAAATAAAGCGCGTGCGAACACGAAACAAAGCGGGTTTTAAAGCGACACGCACACATCAAAGCTCTACTTTAATTTCCCGAAACATATCTGGCATTGGAAACAAACGAAGGGTAGGGGGAAAATAACAGGCAACAAATGAAAACCCAACACTCCAATCTGAAAAGGGGCGTTCTCTTGTCTCCGTTGTCATTCACGCTTTATCTTAAAGGAATAGAAATGCGACTGGAAGAGAGTGAGATTGGCCTCGACTTATCTTTCAGCAGCAATGAAACAGCAGATTCCAGGACTCATATGCGGGCGATATGGTGTTACTAGCGGATATTAAGACACACTTGCAGAGCCTTGCAGATATCCGTAGTAAAAGAATATTATCATCGCCATCATCATCATCATCACAACCACACCATCATCATCATATCTACGCCCACTGCAGGGCAAAGGCCTCTCCAATAGGCGTATATTCGTTTCCTAGTCAGTACAGCCAGCCGTCACGTGAGCTTGCTTATGGGGGTTATATCACAGCATAAACGTACCTAAAGCATACAAAACCACCCGTACCGAAATAAATAACAGCCAAAACGGACCTGCAATGGTTGAAAACCGCGGTGTAGAAAAATATTCGACAGAAATAGCAGCAACCAACCTAAAAGGGGAAAACCCCCCAAAAAGTACAAGAAGCAGTAGCTGAAACTGACCAAAAGGCAACGAAAATATCCGAAATCCCATTCATAATGCATAAGGATGTCATAATTAGATTATATGCGTGATAATGAATGTTAATATATCACAAACCCTTGAAAATGAAAAAAAAAAAACGGTAACGGGACTTGAACCCGGGTTAGCATGTTCGCTTCGCAGGAGCGGAACTACACTACGAGGCCAAGCGGTTTTGAGCGATTAAATTGAGGGCCACATGCACGTGGACATAGCTTCAAACATGCCCCTATATGGCGCCATGCGTCGCTTGGCTGTGCTGACTAGGAAACGCCTAGACGCCTCCTATAGATCTCCAATTATCCCGGTCCTGTGCTAACTGCGACCAATTTATCCCCGCAAACTTCTTGATCTCATCTGCCCATCCAACTTTCTGCCGCCCCCTGCCACGCTTGCCTTCTCTAGGGATCCACTCTGTTACCCCAAAGGAGTAACATATCAGGGCATAAATGTAAGGATGAAACTAATGATGGCAAAGTAATGATTCAAATAGAGCACTATTAGTTAATGCGGTAGACAGTTTTTCAAGGATATTGAATTGACAATAAATGTAGCAAAAACTCGGTGCTCATTCTTAAGGGGTGCATATGTGTTCAACGCTAAAATAGAAGTAAAGCATGTAGGACATCACGTAGTGAGCGGGACACCTTAAAATAGGCACTAGGAAGGGCCGACGCGATTGGATTTGCCGAAAGAAACAACATCCGGATAATGAAAAAGAAATACGGCATAAACTTTTGAAAACTCTACAGACAAATGAAAAGTAAAATCGATTGCTTTTTAATAGCACATCCAAATATTGTACAAATTTTGCGGTACTCCACAAGGTCAAAACCAGAGATTATGACCTAGAGAGACCGAGGTCAAAGCCGGAAGTCAAAACCCAGTGCGCCTGCGCACGATTGTGAGCAGCCGCAATGGGTTGCGTCAGAGAAGAGGAAGGATTAACTTTTAAAAATCGCGCGGTCAGTAAGAAACAAGACGTAGAGGTTAATTTTTTCTTTCAAAACAAAAGCAATATTGAGGACATGCCTGCATGCAGCTTGGCGAACATTGAAGGAACATTAGAAAAAGGAAGTGGTACAAAAACAACCACGAATAGACTAGCCATTGTCAAAGGTTAAAACGTGGCCACTCAGGGACGAAAGGGGCAACATAACAGGCAACGTAAATAAAGCATTTCAAAAATGAGAGAGGTTCTAACAGATTTGTACGCTTGCCGCGCCAGCTGATGCGACAGTATCAAAATTATAAGCCTCGCAGTACGCGCTCCAAGAATCACCAAAGCCGACGTTTCAAAGGCGCTCAAAAGAGAGAAGGCAGTGATAAGAACAAATCGAGTATATTCAGCCACTTGACGTTTTCGGATGACATCGTCTCATGGAGTCAGTCCACAGAGAACCTGCGGAACGTGATGAAATAACTCTACTTGGAAAGCTCTGTTGTAGGGTTACAAAATAAATGCAAAGAAATAGAACGTATAACGTATTGTCGAACAAGTACGAAACGAGACTCCCTTGTAAAGTACTGGAGCAATTAAGTGGTTATATCAACCTTTGACAAGTTGTCTGCGCTGATTCGAACCACCAGAAAGAAATTCTACGCAAAATTAATATGGCTGGAGTCGCATTCAGCAAATATTTTCTAATACTGAGCGATAGGTTGCGTCAGTTCTCCCAAAAAAAGACCGGTATATACATGCATATAAGCAAAGCGTTCCTGCGGTGATAGCATATGGGGCTGAGTAGAGGACTTACTGAACACACTGAAAAGAACGCCGTGCGCGCATCCACGTACAGATGTAATTCGGGTTGCACTTGAAAGCACGTTAAATTTTGTAGCGTGAGCTACACTGGCCGAGGTTGAGCAGTTTCGCGTGGCTCCTGCAGAGCCGTGCTGCGCATGCGCGATGAGCAGTGACGTCTCACGGCGCACAGCTGGCGCACCGGAGCCGCCGCCGCCGCCGCTGCGACTGTACTGGACTGGACTGGACTGGACTGGATTGAATTGGATTGGATTGGATTGGATTGGATTGAATTGGATTGGATTGGATTGGATTGGATTGGATTGGATTGGATTGGAAATCGTTTTAGCAGCAGTAAGCATGATAACCAGTAATCCTATACAACCAGAAAACCTAAGAATAACCAGCTGAACCTTAGCTCACGCTACGTATATCCTGGCATAGCCGAGCTAAGCCACTGCTAATTTTATTGTTTGTTTGCATTATCGCACGAAAACACGAAAAAATCAACGACAAACAGCGCTAAATAACACGCGGACCTATTATTTCGCGTTTTGGACGGGTCTGCCCTTTTTAAGCTACTTTATTTGTGCTTTCCGTTGCTTCTACCTGCCGAGTCACGTATCGTGCGTACTATCAATAAATGAAGACATTTCTGACAGCCGAAGGTAATAAATATTCCACTCTCTGTTCTCTATGCGACCAGTTGCCTTCACAGCACCAAACCTTTTTAAAACAAAATTCACCGCAGATGAATATTTGAGAAAAAGGAAACGTGCAAAATGCAGAAAAAAAAGGAGTCGGATCAATTGTGGATGTTTCAAATTTAAAAGAATCTTCCATATAAAGAAACCTAAGCTAGAACGATCCCTGAGCAAGATAAGCGGGACGATTAGGAGGCAGGATTTCTTGGAAGCACGCGAGGGGCGTTCATGTCCTCCGAGCCGTACGGCACAACCAAGAGGTCTGACTCGCGGTACGCAACCGCGTCCAGCCCGCCCGCAGAAATGAGGTCGGATTAAGAGGGACGGTGCAAGGAGGCACGGGAGAATAAGAATGAGATAAAAGGCCCGACCTCGCGCTTTTCGGTTAGATTGCGCCTTCTGCATTAGCGCATATGTGCACGACGCGTAACACTTACGTCATACGGGCGTGACCTTTTGATGAAGGGCTACCCGTTCGGTGGTTAGCCCGTTTTTCGGACCTTGATTTCGAAGTTGGGTTTGAACGGACCAAACATTACGAGCATTGCCGACACTGCAGGCGAGCTATCAATAATCGAACAGTGACATTAACGGGGCTCCATAAAGACTAAACTGGAAGTTGGCTTGGCTTGGTTTAGTTTAGTTGCGGCTACAAGCGGATTTGGCCTCCTGGGGTATCTGTGCTGCCGTCTTGTTCACCACCGCATCTGTAGGTATTAACCCTTTCTTTGGGGGCGCCTTTACCGACTCCCGCGTGCTATTTGGGGCAAATAGGTTCACCTCTGAACTCGTGAGATAAAAGAGTTAGGCCTAAAGTCTTGTCGTCGAAGCTTGAGAAACCTTAGGGCGACGCAGGATCTCCGTGGAACAGTATTCTGCAGCTTCTTGTTAACGACTAACAGTATATATAGAGCCTTGTGGCGAAAAATCGTGTCATCGCAGGTCTGCGAAGAGTCTCTTCTGGTGTCATTCCTGTTGCTAGCAGGCATGGAGAATTTCGTAGGCTATCTAGTAAGTACTAACAGTTTGCGTCTTAGCCTGTCCGTCGTTCGCACCAAAATTAAGGTTCGGATACCCTAAAACATCCTATATCGCGTCTATAATTCGCCTCTTAACTCTACCTAATCGAAAGAGCCCTTTGTAGTTTTTTTTTTGCCTACTATAATTGATTTGAGGTACTTATTCTTCCCCGCCACAGACGCTATGCAGTTGGAGTGCTGGACTTGCGTTCTCCAGGCTGCTAAGTCGTTAATTAAGGCAAGACATTGCGGTACCGACCGATACCACGGTCCTCAAGATACCGCGGGAAACCGCATACAGTTCGGTAATCAGCAGTGTTGGTATACAGGACGTAATCATATTCCACTTTACGTTCGCTACCAAAATTAGAGTGGGCACGGTATATTTCCGTTTTATTTTCATAGGTTCGCCATTACGAATAATAACATATGTAAATGTAACCTACCAGCAGACAGTTTTGACCACTATTTACAGGACTTCCCAATAACAAACAAACACAGAGAACAACATCTTGACTAGAAATTATCTCGTAAGAAGGAAACCAGAGCTAATAAAACATACAAAAACATCAAAAATTTTACAAGAAATGACAATACTAATTAACGCTAATATTCAACAATACTAACCCCTCAAGTATTTTGTCACAATTTCACACACACGCAGAAACAAAGTCAGCGGCAAATAACGCATAATAGCTTTTAGATCTTTTGTATTTATCATTGTTCTGTAATGAGACATTTCCTGCGTAATTATCTTGTTTAATTACCTCTTCACAATTTTTTTTTAAATCCAAACATTCATTTTCAATGTATTTAATTTACTCGTTATACCTCGGTGGAACGGGAAGGGTTTCAGTTCATGAGCCCGTTTAATAAAGTTAAAGTCTGGAAGTTAAGAAAGCGGATATGTTTGAGGAAGAAAGCTTACTTCCTTACCTCATTCTTCTTTCCCTTATAAACACTACAGATCTTCAGACCATCTGCTCCGGAAAACACAGCCAAAACAATAAAATGAAATGCATGATGTCTGCCCTTAGATGATCCTTTTCTTCAGGGTCGTTGACCCATTGGCCTTGTTGCTGCTGACACTATAACCACTTATCAGCGCGCCCACATGGTGATCGCGCCTGTGACGACGGCGACACCAACAACACGACTCGTTTTCCAGCAGCTGCCGCCGCATGCGAGCTAGCCCACCCCGTTTGATTTAATCGCGCCGGTAACGTGGCGCCATCATAAGAGCCGGCCATCGGAGTCTCTACCGACGGCTGCTCTAGACGGTCAGATAACAAGACGTCGCCGATGCTGCACTTGTCGCAGGCGATAAAAGACATGGTTGTTAGTGTCTATAGGAGGAGGGTGTTAGTTACGCCCTCCCCCCTCATAATACCTGATGGTTGTATTGCAAGGCAACAAAACTAGAAAGAATCCCGGGCTGTCTCCACCAACTTGAAACCTTGGGAGGGGCGAAGCATCCAGTGTATAAGTGCATCCTTGGCGCCTTGGCATTTTTGCCTACGGAGATGAAACAGTTGGGGGCAGATGTATACAGCTTTGCTGTAAAAGTCTCGCGTCTTTGAAACACGAAGTGCTCCAGCGCGAGGCGTAAGTGAGCGTCCGTGTGTTTTAGTACCGTGACTACATGAGACGAAGGTTACGACGACGACATTATACGACGACAGCCCGAGCCCCTCAGGGTATTCGCCCTTAAAAAAGTGAACACTATATCTACTTCCTCTGAAATCCCCACAAATAAAATCCCCACGTGGTCGGAATGGATATAGAGCACTACACAAAGGAATGCCTCACACCCAAAGGGCCGTTACAGCACGCGCAGGGCGCCAAATAAGCGCGGTAATGCAATCCCGAGGCGCGGAATCTTTCTATAATTAAAATGCACAAATACAAAGTCTGAGAACGAGGCCAT
The DNA here is from genome assembly GCF_048455015.1 of Haemaphysalis longicornis. NCBI lineage: Eukaryota > Metazoa > Arthropoda > Arachnida > Ixodida > Ixodidae > Haemaphysalis > Haemaphysalis longicornis. The sequence continues at coordinate 77,756,015 of NW_027526225.1, read as the reverse complement.
AACGTCGTTCTCACTACATGAGGCGTTAGGCACCCATCAACGTCTTGAGAAAGGCAGTTTTGTCAGAGAAACCCAGGCAGAGAGAGCCTACGTAGTGTAGGCAGCACGGGGCGAGGCCCGTATATACTGTCCAGACGTCTCTTTTACGTGCCCATAACCCGGGAAGGAAATGCGGGCGAGCTTGCTCGAAGTCTCCACTGCGAGCGTACGTACATGTAATTTTCTTCGCCATTTTTATTTCTCCGTTTCATCCTTCCTCGACGTCCTTTCGCGTGCAGCGTAATGCGCACGCGCACTTAGAGCGGTGGCTGCAATGTCGGTGTTCTCGTGCACGTTGGGCGCCAATTTGGGATGGGGGAAAGTAGCGCGTCGGCGCCGTATCCCGGTTCGGCACGCGACGCTGAGCAAAAGAAGGAGATATGAGTTATGAAGCTGAAAATCGGTAATTGGCGGCAATTGGCGGCACATTTTTGCTTTGTCTTGCGATTGTGGGTCCTATCCGATTTAGGGGTGAAAAGGTTTCCTTTCGTCCTTTTTTTTTTTCTCAACAGGGACGAGATGCCGGATGAATGCAGATGACGTTGCTGAAGAGCGGCGGAGATTCGAGTTTAGCAGAAACTCTTTTTGTTGTGTCTTCGCAAGGTCTTCGACCTGGAAGCGGTCCACCTCGGAAATCGGCTAGTGATGCTATAACTGGCGCACTCGACAGGCTGGTTCAACGGCGCATGCGCAATACCCTAGAGAACGTTCTTTAATGTGATCAAGGTTTAAAGAATGATATGTCCGCAGGAACGAATGTCACATTGCAGTCAGGAAACAAATAAGTTTACAATGTTCATTCATTCATTCATTCATTCATTCATTCATTCATTCATTCATTCATTCGTTCATTCATTCGTTCGTTCATTCATTCGTTCGTTCGTTCGTTCGTTCGTTCGTTCGTTCACCACTGGGCAATATCTATGCTCTCTCCTCTTTCCCTTTATCCATCACTGATATGTGAGCAGGGCAACCACGAAATTCACTACTTAGTGGCGTACAACTAAAATCAACCAAGTGGAAGAAACATATTACAGCCTAAAAATTGCGCGGTTGGTGTCGCACCTTACCTTCCATCGACTGAATCTCGTATCATAGCCTGTGGCGTTTATAACTACATCACACGCTATGGCCATTTGTGATGTAGGTAAAAGTTTTGCGTACTGTTCATGCTTCCCTGGTTCGAAAATGCCCGAAGGGTGCTTTTATCAAGGTTTCCAAACGCCGAGCTTGCCCTGCCGTGAGCGGGAACTAAAAAAAAAAAACTTTTTGTAGAGCAGCTGCAGCCAGCAGGCGTTCCGGACATCACCGGGCAGTAGTGATGCATAACAGGGTAACGGTATATACTACCACCAGGGCAACAGGGTCGGTATTGAGAGACGTTACTTTAAATAGGCAAAGCCCGAAGGCCTGATGGTGGCGAAGAACTAATACCCCTGCTACACTAGGGCCCAAATGTCATTGGAACCAAATGTCATTTGACTCAGATGCCAAGTTGTGCTGCTACACTAGGTTTTCAAATGCCATTTGGCTCAAATGACATTCGAGCCAAATGAGCACCGAGAGAGACACTTAAGATTTCAAATGCCATTTCCAGCACTCTCGGACGCAGCGTCTTCGATCGGCAATAAAAAATATAATACTTCCGTACGTAAAACAAACAAAATATTGTTGTTTGTGGAGCTTTGTTCACTGTTTGTTTACTTAAAATACGAAATCAACATATTTAATTTTCATACTCTCAAAACCAGTGGGTCAGCTGCAAAAAAAAAACAAAAAACAACGCAAGACAGCCATATTTAGAGTCAAAACTGGTGTCTCTTCTAATTTGATATCATTTTACTGCCTCGGACTGCTCCTAAGTTTGATTGTTGTATTAGTGTATGAAAACGGAACGGGGCAACAACAGCGCCACTACAGCACAGCGAACAGTTGTGAAAGCTTTCAAATGCCATCGAAATTGTAGTGTAGCACGGCGGATTCTGAATGGCTTTTGAAGCAACCCATTCAGGGGTTTCCCCAGGTATCGAATCAAGGGGGGGTGTCTCAATGGCTCTGGGGGGGGGGTCATAAACTAGAAAAGCTGTTTTTTTTTTTATCCCAGTAGTTAAATGATAGACGTCTCTTAATCAAACGCTCATCCCCGTGATGTACGTTTTTCATTTTCTATATAAATATATACACCTGAGAGGCGGTGCTTTCTATTCAATCTAAGAAAAAAACAAATTTAGAGAAATTCATTTTTTACCATGAAAGGTGCGTATTCAGTTTTTTTTTTAATTTCTCGCCATTTTTCAACGTATAAGGACATTTTCGAACTTGTTACCAGGGCCAGTGACGAAATTTGAGTTCTTGAAACAATGTTTAGGTAGTACACGAATTATGCAGCACTTATAAATCACGCACCGATTGTACGCTCCCGATTTATTAAAACGCCAGGATTAGCTTCCGTAGCGCTTCGCCTCGCCAAATTGCCCATTTTAAATGTACATGCTGAAAGAGCTTCTGCAAAGATTACGGTTGTAAACAAAGAACGGCATCGAATCAATGAAGAAAGTAAATTATATGTATGTTTATGTGCGGGAGGAAAAGGTCCATACAAGGACTGACAAGAGCGAAATTTGGGGATTCAAGGGGGGGGGGGGGGGGGGGGGGTCCAGAAAAACTAGGGGGGGGGTCTACACACCCCCTAGGGAGGGTGTAGGGAAATCACTGAACCCATTTGAGTCAAATGGCATTTGGTTCAAATGACATTTGGACCCTAGTGTAGCAGGGGTATAATTCAAACAGCAAACAATAGCAGCAGTCGGAAGTCCGGGGAAAGAATTTCGTCCTGGAGTGGACATAAATAGGCTTACGATGACAATGATGACGAATAGGGAAACGGCATATGCGGATATGGGCATGCAAAGAGGACAGTATCTACGGCAGAAGGCATATACGGTGAGATAAAGACCGATCAGTCGCGAGATAAATACGAGATTAAAGCGCACATACGTCGCACACAGGGACACAAACTTCGCTTGTGCGCGCACAATTTTTTATATGGTTTGCAAGTGGTCCTCGCTGGAACAAACCTCAAACTTCAGCGCTGTGGGACGAAGAGCGGTTTACAAAACAATTCGAGCGTTGAGATGAGTCACGAGGAAGGATGGAAGCAGAGAGACGGGAAAGGAGGAGGAGAAAGGAGAGGAGGAGGAGAAAGAGGAGGAGGAGGAGTGAGCAAGGAAAGGAAGAATATAGCATCGCTGTCGTCACCGCTTGTGCTAGGTGCTGACAGCGTGTTGTTGCACGCGTTGCGCTGTATATGCACAAGGCAGTTGGCCTGGGAAAGAGGCATTGTTCTGGGTAAAATGACATGGTCGCTTGTGCGCACACAGCAGGAAAAGAAAGAGGGAGAGGAAGAAATAGCACTCACCCTGAGGAAAGTAACTTTTTGCAGCGGTTATATATGTACCTGCTTGAGCGACGAAAAAATTAAAAACGACCTAGAAAGCAGATATACGCAAAAAAAAAGGTTCCACGTAGCAGAAGAAGAAAACAGCCTAGCGAGGTTATGAACTGCATGGACGCACGAAAAAAAAAAAAAAAAAAGAAGCAGTGCTAGGCACGTGCCAGGGGGAGAAGCGAATACGCAGCACATAAGCCAGCACAGCGAAAAAAGTCGGAACGACGCAAGCAAACAGAAAACAAAAGTGGTGGAGGGGAGATTGCGGTTGGTTTGCGCGATTTCCGGAACTTTATAGCAGCTCGAAATTTAAATTGCGCAACTGCGTACAAAAAAATTTACGCATTGTCAAAGCAATACTGGCCGTGAGATAGCATTTCAAACCTTGAAGATCGATGAAGGTTGAACTGGAAGGAAAATACTTGGCCACAGCGATTCGTCCTGACTGACGCGCATCAAGGCAAAAAAACGGCGAGCATTCTAAGCACACCGCAATGAGCGGCAACAAGCTTTTGAGCGAATGCTCGCAAGGTTTCTGTACCGTATGCAGAGCAATAAAAAAGGCCAGTGATAGCGATGACACGATCCCTCTGCTGTTGGACAAATCATTGTCAGTACGTTGTAATTTCGTTTGACGTTGTGTGGCTGAGGCGTTGTGCTGCTGAGCACGAAGTCGCGGGTTCGATTCCCGGCCGCGGCGGCCGCTTTTATGATGGAGGGGAAAAGCAAGAACGCCCGTGTGTACGAGATTTCGACGCACGTTAAAGATCCCCTGGTGGTCGAAATTAATCCGGTGCCCTCCACTACGGCGCGCCTCAACACCTGCGTTGCGTCGGTGCGTTAAACCCTACAATCAATCAATCAAATTTTTACGCTCACCTCTCACGACCTTCTTCTCCCGTGTCGCTCCTCCCACGATATAAAGGTGGAGGTTTGCTCGAGTCAAATCAATTTTACCGCGTTCCACTGCTCGAGGGCCATCTACTAGAACCTTCCGTTACTGTTAGACTTCTTGCAATTCCGCCACGAGGGCTAGTGTCGCACTCGAGCGCTTTTTGTATTTCTGGGTCAAATCATTTTTTAAGGCGTAGTTTTGATGTGAAAAATGAAGCAGCCATGTATTTTTAATTGATTCATTGATTGTAGGGTTTAACGCGCCGACGCAACGCAGGCGATGAGGCGCGCCGTAGTGGAGGCCTCCGGGTTAATTTAGACCACCTGGGGATGTTTAACGTGCGCCGAAATCTCGTACACACGGGCGTTCTTTGCTTTTCGCCTCCATCATAAAAGCGGCCGCCGCGGCCGGAAATCGAACCCGCGACCTCGTGCTCAGCAGCACAACGCCTTAGCCACTGAGCCACCGCGGCGGGTGTATGTATTTTTAATCAAAAGCACTGCCTATTACCACGTGACAGGGGAGCTCGGGTCCCCTCAAGTGACATCAAGTACCTTTTTTCCCTGACCCGCCCTCATCTGTGTGATGAAAATAAATAAACTGAATTGAAAAACTAAATTGAATTTGATAGTTTGAAAATGTTTCGCCTGTATAAACGTCTCGTTCAAGGAGGAGGAATCGAAGGACAGAAAGAGACAGACATACATTTTTGCGTTTAAGTGTCCAGAGAGAGACTATCGTTCTTGAAAAAAAAAAAAATCCGTTTCTCTTTACCTGAAGCGACGCATTCAACCGTAACGGAAGAGCGATCTAGGCGTAGTACTTCTAAACCGAAGCAATTATGTTGTTTTCGACGAAGGGTCGTCCGGGAGTTGCGTAACGCATTACTCACCGCAAGTCGTCTTTCCTTGCCAAGACCAGTCGTCTGGTAAACATTTCTAGGGCGTGTACAGATGTTCGCAACACTGCTTGCTCAAACGTGAAATCGGACGAGACGGCGAAATTATTGCAGCCGCTGGGCAAACTCTTTTCCTCGTTCATTTACTTAATTTTCGATGATGATGGTTGGATGTTAATGGCGCAAGGCCAACTGGGGCAAAGAGCGCCAAAACAGTGGTTAAATATGAGAGGTGAGAACGTAGACACTGAAATCCGTAAGCAAGAACAAAAGTAAAATCAACAAAAGACAGTGAGGATGGCTGGTGTAAAAGGCCAGGTTGTGATGGTGCGTGGCATGAAATAAGGCTTTAAAAAACTACGCGTGATAGGAAATGAGATGTAAAAACTTGATGTCACTGAGAAACTTAAAAGTGCGTTGCACAGGAATCACGGGATCATCCGCTAGAAAGAGTGCTGGGTGTAGTGGAATGTGTTGTCTGTAGAGTTGAGGGAAGTGCTTGCGTCTTGTTGTCTGGAGTGCTTTGCATGTAATGAGGATGTGAAGTAATGAGGATGTGAGGATGTGAACTTAATTCTCATTTTTGTCTCTCAAACTTAAAAAAAAAAGCAATGTTGTTAGTGTTGGAATCAGTCCCGCTTTTTTTTAAGTAAACGTAGGCGAACTTATCGCAAGTATAGCTTGTTAATCTAAAACGAAGCTGCTGGCTTTGATTATTTTTGTTTGTTTGTTTTCAAGAAAACGATCAGCTCATTTAATCTGAAGCACTGCGGCAACAAATGAGGCGTGCGTAGACGTACTCGTTCCTTACGAAGGTGTATGCTGCGCAAACAACTCGAGTGTTTGTTTTTTGGTCTTCTCTTCGCCAGTCCCGTGTAGTCCGCGGGCAGTCCCAGGACTCCCCTCGAAAAGGTCAACGCAGGCTTGAAATAACACACGACTGAAACACAACAGGGCGTCGCAACGCTGTCCAAAACTACCCTGACAAGAAGCGAGACAATATACAAGACATCAAAGACACTCTACGAGACCTCTAAAAGGTATCTCAGACAAGATATCTACAAGATATCTACAATATAACGTAACTCGCGGTAACGTATTAAGCTACTTACACAAAATGACGCAATGACTAACGCAAGGGGTCCTTCATACAGCATCAACAAGGCTTGAATAGGTTGCCAAGGGCAGAGCGACAGCTTCGCGTTGAGGAATAACCGCAACAGGCTGATGTTGTATAGGATACCTTTTTAACTATATGCCGACCACTCGAAAGGCTCATTCCAGCTAAAACCTCCAACAAACCTAACTAAAACGAATCAGTCAGCAACACGCGTTGCAGCGTTACCAGAGTAGCCCGTGCGTTAGCAGTGTTGTGTATGTTGCAGTATGTTACTGCGTAAGCACTCTTCGGCAAGTAGCAGATCTTAAAAGCGTGACGCTTTCTATCAGCGAAACAAAGGCCTAGCAGGCCAAGTTAACACATGCAATCGTTATAATACTGCAAGGGCAAATAAATGGTATCTTCAGAATCAACCGTAAAGAATTGAAAGCAAAAGAAAACGAGAAATGAGATTTGAAGAGATTTGAAGGTAGCGAAATTTGAAGGTAGCGAAGCTAAAGGCAACATTCACGACCATCAAATCGTGGACTGCAGCCGATTTGCTTTTTTGCTGCCCCAACGACGTTTACTCCATATTTGTTGCTATAAGAGTGAGTTTCTTTCATTTTTCTGGAAAGCGTTAATCATTGGACATCATCTTGGAGAGGCGTACGCTATGACGTGTCTTTCTCGTTCCGAGCAAGTGTTGCCACGAATACGGCGAACGCTGAAGTCTTTCTCGTTGCGAGCAAGTTTTTCCACAATTCAGACGAACGCTGAAGTTTTTTTTTTGGCTAGTCTTGGCCAATATCCCTAAGTGGGTATGCTTGGCTTGACAAACGCGCGCCAGGGACGCTGGGCGGTCGCCGCGAAGCATGCACCCACGAGCGCTCAGCATTTTCTTGGTTTTTTTAGCTGCCGGACGGTCGCCGCAACCTTGGCCAATCTCCCTATAAGTGGTTATACTTGGCTTGACAAACGTCTGCACGGGACGCTGGGCGGTTGTCGCGAAGCACGCACACAAGAGCGCTAGGCATTTTCTTTTTTTTTTTTTTTTTAACTGCCGGGTGGCTTCCGCAAGGCCCGAGCTCTCGTGCGCGCTCTAGGCAATTTCTTGTTATTTTTAACTGCGGACACAAAAAAATACGATTGGCTAAACAGCTTCGCAGTTAAAAACAAAATAAGCGTCACACCACGCGCCAGCAATTGATTTGTGTATAGTAGTGAAACCAGCTTTCTTTCGACTCGCTGTATAGAGTTTGCACCGTTTACATGTCTTAACGTATACATGGTGCCTTCGTAACTTCATGTAAGACTACTTACATGGATCCTATAAGGTGAATTCCCAGCAATTTGTTTCGTAAAGTAGTGAAGCCGACTTGTATAGCTGAGCGGTTGAAAAGAACGGTTCCGCATTAGTATACGATTCCCAGAATTCCTGTAGATCATTTCCCGCTTTCGCGACCGCTCTCCTAGCAAGCTACCCACCGCAGGTTACGTTTGACCACGCCGCCGTACAGCGGCATTAAGAACACAAAGACGGTGTGAGGCTGTACACCTCTACGCTCCGTGTGGAGGACATGCCAGCGCTAATCGGGCATTGCGCATGCGCGGTGACGCCGGGACACCACGCGACGCCGTGTCGCCGAGAAGAAGCGGACGAAGAAGGAGAAAAAAAAACACGCAAAGCAAGGTGAACAAAGGGCACAAATCAGTCAGTCGGAGTGCGCCTGCGCGCGTGTCTGTGCGTTCTGCTAACGCGGAGTTCACGGTGTGACTGCAGAACCCGCCATGATTACGTTTCACGGTGAAACCTAAGAACGCTAGAACATGCGGCGTTTGCAGCGCGCGTCTGAAAGAAAACGCCCCGTTCGCGGTCATTTACGTGTCTCGCGGCAAAAAGTGTGCCCCACAGACGAAAACCACGTTGGCGTGTGCGCATGCGCGTGGCCTGGTGTACACGTCCGACCCGTTGATGGTTTAGCCCGTGCTGCGGCCGTGCGCTTGGCGACAGGCGGATGCGAAGTCCCTGTGGCAAACGACGCAGGCACGCACCGACAGCGAGGAATTTTCGTTTTCCGGCGGCTTCGGCGTGTCGTGTGCGCGTGACGAGGCGAAGGCAAAACAAAAATGGAAGATGGCGAATAAAGGAGGGAGAGGAGGGTCGAAAAAGGGGACCAACTGCGTCGTGGCTTCGCTAGGTTCTCGTCGTTATTCTCTTCCACTGACCGCATATTTACCCAGATTCGAAACATTGGCGACTCATACGTGAGGAAACCTTCAAGGGACCCTGGAACACTGTTTTGAACGTTTCTCGACACCTTAAATGCTTTCAGAACGTAGTCAAACAACAAACCCTGCACTTGGATTGGACGTCGAAACGTTCATCAGCTAAAAATTGCTGCTCATGCCCATCAGATGACTTGGAAACTGGCTCAAAATATTTTTCTCCCTTTCCCGGTTTTGGCATTCTTGCACCGCTGGAATTACGTCATTACAGCGGTGTAGCGGCAATTGGATTGGATTGGATTGGATAAACTTTATTTAAGCCGGCATAACGACGTTTTTACGCGCCGGCGAAAGCTTTACATAAGAATTGACGCTTTGAGCTCTTGTTGTTCCCTTTCTCTCCCATGGCTACACAACAGTGCACGCAAGTGGAGTGAAAAATAAAAACAGTGGGGAAAAAATAGAAACAAGTCATTCAGTTTAACCTTTTCCTTCGTAACCATCGTTTCTTTTTTTTTTTTCCGTTTCTCACAAAGTAATATGTGAAGTGCACACTCGACCAGCCAGGCGCCAGTTCGTCCCCTATTACTTGTTTTTATTTGCACTAAATTACTGTGCTGGCAAATAGCTTGTGCGTGCTCAGGTTTGCAGAAGATCGGCTTCACTTCCGGTCGGCCGCGTGCCTTCCGCTATGACGACGCTCTTCAAGGACGCGCTAAATTGCGCGTCGAAAAAGAACGACATTGCTTCTTTCGGGTCAGCCTTCGGTGGGGGAGCCATTGGAGACGAGTTCGGGTTGTTTTTCGTCTGCCACGACCCTTCCTTCAGTGACAGACGATCGCGTAACACGCGCACGCGTCTGCGACGAAACGTCGCCGGCAGACGACAGGTCGCTCAGCGCGCGAGGTCGCGGCATTCCTACGGCTGGCGGTCGCCTGTCACGCTGTGACAAGGCGGTCCGGAGTTGACGTTTCCGGGCATCAGGTGAGCGGGCCTTTTGAAAAGTGCGTCCAGGAAGCTGTTCCCGTATGAGTCGGACACACAAAGGTAGGCGCTCTTGGCGTTGACAGTAAGCCGTACCCCCAACTCGAGGCCCTTCCGTATCGCTTTCTCGGCTTGTCTCTCTTGCGCGGCGTTTAATCGCGGTGCCATGTCTGGCGCCGCTGAATGTTACGCAGCTGTGGACGGGAAAATTGTTGTTGCGACAACTTGGAGACGCATGAGTGAGGTTGGGTCAAAGTGGGGTCTGCCGCTTGATTCCTTGGTGGGCATGCTAACGTAATGCTGCCTTATGTGTTCTGTGTATACACTTTTATTGTTGCTGTTGTTGTTGTCGTCGTTGTCATTATCGTTCTTGTTGTTGTTGTCGTCGTCGTTGTAATTATCGTTGTTGTTGTTGTTTGTTGTTTTTTTTTGTTGCTGTTGTTGTTGTTGTCGTCTTTCATTACGCACACACACATACGCAAATGGGGGACAAAAGTATCGTTGTGTCGTCTGTGATTTTGGAACGTCATCCCCCCATGAGTTAGTGAGGGTGCTGTTCAAATATTTCATTATCCGTGAGTACCATTTTGAGCGCCGTAAAGTATGCGAGTTTGTACTCACATTGGACATTCCTTTGCAGGAATCATGAAGACAACATACAACTTGGCTCTATTCAAAAGATTGCGAGGCCGGAATGACACTCGCACAAACTTTCACGCAAACTTCATTTAAACAACCTATATAATGAGGAAGACAGACGAAAGCGTAGAGATTCAGCTACTTCACCACACTTGAGTTCGGACGTCCTAAGATTACTTTGCACGCTCGGCTGATGCCGCAAGAGTAACCGCAAGTTAAAATCGTGTGCGGTGTCCTTGCTGTTCGAAATCACTGTGGTTAGAAGTCATAATAACGCTCTTAAGGTGGTTAAGACTACGGAGTGCGAAAACACGAGTGAAATCAAAATTACTCGAGGCACCTCCTCTCCCAGTTGCGCATAAACCATCAACCTTAGCTCAAACTAATTATAAACTTAAAAATAGGGAGGCATCATGAACTGCGCTTTATGAGCTGGGCTTCAACTAGCAGTTTTCGCTGATCGGCCGAGGTAGGCTGATAGTGTTTTCGCACTAAAACAATGGGTGATAGGCTAAACCCTTTGGGTATGCCGCCCGTACCAGCGTCTCCTGTTTGGAAGCCTGCCAATGATTGTCATAGATCGAGAAGAACGAACAACAGGACGTTATTTTTAACGCATCTGATGCGTCGTACGTTTCGTGTCACGCACAAGGAATAAAACCACCAGTGCTATAGATAGATGAAATACGCGCTTCTTGAGCTACCCGTTTATGTCATTAAACACTTTTTTTAGGGAGATTGCATGGGATGGGTAATATGTTTTCTGACGTAAGTTTGGAAGAAAGTACCGTACCGTCAGGACAAATGCAATGATAGTACAAAAATATGAACCAGAACAAGCAAAATCAAAGAAGACTTCGCGGAGGTCAAACAATGGCGCGCTATACTCAGGTAGAAGTTAAGAACGGCAACGGAAGTTGCCACTGTGCCTCATAACAGCAGCCGAATGTTACTCCGCGTGGCGCAAGTAGCGCGTAATTGGGAATATTTTGAACATGGCATCAGCTGTTTCCGTGATTTTTTAGACTTAATATGTTTATAAACTACTGCAGCGACTAAAAACAACCTACGTGAGGAAAGGCAGACGATTCACGCATTCATAGCAATCTCCTTTCAAAACGCGCGCGCCTGTTGACATCCGGATCCGTCGCTTAGGCGGTGTGACACCGTACATGAACTATTGCCGTTCTTAACTTGTTCACGAATAGAGTGGTATATTTTGAAAGACACATTTTCAATCTTTGGTGTTGTAATAAGGCAAAGCGACAATTTCGCTTCCACTGAAAGAAATCGCGGTATCTGTGTGTTCTGGTTCATATTTTCGTGTTCGTGTTTCATTCCTCCGTGACTGTACACGCCGCGCAGCACATGTTACCGACGATGTTTTGGGGAAGTCTACGTATATAGTAAAATTTTAAGGAGAAAAAAACAGCGTAACTGTTTTCGTATGCAACCCCCTTAAACGTCTAAAAAATTATTAAAATCTCCACAGATATTCATTTCTGGAAAATCTATTACTTTTATTTGACAGACGTTGCAAGAAGCGACCTTATTAACCTTGAGGGTATGCCCTTCAGCTGATCAAGAGACAATTGTCCGACATTTTGAATTACAGCTCGGCTCAGGTAAAGTACCTAAGAACGCCCTGTCCTGGAAGCAGGATTATGAAAGTAAGTGATTAGAAAACTCCTCCTCCTAGGACAATACGGTCCTTAAGTCAGCTTTGCGGCTGCACACGGGAAACTACCAATCGCACAATATCAGAACGTTAACGGCTGAACATTAAAAACATAAAAAAAAACATATCCACGTAATGGTTTTATGATAACTCAGAACACGATTCGCACTATTGATACGGTAACAACGACTTGAAAACGTTCGTATTTCTTTCCCAGGAGTACGCAGACATCAAAACTGTAATCCATCCATCAACCATCTGCGGAAGCTTCAGAGAAAACCGCAGTACACCAAGTGGCATTTGCAAACTTCCTACGGCACTTTCTTGTCCTCTTCAGTCACGTCCTAACCGCAGAATCCCACATCGGAAATTGTAGGGTTCCCCCGGTGCGAACAAGTACAAAGCAATGCGTTTGAACTAATCTGCATACGGGCATTCCGTAGAGCGTGCCCGCACGCCGTTGATGGAAGGCGTCTCCTCCGGACATAACTTTCTCTGCAAATCCGAGACAGCGCCCTTTCTCATCGCCTCATCTATCAAGGCCCGCGCCAAACCCATTCGAAACGCGCAAAAGCCCGCTCCCACGATATTCTATCCGATCCGCCGTACACTGTCAGCGCCAACGACGAGGGTTATAGAACGGCGAAGGCGGTGAACAGAACACTCAACCCTTGGGTTACCCCAGCGACCGACACCACCACGGAGATTGAACGAGGTTTCCCACGCGAAGAATGTAATACGCGCGGAATGCGATACACGCCCGAGAAAAAAAAAAGACCCCAGGTTGGTAAAAAGATATCAACAAAGATTAACGAAGAAGACGCGGGGAATTCCTAGAGGACCCAATCTGCATAGCGGGGGTGCAGTCTACCGCGGAAAAAGACGTCAACGACCGTCCTTGGTACAGACCTTGCTGCTGCAACGGCTGGACAATGCAAGAAGAGATTGCGCGGATAGACGTGTCGGGAAAGGCTTGAAGCTGCCGGGAGGCAGGGACGGAAAAACAAAAGCGGAACGAGAGAGATGGGCGGTGACAACGCGTGTTTTCGCGAAATCCATCTTCTTTGGGCCAGCCCGCGTCGACATCGAGGGGGTTATACGCTGTGTGGGCGCAGCCCCGTGTCGATGGCCGAGTAACCGTGTATTGCGGCTGCGGGGTGCGGCTATAGTCGCCAGACGACAGACCAAGACTGCAGAAAGAAAGGAATTCTTGCAACTCCGCCGCGGGCATTTTCGGTGGGTGTCTGTGAACTGAGTGAGGCTCGTTCTTCTTTTGTGTGCGATAATCATTTATAACGCGATAATTTCCGGAATAGATTGTGCGCTCGCCGCTTTCGTTGTTATGAGAGAGGACAACGGCTGTGTTCTTCAGCGGATACAAACATATGATTGATGATGATGATTGGTAACAATATAATCAATCAATCAATAGGTAAATCAATCAATCAATCAATTAATAAATAAATCTATTTATTTATTTACAGCGCCCAGCAACAACCATCAGGTGTAAGGGCTAGTGCACTCAACACGGAAGGACAATAATTACAGTCACATGACGCATAAAGATTGCTATAAGGATTACACAGAGATTTCTACTACTACTACTGCTACTACTACTAGTAATAATAATAATTATAATAATATAAATAATAGCAATATGATGCTGCCGCTGCTGCTGCTGCTGATGATGATAGTGTGGGCAGAGTAAGGGGAAGAGGGTTGATTTTCCGCCTCTCCGTATCGTAGCGACTCACGATCTCCCCATCGTTGTCGTTATCTCATGTATGACAAATAGCTGTACGGGCAGTCAGTGAAAACCACGACTCCGTAAGTAAGCTCTCTTAAACTTCATATAGTGGTAGCGAAAGGGACCGGTAGCTTTTTTTCACACGTGAAGTGAATTTGTTTCCCATGCAAATTTTTTTTTACGGCACTAATATATAAAGACCAAGGTTGAGGTGGTTTTAAGAACAAAGTGTGACGTGAAGGAAATCAACGCTATCGAACCACGAGTACCTCTCAGAACCCTCGCATAAACCTCTAAATCATTACATCGAAGATCAACCGCACCCATACAGTGACGCAAAAGTTCGTTTACACGCTTTGCTCGATAAAAAAAATCGTAAAAAGAAAACCCGAAGATCACCTCATACTTCCAATTGCTTTGTGAATACGGAAGCACAAATGTTCGGTTGAACGCCTAAAACGCCCTGCTTCCACCTCACACTGTCGAAGGGCTGCGTAATCTTGCCGCATGAGATACTTCGTTTTACAAACTCGCCTTAGCGTTTGAGAATGGCTTTCCTATGTCTCCTACTCGTTGTGCCGCTTCTCGCTTCGGCTGCCCCGCAATAGGAGAGTTGACGACGATCGTAGATTTGGCTGTTTGCCTGTTCACTTGTTCGGCTGCGTTCTTCCGCTCCCTTCATGTGCCCAGTTTAAGTTTGCGCTACAGAACGAGTCACGCTATGGAACGCCTATAGGGCTAATAAGCGCTTCCGGAGGGGCCATTTTAAGTGCGGAGCACTTTAGGGGCCCGGCTTGTCGTAGCTCATCCGGGGCCATGCCATCCAGCCACCGCAGTCACGTGGCGCCATACACCCAAACAGTGGCTTCGAAAAGTCACCGCTTCCCCTGGTCGGTATCGAACATGTGTACCTTGCGTTACGAAGTCCATGTCAATCCCACTGCGTCACACAAAAACACGTTGCTTATGTGCGAAGTGTTGGGGGTAATCTTCGCGCTACGCCGTTGCCACGGACGCTGTCTTTGCTAGGCTGCAAATAAGTGTAAAGTAAGAAAAAAAATTCGCGCATCTTCACGAAGTGAATCATGACGAGTGGGCGAAGCACTGGGGATCGTTATTACCGTAAAACACCCGTGGCATTGCCCACTCGCGCATGTAAATGAGTGACAACGCGTGTGTACAGTATATATACGATTCCAATCCAATCCAATCCAATACAATTCAATTTATTCCAATCCAATCCAACCCATTGCAATCCAATCCAAATCCAATCCAATGCTCCTCGCGCATGCGCAACAATGTGTTCACGGACGCCAAGTGGCAAGCCACGGACAAAGCGAGATCCTAAGGTGCTTCGGCCCCAAAACATGAATTAACTCATTAATTACCCCAAAATAACGAATACTCAATCCAGTGTCTCCTTTTCGGGAGATGCGGCACCCTCTCTTGACTACTTTCGGTATCAATTCCATGCTGATACTGAAACTAGTCAAGCGAGGGGGCCACAGCCCCTTTGGGTAATCTTTCCTTCGCACTTGAGAGCTTTTTCGTTGAGTGTAACTTCTTGAATTTTTTTTTCTTTTACGGACGCCGCAAGTCGGCTTCTTTGGTCAAGGGGCCCCTTAACTGTCTTTGCAATAAGCAATAAATTTGATTGATTGATTGTAGGGTTTAACGCACCGACGCAACACAGACGATGGGCGCGCCGTAGTAGAGGGCTCCGGATTAATTTTGACCACCTGGGGATCTTAAACGTGCTCCGAAATCCCGTACACACGGGCGTTTTTGCTTTTCGCCTCCATCAGAAAAGCGGCCGCCGCGGCCGAGAACCAAACCCGCGTCCTCGTGCTCAGCAGCACAACTCTTCGCGATAAAGTGGTGTTTGAACTTAGACTGACACAATCGGTCTTCATTGAGAGCGACAGCAAAAGCGTCATGCGTGTGAAGCTTGGCTTGAACTACAGTTGCGTATGCAGTGACGCAATTGTGATGTGAAGTGCAATTTGTCCTTCCTGTATACAAGGTTGATCAGTCGCCACTGCTTGGTCGCGGTTTGGTTCGTAGCCGTTGTGGTGGCAACGATATTTGATTCTTCGCATTCAAGTCGCGGCAGTGATTCTCTGGGATAAGTTACGATTCACCTTACCGCGAGAAAGACGCCCAGTATTTTAAATGCAGAAACGGACCTTTGAAATGAACCGCAACAAATCAAGCAAGCGAGTGAAACAAACGAGTGAGAAATAGAACAAGGATGCAATAATCACTTTAGGAACGCGAGGAAAAAGGCAACAAAGCTGACACCAAATGGTAAACCAAACAAAGGTGAGTTCTAAAACTCTTCCACACGGCACGAAAGCAATGTTGGAGTAAAGAGGCCTGGAAAAGCTGTCGAGAAAAATCGCGGGTGTAGAGGTCAGTACCCTGCTATATGGCCGCACAGTCGAGGCTTTTTGGCCGGCCCCAATCACTCTGCAGCCGGCCTTCTGAGCTGGTGGCGGGCCGACCTAACCCTAACTGCAACGGCAACGGAACGAACTCTAGTTTGTGACACTCACACAGTCATTGGTGTGCGAATATTTTGCGAACGAGGGACGGAATTCTTAGCCGTGTTCATTAAAAAAAAGTTTGTTTTGCATCTGTTTCAAGTCGTAGCGTTGTTCTGGTTGTCAGGCCCTCCGACGTGCACAGAACAATTCTCACAAGCCAGAAATCTAACAAGCTCATTGCTTGTTTTGCGTGACATCCGTGTCGTCCGTCCTCCCCCTGTACTAAAACTCCGTCGACGTGGGTAATTCGAAAAGGACAAAACTCCGAATTACGCCCTGCGTTACACTCCGAGCAACTGTGCCTAGAAACAGTCTACTTGTTTTCGTTTATTTAAAGAAGACAGCGTTGCTTATAGGTAAATTAGTCAAAGCACCAGGATATATTATATACTAAAACCAGTAGCAGATAACAGCCTGCAAAACTAGCATATTGTCGCCTATTAGAAATACGCAATTGTTGCAATAGGTTGAACATTGAAGGCGACCAGATCGGTGAAGTTGCCCGGGCTCTTCCGAAGGAGCTTAAGCAGCGGGTTTCAGAAGCCAGCGATCAATATCGCGATCATAATGGCTCCAAAAACCTCGTAATGCTCCTTCGCCGTCATTTAGCCCTGCTCCGCATGAAGGGGGGGGGGGGGGGGGGCGCAAGAGACTGGTTACTACGGGTTACGTCATCACCGTTACCTTTTGTCGCCGGTGTTATAGAACATGTGACAACATAACAATTAAAAGTAATGCAGGCAAATAACCAGGTGGTGCCTAGGTAAGCAGTACGACTGCAGCGGCGGAACAGTTGTGCATGAGTTGGATTCACAGTAAAGACAACGCAGGCATTGTATTTTCAAGACCTAAGCTGACAACGCCCTCGCACGCACGCACACACGCACGCGCAAAAAAACTTTTTTTTAAGATTGGGCGAGTTCCGGTAACAAAATTTCTTCCTTAAAAGAGAGCAGCTTACATGACATTTGGTGCGGAAAAATACTAGTTTTCTAAATGTTTCTGCCAAGCGTTAGAGGCGAAGAAGACGGTTGGCTTTGCCGTGGCGCACGTTATTTCAACTCCTGCACATGGCTTGTCTTTCTCTGTAGCTTTTTTGCACAACAACAGAGCAGTGCAAGAAAGCCAGACATACGACGCTTGCCCCCCCCCCCCCTCTCCCTCTACACCATAGGACCCCACACCGTCTACAAAAGTCCAGTGGTGGCCGTTTGTACCTTTATACTTCAGCATACACTGGACTCAACCTCTTTGGTGGATTTTTCACTGTGGGTAAATGTCTAACAGTAAAGCAGGCCTACCGAGACAAATTCGATCTGCTGGTAAGCAATCGATCTAACTGGCTTATTAGAGCAGAACGAAGGGTACCTTATTGGTTAATCTTCGCTCCCACCTCTCTCTTTTGGAATTCGAATTCTTCTCTTCTCCTTCCCATTATAATCCTCCAAATGCCCTAGACGCTGTCGACCCGAGGGGTCCGTCTATACGTGAATGGTGGGTGTAATTTTATGATAAAGGGTGTAAAGCATAAAAAAAATATGGCAGAATGACGGGAGGAGGAAATGATGACCCTGTATAAACTTGCTTCACCGGAAATATACGGCGTTGTGTACGCGAAACAGGCGTCATGTGAGCGCTCATACGGAAAAATTGAGACTGTGAAGGTAGTAGCAGTAGTGCTAAAATTTATTGAATGGGATGGCGCGAGGCCTAGTTGGGAAAGGAAAGGTAGGAAGGGGTTACGTGTGGGTCACCCTTGAAGCCTCGCAGGCGAAACACCCCAGTGAACTAAATATCTCTTGGGCGTCCGTCGGATAGCGGCCGTAAACAATCTTCCGAAACCACAACCGACACTGTAGAAGAACGACGGCCTCTGCGTGACAATTTCTCACTTTTCAAGATCAAAGACCAAAAAGGATTATTAAAAAGCTGAGCTGCAAATTCGGTCACCCGGTCCGGTCGTCCTTTTTGCATCGAGGATAACTCCCTGTGAGGTACAGCAGCGTAACAACGAAGTTACCCAATCCAACTGCTACAGGTACACGGGCACGGCTCTCGCGTCGACTCCCACATGGCGGCCTCAGCGCAGTTCTTCGCTCCGCCGCGGCAGCGCTCTCACGACAGCAAGGTCGCTCGACCTCCGAGACCAACGCCGCGGGCTTCGTCGTGATAATGACCGCTCGTGCCGCTGCTGCAGGCGCGAGAGTTTGCCAGGGTCGAGCGAGAAGCCAACGCTCCCACCTTCGAGTCGCTGAGGGCTGGTCAAACACCCTTGAGACAAGCATGCCTCATCTACGTACAAGCGTACCATTACCCGCGTCCACGTCTTCAGTCCTTCTTAGCGAACAAAATGAAAGAGATGTATTTTCGATTTGTAGCCCTGTTTCAAACGACTTTGCCAGAGAAAACGGTACATCTTGTCAATACAGAGGCTTTTCTCTGTCTACACGGGGTGATTGGCACCCAGAGTATATATATCGCAATGTTCGTGCACATTGATGTGGACGAACGGCGACGACTTGTGCAGCCGTTCGCCACTAGCGCGGCGAACACTGTTCGTGTTCTTTTTGGGAGCGTTTCTTTCTTTGTTGCCACCAGCCGAACGGTAAGGGATATACGCGTTTATTCTCCGTTCGGCGTTGGGTTTCGCGCACGTAGCGGTATAAAAATACACCCGCGACTGGCACGAGTTGCCGCCTCTTAAAGGTCCGCTGCAGGCGCGCACGTGAATAATATAATCGCGCCTGACCCGTACGTGAAAACGGCGCCGCCGAATAAATAACCGCTCTCCACGTAGGAAAATATTTTTTTTTATTTTGTTTGTCTTTCGAGGCGCATAGAATTTCGTATAGTTGCCGCGGTGCGCGTCTGGAAAACGGCGGGGGGGTCTGGAGATAGCAGACGACGCGTAACTCCTCTACCGTCGTCTGCGAGTTTTCTGCATCGTCTGCGAGAGCTCGCGAACAGAAGGTGCGCTTTTACGTAACACAGACGATACGGCGGGAGTGGTTTGATAATTAGGTTTAAATAGACGAGACAGTTACGACGGTGTATTATGTTACTCCAAGGAAAGAGAAAGGAGCGAATGAGAGCGAGTTTATCTATAATTGGGTCCGGGCTATTATCTAAACCGGAAGAAGGTCTTTACATTCCTGGCCGCACGCGTGCGGACCGGACCACCCACGACAGTTACAGACTTGGCCTAAGTGTTACTAGGGGCGTAACCGTCGCCATCGAAAGTTGACCGTACTCTTTTGATCTGTAGTTTACGATTACAGCGGGCTCTTTTTCATTGCAAGCCTTGTTTGGCACTGTAGTATACGGGTACTCCCTCCGGGACGGAAAATTGCTTCCTGAATACTCTGTCTACAAACAAGGCGTTCCGGTTGTGAAATAAACTGAGGCACAATTAATAATTAAACTTTAATCAGGTAAATTTTAGAGTTATTAAAGCCTCTGTTGAGCTTTATCATACAATACTATGGTACAATAAACCTTCGTTATAACAAAGTAATGTTCCAGCGGCTACCACCAAATTTTGACATCAAGGGTAACGAGGCCGCTGATAGGATGACACGAAATGCTGTGTCATTTTAAACCAAGTGTGAAAGTTGTCTCCCGTGGCTACGGGATCGTCTTCAGACGGGCAGTTAGCGACCACTTTAGGTATTTTCGTGCTCACCAAGATAAACCAACTGTGTCACGAAGGGACGAACTAGAGCAAATGCAACTTGTACCGCATCCGAGCATGCTACGCGAAGACTGAAGTTCAACGATTCAAGCTGAACATTGTGCGATCACCTCTCCGCACATCATGTGCGTTGGTAGTAGGTGCAAAACAATACGTAATGTGCAGCCTACGGTAAGCTTTGGAGCACACTACATTGTTTTCGGGGTGGAGGAAGAGGAAGGACTTTTATTCCAGAGCATGTAAGCACGTTCCCGGCGATGCGCAAGTTGGCATCCTGCGAGTGTTGTCAGCCCCACGCTACTGTGGTCCACGTCGTCTTCCCAGTGGGGACTTTGTAGAGAGGTATCGGGACTCCTTACTAGCTTCTTTGGGACAGTCGACTCGCGAAGTCACGGTGAAGGAGCCATATAATTTGTCGCATCGGGTGCTTGCAGGTGAGGCACTTGAAGGCATATTGCGCAAGGCCAATACCGCCTGATCCATCTACACCCACAATAAACCAACCAATCAGGGACAGGAAACCGGCTTCGTTGTACGCGATATGTCGTCAAAAACGGAGATGGTTTCCTTTCCATGCACCACAATAGGGACCACAAAATGCTTCGAATAAATCGGCATTTTGAATAAAGCGATTTTGTTTATATTATCCAAAAAAAATCTGTCCGTGCTTCTTCAGGCCACATCTTCGTCGTCAGAATCCTTCTCCTCATAAGGGTAAAATGCTGCTTCCGTCTTAATTAGCAACGACCCACGCGAAACGAGACGCTCGCCAGTACCATCGACGAACAGAAGCCAGGCCAAAAAGATTTTATGGCTTTGCGGCTACAACTGAATTACCTCGTGCGATAAAATTTCCATACTTTGCCCTTAGCGGAAACTGTCTATTCCTTCAAATCAGTGATGCATAGTCGGCAGGAGCAGAACAACCTGAGCCGATAATTAGCAGCAGCACAAGAAAAGCAGCGGGCACAACGTGATGCATTGCGGCACACCATCGTGAGCAAAGAATACTCAACGAGATGTAACACGAACCTGACCTAACTCCATTCGTTTCCTTCTCTAGGCCTTCGACGTATCTCTTCAGAGCTTCGGTGCGCTGCCTCAATAAAGACATCCATTTGGCAAAACACGAGATTTTCTTTCTGTGAAGAAAAATGACTGGAGGAAAGAAGCGATTTGGCCGCGGGTCTGATCAGTTTCCCCTATCGGTAGGCCCTACGGCGGTGTCGTACAGGTAGGACCTGAGCATGCTGTTGTTGATGCGACACCCGCTTGCATTTATTGCGTTCATAACATTTCCGTGTTGTTATAAAAGCTCGGAGATTTTGAACAGCTGCCGTGTTTGTACACTATTGACGCTACTTCTACTCCCGTCAAGAACGGTTGAGTCAACAGGTGTTTCAAGCTTGGTCGGCCTCGTGTTAGCATAAAAATAAAAAAAGTTGGTGGGTATACGTGCGTGCGTGCGGGTGTGCACACTGTATGTTTGTGTGTCTAAGCGATACATATATATATATATATATATATATATATATATATATATATATATAGCGATGAATAAGTTCCGGGATTCGGTTTCAAAAATACACGAGAGGGTAGACACACGTATGAAAACGATGATCGAACTAACGTTTCGACCGGGGTCCGGTCTTCGTCAGAGTAATCAGGTTTACTCTGACGAAGACCGGACCCCGGTCGAAACGTTAGTTCGATCATCGTTTTCATACGTGTGTCTACCCTCTCGTGTATATATATATATATATATATAGTAAGGAAATGGGGGGCTCGTTGAGGAAATACAGAAAGATAGGTCAGCAGTCTACGACGCCAAAGGAGGCATAGGGGTGTGGTTAGGCTGGGTTCGAAAGGCGTGGGTTCGGTCCCCACTCTGGGCGCGTGCTTTTCTTTCTTTCTTCTGCATATTTAAAAAAAAATGTTCACTTCAGTAACCGTAGTAAAAAAGAAAAGAGCCTAACCACACCCCTATGCCTCCTTTGGCGTCGTAGACTGGTGACCTATCTTTCTGTATATATATATATATATATATATATATATATATATATATATATATATATATATATATATATATATATATATATATATATATATATATATATATAAGGAGAAAGAAAGAGAAAGATAAAACAAAGCGCGCAGAAATAGTAAAAGTAAAGAGTCGGATACACAGCAAGAACAATAACAAAGAAGGTTTACTTACGTATGGTGGCAACGGGACTTGCCTTCATCAGAGTACAGTTACATGATTTTGCTGTCACAAAACATTCTCCGGTCCGAAACACCGAAACATCTTCCGATCCTTCTCACAGGTTTCTGCAAATTTATATAAGAAATGTGTTGCGAATGTTTGTGACAGCAAAATCATGTAACTGTACTCTGATATATATGTACTCTGATATATATATATATATATATATATATATATATATATATATATATATATATATATAGCGAATCAGAATGGGAAATGAGGGGCCGTTAAATTAAGACAAACATAAGGGTTGGCGGTCAAGAAAACCTCGGAAAGCAAAGGGGAGGATGTGGCAGGTCATTGAAACAGATAAAGCATTTCGAAAGACAGAAAGTGGAGAAAAAATGCCTATATACATATATATCTATATATATATATATATATATATATATGTATAGGAAGCCAACGAAAGTAAACGAGAAAATCGGGAAAATGCAGTACGTCATTACGTCATTTATTATCCTTGAGACTAATACAGTTTTTTGAGCGAAAGAAAGAAAGTGGAGAAAAACATGCCCGCCGGGTGGTATCCGAACCCACGACCTCCAGAATACGCGTCTGGTGCGACGACCACTACGCTACCGGCGGGGCTGCGGGAGCACAGCCCCGCCGGTAGTGTAGTGGTCATCACACCAGACGCGTGTTTCTCGGTATTTATGTTAAGGTAAGTATTTTTTTGCGCTTGGGGGTGGTAGCCAGCGCCACCCCTGCTACTCGGGGAGAAAGGAACCTTCTTTTTTAACCCCCGGGCCGTGACTCGAGCGTCTACGACATGTCGAGAGCGGTCGACCGGCGTTGAACCCTCTTAATCTATCTGCATGGACCAAAGTGTGGTAACACGGTCGACGCGATGTGGAGAGGGCAAAGCCTCGCGAGGACGTGTGAAAAGAGAATTTATTACAAAACCACATATCAGCGCGCAGCGACTAGTGGTACCAGCGCTGCCCTAAAAACAGAAAAAAAAGAAACCAATCAGTTTCGAAGTACTCCGAACAGTCAACACTTTGCACAACAAATGTCTGCGGTGGTGAAACAAGCTACTGCGAAATCAATCCACAGAAAGTTCACAGCTGTTAACAGGAAGAGTTCAGAAGCTAGCTGAAACTCAATACGGTACAGTAGTCACGCTCAGGGTGTTGTTCCTTACCACTATGAAGCGCGTGGACCAGCGTAACAGGAAGGCTTCTTCACCTAGAGTTGCCAACTCATTTTCTAAGTGACTCGTAAGGATCGACCGTACACGCCACAGCAGTGGAAACATCGCCCGTTGCGGGCGGGCGCGAAGACATGCGGCACCACGATTTTGCCACCATACAAAAGCACCAGCACACATAAGGAAGTTTACCAACACGTCATTTGAACGGAGGGCGACAGGGAACGCCAAGCACGCCGACAGCAAGTTGAAAGGATGCTTGAACGAGACGGGTATACAGGCAAGCCTTGCCTAATCTACTAAATCTGGTTGCAATGTTAATACTTGTCAAGGCTGTTGAACAAAAAGAAAACATTGGGCAATTTGAGGCAGTACATCAATCCATAAGTGATGGTTGCATCGTTCTTTTAACTAAAAATGCATGGCTGCTTGTTTTTTACACGAGCAAATAAAAGAATACGCCGGAGAGAAAAAAGCGCTCGCGGCGCCCACTCGAGGAAGTGTTTCAAGTTCAGATACTGTAGACGGCGTGAGCTGTGGAATACGGCAAAAATGAATTGGCACGAATGGGAATCGATCTGCTGACTCAGACGATCTAACAAAGCTTATCCTTGGAATTAGGGAGTGCCAGGCAGCTTCGCTGATAACATCAGCATTCGCACCGTTAAGTCAGCGTGATGATTTTTAAAAATAATTAGGTCAGAAGTAATTTAGATAATTGATTAATAAATTATTAGGATTGATTAGGTAAGAATTGATTAAGATAATTGTCAGGGATAGTTTTTAGGTAATTAAGTCAGAAGCTGGGATCATTTTTGTTCTAACACCTATCCTCACTGAACATATACTCCATGCCATCTACCCAACAACATACACATTGACTTGTAAACACTGGCCCACACCCAAAACTCCCTACCATAGGGTCTGGGAGTGCCGATAGTTAGCATAACTGACCTAGCAAACACCGCTCTGGAGCAGTGGGATGACCAGCTGACCAGCTCACGCCCTCAAGTTCAGCAACGACTAGTGGACAGGGCCCGCCGGAAAGCCAAGGACCAAGCCTTCCTGGACTATGGAGGCCTCCTACAAAGGAACTCGTACAGTAAAATAAATGTTTATTCCTTCTGCTTTACCCCGCAACGCGTTTCATAAAACACACAGATCCAAGGCTTTCGCCCTAAACGTTCCAATTTGACAGCAAAAGAAACGAAGAGAGTCGCTGGCCTTGACTGAGTGCGGCCCCTGTACGCGGGGTTCTAGCCACAAGGGAAGTGCGGGGCGATCTAGGAACTTAAGGGCCCGCAGAGACGACAAGCGGTACTGCTGACAAACGTTCACTGCATTCGTTCCCACCTTTCGGACGAGCCGCTCCCAATACACATTTGAGGTTGCCAGGAAAAATTTCTCCCACCTCCCCTCGCGGGAACCCCTGTGTAGATGCGACGCATAGTGGGTTCCGTTGTTGTTTCCGTTAGGTCGATTCTCCCATCGCGTGAAACGTGCCGTGAACGCCCTGCCGCGGCTATGACGCAACACAATCCAACACAATCCACTTTAATCCAATCGAATCCAATCCAATGCCCCTCGCGAGAGTGTGTTCGCTATCGGAGAGGAGAGGTGGTGAGCGGCGGAGAGCGCAGCTCGCGCGGCGAGTAGAATGGGGGAGGGGTGTGGACGGACAACAACAACGCCGTATGGAGGGACAAGGCGAGTGAATGAGATGCAGTCGCATCTAAAAGGGCCCTGGTGGCTGCAGAAGCACACGAAATATCAAGGAAAGAATTAACGAATTGATGGCTCGCGACAATGTTTCATCTTTTGTATTTCCCGGGGGCCTACTGAGAAGATAGAGAACTGGTAGCTTATTTTATGGCCTGTTTTCTTGCGCGCGTTTGGTTTCCTGTAGCGCAGGAATACAGTGTCCTGAAAAGACACGAGGAAGAGATGAAGGCGCACGCTTGCTGTTCTCCTGTATGTTTGCATTTCAGCAGCGGGAGAGGGACTCTCTTTCTGAATAACTAGTGTATTTTCGCAAAACAATTTCCTTCTATTACAGTTAATATTACCGGATTTTTATATTATTATCTCTTATTATACTGTATATATTGTTATTTCATATAACTTCCGTTACCTCGATCTCGCATGTCTCGAAGTATCGGTTACCGTAATTACCCGATTCTAACGCGCCCCCGATTCTAACGCGCACCCTATTTTCCAAGCACAAAACCGAACAAACTTGCACCTCCGATTGTAAAGCGCGCGGAACTTTGTGAACAAAAAAAAAAAAAAAAAACGAATGCGAGAGAAACGGGCGATTTATTTCCTGAAGTAATCTCACGCATCTCACTCCTCGTCGCTCTCCGAGAGCTCCTTGTCGCTTTCCGCTGACCACAACATCTCGTCCTCGGTGCCATCAAGCGCGTTCGCGGTGCCACACTTCTGAATGAATGTTCAACCATGGTCGACGGGTTTGTGGCCCACGCCTCGCACGCCCATCCCGCGAGCTTCTCCAGAGGCGCACGCTTCAGCGAACCGCTCGTTGTGAGCGCGTGGAAGCCGCTCGTAAGCCGTGGAAGCAGCGCACCTTCATTTCAGCTGCTCCCATTGCTGTTATCAAGTGCGCTAGTGGAATAATTTTCGATTTGTGTGAACGCCGATAGAAAACTCTAGACGCTTAGATTCGAAAAATCGTTGGTAAAAGCTTTGGCGCCATCTTGAGATGGCGATGGCGATGGGTGGGATGAAATTTCAGCTGTTTCTGCAGTTTCGGTTTCCTATCCGATTCTAACGCGCATGCGAAATTTCGGCCTGTTTTTCCGGAAAAAAAAGTGCGCGTTAGAATCGGGTAATTACGGTAAGTCGAACATTTCTCTCTTCGTGCATTTACCTCCCATGGGTGCTATGTATTTGCTCCCCGCCCCCCTTCCCCCCCCCCCCCCCCCCCCGCCCCTTATCTCGAAACGTTTTTTCGGGGGACCACGGATATCTCGAAATGCTGGAAGAGAGGACGCAAGGCATACGTCCGCTACAGGCAGCCGATAAGGTCTCTGTTTGAACGCTTAGCTCTCACTCCGCACCCAAGGTGATCGTGAACGGCAAATTTACGCAAAGCACGCGCTGTACGAGGCCGATGTCCCTGTTACCGGAGCGCTGCCCGACGCGTACATCGTTGAGATAGCTGTTGACAACACAGTTGATCATGCAGACGACGAGGAGCCTCGCGAAGTGCCTAAACCGGCCGAAACAAAGAAACATGCTGCGTCTACTTGCAACAAGGTAGAATCTAGCGGCGGCGACGTAAGCATACGATCTTGGGCAGTATTCCCATGTTTTGTCCCTTTTGTGTCCCTTTTAAAAGTGTCCCTTTTGAGCGAGCCCTGATTGGCTAAAAGCGAACACCCGGATGTGACGCCTTATAAGCACGGTGGAGCTATGAGCCGTGGCTACTCGGAGCAGACGATTTGGAGCAGACGATTTTTCGTCGCGTTATTGTTGGTTCGCTCGCGGAACAAAAAAACACATGAAAGATACTCTGATACGGTTTCACTTCTTTAAAATGCGTTTGCAAGAACAGTTACGGTATTTGAATCAAAGGCCCACTGCTTAACCGGAAGTACGTCACGATGAAGGGGACGCAAAAGGGACGTTTTCAAAGGGGACAGTTACGAGAATACCGCCCCTGTTGAGCAGCTCGAGAAAGCCTTCCTGGGACCAGATGCTAATGCGAAACAGGCGAGCCTGACCCGGTTCTTTCTTCTGTAATAATAAAAATTCGTTCTTCCCACGGAAGCCCCTTTGTGCAGTGGAGCTTTTCTTATCTTCAGTAGCACTTATTTCAATTAGCTGGCCACAAATTTTCAGCATTTCGCTTAACTCGAAACTCCGCTTATCTTGAAAATTTCTGTGGATTTTGCGACTTTGAGTTAACGAGCGACTACTGTATATTCATAACAGGTTTCTGTTCTCACGTTTAAGCAATATTAGATTGTTACGCTTCCATGCAACTATACGATATAGAGAGAGATCAAATATTGTCTAATAGAGCATCTAGCTGTGCACGCTGATGCGTCAAAACCGGGGATCACTCGTGTCACATGACTCACTACCGGGCAATATACTTGTGTATGTGCGTGTTTGTGGGCACTGCATGTTTGCGTGCATAACAAAGTCGCAATTTTTTGTTACTTGTTATCAATACTACCTGTTTTTTATTTACTTTGTGTGATATCGCAGCTTCCTTGTTTTTTATTCTTTCTTCCCTTTTTTCACAGAGCAGTGGGAGGTCCAGCCGTCCAGCCCCCACCCGAAACATCAGCTTCAGCTGATCTCCTGCTGACTGCACTGCCCAGGACGTCTCTAGGACGTCTCTAGGACGTCCTCCGCGCGAGAGTGAACGGCTCCATCACCCGTTTTGCTCAAGCAACACGTCCATTCCTCCTCCCTGGTTGATTGATTGATTAAATAATTGATTGATTGATTGATTGATTGATTGATTGATTGATTGATTGATTGATTGATTGATTGATTGATTGATTGATTGATTGATTGATTGATTGATTGATTGATTGATTGATTGATTGATTGATTGATTGATTGGAATCGTGCTCTTATCCCCACGTAACAGCAATTCTGAAGGCAGGCACTGTACGAGATTTCGGCGCACGTTAACGATCCCCAGGTGGTCAAAATTAATCCGGAGCCCTCCACTACGGCGCGCCTCATCGCCTGCGTTGCGTCGGCGCGTTAAACCCTAAAATCAATCAATCAATGAAGGCAGGCACTCTGAACAGCCGTGGAAGTTTTGGTTCCGATGTTAGGGGTAGTGTCGCTGGATTTGCCGCATGGGTAGACAGGCATTTTATCGGTTTCACAGTGCATGGAACTCATTTTTAGGTAACAGGGTTGCCAGTACGCCTTTCTACCGGGTAGGAACTGCACGTCACGTGTTGTCATGCCGCAACGTACGAGAATATTTCGCGGGTATCAACATCTCATAAATACTTAGCGTGTTCTAAGAACAATGAGTAACTCTAGGTTCCAAGCATTCGGCGAATGCCATAAGTTCACCAGACTGACTACGAACGTCGGTATTAAAACCTTTCATCATCTGCAAGACGGGACCAAGTTAAGTATGTGAAAATCACTATGGGGTTAACTAGCCAGGCTAGGCAAGAAGGCGGGACAATGCAAACCGTGACAACGAGACCAAAAATCTTTCCATTCCGCTTTAGTTCTGGACATCTAAGTGAAGTTTTTTTTTATTTTCGTTCTCCTTTCTTCTTGTCATAGTTCGAATATTGTTCCCCTGAAGTTTCTTCCAAGCAAGCTTTCAGGTTTGTACACGTCAGCCGCCGTCTAGGTTAGTGGCGGAGACAAGAGCCACAAATATACCACTTGGACACTGTTTTTCAAACTCGGCCATTGGAATACCGTTCGACTCCAGCGCGATCGGCTTCCTGTACGCAACGACCGCAAACGCTATTGAAGGAAACACTCGCACGGCTTCGCGCGAAGGGCGGAAAAACGCCTCCGCACCCCTGCTCCGTTACAGAGGGCATTCTTCTCATTCCGTCGGAAGCCGAAAAACGCCGAAGATATGAGGAAGCCGAAAACGAGACGGACTCCTCCTGCTTTCCGCCTGAGAAACGCGCAGACGAACAATGTGCGAAACGAAACGGCCAGCGAACGAAAAAAAAAAAAAAAAACGATGCTCCGGCGGAGAGCAGGGAGGGAAAGCCGAAACGTCCTCCCTCGGCGGCTAACGCGAGCGCTGTTCCGCCCATAAGAAACCGTAGCAGAAAGCAACCAACAAGAGGCCGGAGAACAGAAAAAAAAAAGAAGAAAGGAAGGAAAAGAATGCGCGTTGCATTGTATGCACGGTCCGGATGCACGCAGTTATACGAGGAGGCGATAGCATCGTAGCCGATGCGCAATCCAGACTGCCTGGACGGACTCGCAGAGGAGCAGGAACAAAAGCGCTTGAGGGGAGGAGGCGGTCGCCTCTGGAGACAATGGAGTTCTTGCGGCAGTGCGGTGCGTAAGAGCTGGAGGTGAGGGGGGAGGGAGAGGGAGAGGGAAAGGGGTAAGGAACGCGTGCTAGTAGGCAAATACTCTAAACGGCTGAAGGAACGCGCTATCAAACGAGAGAGAGAGAGAGAGAGAGAGAGAGAGAGAGAGAGAGAGAGAGAGAGAGAGAGAGAGAGAGAGAGAGAGGAAGTCTGGGGAAACAACAGTCTAGGAGAGGTGGGAGACATAGAGAGAAAGAAGGTGTAGGATCTAAGAGGGGCGAGGAACGGGAAAGCGCAACACCTGAACTCTTACGGAAAGCCAAGTGCCATCGTACGATGCCAACATTAGGGACTTGCATTATTCAGGCACTTTAGATCCAGTGTCCTCGGCGGGAAATGTGCCTGTGGAACGGGTGAAAAGTACCCCTAACGTCTTATCAGGGAGTGACAGCAGAGGGGAAGCATTCCTCAGGCCTTATATACCTAGATGGCGTTTGCGTAAAAGGTGAGAGGTTGCGCGGCAAGGGCAGGAGCCCAGAGAAGGGATGCGTTGTATATGCATGCGGTGTGATGCAGAGCCACGCAGCGTAGTAGCGTCGTCGGCGCAACAATCGCCGCCGAAGAGGTTGAGCCGCTGCCGGGTCGGAGGTCAGGCGTGCGTGACGGCTGGCCGTAGACGTCCGAGCGGGGGCAATTCGAGGAGAGCAAAGCGACCGCGCATGCCTTCAAGATGCGCCGCTCGGAACCACTGGAACAATTTGAAAATGGTCTCCGCTGTTAGCGGTTCCTGCTGCAAGTTATACCTGCACTACGCGGAAACTTTCAATTGACAGTACAGTCTGGGGACTTTGAGACTCTCAATGGGGCTACAGTCATCGACTTGATAATGGGCAGGTGACTTGGCGGCATTTTGCTGTGAATCGTGTAGAAAGTGCGATCGGCAGTTCACTTGATATACAAATGGCTCGACGGTCTTTCAGACACCCGTGTATCCAAGGTATCGGGCTTTCTCGACCACATGGGTGCTCATCTTCGTCGAGTTCACGCTGAAAGTGCTTAACGTGGGCACATGCGTACGCTCAAGTCCAGCCTTTGCGATGCTGTTCCAAGTACGACGTTCTACCAAGGGTCTCTTGTTCATTTCCAGCAGCGCTAGTTATCCTTCCGCATCTGCCAGAGTAAGTATAACGAAATCTTGAAATCCACAGAGATTATCCTGTTTATTGTCCCTTCCGCACTACCAGAAAGTTCAGAATGCGAAGCAGGGTTGGTTTACTTACCTAACCAACGTACACGTGCCGTCATAAGTTATTTGAACAAGGATTGGTGAATATCACAAAATATTTGTTTTGCCGGCTTTATAACAGCCATCATCGGTGTACACGAAGCTTTTTTTTTCTATTAGGGAGGGCTTCTTTAAACACACGCCAATGCAGCCAGGGAGCTTCCGGAAGAAGAAATTCCTGTAAGTTTACGAGAACATGCTCCAATTACATTTGACGGCACCTGTAACTAAACCTCATTATAACGAAGCCCTCAGGACAAGAAGCTGATTTTTGTCATAAGTGGAACTTCGTTAAAAACGGGTTTATTTACTTTCCTTGAACTTCATTTAAAGCCCTGCAAAAGCTAAAATACATCGATTTCGTTACAACGACGATTTGGGTCGACTGTATATTATGCCAAGAGAATAATCGAAGACGTGTACAATTTTAGCCTCGACTGGAGCGATATATTAATAGCTGAAATTATTGGCTAGTTGAAACTGACTATACTGGTGGTTGATTGAAACTGATAATAGGTGGAGCTACAATCAGCGGAGCACTGACGGCAATCATCGATTAGCATACTCCAGGGAAAACTGCGCCAAGTAGTAATCGATCAATTTTCATTGCCTCACTCCATGACTGTGCAGCATACTGCAACCCTTGGTATCCCTTCATCAATCGACCGGTGGATGACAGATGATCGATCGATGCCCGCACGAAACCGAAATCGCATACGCTCGTTTATATGCGGCACGTATGCACTGTTAATTATCAACACCAATAAATGGCTCTAAAATCTTGTTACCACCGCGTCACGGGCTGAGCCAGTCGACTGTACATTTAATCATGGTCCGGGCTCGTGTATATGCGTTTCCTAGTCAGTACAGCCAGCTAGCTATCCACGAAGCTTGCTTATGGGGGTTATACCACAGCATAAAAAAAACCATTCAAAACCACCCGAACTGGAATAAATAACATTCAAAGCGGACCTGCGATGGCTGAAAACCACGGTATAGAAAAATATTCAACAGAAATAGCTGAAACCGACCTAGAAGGGGAAAACCCGCAAAAACTTACAAGAAGCAGTAGCTGAAACTGACCAAAAGGCAACGAAAATACCCGAAATCCCATTTATAATGCATAAAGATGTCATAAATTGTTCATATGCGTGATAACAAATGTTAATATTCTAATATGACAAACCCTTGAAAGAGAAAAACAAAGCGGTAACGGGACTTAAACCCGGGTTAGGATGTTCGCTTCGCAGGGGCAGAACTACTACGCTACGAGACCAAGCGGTTCTGAGCGATTAAATTGAGGGCCACATGCACGTGGACATAGCTTCAAACATGCCCCTAGATGGCGCCATGCGTCGCTTGGCTGTGCTGACTAGGAAACGCCTATACGCAGCCTGGAGGGCGGCATTAACAAGTTAGGGTTAACTTCTCCGATCAAAGAGTGGGTAACACAAACTAAGATTTAAAGTGATCGGTATGTCCATACACTTGCAAGGTGTGCTTGTGTGCTTGCGTGTGCGTGTGAGCGTGTGTGTGCGTGTGTATGTGTGTGTTGTAGAACGTTGCAAGTCAGTGGAGGAATTCATACACCGTAGACATCAAACAGGGTGATGATGATGATATAATTTGGGGTGATTATGATATCACAAAGAGAAGTATTTGTCCGTCCTCTCCGCCAAACACCAGCCGTCCAAGATAACGACGACGAGGATGACCGTAGCGATGGCTGACGGCGGAAATTTCACCATCAGGATTAACCGGATTAACTATAATGATGTCGATTACAAGGCGTCATTGTGTACCTACGTATGGGCGGTAAACCTTTGCTTAGAGCAGCAAAAGACACCCTATTCGATGACACCGAACCACCGCAGCGGTGGTTCTTGCGGCTTTCTCAAAATTATCCATTGCGCAATCCTGGGACTGTTTTTTGGTGATTGAGATGGTGAAAGTGGGGAATAAATTGTTGGTAAGTGTGCTTGGGGAGAAAGAAGAACTCAGAAGGGATGAATGGCCGTGTTGAACAAGATCTCAATTGTATGTCACGTGACTACTGCCACCGGGCTGAACTGAGTATTCGAGTTTGCTCAATGTTCCTTCTCGCCGAACATAGCTAGAGAAAGTGTTCGCTGCAAAAGAAGTTTTTTTTTTCTTTTCTGCTGAATCATCGAGAAAACTTGAAATAAACTCAGTTTCAGTCAAGGTAAGGGCGGAAAATACTATTAAACCACCGCAGTATAAAACGCAGGTTAAGACCCCTAGTGAAATTTCGAAGACCAATTAGCGAACGCTGCTGCATTGCCGAGTACAGCAGCTCAACTCAGCGCCTTACATACAGCGGGCAGGTAATGAGGTAAAAAAAGCGCGAGTCATTTTTAACCGACACCAACATGCAATAAAACCAGGCTGGCAAGTTGATGTCTTCACGGGTCCTTCGTGCACGAGCGCACACGTCGATGGCCGCTTGTACGTGCTACTGTACTTCATGCGAGAAGGTAGACGACACCACCCGTATACGCGCTAATTATCCTGCTTCTCGGCCGCCACGACTTCATTATCGGCAGCAGAAAAATGGTATTCTCGGTGTGCCCCACCGCGACTCGTGCAGACGACAGCATACTGACCGTCTGCAGGAAGACGAAAGATTGCAGACGACTGCACGAAAAGATGCAGACGAAAGCTGCGTTACTACAGCGCAGAATACGTTGTCGGAGACCCGTTACGTATACACTAAATCTGACAGAACGTAACCGTGGTTCGTTCGCAGACGACAGTATCCCCAACAGCAGACGACGCACGAGCTCACCTTCAAAGGCGCTGCGGTGGCATTCCAAATCGTCTGCTGCCCTCCTGTCGTCTGCGGTGGCCGGGATGAACGGACGTTATCCTCACGGCGAAGCCTTTTTGCAGCCACGGGGTCCCCGTTCTGTGGTCCGCCGGCGGCCCACGGACGGACGTACGAGCGTACGCACGGGTCGAGGCGGACGTAGCCGAACGGCTGCACTGGCCCGGTAGGAGACGAGGAGGGTGAAAGAGACGGTGGGGAGGGGAGGAGAGCCAAACAACGACGGCGAGAGAAGGAAAGAAGTAAAAGAAGAGCAGCAGGAGAGAGACGACGATGAGAAGATCGAGAAGCGGCGGGCGAAGAAAGAGCAGCCCTTCTTCACCACGTAACGCGGAGAGCGGCTGCTGCTGCGTGCGTCGATGCTTCCACCAGCGGGAAAGCGGCGAGCGACCCTCCAACGAGTTCCCGGCTCGGACCAACCTGTTCCGACCAGCTGGTTCGGGCAGGGATGGCAGCTCTTCGCCGTGTTTAAAGGGCCGCCCGTAAGCCGGCTGCTCGGGCAACTAGCGGCCGCGGGAAGGGAGTGCCGGCGTTGTTTGTGTTTGCGTGAGTGCAGTAGGCGACGTTTATGATCGTAACACACGTGCCTGTCCGAAGTGGATTGGCTTGGCTGACGGCTGCTAACGCTGCTCGCATGAGTTCAGAGGCCAAGTCTAATCTCGCTGGGAACTAACGGAGAGCGGTGTGGCGTGTGCGGGTGCGAGTGGGTGTGCTTTTGCTGCCTGTGTTTAACAACATGTGACGTTTGTGTTCGCATCACGTGACGCTCGAGATTCGAGCTCTCTATAGTCGGATAAGTTAATTTTCGGTTCTGTTCGGTTGGTTTGGAACGTCATTTGAGAGCAGCAGGTGATCGTCGCAAGGTGTGGGACACTAGTAAGAAAGCCGTGCTGTCTTGTTCTCAACCAGGCACCCTAACCCAGATCATCATCGCGTGTGCTCACAACCCAGCCCTCCCACATCTTTCCTCTCATCTCCCCCTACTCTAGCTGTGGGTTAACCTGATGACGACCGCTGGCCTGGACGCCCAGCAGCTAGTGATCTCCAGGGAAGAGATTGCCAACTGGTCACTTGGGCTCCTGGACTGAGGAACCCCACCCAGTTCTCTGCGATGTAAACACTCTACTGCTAGTGCATTCTCCTGGTGAAGACAGTTGCTTAGAGGTCCAGCTGTTGCTTGTGGAACTGCTGACCAGGCATAATTTTATAACTCTGCAGGCTGCTGAAGACATTTTGAATATCCAGATTTTCTTTTTTCAGCTATCATTTAAAACTATTCCGTATCAGGGCCGAGGAGAATGACATTTTCTTGGACTTAGTGCGCTGAAAAAAACTACACGTGCTTCAAAAGCGAGCTATTCCGTGCATTTCAAATTTACCCTTTCTTTCGTCTATCAGCCAGCCTTTTCTCAAGTATGAAAGTCTCCCTGTGTTTTCATTATATGATTGCCGGCTCCTGATAACGTGTAGGTCATTCACTAATTAAAGTTGCGACTTCCTTCATGTTTATCAAAATTAACAGGAAAAAGCTCAACTCCGTCGGACAAGGTATGCAGAAAAAAAGTTTGTACCTACCCCCGGGACCAGTTGTGGCACGCAATTGTTAACCTATACTTTGCGGGTCCTTCTTAACAAGCTTAACTGGGAACATTTTGATGTAGCTTGCCATCTCAACTCGCATTTTAGATTGTAATGCCAGCAGTCATGTAGCGTCGTATTTGCTCAAGTGTTCTTTGGACATCTGTGTGTTACTTGGATTTCTCACAAAGATTAAGTCATTCCGACGCTCAATATGTTTTTTAGGGGCCTTTTAGGGGCGAAGCAGCATAGGACCTCGCTTTGTCCGGCACTTCGCGTCCGTGTACGCGGTGTCGCGCATGCGCAAGGAGCATTGGATTGAATTGGATTGGATTCGGATTGGATTTTATTGGATTAAAATTGATAGGATTAAGTTGAATTGTATCGGATTAGACTGGATTGGAATTGTATATACTGTACACACGCGCTGTCACTCATTTACGTGCGCGAGTGGGCAATGCCACAGGTTATTTACGGCCAGAACGATCCCCAGTGCTTCGTCCACACGTCCCCGCCGCAGCGGCCGCTTTTCTGATGGAGTCAAAAAGCAAAAACGCCCGTGTGCACGAGATTTCGGCGCACGTTAAAGATCCCCAGGTGGTGAAAATCTATCCGTAGTCCTCCACTACGGCGCACCTCATCACCTGCGTTGCGTCGGCGCGTTAAACCCTACAATCAAATAAAATCATCGCCCACTCGTCATGATTCACTTCGTGGAGATGCGTAATTTTTTTGTTAAAACCAAGAGTGTTTAATAGGCCTGTGTTTGTATATGCTTTTCATATTTTGGAGGCAACACTAGGTCTTATCCTTAAAATAGTTTTATGCACTTTCGTTTATGACTAGTATAACCCTTTCAGTCACCGTGTCTCCGTATGGAGACGCGACTTTCTTCGTCGTTTTCCTCGTGAAAACGAAGAGTTCATGCTGCAGAGCGGTGCGGATGATGTTTGAAACCTACGGAAGTGAAAAATAGCACCATGTGATGTGGAATGGCGGAACCGCACTCAGAAACATCTTTTCAAAATAGACGCCACCAAGTTTTGTGGGGGCTCCGGTGTGTTTCCGTCCTAAATTCTCTTTTACTGCGGCGTAAATCATTTATAAAGGCTAAACACATCTTTCATGTGCAGAAATTATTATTTCACCTCCTTGTTTGCAAACTGCCTCAGGATATTTATTATTTTTTATAGGGAAAAGCAGGATTGAGTAATGGTGTCTCCGTATGAGGACGCGACGCCATTTGCGTGATATGTACTCTACAGAGACTGAACTTTTTTTTTTTTTTCCCTCTAGACACTTGACACTGCTAAACCTCCAAGTATGGAATTTTTCTGCAGTGAATATAAAAATTCGTGGCTGAAAGGGATAATGAATCTTTTTTGGTTATGTTAATCTCTTTTTGACTAGTGTCGCGCTGCTGAAACTGCTGCCCTTGTATACGGGGTTCGAGCCTTAGTTAAGCTGTATCCACAGCCTTTTGCTCCAATCCCCTCCTCCCAAAGTAAAATAAAGAACTGAATTCAATTAAATTGAATTGATTTTCGCTAAATTTGTGTGAATCAAAAGACCGGAACCATTAGAAAAGACATACGCACACAAGCAGATATTTTAGGGGCGAATCATCTGAGGACCTCGCTTGGTCCGGGGCTTGGCGTCCGTGTACACAGTGTTGCGCATGCGCGAAGAGCATTCGATTAGATTGGATTGGATTGGTTTTGGATTTCATTGAATTGGATTAAACTGGATTGTATCGGATCGGATTGGATTGGATTGGATTGGATTGGACTGGATTAGAATTGTATATACTGTACACACGCGTTGTCACTCATTTACATGCGCGAGTGTTCAATGCCACGGGTGATTTACGGTAAGAGCGATCCCTAGTGCTTCGCCCACTCGTCATGATTCACTTCGTGGAGATGCGTGAATTTTTTTGGCCGACTCTCTGGCTCATCATTTGTAGCTAAGTTGAAACCGGAAGTAGTCATGGTCAGCTGCACGCCTCTCAAGAAAAACCGAAACTCCGCCGCCAAGCTCATACAAGACTCAAGGCGTCATTAAATGATTGACGATCCTCTTCTTATACTCGACAGCAACTAGCACTCCTTGCTTCGCTTTACACCGTACTACTCGGCCGCTACAACGCATTACGTGGACGAACAATTATCAAGATTTCATATTATGATCCGTACGCTGGCGATCAGTCATGTAAGAATATATGCGCACTAGTAGAATAGTTTACGTCGGCTGAGCGATCAGAATACTCGAGGCTACCTGAAAAAGAATCACATCGATTTTCTATTTGGAATGAGTTCGTAAGCAAATAAATTGTAATTACATACACCTCTCTCTCTCTTTCTGACACACACACACACACACACACACACACACACACACACACACACACACACACACACACACACACACACACACACACACACACACACACACACACGCACGCACGCACGTACGCACGCACCACACGTACGCACGCACGCATACACGCACAGAAGCTCCTCCTAATCCTCCCTGACCCGACGCGAAGAGCGGGTGACACTTCCGGTTGTTACATTGAATGAAGTGGAATTACGCCAATTGGCGAAAAGCAAAAACGCCCGTGTGTACGAGATTTCGGCGCACGTTAAAAATCCCCAGGTGGTCAAAATTAATCCGGAGCCCTCCACTACGGCGCGCCTCATCGCCTGCGTTGCGTCGGCGCGTTAAACCCCACAATCAATCAATCAATTACGCCAAGTGTGGCGTGTGCCGTGGTGAAGGATCATTGCCATTTTTCTATAGCGATCGCCCTGATTTAGGGCTTCACTTCGAGCTTTGATCTTGAAGCTTGAAAAGTCAATTAAACGGTTATTTCACACATACATCTCAATTCTAAGATATCTCCGTGCGTCTGCTTCACCAGAGCGATGTGGAATGACAAACTATACTGTGCGGTCAACCATAGAAACTTGTGTAATGTTGAGGCCCAGCGCACGATTCGACAAAAACACAATGGCTGCTCCCACGCAGAGGTGGGAATAGACGTCAAGCGAAGCAGTGGATGGACGTTTACGAGATCTACGTCTCAATCCCTCAAGCGAACACGTGTATACCCCGCCTCCAGATTTTGACGTGAACAGTGATGAGCGGGAAAAGTGACAGCTAAGACGTACGCCGAGCACGTATCCCATCAAAGGCGGTAACCAGCGGTTTGCTGGTTTTTGAAGGGGCACGTTAGAGTTTCAAGTGAAAACCAATGGCGCTGTCTTCTTGTGGCTGTTGTCGTAATGTGGAACTATAGTTCATGCTGCGTACTCAACGGAGGGAGTCTTAAATTTACGTTTGCGTTACTGCCAGACTGATGTGAGGAGTGGCCAAAGCGATGTCCATTTCCCCACACTTGCCTCGCGCCAAGCATGCCTCGCCCACACCATTAGCTAGAGCGAGCTCGGCATCTCTGTTTGCTGGCAGCGACAGGACAAACTGCGAAATGCTTGGTAGTTCCTTTGAGACGAGGCGGCGAGGAGCCACGATGATGATGATTGATGAATATTAGAAGCCCTCCTTTTGTATGGGGACGTCGGTTGTCACAACCGACTTGCCTGTGTTATTGTACTTATTTGCCCTACCCTTCCTCCCGGTTTTAAACTCCCATCGCTGCCCCCGCTTACTGCCCTTGCACACCTGTTTACCTCCCCCCTTCTGTTCTAAATTCTAATTCGGTATGTTACTCATCCTACGTCCTACTCACTTCCCTACTTTTCTTCTAGCACCACTCCAGCAAACTCTTCGTCCCCTCTATGGCCCTGAAGTTGAGGCTCCTTTCACACCAAATCCCAAAACCTTCGTCAACGCCGCTTCCCTACCGTCCCGCAGCGGTCGTATCTCTGTGCAGTCTATGACAATAAGCTCCACCGTTTCCCGACACCTGCCGCCGCATATACAAGTTTCGATTGGATGGGGACCGCGCCATCTGGTGGTGTTGAAAGAAACCCAGCGGCGCGCACGACTGGACCATAGCATCACCCGAAGAGCCGAAAGGAGAGAAAGATAAAGCTTCGCTTTAAGGGTCATTGAAAGGTATAAAATTTGCTATGCAGGATAAATCCAGGCTAGATGGGGGTAGGAAGGAAATCAGGAAAGGGAAGCCAGGCAAACTGCAGAAAAGTGTAGGCATGAGGCAGCCAAAACAACATGCACTGAGCCATGCAAAAGCTATGCTCAAATTGCCGGCGAAAAAAATGAGATGATTCGGCCGAGCCAAACAGGGAACATCTTGCGAAAGCGCATTCTCTCGTATCCAACTGAGTGGTTTGTTTGCACGATATTTGGTATTTCTAGGTGGTTGTTTCATCGGATGCTAATTTCTTTCTTTGAAGTCGCGAGGATGACGAATAAACGTCGTTGTAAAGCAGACAGCCTTGTGGAAGAGTCCTCATTCCAGGATCCCTTGAGACTGTCCGGCTCCTTGGGCTCTGTTCATTTGAGCGCGGGCATGTGCCTGCCATACTTGCATATGTGGGTATGGGCCTAAGTGCCGATGTCGTTACAGCTATCGGTTATGCCCTTCTCACTAAAAATCTCCCGCGGACTCTGTCGCGTATATGTCGAGTCGAAATCCATAACCCGACTCGCGGTAGAACCGAGGAGAGAGATCCATCTGTGTACACCTGACTGGTCTCGATGAAGGGTGTGGACGTGCTCCAGCAAGACATACGTCAAGGCCGACGCGGGCATGGACGACTTTTCGCCTATTCCGGGTGCAGTGGTGCAGAGAGCCCCCGATGCATACGTCAACGGTGGAGTAGCAGGCTGGTTATGGTTTAGGCAATCAGCCGGCAGGAAGTTCACCACTTTAAATGCAGACATGACAATCAAAGAACAATTCATGGGAATATAGGGACACGCCTTTTTAAAGCGAAGCTTTAGTGACCTCCCTGATGCTGTTGTATGCTAATACGCCTTGCAGGAAAGCCAACTTTGAAGATGATGATGAATGGTCGTTGGTGAAGTTAAAGAAAAAGTTCCCTCGCACTTCCCCGAGGGGGAGAGTGTGTAAGTGCGAATGCACGGTTGTTGATTGCGCGATTACGGTGGATATCGTGATCTTAATGAGTAGTCGAGAGATCACACACACGCATACAACTACAAAGAAAGATATTTCACTCGTTATTGCTGGTACCGTTGCCCGGTCCGCCATCATCGTTATCGAGATGCAGGACCAGCGACCGCTCTCGACGACGGCGCGCGCTCGACTAATACCCTCCTTTAAGCGGGTGCATTAGCCCTTCTCACGCCCGATTCCTGGCCAATCCCCCACGTGGGTATGTGCCATGCACAGACACCTATTTGTGTTGTCGTTGTACTTGATTGCTAGAGCGGATCTCAGCTTTGAAATTTCGTGTCAGTACTCCTTTAAGCGGGTGCATTAGCCCTTCTCACGCCCGATTCCTGGCCAATCCCCCACGTGGGTATGTGCCATGTCAGCGGCCAGGCAGCGCGCGCCCATCTCCCCCCGTTGCCAAGGAAGACGAGGAGCGCGCGCACCCGCAGCTGTTGCTATGCGGACGGCGGCGGAATGCGGACGGCGGCGGACGCTTCAGGCTCGCTTAAGAAGTGCATTCGCACTTAAAAAACGCTTCCCATGGCTGGAATCGAACCTGTGTCCCTCGCGCTATGAAGCTGGCGTCTATCCGATTGCTCCATTTCGACATGGTCGAACTGGTTTGGAAAACTAGACCACAACCAAGCAATCCGTCACGACAAGAGTGGCGTTGCTCTGCATGCCGTAAGGCTTTTAGCCACAAGACGTTATGCCTAACTTCCCATTTTGAGCGTTAGATATATGATAGACCTAACGTGACATCTCCGGTTTTAACACCTCAAACCGGCACCCACTCAAAAACTTGCTCACGGAGCGCCAAGCATCGGGTATCGATTCGCGCCGTACACCCCCCACACAAACCTTAGGCCCACGGAGAGAGAAAGATAGAGGGAGAGAGAGAGAGAAACTTTAGTTTGAAACCTGTGTCCAACGGTCTGCTCGGCTTCTTGGTCGGGTTACGGGGACTCGTCTATAGTCCTGGCGTGTTTTTAATGTGGTTCACAAGCGTGGTTCGATAGAGCTCTTCAAGCTCCTTGGGGGTGTGACCCATGCCTCCCAGCCAGGAGGGCGCTTTGTGGCAGGAGTTGGTTGCAGGGAAGATCTCAGTGTGCTTTGTATGTTTCTGTATGTCCAGAGGGTGTGTTCATTGTTGGGGTATTGGTCGCCGTGACAGCATTTTGGTGTGCCTGGAAGCCCGTCTGTGTAGTGTTGTATGTGTTGTGTTGGTAGCGTGCCGGTTTGTGCACGTCGAATGAGGACAGCGTCTGGGCGGGCGAATTTTCTGGGGTAGGGGAGGGCGGTTCTTTGATCTCTGGCATCCGGAGTGCACACCCGATATTTGCTGTGTGTACTCTTGAAAGGTCATGCGTGCCTCCAGAATAGCAAATCTCGCAGTGTGGGATTGATCAACCAAAGAATCCATCACGTGAAGTATTGGCGTTCAACCAATCGTCGTCGTTAGATGGAGGGGTGCATAATTTTTTTTCTCGTGAATTTCCGATCGTGGAGGCGCATTTTGCATTCCCCAGACAGATTCGTATCACTCAAGCCTCCAAGCTTTCTAGAGCACCCAGGTTCACCCAGCATACAGCGTGTTCAGCCGGGAGGCTAGAGCACAAGAGGCCCAAAAAAGTAACTTGCAGAGCCACAAAAGCGTCGACACTAACCAGTCCCAGGGTGCTTCCTGTCATCATGCGTAAAATGACAGATTTGTAAAATGTACACGAACGGAAGAGTCGCTTTTTTGACGTCCAATACAGTGAACGGTCATGTCTAGAACATTGTGGTTGCGAGCGTAGGATATCTGTATGCCGCTCATCTCTGTGATTATCGGCGCATGTCGCGTTTGATAAATTCAATTGCGGCGCACTTCTCGGGACATAGTATCAGTCCAGCCTGAAGGAGGTAATTTTCTATGGCGAGTTGCGCCCTCTGCAGCTTTGCTCGAATATGTCATTTCTTACCTGAAGCTCGGATACAGATATCAGTGTACAGAGAGATGCGGGCACCCTGGGGACACCTTTGCTGTGCTGAATATAGACATATGTTAGAGGGTTGGGCACAGAACGCAACCTTGGAGAACACATTTGGAACGGTATGTCATGTTGGGTCACCGTGTAT
This sequence comes from Haemaphysalis longicornis, assembly GCF_048455015.1. NCBI lineage: Eukaryota > Metazoa > Arthropoda > Arachnida > Ixodida > Ixodidae > Haemaphysalis > Haemaphysalis longicornis. The sequence continues at coordinate 77,713,759 of NW_027526225.1, read as the reverse complement.
GGTTGTAATGTATACATACCGATTGTTCAGTGAATCGTTAAGCCTGGCTGGAATTCGGCCTCGTAGTCCCACGAAAGCCATCTCCCTTTGGGCTGTATCAAAGGCAACACTGTCAAAACCTGCCTTTATGCCCAAGAAGAGCTATGGTGAAGCTTTTGGTAGCCTTTTGCGCATGGATACCTGCAACCAGGGCTATAACACTGCCAATGCTGCTGGTTCCTTGCCTTAACCCTGGTACCTCTGGCGGATAGACATTCCTGTTTCAAGGTCCCAGAGAATCCGCCGCAGCATCTCCTCCATTACCTCCCTAATGTAGCTCAACGTCGCAACTAAAAGTCAATTAAGGGCCCGTAAGAAATATTTGCGATGCATTTTTTTTTGCCCTGAGAATTTGTACCAGGTGAGCAGTTTTCTCAGTATCCTCAACGCGGCCTGCCCGCCATTATGCGTTGTATAAACTGAGCAACTGCAGAAGGCCACATGTCCTGGAACTAAATAACTCCCTACATCAGCACCAGGCGAAGAAGACAGATCCACGGACCTTAACGGTGCAGTTAGCTTTTTGGTAGCAGAGTTCATCCATTAATTGAGCATTGGTGGCAAAAGGCCAATCAGCCAATCATCCGAAATTACTGCAGACCTCGGAGAAGCGCGGACTTAAGAACAGATTTCTTCCCCTAGCGCCTACTTCACCGACGACACGCTAGCGGGTTGCAGTGGAAGATGGCTGTATCTGGTTGGGTAGTGCTCTCGGGTTGCGAAAAACTTTCGATGTGCTTTCCAGTGGCACAAGTGGATTCGGTTTTCAACAAAACCGACAACAGCGCATCTCGCGAGTTCTTTCATGTGTTTATGAACATGAATAAGTGCATTCCTGCGAAACTCGAACACAATCCAGTATAAGCGCTTTTCTGGCAAGACACTCGGCCTTCCCGCGAGATGCGCGAAGACGTTCGTGACCACCGGCTTTGGCAATAACCTTTTGCATTTGTAATCTGGAGTGCCCTGCCCTATAGCAACTGCTGACACGCAAGTCAGCAAGAGCGGCCACTTTGGTGCTTATCAGTGCTGCGAGATTGCCGCTTCTACTGCCTTGCCGCTAACTTCTACCGGGTTGTTTGTTAACAACACTGCTGAAGATGTAGCAAAACGGCCTCTCCGGACGCACTTCTGCTGCTGAAGTGCTTCTACACGCGCTTTCTTTGATTCGCGTTCGGAACGACGTCATTGCAGCCGCAGAGCAGGGAGGACAAGCTAAGCCTACAAGAGTTGGCCGACCATAACGCATAAACAACATGGCGGCGCCCGTGGACCGTCGTAGTGTAAAGAAATGTCACGTGATGCGAACTGACCAATGATCGTGGCAGCAGCACGGAACAATAGGAGAAAAGAGTGCCGATACTCTGTAACCTCAACTAGTGACGCTAGGTTAGAACATAGAACATTTTTAGAACATAGTACTGTTGAGTGTTCTCAACAAACTTCCAATATCGAAACGTCCAGAGCGATGGTCCAGTCCTTGCACTGGTCTCCCGTGATGCTCAGGTTCCTGGGCTAATTGCACCAATAAATGGGTTTTTCCTTGAAATAAAAAATTCAGGCCCTATAGTGTTAGGCACCGGAACGTGAAAAAAAAAGCTTGAATTTTTTTTTTTGCGAGTGGAAGCATATCTATAGTTAAGCACTTCCTGAAATTATTCTGCGAAGTCAAACACTTTCTACCGCACATTAAAAGGCAATGGGCTAGTGCTATTTTCGTGTCCTGAGTGACAGAGCATTATTAGGGTTATTTTCTATCTGACAAAGGTAGTGAAATTTATGAAACAGGATTTATCGCTGGATTTATTTTTCTTCTCCAAAACGAAAGTGAGTGAATGCTGCATCTTGGGGAGTATTAGGGGTGTGAGAGGCTGTCAGAATGCAACGAGTGTATACGCCAATATTTTTCTATTTCTTTGTTGTATTTTCTTATTTTTCGCGATTTTGTAATATTTTCCATCAAATCATCTCTGCACTAACTACCACAAGTTCGTCTGTCCGCGTTAATAAGCAGAATCACCAATGTATACGCGCATGCAGTCATATGATACCCACTCATGCAAGGTAGGTCCCATAAAGAAGAACTCCGCAGGCACCATGCATGGCAGCCACCCATGAATTCAGAGGAACGTTTACAATTCAGTTAGACTGGTCAGCCAACGAAATTTTCAAGTGCTGGTAGATAACCATAACGTCTACAGTGCCAAGTACTCGCTTTGGTCCGCACAGTATAGGTCTTGGAATTACCCCAGACAAAAGCAATAAAATATTTACATACTCTTCAAGATCCCTGGTTTTGTGCGGGAGGTATTCAAAAGAATGTCTGCGAAACCACACATATAAACGTGACAAAAATACAGCTCGAGAAAGGACACACAAAGTTTATGTTTATATCTCACTCCCCTTTCTTGACCTTGCAGGCTCGGTGCCGTGCGGTGACGTCTCGACGGCACTCAAGGAGTGGTAAGTTGAAGACTTGCGCCTGTGCTCTTTTCTCCAGCGTTTGGGAATTTCCAGCGTCTTTTTCATTTCTTCCAGCCGGTCTTGCCTACTCGCCGAGGACGCCCCAGTCCCTCTGTGACCGCCACCGCCATTATTCTTAATTTCCGGATTCGAGGCAATCTCAGTGTGACCAGGCATGCTCCTCAGCAACCAGGCTGCACCACACAAGACGACCGCGATCAGCGCGAACAGCAAATCCTCGCGCCCCGCTCCCCGCACCGCCGAGATAGGGGCCGCAAGCACACCTCCCAAACGGCCGAACGCAAAAGACAGGCAGGTCACCACGCCTCTCACTGGTGTGGGGAAGATTTCCAAGGTGTAGGTCATGTTGAAGACCAGAACTATAAAGCAAGCGGCCTCCGCGACGACCAGGACGACGCTCCGGACAACCATGAGGTTCGTGCCTCCGCCCGTGCTGGCGATACCGAAGAGGCTGCACAAGGTTCCTGTGACGACGATGCCGGCGATGAGAACCTTGTTCCGCGACGACCTGTTGAAGAATGGCAGCAGGGTGGCGCAACAGATTACGTTGGTTGTCACTGACACACCCTGCATCAAGGCTGTCTTGCGCGCCGACCAGGCCAGCAGGAGGGCGTAATGGGCGAGCAGTATCGAGAAACCCGAGCCGAACACGATCAGCGCACGGCGGCGGAGGACCTCGGCGCTGGACACATCTCGGAGTGCCTTCCACTGTCTGGGACTGAGCGACATGTGCCTCAGTTTCTCTTCCGTCCTGTCCATGACTGTCATGGGCCCGTCCAAGGGGAAACCGTTGGTTTGAGCCGCGGCTTTCATGAGCGCTTCAGCGTTTTTCAGCTGCCGCTTGGCGATGAGGAAGCGTGGAGACTCTGTGAGCAGACAGAAGCCAACGGGGATCAAGGCTGTCGGTGCCATTATGAGCAGTTGTCGGGCGATCCAGCCCAGGTGGCGGAACTGTTTGATTATGGCAAAGCACAGGTCACCCAGCGTCAGGCCAATGGCGAATGCGAGTCCGCAGTGGACCACCCGGTACTTGTGAGCAGAGACCTCCATCAGCAGGACGGAAGACGCAACGAAGAGCACGGAACAGCATCCAGAGACAAAAAACTTTGTGGCCACGTACACCAGATAGGTCGAGGCGAAACCGTGACCGAACGAGGTGACCATGAGGAGTGATGCGGCTCCAAAAGCCACTAGTCTGCGGCCAACGCGGTCCGCCAGGAAGCCTGACACTGACAGGAAAACCAGAGACCCGATCATGGAGAGCCCGTTGACGAACGTGATTCGCCACGCCCTCCCGCACACAATGTCCCAGTAACTGACGATGGAGGTTGGGGCGAGCTCCGCGTCGTAGTCCCATTCGTCGCACGGGACGACCGTGGTGTCGTTCGGGTCGCTCGGTTGGGCGTAGGCGTTGCACCGGCTGCGCTGACCGTCGCCGTGCACAGGGATGGCCAACTCCTTCCACTGGTCCGCCGTGATGTTGAGGTGTCCCGGCTGCCTGCACCAGTGGTCCACGTCTCCCGAGATGAGCGGGAAGGCGAGAGTGTTGCAGTGCTGCACCCACATGCTGAGGACCGCGAAGAAGAAGAAGCCCCGCTGGAAGTTGCCGTGACCGAAGGCTTCGCCGCAGTCGAACCCTTCGCTTGCTTCCAGGTCGATCGGTTCCAGGTTTGCCGGGATGATGTGCTGCATATCGGCGCACTGATAGCTTCGCCCGCTTGACGAGTCCGCCGATGTCTCTTCGTTCCACAGGGATACAAAAAGGTGCCGTTGGGGCGAGGAACGATAAAAGCGCACAGGTTTGGCGGGGACGGCGCAAGAGAGGACGACTGCACGACGACAGATCAGCCGCTGCTGCACTGTCTTCTTCTTCCTTGATGCATCACAGCACGCGCCGCACACGTAGGCATAAGGTTGACTGTGAAATTAAGGCATGCCTAAGAGAAGAAAATTTGCACGCCAGCAGCTTTATTAATTAACGTATGGGGATAATGGGACGTAATTCAAGTGTTGAACAGTTTTAAAGGAGCCATGAAGACAAAAAACGTTTGGTTCATTCAAAAGATGGCCTCCTTAGAATCATACTGACACCACTTTTAACGTGAACTTCGCTCAAATAAGCTATATAATTACGAAAAAAGTGAATGGCCAAGCGAGCCACTAACTCATTTCCCGCAACAGAACCTATGATGTCATGCCAACCTGCTCTGCGATTGACGGAGGCCGGCAAAAGCAAACGCAAATTAGGCTGAGCTTATAAACTTGCAGAACGAGCTATTCGTGCTTAAATTTAGGGCACATTCTTTTTAAAGCAATAAGAAGGGTCAGACAAACAGTGGAAGTTACGAAAGCACATGTAGAGATAGAAGTACTGAAGCACTCGAGCGCGCACTATGCTTGGTTTAGCTGCACAGCACTGCGGGGCATTGGGGTTGTCTAAGACAACACTGGCCGAATGACGCAAGCAACTGTGTCTTACGTGACTATATTTGTCGAGCGAGCAGTATGTCTCGCGAAACGATTATTTTCTCCCAGAACAAAAACAAGCCAGGTTTAAATACGGTCAAAAGCAAACCAAAAGCATTAAACGGCTGGCTACGGTATGGTGGCGCCATCTAGGTTCAGTAACGTAAACAAACGCGCGAACGCCGCTGCTCTAGTAAAATAAATGCGTGTTACCACCTATAGCCCGGCCATGCGGAATCGGCTGCAGAGCGGTCGGTTCCTGTGATGTCATTGCAGACCATGAAAACACACGATTTAGCGGGAAGATCAAATTTTTAACCTAAATTGATTAATTTCTCAGTGAATAAAACGTCGTTTGCATCCGGGCAAGCGCTGGGGGCACTACAAAACACAAAATCTTTTGAATAAAACAAACTTGTATGTGGTCTTCATGGCCTCTTTAAGTACAGTGTGCTACATCGTTAAAGTAATTTGCAGGTTAGTGGGTGAGATGCCGTCAGCACCGAAACTGCAGCTTGAAAGCACCCTGGAGATTTGTACTCTTCTCTTTGCACGAAATCGTCTAAAGAGGTTCTTTTGAACGTAATAAGCTGCCTCAGGAACGCTAGCTTAAAATATGACGTACGCTATAAGTAGAGGCCTGCGTCAATTTCACGAATTGGTAGTGGGAGACTGGGGACTCGATTAAAGTATCTGTTTCTAATGTTTTTCTTTATGAGCGATGTGTCCCTATCGTCTTTTCCCTGGTGCGTTTAAATGAATCACCTTCTCGAGCCTACTACACATTTGAGATCTGACTAGCAATCGCCCCCTTATGTTCTAGAGACGATCATTATCATCATCATTATAGTTTTACCAACGGCTCACCAGAAGTCACGTAAAATAAAAGCATAGCTCGAGTCATGCCAAGAAATGTTTTTTAACGGGTAGGGAGTTGCGTAGCGAAAACGACGTTTGGAGCAATCATTTTCTGTAGTCATGGGGTGTTCCCCAAAGGATAGTACTGTCTCCAGCGCTATTTACTATAATTCGCCGTAGCCCTTTTGGTAACAAGCAACAGATCAACGAATGAATTCAACTCTTGTCTGTGGTTTGCTCTTGTGCGAATCGTATCTCACTGCCCTTCCAAGCTGACCAAAGCATCCCCATGCTCAGTTCACGCTCCGTTCTGGTGGAATGTCAGAGCATTCAGAACCCTGCGGTACCCTGCGGTTGAAGAACTCTGCGGCTGAACCCTGCGGTTGAAGATGTACAGCAATTTCGCCAGCCACAGCAAAGTTATTTGTCGCTTCCGTTTCTTTGTATCGCTATTCCGAAATAACGGTAGACTAGGACCGCAGACTATCTTCCAGGAGTAGTTCTTGCAGAACGTGCGTGGTTGGGAGGGCCCCGCCGTAGACCGTGCCTGGAGCAAGTGCTGGCAGGTCCGCTTCCCGGCAGGCGTGCTACAGAACAAAACCCCGAGAGCCGGCACACGCAATACGCTTAAATGCGTTTGCCCGAACTTGTGCGCACTACTTTGCGCAGGGCCGATGAGTGGCTTGACATTAGAGGGTGAAATTAACGAGATGCACGGCGCACTGGATGATCATGGCGCATGCACGAAAGCAAAAGCCCGCGTCCGTGCGTGATGTGGAGATGGAAAGTAGGGCCCGTTCCTACGACGCCGCCAGCAGTTTAATTCGGAAGTCAATGAAATCCAATATTGCTAGGCGTAATTCGTCGTGGGAAAAAAATGGCGCCTCTTCCGCTAGTGGTGCAAGGCTGGAGAAACAGCAGAACTGGTGGCCCCTCTCCCTTCGTCGGAGACATGGCTGTTGCGCCTCACATGGATTTGCGAACTTGCCGCTGAAAGTTTTCCTTGACTGGCAGGTCCGGATCGTTTTGTCCGCAGCCTCTCACATCTCTCCCAAAGTGGTCCGCTTTAGCCCGCGATAGAACCCGCGGCATCCGGCTTCGCGAACTCGGCGTCTGTGCTCCCCACTCCAGCCGCAAACGCACGTGAACTGGTGAGTAGAAGAAGAAAATAACTATTTTCACAAAGATCCCGACGCACGCATCTGGAGTCAACCTTTAGACGCCGCCACCTTCCGCTATCTACTTCCGAGGTGCTGTCATTAGGCGCTTCCGCCCTAGGAGTCTGCCACAGGGATGTTGTGTCCGCCCTTCACTCCTATGTTGCAGCGACAGGCCGGTTTTCCTGCTAGCCAGCGAAGCATTTCAAATTTATTTAGTTTTTCTTCCTGACTATACTTTCATATTACACATATTAAAAAATTCTGTTCTGTATTTTCTTAACTAAATTTTGATATCTAAAAAATTATAGCTCACATCCTGATTAGGTACAAAGCTTCTTGGCCAATCCCCCGCGTGGGTATGTGCCTGGTATGAGGCAACCAACCAACCAACCAACCCTAGCCCGGAGCTGCCGGGATAGTCGACAGGGCCATCTGTGCGCGTTCTATGAGTGTCCTTCGCACTTCCGCACTACCTCCTTTCCGACGAATGGAGGGGGGGGGGGGTTAGAATGGGGTATGGGGAGAAGTTTGTGATTCTGTGCGAATGTCCAGAGAGTATGATAGATGCTGGGGTATTGCCCACAGTTAGGACACTGGGAGGTCCCCGGTAATCGTGGGAATTGGTGTGTGAGGTGTACAGTAGGTGGCGTGTTTGTATGAACCTGGCGAGTAGAAGAGCACGCGAGAAATCACGCCACGAACACTGGGCAGACTGTTCTCGAAGGTCGAGCTGGCCGGCGCCGAGCGCTCCCCAAGAGGTACACGCTCGCGTGCGCTCGGGCTTTTTTCTTGGAATTTTTTCTGGTAACGCTGTCCGGCGGAACTAAAAGCTTTGGCAGCTCTGCTGTCGAAAGCGGCTTGTTGCCCTTGCATCGAATATATTGATGCGAAATGAGAACAGGCTGCTGATGTTCCCAGTCAACTTGGGGTGCATCGGGATGCAGCTTTCACGATCTATCACAGATATCTGATTCGCTTCGGCATGCCATCGTAAAAGGGGACAAGTGACAACACCTTTGCGAACGCGTCCCTGCTCTCTTGTTTCTGTTATGAACGATGTTGCAGTGAGAATATACCGATGAGCAGGACTATTTAGGTTGTTCAGGACAATCCTGCTCCGACTACCTATAAGTGCTTATTATTACGCCCACAATAATCGCATTCGTTGCATCTAGAGAAACAATGCCCACTATAGCGGCGAGGGGGCACGTAAGGTCATATAAGGTGGCCAAGATAGATATGGTTTGTCTTCAATAAATGGTATCTTCCCGGGATTGGCCTAAAAGCTATAAATAGCTCATTTGTATCTTAGGTGGCCTCCCTTTACGATACAGGTTGTATTCACTGGCGTGGCACGCATGCGGGCAACCATGTGTGGGCACCGTTACGGCCAGAGTTACTCGATACATCGAGGAGCTATGGTTACGGCTACGTCGAACTAAGCGAGATGGCAGTACAAAACCCCACCCTCTACCACACCACATGGGAATGCCAAAGCACAACGGCTGTCCCCAAAATCAGAAACCCTAATGCGGAGCAATGGGAGGCACTGCTGGCCAGCGCCTGTTGTGAAGACCAGATCGGTCTGATTCAGCGGGCACGCAAAGCAGCAGAGGCCGTTGGAGTCCTGGATCGAGGCTACCACCCCTGCTGACCCTGTCGGGAACTGTCGCACGTGGCACGAGCCCTTGGTGGAGTGCCGCCCAGCCACTTAAAAAAATATATAAACGTTTTCCCTTCCTCCCTCCCTGGTCCGTGCTAAGTAAACGACGCGTGTTTGGTGTTCCAAACTGTCCCCCACCAAGCGAAAAGTAATGCCTCGACGCCCCAATGTGAGTGCGATTAATAACATCTTTTTTGACACCACCGCTGAGAATGTGGTTGCAACAGGGCAGATGACGCACACTGTTACTGTTTTTTCTCTGCAAGTTGCGGGCGCAGTGGCACAAGCCGTGCCATGTATGTGTCAAAGCGGCATAGACAGGGCCGTTTCCAGTGTTGTCAAGCGAAGAAATTGCCAGCTAAACGTTTCAGTGAATACCATCTATACGCATCGGCTGGGAGGACGTAATTAACTCCACCAGAGTGTAAGCATTGGCTTCGGGATGGCGCTAGTTTCGCCATGTCACGTGATCGCCACTGTCAACGTGTCATGAGTAAGGTTGAAGTCGTTTCAGCGAGATCAGCAGTAGTTTGTATTTCACTCTTAGTTTCCGTTCAACATCTTTAAAAAAAAGCAGCACTTGCTCGTAGAATCGGCGGCGCTTGGCGAACCTCTACATTCCCCCGCTTTTAAGCGTTCACCTACCTTTCTTACCCATGTGGGCGTTCGCATAGAGAAAGGAAAGACAAAGCACAGGGCATGCCGGCGCTTCGCGACTTCGGAATGTTTGTGGTTCGAGAAATCCCCCGCTTGTTTCGACGGCAGCGAAAGGCACGCCCGTGCGCGTGTGCAGTGTGTGCAGAGTAAGGAGGGAAACGACTGAGCTCAGGGGCGCACTGCCGGCACGCCTGCGACGGTCAATCACCGAGTGCTTTATTTGCCGTTTGCCCTCCTCTCGCAAGAGAGTCTCCTCCACACCTCGCTGCACGCTTCTTCGTCTGGGATGGCCGGCGTGTGCGATTTCTCGGATCGCTGCGCAAAGCATTCGCCACTTGTAAAGAAAGGGAAAAGGCGGCTTCTTGGGCTTGCCGGTGCAATGATCCCTTCACGCTGCTCTGCCCTGGCTGGAATCCAGCCCTTGCTGCGTAAACCCATGCCATACCTTGGCCCACGTTAGAAGCCCCAAAACAGCACAGTCTGCATTAAGTGAACGGTCGCAGTCCGGTTGGTATATCAGTTGATTTGTTCAGGGAGTTGTCTGGGATGTCGTATACTATAAACGGATACTGTATACTTTGCATTGAGGAGAATACGGGCGCTACTCGGCTCGTACATTCCTTTCTTGTATGCGTTTTAAGCGTCAAGGTCGTCACTTCTTGGAAAATGCACGTGACAGGCCACTTGTTCCATACCGAAGCTCAGTGTCTCCCTGCACGTCCACTGGGAGCAGTGGCCATCTTGACTACTGCCCTCTCGTTTGCACCGAGATCTCGCGAGAGGCTCCTCCTTTCACTCTGCTCATAGACAGAGCTTTTCCCGGCATGAATCTCCTCAGCAGAGTTTTTCTAGGGGTTATATTCTTAACTCCGTCGTCGGTCGGAGCAATGGTATTGTTACGTGGCGGCAGAAAGGATGAGGCGATCCATGGTAGGTCAGGATCGAGTCATCTATTTATAAGCAGATGCGATGGACGTATTTACAGAATGAACATGGCGGCCATAACATAGCGCGCGCAAGGGCCCAGTCGCGTCTTCGTCATCCTCGTCGTCATCTGTCTTGAGCCATGGCAGGATGGGACATTGCCGGCCTATGTGCCCCATAACATCATCCCCCGGGTCGAAGGCGACCGTCTCGGTCGAAGCCGCGGCGAGGTGACGGTTGTGATGCGGATGGGGAATGCGATTGAAATATACAGTGATTAATCGCTTGCCGCCACGGATGACGATGAGGAGCTTGGTGGCCCGGCAACACCGACGTCTTCAGCGGTCACGAAGCGTCCAAGGTTTTCGAAGCCACGTCGTACAAGAGGGCTGGGGACACATCTGCGGCTCTTCTGGTCACGACTGTTCTCACCAGGTCTTGATAGGCGACTCACGGGCTGGGAACACGGGGCAGGGGACGGGGTCGAGCTGTTGTCGAGGTGGGGCTTGGGCTGCCCGACATGGCCCCCCTACCATCGATGATCGGGTCCAGGCGGAGACGGCGCGAAGGTGTAGCCAGGATGGGGATGATCGACCCGCACGCTCCACCAAAATGTTTCGTGGCGGCAAAAAGTTTGACGTATTTACAACGTCACTCGGTTGACGGAGTGTTTGGGCGTATACTGCTTCATACACTCCGCCGTAAGCAGTACGGCTGGAGGATTTACCGTAACATACACCCAATAAAACACCCCATCCGGCTTGTTTTCATTTACTGTGCAGAGTCCCTTCCGAGGATATTCGAATTTATAAGACAGGGCTGACACAGGTCAGAGCGCCTGCCGTTGTGGTGTAGAGGTTCCGTCTTAGCTTGCTGTTCCCAAGGGCGGTGGTTCGAGTCCGGCTCTTGTCTGCTTAATTTGTTTACATCGTCTTAATTTTTAATTGCAATGGTTTAGGCTTGTTGTCGGTGTTTCAAATGTTCTTTTTCTGTTCATTAGGTAATATTAGGTTATCTACGGTATGCGTTACGTCAAGGAAGCGTGAAGTAGTAACAGAATCGGCATTTTTCATCGAAACGCCGGTGGACGTCGCTTTAGTGGAGTGCTTACGGTACCGTCGGATGGCACTCTAGACATAGCCTTAATGGAAAGTTTGGAAACGCGATGATGGTCGTGCTACTTCTAAGAGGTGTGCAGAAGCTGGATTACGTTTATGGGATTAGTTGAAAGAGGGCGCAGTTTTCTTTCTCTGGAGCCTTGAAAATGGTACAGAGCTTCTGAGAGCTGTCTATTAATACGTAAGTATTCTTCGCAGCCGCTCCGCTTTACACTGAGCAAGCCTCTTTAAAGTCGGCTTCACCAATATGCACAACTGCGTTGCTGGAAAGACATTTTATTTGCGGTACTGTATAGCAGTCTTCCATAAAACATGGGTTTTTGTTTGCTTATTTTCATTTTCACTTACTTTTAAACCATTCTGACCGCACCAATTTCTACATTTGCACTATCACAGCGATTAAACCTGCTGGCTTGACCTATTACTTGCTATTTTGCTAATGTAAGATTTCTGAAATAGGAGGTTATTACAAAAATTGTGCATTAAAACTGTTTATGAATAACAAGCTGAGCACAGTTCATGAAATGTTCAGTTTTGTAGCAACGCTAAAAACACCGAAGTCTGCATACACAACCGCTTGATTACTTTCAACAATATTTATAACTTTCACATCATAGCGCCAACACGAAACTCAACTAGAGAAGAAAAAAAACTATGATGCTGCCGGAATGAACAACGAAACAGGAGTTAAAGCTGTATAAATTCAATACTGAAATATGACGAGCACAAACAGGAGAGAAATTCCAAGAGTGAAACAAGGGAAGGGGTGAAATAAACACAACAGCTTGGTGCTAACAGTTTTTAACCCCAGTCATAAACACGTAAAACAGTTACGCAGACCAAAAACGAAAAAAATGGGAACAGCAATGCACGGCACTCAGCGGTGTCACTTAGGAGCAGCTTGATCCAAGGCCTCCGTCTCAACAAGCAACATTACTACTTCACAACTAGTAGTTTTCTTGGAGTACCAGAATGATTGGTGCTGCCAGAATGTACAAAACAAACAGGAGTGAAAGCTGTGCAAATTTATGTTTTAAGTATGACTAGCGCAGAGGAGAAATGCCAAGATAAAAAAGGGGGAGGTGGTGGAATAAATGCAACAGCTTTGTGCAGTTTTTGAGTCGAGTCAGAGAGTTATTTATATATTCAAAATACCTTACAGGTCCCACAGGGCATTGGGTAAGGGGGACTAGCAGAGAAAATTATAACAAAATAGCAATAGAAGTTATAGAAAAACAAAGCATGTAAACATCCACATCAACAAGTCAAGTAACCCACGCACTACAAAAAAAGAACACCACCACAACAGGCGAGCGAGAGAATTATACAGGAGACATAAACATTAAGGAAAACACAACATGAAAACATATACAAGTAAAGTATGGCGGGCAGGTTAAAAAACAGAAGTGAAACAGTACAGTGAAAGAGACAGAAAAGAAAAAGAAAGGAACAGCAATGCAACAACAGTCCCATAAACAAAAACTTGTTTTGTTCAGAAAACATCACTTAATTGAGGAGATTCACTTGCACAAAAACTATGAATCTCGAGAACACAACCAACCAAAACATAAAAAATTACACCATCTTTTCGTAGGGGAACCCTGATTAGTATGCGAAGCAGCCATGGGGTCGACTGAAGTTCCCATTAGTTTTCAATTCTTCGTTTCCGTTGACGTTTAGCTTCGCCTGCCTTCGTTGTATCAGTAGCTTCTTGACGTAGTTCGAATGAGTGAAGGACATAAGGCGCGTTCGTAGCACATGCTCCCATCTCGGTTTGTAGTGCAGTGGGAAGAGCGCCACGTACTCCCGTTGCGGCCAGAGTCGTGGGATTGAAACCGGGCGCCGCCAACTATTTATTTTTATAGTGGACTGCGCTGACGTCAGCCCTAACGCTGACGGGGCTGAAGAGACGCGCATGCGCAGTGGAGTGCGGACGGCGGACAACGACAACGAGGGAGGGAGGGACACAGCCCCGAGCATGAGATGCTTTGCATCTAAAACCTGAAAACAAGCAATACGCTAGCAAGATAGGGCAGTTACTAAGTCAGAGACAGTCACCATCATTTGTCACCCTCAACAACCTGCCAATCACTCCCCAACAACGTCGGCAACTTTCGGATACTTTGCGATGGCAAGCCAGCACTCACGAGGGAGCTGGTCTATTTGAATGCCTCTTCCCGGGTAACAATACACCTTGTGGCAGACCACTCGGTTAATGCGCAGGTAATTTTCCTGGACAAACACCCCGGCTGCCTTCTCAGTCACACGCGCCTCCACTTCGCTCAAGCCTGAAAGCTGTGCCACGTAGCGAAGCAACTGCTCCTTCGACCTGAAATGCTTAAATGCTTCGGCAAACAATTTTTCAGTGTTCTTCCTCAGCACAAAATGTGCAGCCATATGTAGGAGTGCAAGATTAAGCAAGAGGGCGTCGCCCAGGCTTCCGAAAGAGGTGTCAATCATGAAGCCAATGTATAGGCAACCGCAAGTGATGAACTGGTTTTCAAGCAATGCTTGGTTCAGCAGGTACATGCATTAAGACGCCAGTTCGGCCAGGCTATGAATTTGAAATTTCCATATAGTTTTGTTGAACGCAAGCAGTGAAGCAAGCTTGCACTTGCACGCCGGAGTCTTGGTCATCATAGCACAATGTATTTCCAGTTGAGTTAAGTTTTTGTTGAAAGTGAGACTCTGAGCTACAACCGCAGCACAAGGCAAGCTGAAGGTGTATTCGTACAGGGAAACGCACTTCAATGATTTGTCCTCCACGAGTGCCTCACACAGGCTTTCGACAAGGCAGTTTTTGCAAAAGCGAACCTTCAGTTCTTTCAGATAAATTCTCGAGCCAACTGCCTTGCAGACGGTTAAGAAGGATGCGCCACGGAACAATGAGGTATAGATGAACAGCTCTGAGGGCACATTAACGGCTGGAGAAGTGCAGAGGAAATGCCCGGAACATCGCAATGGCTCCTATGCATCCGTAGGCGTCCATAGCACTGTATTCTGTCGAGGTCTACTGACAGCGCTTCCCTACAAAAGCACATCAATGAAGAAACAGAGGGAAACAAAAGATCGGTAAACAAATGAAATGGAATCCTGTCACCCTAGGAAAGGCACATGCGTGGCTTCATTATTGTGCAAAGTTTCAAGGAACCAGAAGAGCAGCTCATTAACGCGTGCAGTCCTCTTTCACATCTGCGAAGCACTGAGAGGACAATATTTCTTGATGCCTAGCGAACCACAAAAAAAACGTGAGTCCAATGCAATGCAAGTAGCTTGACTTTTTGGGTAAAAATACAAAACTATGGCAGCTAACAAAGGAACCATGCAAGATAGGGTACATCTTTGCTTGAGTCAGAAGATTTAGCTCTAAGAATAACAAGTCAGGTTAAGGGGGCCACGAAGACAAAATGCAAGTTTGGTTCATTTTGGCAGATTGCCTTGCTAGGAAAACACTGACACCACTTAAAAAGCAAACATCACATAAATAAGCTGTACCATGAGGAAAACAAGGAATACGCACGCTACACCCTAGCTACTTTTCCACACTGATCTTATGGGCAGTTCTGGACGAAACCGCAGATCGAATGGCCACTGCTGCTACACTCTTGAATACAGTGGACAGAGCAACAGTGCCGTACACAGACATGAAGCTACACATCAGACACCAACTTCGCAACAGATGGCAAACACACTGGAGTGAACAGACAGATAACAAGTTACACGTTATAACACCACGCTTGGGACCATACACCACATACACACGCAGCAGATACACAGAAGTTGCCCTTGCTAGGTTACGGATAGGGAACACACATGTCACACACTCGTATCTGCTCAAGGAGTCTTCAAGACCTCTGTGTAGCAGGAGTGGAGAGGATATATCCGTAGTTCACATTCTCATTCAATGCAAAGCACCTCACACAACACGACGCAAACACTTCCCACAACTATACAGACTACCTGTCCCACCACACCCAGCGTTTTTTCTGTCTGACGATCCAATGTTTTCTATCAAACGCGTTTTTAAATATTTAGAAGAAGTTAAATTTTTAGACCTAATTTCATACCATGCATGAATTGATCACTCCCTCGTCCTATAAACCAGCCATGCTCATTGTCGTTTTTTGATTTTACTTTTGTTTTTGCGGACTTATCTTAGTGTTTACGGTTTCACCTCTCATATATAACCATTGCTTTGGCGCTCTTTGCCCCAGTTCACCTTGCCCCATTAACCTCCAACCACCATGATCATCATCATCATCAGTTCTTTGCGATCTACTGAGGATGACAGAATACAATGCAAGTTAAACATTACAAGCTTGCAGAACGAGCTATTCGTGCTCCAATTTAGTGCGTTTTCTTTTCATAGCAATGAGAACGGCGGTGCAAACAATGGAAGTTACAAATGAACACGTAAACATAGAAGAACCTGCGCACACAGCACGCACTATGCCGGCCGAAGCTGCACAGCCACCAGGCGCGTTGGACTTGCCTGGCACGACATTCGACAACTGGAATAAGCGACATTGCTACTTATGTGACCTGTTTCTCAAGCATCTGCATTGTTTCATTACGCGATTACTCTCAATCATAACAAAAATCATCCAGGCGCAAATCCTGTCAAAAACAAAGCAAGTATGGACAGCGGACCTGATGATGATGATCGCTGTTGGTTCCCCTTTGTAGTGGGGTGATGACATGTCATCTTACCAAAAAGGACTAGTATACCTATGTTTTATATTATTGGTTTAATACTAGCGCTGCTGGTATTAAAGCGCTGGTATAAATCGCGCGCCGCTCGCCCAACTGCACGCCCTGCACGCTCCAACCACCCCAGCGCATGCTCGCTTCTTCTTGGTCGCTTCGCCGAATCGGGATTTCAGATTGGCGCTCTCGTTGGAAGTGACGGTTGCTGGTTCGTTTGGTCCTCGTCGGCGGCCGGAAGCATTCAGCGGTAAGAACACGATGGAGAACTACATCAAGGTGGAGAAGATCGGTGAAGGGACGTACGGCGTAGTGTACAAAGGCAAGGACAAGCGGGACGGCAAGACCGTGGCACTGAAGAAGATCCGGCTGGAGAGCGAGGACGAAGGCGTGCCTTCGACCGCCATTCGTGAAATCTCCCTGCTCAAGGAGCTCAAGCACAAGCACATCGTCCGGCTTGAGGACGTGCTGATGGAAGGCTGTGAGAAAATATACCTCGTGTTCGAGTTCGTTGCCATGGACCTGAAAAAGCACCTCGACAGCATCCCAAAGAACGAGTGCCTCGACAAGGAGGTTGTCAGGAGCTACCTGCGCCAGATTCTGGACGCCATTATGTTCTGCCACATGCGTCGGGTACTTCACCGCGACCTGAAACCCCAGAACCTGCTGGTCGACAACAAGGGCAACATCAAGGTGGCTGACTTTGGCCTGGCCCGGGCCTTCGGAATACCGGTGCGTGTGTACACCCATGAGGTGGTCACGCTGTGGTACCGCGCTCCTGAGGTCCTGCTTGGGGCTCATCGCTACTCCACTCCCGTTGACATCTGGAGCATCGCCTGCATCTTTGCGGAGATGATCACCCGCAAGCCCTTGTTCCATGGAGACTCCGAGATCGACCAACTTTTCCGCATTTTCCGCATTCTGGGGACCCCTACCTCCAGCGTCTGGCCTGAAGTGGCTGAGCTGCCAGACTACAAGGCCAGCTTCCCAAGCTGGAAGGAAAACGTCCTTTCGTCGCTGGTGCCCGAGATGGATAACAAGGCTCTCGACCTGCTTAACAAAATGCTGGCCTACAACCCCAGCCGTCGGCTGTCTGCCAAGGAAGCCCTGCGTCACCCGTACTTCGAGTGACTGGCTCCCGGAACACCGTGTGGGGCGCTCGACAACGATGCCTTTCCACTGGCCCCTAGAGCTGCCAGGGGTCGCGAAGTGCATTCCCACTTTTTTTCCTTCACTTTTTCCCCCTTCACTTTTTTTCTCTCTTCTCTTTTGTATTGTGTGTGTGCCCATGTGTGTAACGGCAGAGCGCCCTTTTGTCTCGCTTTCAACAGTTCTACAAATAAACCAGCTTCTGCGTCGACGCATGCTGTTGAATTCAAGACAGCAGAATGCTTCTAGGTTTTTTCCTGCGTTTTTGCAGCCGCCCCTTTCTATACGGGCGATTTCCCGTGCAAGCCGGGTGAACTTCCCAAGGGTTGTAGTCCCACACATGGTCCGAGCGCCAGGCCGGGGAGTCGCTTGTACCAAATTTACCGGTAGGTGCCCGGCGCCACCAAGGCACATGAATTCACATGGTGCCTTCCACAGCCACGGTGGACGCTCACCTCGCAACCGCCTGTGGCAGGACATGCCGCCAGACTCTTTCACCCCCGGCAATGGCGCAACGCGGCATGATGGCCGGGGGCCCCGCCAGATGGACAAGGGTCAGGGGCCCCTCGAAAGGGTAAAGGCAGCTTTCCAGGCGTTGATTCTCCTTTCAAGGGTCCGCACTCGACTAGGGACGCCTGTACCCTTTAAAGAAACCGGTGGGTGCCCGGCGGTACCAGGATTCGAACCCAGTACCTCCCGCATACGAGGCGAGTGCTTACCACACACCTAGCGAGGTGTGTGGTAAGTCTTCATGGCCCATTTAAAAGGACCATGCAGACAAAACACAAGTTTGGTTCATACGAAAGATTGCCTCATTAGAATCATACTGACACCCCTTTTAACGTAACCTTCGCTCATATAAGCTATATAATTAGGAAAAAAAGGAATGGCCATGCGACTCATTTATCGCAACAGAACCTATGATGTCATATGTGCCAGCTCTGCAATTTGCTGAGGCTGACAAAAGCATTCCCCAATTAAGCAGGGCTTACAGCTTTCCGAGCGAGCTATTTGCGCATAAATTTAGGGCACATTCTTTTTTCACAGCAGTAAGAATGGTAGGGTAAACAGTGGAAGCTACGAAAGTACACGTAAACATAAAAGTAACAAATTGCGTATTACTGTTGGTACAGTGCGCACTATGCTTGTTTTAGCTGCACAGCACTGCGGCTCTTTGGGGTTGTCTAAGACGACTGGCCAATTGGCGTAAGCGACGGTGTCTTACGTGACCACATTTGTCGAGCAAACACCATGTTTCACAAAACTATTTTTTCTATTTTAACAAAAACAAGCCAGGCACAAATACGGCCAAAACAAAGCAAAAGCTTAAAACGGCCCTCCTTGGTATGGTGGCGCCATCTAGGTTGACTAACGGTAAACAAGGCTCTGCAGCAGCTTGAAGACCTGTTCTAGTGATGTCATTGCAGACGTCAGGAAAACACGATTTGGCGGGAGAATCAAAATTTTAGCTTAAATTGATTGATTTCTCAGTGAATAAAGCATCGCTTGCTTCCGGACAAGCGCTGGGGCACTACAAATTACGAATTTTTTCGAAAAAGACAAACTTGTATTTTGTCTGCATGGACCCTTCAAGTAAAAACTGCATTAAAGGAGGCTAGATAATACCAAAGTGTGGCGACACCTTGAAAGGCTGCACAGTACTCACATTGCCAACGAGTTTACTGAGTGGCCTATGCTATTGGTTGGTGAAATTATAAACAGAGCGTCTTCAACAAAATCATTAAATAGTTCATCGAATAGAATAGCAGAGTCGCTGCCATCTCGCATTTGTACCAGTGAAAGGCTTTGGACACGCCTGATGGCACAAAAGTCAAAGTAGTGATCGAGTTGGAGAGTGAGAAAACTTTGGGACTTAATGGGAATGGAATACAGGACCTTTGGCATGAGAATTTAGCACAAATTTCTAACATTGTTATAGCTTCATGGCTCCAGATGTATAAATGTAGACCCAGGCATTGAGCATGAGCTTCAAAAGTGAGGTGGAGCTGTCAGCATGGTCTTGTGCTCGATCCCTTTGTATGTGCACGAGCATATGTCCCGTCAAACAAAATGAATATTAATTTCCCAGAAGACCGAAAAGAGTTCAATGGCACGCCCAGATTTTCCCAGGCACGCCATTCTCGCAGAATTCCTGGTAGGCAAATTCCGTGTAATATAGCGAATATTGAAGCCTGGCAATCTCTTAAAGCCTCTTCCAAACTCTTGACATAATGCTATTTGTAGTGAGTAATCATGATTCAGATAGAATTCCATAAGAATTGAAACTTGGGCTGGTACACAACTTTGAAAGTAAGCTGAAGTGTGTCTGATGGGACAGGAAGGAGGCATTTGTCACCTCTTCTTTTCATCCCATCTGATGCACTGTCACTTTTTTTTAAAGATAGAATTCTTGCCACATCCTGCTTGACCTGACATTACTAGCGAGTTCAAATCTTCACAATAGCGGGGTTCATTGTATTGTATGTGTGTGGCGCAAGGACAACGATGACCAAACAGCGCCAACACAATGGTTTAGCCTCAGAGTGTACAGAGATTTTCCGCTCACTGAAAGGCCCTGAGATCACGCGTGGTATAAAATTCCGTTTAAAAAACCAATGTCTCCAAAGTAAGCAAAAATACGTTTACTTGAAATTAAGGGTTGTTCACCCAAAAACGAGGGATGAAGTGGTATCGTGTGAGTGCAGAGTTTCCAAAAGTGCTTTCTTCTTGCCTTGTGAAAGTACCCACTTAACTAAGATATGTGAGACTGAAAGGCAATGTCAGCGCCTGCCGCGTCATGGCGGCAGTGCTCCGTTTAAATTGTGTGAGTGTGTAGCACGTGTGTGGATTAACCGTAATCTGCCCGTGTATACTTCCATTGTTCTGTTCTATTTTTCTGTGTAATAGCTGCCTAGTTGAAGGTTTATGTGTGGAGTTAGCTGTCTGTGTGTCCTAGTGTTGCTGACAGAATTGTCGGATTGATAAATGGTGTCAAATCAAGATAGGAAAACTGTTGAACATCGACGCCGCAGCGGAATGCTGCCGCAGTTCGCTATGGTGAGCGGGTCAATTACCAGGTATGCCGTTGTGTCTAAATACCCAAACCACAACTACGGTCTATTTTAAAGTGTAGGCTGACATCTCTTTAACTATCTTGTTTGACACAATGTTAAAGGAGCTGAGTTGTGCTCAGCAACGGTCGATACAGATGATACCGACTCTGCGGAGGAGACAGCTGTCGTGCTTGCCACCACCACAGTCCCAGGTACCCAAGGCCGGGTGACCGTCATCACCGACTCGCAAGTGGCCTGCCGTAATTTTCAAAAGGGTCGTATCTCAGCCATGGCACTTTTAAGGCTTCAAAAGCGCGGAAAACTCAACAGGACATTTGTATCATTTGGACACCAGGTCACGAGTCCTTAGAGGGTAATGAAGAGGCAGATACCGCAGCCCGAGGTCGCTTACACCGGGCTTCAACCATCATAGGCACTCACCCCTTTGCCGACAACCACCCGTCCATCCCCAAGCGCAGCAGAGACGTACTAGAGCACTACAGGCTATCAAAAAGACGATACCCGCCACCCCACCCGAAGCTAACCAAAGAAGAAGCCACACAATTCCAGAGACTGCAGACAAATTCATTTCCGCACGCCACGCAGCTGTCCAAAATACACCCCACGCTCTTCAGCTACGACTGCAACTTCTGCTCTGGCACGCCCGACACCTTGTACCACATGGTGTGGGAATGTATAGGCGTCACCGAACTACCTGAAGTTATCGCACCGACACAGGAGCAGTGGGAGGTTCTGCTGACTAGCGATGTCCTGGAAAACCAGCGTGGCCTGGTGACCAGGGCCATTCGAGCTGCAGCTGGATATGGCATCCCGGACAAGGGACGCCACCCACCATGGATGACCGACAACCATCCCGCGCTCCTTTCTTCCGTTCAATGGGAGCAATAAACGTTTTTTCCTCCTCCTCCCACTTGATTCGCCCGAGCGTAATACCGTCATGCCACTCAAGGAGTCCGTGTATATAATGGATCGTTGTGTCTGTTCGTATGTGTTCTACTGTAATTAATATAGCATGCACCTCAGCCGTAAATATACTTGAACACTTGGAACACAAATGAATTGATCAAGGAAACAAAGGGGACGCAAGCGGAACAGGGAGTGCATACTTAGTAATACATGCGCTCTTCTTGCTTTTACATCCAGCGGAGGAAAGCCCCCCGGTCGAGTCGGTGGGCTTGTCGCAAAAAATCAGACATGTTAGCGCTAATTTTGGAACTATGGCTTTTACTATGAGAACATACAAATTAACACGCGCATTCGCAAAAACTTTTTGATCACGAGGTAGTTTTTGTATTCCATAACTTATACAATTTTATTAAATTCAAACAAATCTTCCCACCACCTCAACACCCTTCAAAAAGGGTGTTCATTATTGCAACACCTTTTTTCCCAGAAGGGTGTAAAGCTACAAATTATGGTGTTCGAAACTAAGAAAAAGAGTGTAAAAAAAGGGTGTAAGAAAAGACCGCCAACTAAGAAAAAAGTTGAAGAGACTTCCAACTTTGGAGACATTTTGTACCTGTTTACGCGGGTGGACTGAACATTTCCTACAAGTGGGGGGTGTTTTGTACCTCACTGGTAATAAATTAGCATTATTTATTACTGTAATAGCCTGTGTAATAGCCTTTCCTCCACGGTGGCAGCAGCGTCACACGTCCATATGGATTGTGATCCAAAAGAAGTAATACAACGGATCATTTAGGGATCATTTGCAATCCATTGTGATCCGAAATAAGCTCTAGGATGGACAATTGAGGGACCATCTACAGTATCTAATACTGTGGATGCCCCCCGGAAGCCCAGAATAGGATCCAGGATATTTGGACCATTTGAGGACGTCCTCAGGACGTTTTGCGTTATCCGGGCTAGGGCTATCTTCAAAGATACGATTCCCTACGTGACTGGGAGTGGCTGCTGCCGATTTGAACTCGCCGTCAGCCGGTAATAAGAGTTTTAGAATAACGTACGCAGACGTACGCAAACAGTTAGAGCACGCTATTTTTTGCGTCGTTAGCACTGCGCATGCGCCGCACGCTAAGCCGCTTCTGCATTTGGTGGATGGAAGAATAGCGGACGCTATTTCAGCATGAAACATGCACTTGAAGGTGTGGATGTCCTTTGCTAAAACGAAACCAGCGAAACCACGACTTACCGCTGGAAGTGGGGCAAAAACTCCCGAACAACCCAAACAACTATAAAAAAATTCCCGCGCCTTCCCGCGAGGGGAACACGAGTAAATGCAGAGCATTGGGGCCTCAGTACTGATTGAAGGTAGTGTTGCTTCTATCGCTTCTTCCTTGATGCTGGAGTAGCAGACACGAGTAAACGTGGGCACGAGCGTCAACCAAGGAAGGAAGGAGCAACGCAGTGACTGAAACACGAGCGACCGCTAGCCGCTATATTTGCAGCGCGCGCAGTAGAGGGAGAGCAGTACGGGGGGGGGGGAGAGCGCGCATGCGCAAGCAGCGCGCGCCCTTCCACGCCCCACCGCGCTGCTATCACGCACCTGTTAGGCCGAGACCGCGACGGAGCGAACGGGCTGACTACGACGCATGCGCGCACCAGCTGCTGTTGAGAGAGAGGAGGGAAGGAGAGGCGCACCTGCTCGTTCGTTTGCACGTTTGCACCCCGTTTGCCCGCTTCAGAAATGCTCGTTGCTGTCGTGACACAGTTGCACTTCACACTCGCGAGGCCCCTGACCAATGAATGTGCCCCGAAACGACGTCACTCCTTCCGTGGTCACACCAAAGAGTTGTAACCTTCTTCAGCCAATCAGGGTCCGCTCGAAGCTCGAAATGAAACCGAAACAACGATAAAATTGACATAAAATGAACAAACCTGACCATTCCGCCTCAGAAGTAGCAACCCTACCAGAAATAATTTACAGTGTTCTAGAACACTGTACAAGAAGTAATCGTTCTTCGGTTTTGGAGTTCGTGGGTTGTTATTTGACTGCAGCGAGCCCGTACGGGAGCCGAATGCAGCCAAGCCTTTCCGAACAGCAAGCCGCGTCAATCCGTCCCTGCCGTCCGTGTTGTTCCGTGGTTCCGTGTGGTTCCGTGCGTCTCGACGTTTTCGTACGTTGTGCACGAATCCCGTTGGTACTCTACTGCTTGCCCCTGTGCATCTAAAGCTTTATACAATGTGTACGGAGTGACGCAAGTCGTCAGTAATGCTGTCCATAAAAAGACAGCCGAGTCGTGCGACGGAAATACGTTCCGTTCAACGAAGCGGTACAGTCCGGAGCGACGTTTGTGCAGAACAGCAACGATGCCATGGCCTCAAACTTTCCGTGCTCGGCCTGTCATTGCGACACAAGCTTCTAGTCCAGTCTCGTAGCAAAGTCACGCGTCTATCGCATTGAATTATTGAGCGTTACATTTGCGTGTGCGTGTTTTCCGCACCGACGCCGTCTCATGGCAGGGCAACGAACGGTGTACTGTGTGCGGGGCATGTTCGTGGTGTCCGTGCTTGGAGCCGTGTGCCTGCTCAAATATGAGTACTCGAACCTCAGTACTGTGATGGTGGGTGATGTTCCGAAGGTGAAGAAGCCACAGTTTCCGAGCCAGCCTCCTCTGCGTTCAAGCACCGAAGTTGTAACTGCAAGGCATCCTACGTAAGCTCGGCTCCGAGACCCGTCGGCCGGATGTGCTCTAGCTGTCTACGCTGGGAAAATGCCATCGTTTGTTTATGAAACATAGTTTTGTTTACACGCTCTTGTAAACGACGCGCGTGCGTTTGTACGTAAACTCAGCAGCGCCTGAGTGAGGTCGTTGGTTTTGCGTTCAACTATTGCGCGAAGTTGTTCAACGCGATCTTCGAGAGCCGACAGGGCTTAGAGTGTCGGTATGCGTCCCTTCGTGATCGTGCTGCCCGTGTTTCATAAGAACTTGGTGAACTAGTTTGAGGCAGGACGTCCGCACACTTGCAACGTGCGGGGTGCGTCAACAAAACGCGCACAGCGGAATTCCTGTGCGCGGGATAGAACAGACGTTGTGTACTGGCGGGCGTCTTGGTATTAGACGCTTTCGGCATTGTTTTGCGACTACAGTGTCAGCACTTTCTGCGTTTGTAAGGTGCACAGGCACGGTACAGGTGCCGTCAGAAGTAATTGGAGCACGGGAGCTGTGGCCGAACCGCATCGGAGCGCCGTGTAGCTGCACCGGCGGTAAACGAAAGGAGCAGAACACGCATGCGCGCCTGCCGACGGTGATAGCCTATCTATACTTCTCAACCCACTTATTTTAACGCGGCTTCAAGCAAGTTATTCGCAGCATACTGATATCAGCATGGTTGTTTGTGGCGGTTCGAAAATTGAGGTTCAGGATCAATCAAGCGATGGCATCAGCCTAGTAGATGATGGTGGTGATCAAAGGGGAAAAAAAAAAAAGAACAGTTGCAGGACTGTACTTTCAAAGGTTGGCCAGGAAGCACAGAGGTTGGTCCAGTCGGTGCAGATTGCACATGGCGCTCTCAGGGGTACTCTGAGGGAGAGAAAAGTGTGTGGCTGATTCATCTGCTCTGGATGGCATCTTTCACTTAAATACTAGCTGCTTTTGCCAATGACTGCATACTCTTTAGGAATGATATCCCCCGATTTTTTAGATGCGAAGCATCTCATGCTCGGGGCTGTGTCCCTCCCTCCCTAGTTGTCGTCGTCGTTGTTCGCCGTCCGCACTCTACTGCGCATGCGCGTCTTCAGCCCCGTCAGCATTTGGGCAGACGTCAGCGCAGTCCACTATATAAAGAAACAGTTAGGCGGCGCCCGGTTTCGATCCCACGACTCTCTGGCCGTAACGGGAGGAACGTGGCGCTCTTCCCACTGCGCTACAAACCGAGACGGGAGCATGTGCTACGAACGCGCCTTATGTCCTTCAATCATTCAAACTACATCAAGAAGCTACTGATACAACGAAGGCACGTGAAGCTGAGAGGCAACGGAAACGACTAACTGAAAACTAGTGGGAACTTCAGTCGACCCCATGGCTGCTTCGCATACTACTCAGGATTACCCTGCGGGAAGATGGTGTAATTTTTTGTGAATGAAGCTGTAACTATTGGTTACCTTCTGCAATCGCGTCATTGTGGGTGCCAGAAAATGGCTCGTTCCTCATAGTGTCAATCTGACCTTCAAGCCAACACGGAGTGAAATTGTCTACTTTCTCGTTTGTTCTAGAGGAATGGTGCAGAGATATGGGGAAAGAGCAGGTGGCATGCCATCAGAAAATGATACGAGGGGGTGTTGAAGGCATCCTAAAGTGTTTTGCCAAGCTGTGTTTTGTCTTGTGTTGTAGTTGTGCATGCATTCACTGCGTGTTCCCGGCACAAAAAAAGAGAACAATCACTTGACAAACTTTGTTAAACTGCGTTCAACCGCAGCAAAAATGTTTCGTTCACTGTCGTTACAAGATTTTGTACTTGTTGTGTTAACGACTATGCCAACTACAGTCGCGTGACTGCCTTGCGCAGGGACGTCGTCAAGCTGGTTGTCGTCACGTGCAAGAGCCTGCTCAACATGACGCTTGTCAACCTCAAGTCTGCCGTGGCCTTCACGTCGGCGCCTGTGGAGCTGCTGCTCTTTGCTGACGACGAGAACAGGGAACCCTTGCGACAGGCGGTTGGTTTTACTTTCCGTATTTGATTCATCTTATTACAGCCCTAAAACCATTGTCCCTGAAAAAGAATGTGTATGACAGCTGCATCTTACCAGTACTCACCTACGGCTGAGAAACTCCAAGGCTCACTAAACGGGTTCAACTTAAATTGAGGGCAACTCAGCGAGCAATGGAATGGAAGATGTGAGGTGTAACGTTAAGGGGCAAGAAGAGAGCGGAGTGGGTCAGGGAACGGTCGGGTGTTAAGGACATGTTAGAAGAAATTTCGAAGAAGGAATGGGTGTAGGCAAGGCACGTAATGCAAAGGCAAGAGACTGTTGGTCAGTGGATCCCTAGAGAAGGCAAGCGTGGCAGGGGGCGGCAGAAAGTTAGATGGGCAGATGAGATCCAGAAGTTGGCGGGGATAAATTGGTCACAGTTAGCACAGGACCGGGAGAATTGGAGATTAATGGGAGAGGCCTTTGCCCTGCAGTGGGACTAGATAGGCTGCTGCTGCTGCTGCTGCTGATGATGATGATGATGATGAAAATTTCGGCCTTAAAGGAACTCCTGATGCTAGTGTCCACACAAGATCACTGCCACGGTTATCAAACGATTGGAGTAGGTTGGATATGTTGCCATGCTCTTTGCGTGGGCTACTTGTGGCTGCACTAAGTCAGCAACATTTATACCATCTGCATTCTGTACAAGTCTGTTCTTTTGTTTTGTTAACATCAGCTGTCATTACAGCTCCTTGGCTATGATCGCTGATAATTGTCGCAGCATTTTCTCACAGCATCATTTTTTGATGATGATGTAGCCAACATCAATCCGTAAAAAGTACACTGCCAAGTAACAGCCAAGCCAGTTTAAGACGACTGCCTCTTAGCCCGCAGTGCATTGTAGTGAGGTCATGTGGGGTGGCTGTTCAGTAAAAGACGGTGCTCAGCACGGATGTAGCCTGGGGGGGAGCATGCAACCCCCGCCCCCCTCGATAGAAATGTGTAAACGAGCGCTAGTGTTACTCTTGTCGAAAATTCTCCCATCCTGTAACCAGTAACCCCCTTCCAAAAAAAAATTTCTGGCTATGGACCTGGTGCTCGGAACACTTTAGTTGTCAATTACAGTGGTTGCACAGCCCATACTTGGTGGGTTTGATGTAAGAATTTTTCACGTCAGCGCATATGAAGACAGTGTCCGTGTACAACAGAATACTGATTGCCAACCCCAGAAAAATGCTGCTGTCAGAGGAGGATGAAGTGGTCGCTCGGAAGGTTGCATTTTTCTCACGAGCCTTATTTGTGGCTTGCCTGATTCACGAAGACGAAGTTCTTGTGGCAGCCAGTTATTCTGCACACACTTGTGAATTTCCCTGTGGCAGAGTTCGGCGGCTGTTTTTACCTCAGTGCATGTTTTCGCTGCAAAATAGCGTACACGATCTCTTCAAGTCCCTGTGATGCTGGCCCTGATTCCATTCCACTTTGTGCTTATCATTTGGCATTGGGAAGATGCACTTGTAAGGAGATACTTATGAGTCCGAGTGTGTACTTCCAACCGAGTCTGTACTAGTTACGCGCTCTTGCCTTTACTCACTCGTCATCGGGCGTGCACTTTATCGTAGAATATCATTCATGCCACTCCAGGCAAAAATTTGCTCGTACTTGCATCTTGATGCGTCATAATCATCAAGGAAGGAAGGAAGGAAGAATGTAGAAGAAAGGCAGGAAAGTTAACCTGGCTAGAGCCTAGTTTGCTATCCTGCACGTGGGAAAGGGGAAATGGGCAAAAAAGAGAGCCGGAAAAAAGAGGAAAAGTTGGACCAGACACGTATGCCCAGCACTGAGGCAAATCATCAAGAATATCATTCATGCCACTCCAGACAAAAATTTGCTTGTACGTACATCATGATGTATTATAATCATTGTCATCAGGACCTGCCTTTCATTAACTGGCCATTATCCCACTTAACACTGCTGTGGAGAAGCAGAATGATAACTGGGCATGCACTCCTAATGAATTACGTATCTTCCGTCTGTTTTTGTACCGATTTCTCCAGACTTTACTGCGAATTTGTTATGTCCAGGCCTGCACTAGGGAGCGTGCCTGCGATTGAGTTTTCTCCAACCTGTGTTCGGTATTCCCCGTGCCATCCAGATTGCCTCGTGGCCTCCAAGTGTGCTGAGACGCGTGCGCTACAAGGTGCGGTCCGTGCGGTTTCCTGAGCCGGATGCCAAGAAGTGGCAATCGCTGTTCAAGCCCTGTGCGTCGCAACGGCTGTTCTTGCCTGTGAGTAGGGCCCCTTTGGCGTGACATTGCCTAATTGATTGATTGATTGATTGATTGATTGTAGGGTTTAATGCACCGACGCTACACAGGCGATGAGGCGCACTGTAGTGGACGGCTCCAGGTTAATTTTAACCACCTGGGGATCATTGACATGCGCCGAAGTCTCAAACATACGGGCGTTTTCGCTTCTCGCCTCATCAAAAAAGCGGCCGCCGCAGCCAGGAGTTAAACCCGCCGCCGCAGCGGTTGACATTCTCTAATGGCGTTTTAGTTGAACGACGTCTGGAGAGCGCAATTAGCAAAGTGGAACACAAAAGCCATGCTTAAAAAAGGTTGGCAGAAAAGTATACTGGGATGAACAAGGAAAAGACAAGACTGAAAGGCATTAGTACAACATAGGTTTATCAAAGGGACAGTGAAGTGAATTTGCCAAAGTTCTGTTTTTGTCTGCTTTGCCTAGACCGGCTAAAATGAACACACTTCTCATTGTTTATTCGGTCGATAGAGCAGTATTTAATTTGTAAAGCCCGAAAGAACAGATAATACCATGCAGCTTTTGCGACGGCTACAACAACTAACAGCAGTGACGCACTTACGAGATGCGATGTTGATTGGACGACGTCCAAGCTTAGAATTCAAACCAGTTTCTGTTCTGTGGAACAACATGCTTGGCATCCGACGTTATCGTTGGCTGGGCAATCTCGATATCTCAGTAATCGGCATACCATGCTTCTGCCATGTTGTCAGCTGTAAACGCATTAGATAAGCCTGCCAGCATGGCTTGGAATCGTAACGGTCACTCCCAAAAACTCCCACAAATATCTCATTTCTAGCAACTGCATTCCTCAGGCAGAAAAGTGATCGCAGATGTGTGGTCGTGCTGCCGACCACTGTGCTAGTTCATCCGGCGCAAAAAGTGGTTCCCACACCTTGGTTTTGCGCTGTACAATAAAACTTACGGTTGATTTTAATTCCTTATTACCTACCGTATTTATTCGAAAATAGGTCGAGCACGAATATAGGTCGACCCCCTAAAAATTGTCGCCGAAAAAAAAAATAATATATTCGATTATAGGTCGACCCATACTTTTAAGAAAAAAACTTGAGGAAACTTTTTAAAACTCCCCTTTATTTACAACGCGGTCACCTCACTGGTCGGAGCCACACACTGCGTCGTCGTCGGAACTTGCGCCGCATGCGCCGCAGTTCATTACCCACCCCCGCCCCCGACTGGCTTTGAAGGCTGAACGGCCAATCCCGCCTCGCAGCGCTAACTGTTGAGCTTTGGTCTGAATATCTTCGCAGGACACTCGGTGTCCTTTCGCACGCTCCTCTTCCACGTGCAGCCGGAGTTTTTTCTCGAGAGCATCGTGCCTCCCACCACGAAACGCACGACGCAGTCCCCTACAAGCAAAAAGTTCGTCCCGCTGTTTCCGCCATCCCCTGATCAGCTTTTCATTAACGACTAACTCTCGCTGAGCAGCGCAGTTGTTCAAGTTCTCAGCAAACAGGATCACCCGGCGCTTAAAGTCTGACGTGACATCGCGAAATGCGCACGAGAAAAACGTTGTGTGCGGAAATCACAACGAAGCAAACACAAAGAAAGTGCATGAAACGGAGAACGGGAGATAGTAGAGACAGCGAGCGAAGCAGGCAACGCCGTTCCGTTCACAAGGTGGCTACGCTAGGTGGCGAAAGTCACTTTTACCCCCAGTTTACCCCCACCTCGCGCTAGCCGTTACCGCCGCTCCGAAGTCACCAAGCCAAGCCAATCTGGCTCTCTAGCCAAGTACGTAAGCTCGCTCGTGCGGTTCGGCCGCAGGTAATGCGCGATAGCCGGCAGTGACTGTGGGTGGTTTTCTTACGCTGATTGTTTTGTTATTTTTTCCTTTATTTTCTTGCCTGTCTTTGTTCTAGATGCTCCGCGCTGCCGCCTCAAATTGAGGAGCGCCGGGCGCGACGGAGAAACGGATCGCTCGGTGCGCTCGCCATATTTGATCACGACTATAGGTCGAGGTTCTTCGGTCACGATTATAGGTCGACCCTCAATTTTTAAGCACATTTTCGGAAAAAAAAGGTCGACCTATATTCGAATAAATACGGTATGTTAACTTCGCTGACTCTTCTCCAGCCTTTAATTGGCCTTATATTTTGTCGTACGAGTCACCGAAGCTTCACATGTGCGCTTCTGTGGAACTACTTGGATTTAAAGCTTGGTACAGTCTACAAACTAATAAAAGAAAGCCAAATTTTTCCAGGCACAAATCGTGTCGTGGCTTAGCTTCAATTGCGCGAACGAATTGTGATGACTCGCTGGCAGCCGGCTGACTGAACGTGGGGCTAACTCGTTCTGTCGGAGAGTTGGCGAGCTGTGCAGTACCTCAGTCAAGCCAAGCCATTGTGTTTCGACGTCACACGAAACGTCGTAGGAAATCGGCAAGGGGGATACAGAGAGGAGTACAGCACTTTCAAATTGATTTTTCTACTAAATGAGGTTGCGTGAACGCAGCGAGAATGGTTAAAACATGGCCGAGAGACCCCATACCACAATTTGCGCTAGTAACCTTGCAATGTTTACAAATAACTTCACTGTCCCCTTAAAGTTTATAGGAGAGTTGCACTGCCACCATCCTCCCTCATGGCGTCTCCATCGTCATGGCTCGCGTGCCATTTGTGCGATCGTCCCCACTGCCACGGACAGAGATTGCACGGTGATTGTGGTGCCAGCCCCAGTGGCCGTGGATGCGATCGAAAATGGTGAACTACGTTGTTTGCAACTTCGACAGCCATACGAGTGCAAAAAAAAATGGCTGGAAAGGTAAATGTCGGCAGTATTATGTTCCTTTGCATACCGAAGGAAGTCTGAAGCCAATGCAAGAAGATTCGAAAGAAATCACTTCGTGAAGATCGGAGACGGACGCGCCGGGAAAACTGCAGCGACTTCAATCATTCGGTAAACAACTACAGGGTGCACGGCAAACGCTTTAGTGTTGACCAGAATCCACGCTCCAGTGGCTTCTCACTAGACACCTGGGAACGATGCACCTGGAAAAAGAAAAAAAGAGAGGAAAGGCGTAGCCCTTTGGAAGTAAGTTGAACCCCTTTATAAGAGACACGTACCGGGGAGCAGTTTCTGTCTCTTATAAGAGATGTCTCTTATAAGCAGGGTACCATGTTTTCACTAACTGATCAACCCATAGTTCAATGTGGGCACCGTATGACTAAAATAAGCTCAAAAGAACGCTACAGCATGTTTCAAAAGATTCATTCTAATTAATGTTTGGCCCCAGAATTTATGAAACTTTGTTTGCTTCATGACTGTATTTACACTGTTTTTTACAACTGATTCTACAAGCTTTTTTTTCCT
This sequence comes from Haemaphysalis longicornis, assembly GCF_048455015.1. Classification (NCBI taxonomy): domain Eukaryota; kingdom Metazoa; phylum Arthropoda; class Arachnida; order Ixodida; family Ixodidae; genus Haemaphysalis; species Haemaphysalis longicornis. Next base: position 77,682,216 of record NW_027526225.1, on the reverse strand, counting down.
TTCCTTGTTCGTGGAAGATGAATCGTAGATGTTGAGTTCACAAGCCTGATGAATAGCCAGAGCGCACAGCTTCCGCTGTGTGCTCAGGCTATTCATTACGCTTGCAGGACTCAACATCTGCTGTGCTTCTTGATTGGGAGCTACGCGAGTGGGAGAGCCTGCATGTGCGATCGCGCTCCATTCAATGGATGGCAGCCCCGCACGGGGCACCTTGAGTATTCATGGTGACGGTGTTGGCGACACCGCGGACCCCGAGCCCCCAACATAAACTGTAACCTACCGTGGTGATGTGTTTAAAGGTGAAGGGTAGAAGCCTCAAACGGTGGCCGTCGGAGCCCAGGTCAAGCTCCGGCGGATGGGCTCCCTGTCTGTTTACCAGGCAGGGAGCTCCGGGACGTCTCAGGCTATCAGGGTAAGGTTTGAGAAGAAAGTACCCCCGTCCCCTGCTTTTTTCTATGCTGTATGGAAAATTCAAAACCCCCCTCCAAACGTAATCGGTCCCTGAAAAGGGGCCGCACCGAAGTATCTTTCCCTCCACTTTCAAGTATGAGCTTCCCAAAGCCAGACAAATACTCTCGTTTCCTTGTCGAATCTCTTGATTCAGCTCGCCCTCTTGCTTCACAATCAGTATTTTTAATTACAAAATACCTTGATGGAATAATTGGGAAAACCTACAATGCCAAAAAACAACGCACAGGTGAAGTCCTTGTTGAAGTAAAAAACCAACAGCAGGCAACCACACTTCTTGGTCAGAAGAAAATGGTCGATCTGGACATCAGGGTCACACCCCACCGCAGCCTGAATAGCTCGCAGGGTGTGATCTCTGAGGCAGATCTTCTTAATGAGACAGATGCCGACATTCTTGAAGGTCTAAAGGATCAGGGTGTCACAGCCGTGCGCCGCATCACGATGCGTAGAGATGATAAGGTAATCCCCACGAAACACATTATCCTGACCTTCAACTGCTCCTCACTTCCTGACCATATCAACGCAGGGTTCATCCGATGCTCCATTCGTCCTTACATTCCAAACCCGCGCCGCTGCTTTAAGTGCCAGCGGTTCGGGCACTGAACCAACTCCTGCCGTGGTCGTCTGACCTGCGCAAAGTGCGCTCAGCATGATCATCCTTCCGATAATTGTCCATCGTCAACCCTCACCTGCGCCAACTGCCAGGGACCCCATGCCGCCTACTCTCGAACATGCGAGAAGTTTAAGCAGGAGAAGGCGATCATTAATGTGAAGGTAACTGAGAACATCACCTTCCCAGAGGCGCGAAAGAGGTTCGCCTCTTTCCCCCTGGGGAGGTACGCCGACGCGGCTCGCCGGGGGGCGGAGCGGCGTCTGGTGTCCACAGGGACCCAGTTCAGCGAGTCTGACCTGGTCCCTCCTCCGCCCCCCCCTGGGGTGCCTCAGGCAGCCCAATCCGTTGCCACGCCGCTTGCTGAGGCAGCAGCGGTTGTGGTGACAACCTCTTCTGTGGGAACCGGTGCGGCTCCCGCCTCTGCCTCCCCGTCCTCCAGTGCGTTGGAGGTTGCCGACCGGATGGACACCGGGGGCCCCGCATCGGCTCCCGCCGCCACCGCCCCTCCCGTGCCACCTCTGGTGCCCCGGACGCCCTCGGCGGTGGCAGCTCAAACAAAGGGCTCCCGAAAGGGGGCCAAGTCCGGGGGGCCTGGTCCGCCGGGCACCCTTCTGGCATCCGACGAGGAGATGGATGTCACGCCATTCCTGCCTGCTACGCAGCGCAAGGAGCGGCCTCCGATGTCCAAGCAGACAGAAAAGCCTAAAAATCCTAGAATAACAGCCCCGAAAGACGACACATGAACAAACACACACACACACTCCAGTTATTCTTAAACTTAAATAATGGGAACAGAAAACATCATCCAATGGAACTGCAGAGGCCTCCTTAAAAATCTTGATGATGTGTATGAAATTCTGCATGCCAGTCAGCCAAGTGTCATGTGTCTCCAGGAAACCCACCTCAATTCTAAACAAACAAATTTCTTAAATAGGTACATGGTTTTCAGAAAGGACAGGGTTGGCTGCACACACTCTTCAGGAGGTGTGGCAATTGTCGCCCGGAAATCCTTAGCCTGCCACCCTGTCACTCTGAACACTGTCCTTGAGGCTGTAGCAATCCGTACGATAATATTTAATAGGTTAATAACGGTATGCTCCATTTACATTCGTCCTGATTTTGCACTTCTGAGCTCTGATTTCGAGGCGCTGGTTGACCAGCTGCCCGAACCATACATACTAACAGGCGACCTTAATGCGCACAACTCTCTTTGGGGCTCCTCCAGAACGGATGCCCGAGGTCGCCTGATAGAGAAGTTTCTTACATCCTCCGGAGCATGCCTTTTCAACAAAAAACAACCTACATACCATAACTTAGGACACAATACATACTCGCATCTTGACTTGGCGATTGGTTCTGCAGTTCTCTTTCCATGTCTTGAGTGGGATGTGGGTACGGACCCATATGGTAGTGACCATTTCCCCACTTCCCTAACGTACATAGGTAAAGGCCCGAGCAGTCCATCTTCCCATAATAGGTTTAATGAATCGAAAGCAAACTGGAGTACATTCACACAAACATCTCAACTACACCACGCATCCATAAAACACCTACACGTGGAGGAAGCAGCCCAACTCGTCACGGCGCACATACTCGACGCCGCCGAAAAGTCCATGCCCCAGGCCTCCAGTGCGTCCCGCAACCCAAGGAGGCCCTGGTGGAACGAGGACTGTAGGCGGGTGCGAGAGGCCCAGAACAAGGCGTGGGGTGTCCTTCGCCGGTACCCCACGTCAGATAACCTCATTTCTTTTAAACGGGCAAAGGCGTTAGGAAAACGTGTGCGTCGTGAGGCGAAAAGGGAGAGTTGGCGCACCTTCCTCACATCCATCAACTCATACACTGACACACACAAAGTCTGGACACGAATACGAAAACTAAAAGGACAACAGACACACAGCCTGCCCCTGGTTAGTACAACAGGGGACACACTGGAAGACCAGGCCAACACGCTTGCACAACACTTCGAACACGTGTCCAGTTCAGCACACTACACGAACACTTTCATGAAACACAAAACATCTGCGGAGAAGAAGTCACTGCGTGATAGCAATAAGTCGTACACTTCTTACAACTCTCCTTTTTCAATTTATGAGCTGAAGGCTGCTTTGACCACATGTAAACCTTCAGCTCCAGGTGCAGATAAGATTACTTACACAATGATACAATTCTTACACTCAGACACCCTTGAAACACTCCTACACCTATACAACAAAATATGGCTTTCGGGGCACATTCCTCGCTCTTGGAAGGAGGCCATAGTAGTGGCTGTCCTAAAGGAAGGGAAGGACCCTTCCTCTCCTGCCAGTTATCGCCCCATTGCCCTGACAAGCTGCCTGTGTAAGCTCTTCGAGAAGATGATAAACAGGAGAGTTGTGTACTTCTTAGAGTACAATGGTCTTCTCGAGAGCTGCCAGGCGGGCTTCAGGGCGGGGCGATCTACCAACGATCAACTCGTTGCGTTAGAGTCTTATATCAAAGATGCTTTCCTCCACAAGCAGTACTGCATGACGGTCTTCTTTGATCTTGAAAAGGCGTACGATACTGCTTGGCAGTACGGCATCCTTAGCGACTTGAAGTCCTTTGGCATGTCGGGTAACATGATGAACACGCTTGCCAGTTACCTGTCTGAAAGAACGTTTCGCGTGCGAGTTGGAACTGCACTTTCTAGGGTTCATGTGCAGGAAAACGGCGTGCCGCAAGGTGGAGTTTTAAGTTGCACCCTTTTTATTGTAAAAATGAATTCTCTTCGTAAGGCGCTACCACCATCGATTTCCTCCTCCATTTATGTAGACGACGTTCAATTATCCTTTAAGTCTTGTAACCTGTCTGTCTGCGAGTGCCAAGTCCAGCTTGGTGTGAACAAGCTAGCCGGCTGGGCAGATAGCAACGGTTTTAAATTTAATCCAGGAAAGTGCACTTGTGTTCTGTTTTCCAAGAGGCGTGGCATTCGGCCGGATCCAGACATTCGACTCCACGGTGTCTCTATTCCTGTCAAAAAGGAACACAAGTTTTTAGGTATAATCTTTGACGAAAAGCTCACATTCATCCCACACATAAAACAACTAAAACATAAATGCTTAAAAACAATGAATATCCTGAAGGTTCTGTCGCACATCTCTTTTGGTGCTGACAAACAACTTCTTTTACGTGTTTTTACCAGCTTGATAGGTTCACGACTGGACTATGGTAGCGTTGTCTATGGGTCAGCCACTAAAACATCCCTCAGAATGCTGGACCCTGTGCTTCATCTAGGGCTCCGCTTGTCCTGCGGTGCCTTTCGGACTAGTCCAGTCGAAAGTCTGTATGTAGAGTGCAACAAATGGAACCTACAACGTCAGCGAGCATACACAGACCTCCTTTATGCTTTTAAAATTTCATCCATGCCTCACCATCCTTTTAAATCAGTTTTTCATGATACCTCCATGACTGCACTACTCCTAAACCGACCATCGTTCTCTGCGCCCTTCTCTTACAGAGTTAGAGAGGAAGCGTCAGAGCTTGCTGTCTCCTTTTTAGACACCATCCAAAGTTCCGTAGCAGATTTCATAGCACCATGGCATCTCCGCCCTGTGTCATGCGACACATCTTTCACACATGTAGATAAAAACCGAGCTCCCACATGTGCAATTCAGCAGCACTTCTTGTATTTGCAGGAGAAGTATCATTATTCTGAATTTTATACGGATGCCTCTAAGACTTCCACCTCTGTGTCCTGCGCTGCGCATGGGCCCGGCCTTAGTGTCACTAGAATTCTTAACAGTAATACCAGTATCTTTACGGCAGAGGCTTATGGTGTACTTCTTGTTGTTAATCATGTCCTTCAAAGTCACATCCCACGATCCATTTATATACAGACTCCCTCAGTGTTGTGCGGGCATTGTCTTCTACAAAGTCTTCAAAAAATCACGTTGTAAATCTTATCATCAAAGGTATTATGTCGGTGTATGTCCACAAATTTGAACTCGTCCTTTGCTGGGTCCCTGGCCACTGTGGTATAGCCGGGAACGAAGCCGCGGATCGAATGGCCGCTGCTGCTACACTCTCGAATGCAGTAGACATCACCACATTACCCTACACCGACGTGAAACCACACATCAAACAACAACTTCGCAAAACATGGCAAACACATTGGAGCGAACAGACAGACAACAAGTTACACGTAATAAAACCACACTTGGGACCGTACACCTCCGATACACGCAATAGATACACAGAAGTCGCCTTGGCTAGATTACGGATAGGGCACACTCATGCAACGCACTCGTACCTGCTCACTGGATCTCCAAGACCTCTTTGCAGCAGGTGCGGAGAGGCCCTATCCGTGATGCACATTCTCATACAATGTAAGGCACTCGACACTACACGACGCAAACACTTCCCTCAACTACACACACGACATCTTCCACCACACCCGTCATACTTCTTAGGAGACGATGCCATGTTTGCTGTTCAACGCACCTTTCAGTTCCTATCAGAAGTTCACTTTTTACAACTCATCTCATACCACCCATAGCTTTTACCCCTGGTCCTATACACCAGCCACCTTATTTATTTTTAACCACTCTTGTTCTTCACCCTGGCCCTTTACACCAGCCATGCTCATAGCTTCTAACTGATTTTATTTCTTGTTCTCTCCTCATCAAATCACTTTGTGTTTGGCGCTCTTTGCCCATGTCGGCCTTGCGCCAATAAAATCAAACCATCATCATCATCAATGGATGGCAGTAAGCTTCAACCACTTCTGTCAGTTGCATTTCCATTGGCAGGGCTTCTCATTGTAATTTCATAGCTGACTGAACCACTTTGTGTTTTCTGAAGTGATAATAAATAGCGTCTGCAGGTGTCCGTCGTCCACCTGTGTTTCCACAATGGAAGCAACTGCAATTAGTGATTGGTAGCACTGCATCTTAAGTTAAAATGTCTGTTACAAGCGAGATTATTGATTAAAGTTCAAGGATGACTTGTCCCTTATAACCAAGTGTCTTCTACATCCAATGTCTGTTATAAAAGAGGTCAATTTAATGGGAAAGATAGGGTAGCCAACCATGTGGGTGAATAGTGTCTCTTATACCCATTTGTCTCTTACATCAGTGTCTCTTATAACGAGGTTCAACGTGTTTTAAAACTTTATTATAAAAGCATGCAGGCAAGGGACAAACAGTTGCACAGTGAGCTAGCATGTGTTGCATGAAGTTGCTTGTGTTCCCTGATGATTGAAACTCGGCACAGTTATTGGCTTTTCATTTGATGCTTGCATTACACGTTTCTATGATTGTTGTTGACTTGTGGGCCTTGCAGATGTGGGCCTTGCAGATTCGCGTTACTTTGATCACTAGCATCTGCTAATGGTTGTCTATCAATCACATAAGGAAACTTTTTTCCAGGCGATGCAGTCAGCTTCGAGGTAGGTTAGTTGCCACAGCAAAACATTTTCTGCCGCTCTATTTTGGGTGAGCTAAGCGTTAAGCTAGAGCTAGTTGCCACTTACAGCTAGCACCACTCGCAAAAACAGCCACAGGATGAACATTGCTCATACAAAGACTGCAGGAAAACAGCGTAGACAATTCTTACCTTGCCGGCAACGACACGACGTCCACGAACTAGCCCCTTGATGCATGATTCTTGTGCCCATCCGCTTGTCAAGTCATTGCGTGATTCCATACTTTTGCATACTTTCAGGCCTTCTTGCATAGAAAGTATCGTGGACGAGGTAGTCGCTGATGTTGGAAAACTCGACCCACGGCAAGCTCACGTCGCACACCGCATCTTTAGCCCGTAGTCGTCAGTGTGGATGCTGCTGCATAGGGATATTTTCTCCAAGTACCGATGTGCTTCTGTTCCACTCAGGCCACAGGTGTAGGCACTGAGCCACATAATGTCCAAAACTGCGTAGAAAAGCTATTACATCAAATATGTTGCTTCGTAACTGCTAAGCCACCGGGAGGGCCAGTGATACTGCTCTGCGAAGACGCCCGTGCAAACGCTGGCTGCTACCGCCAGATTGTTTTCTTGCCAATATTCTGACTGTTCTGTGTAATAAACTGGAAGGGACTAGTATCTGGTTTCACATGCAATCCCAAAAAAGTGCTTGACATATCTTTTTGTAACACTGAAAAGGTCCTCCTCGATGCACCTTATTCAGTAATCATGATAGCAGAAATAGTTTGACCCACCCATGACGAGGCAAAATAGGATAACGCTCAAGTCCAAAGGTGACATCTACTGTAGTGTGTCTTACAGCCCAGGTATAAAGTCATTGCATCAAATTTAGCTTAACGTAGAGAACGGGGGTTACTAGAAGGTATTTGTAATTATAAAAGTTTTGTTAGTGCTTAGGCCCAATTGTTCCACTTCCTAAATAATGAAACAATGTAGCTAATTAGTATTTTAAGTATTCTACAGAAAGTAAGAAATATTTTTATTTCCCTGCAATCGTGTTTCAGCAAAAGTGGGTCACAGTTATCCTGATGCCTGCAGGATTTAGTGGCAGCCTCTGCTTTTCTCTTCTGGTGTGTTTAGTGGCTTGTTTGAGCCCTATTCAACAAAATTTGTTGTGTTGCTTAGCATTTTATTTAATTGGGTGTTTCTCCCATGGCTGTGAAACTCAACACAATTTTGGACTGTTGATAGGAAATCGCAGCTTCATGGCTAAAGCGAAAATAACTGAGTTTTCACCGTAGCTTCATGAGTAATTCATTAAACCATGTCGGATGTGCAGTTTTCTTCAAGGAAGAGTTTGTCCCTATGCACTTTGAGATGCAAAGTCATTATCATTATTATGACCCAAAGAGGAGAAGGATGGATCTAATCATGAATACCCACTTGGATACCCACTAATCATTAATATCATTACTAACTCCTCGTAATAGATAGATGTGTACTCATCCGACTATACTTGAGTTAGAGGGGGAGCGGAACTGATGTGTTAGTAGATCTGCATGGCTGCGGATGTGGATGTGGATGTGGATGCAGAGTGTGCTTGTGTGTGGCTTGCAGAGCATGCTGCCGGAGGAAGACGCGGTGATTTACGTGGACGCGGACGTGCTGTTTCTGCGCCCCATCGAGGAGCTGTGGCATCTCTTTGGCTCCATGAACAGCTCACAGCTAGCAGCTTTGGCACCCGAGAGCGAGGACTACGCTACCAACTGGTACCGACGGTTCGCTCGACATCCCTTCTACCAGCCACTAGGTAAGGATGATTACAAAATGGCAGGCATGATGTTCTGCCTATTCTCAAACACTGAGTGAAGCTATGGTGGTGACTTCATTCCATGTCTGTTCACAAGGCAGACATCACGCTCATATATTACCCATCATGCACTACTACTGTTATATATTACCCATACTTTACATCGTATATTACCCATCAAGTGGCCGTAGTCAGTTCACTGCCTCTTAGTCTACACAATTATTGTCACGACAATGACAGTTGTCATGTCCGCGGTCATGACGATAACAGTTGCCATCGAAGGTCACCCGCCGTGGTGGCTCAGTGGCTAAGGTGTTGCGCTGCTGAGCACGAGGTCGCGGGTTCGATTCCTGGCTGCGGCGGCCGCTTTTCTGATGGAGGCGAAAAGCAAAAGTGCCCGTGTATCCGAGATTTCGGCGCATGTCAAAGATCCCCAGATGGTCAAAATTAATCTGGAATCCTCCACTACAACGCACCTCATCGCCTGCGTTGGGTCGGCACATTAAACCCTACAATCAGCCAATCAATTGAAGGTCAAAGAAGTTAGGTACTTTAGCATCAGTGACTGTCATCAGAGGTTCTGGCTTCAATAGGGCCTGTGAGGATTCACCCATTATTAATGTAAGGAGGGGGGGAGTTGTACATATGCACCAGTCATTTGCGGGTCATTCTACTTATATGGTGTCAGTAGAATGACCCACAAATGATGACCCACGAATTGTGATGAGTAGAATGGTGACTTATACCCACGGTATAAGTCATATTCACTCAGTGAAATTGGCCAGTGAAAATGAAAAAATGTTCAGCTTGGCTGGACCATCATTTCATTAGTGAATTGTGGCAATCAATCTTTCCTTTTGTCATTTCATTCAAAATTTCAAGTGTGTAAGGTTTGACGCACGGCGTAGTGCAGGACTAGGGAATAACTTAGACCAACTGGGGACCTTTGACGGGCATCAAAACCCCACCACTCGAGCGTTTTTGTTTTTCACCACCATCAATAAAACGACCACCATGGCCAAGATTGAACCCGCGTCCTCCAGCTCGTCACCACAGTGCGTTAGCCCACCAAGCCTCCCAAAATGTTGGTTTTTCGTGTCGTTTGACTTCACTTTTTGTTGAGATACAAAACTGGCTTTTGCTTATGAGAGGAATGAATGGGTTTGAGAAGCAGAAAGAGCACATTGTGAAATCGTTTAGGGAATTTGCGGAAAGTATGGCGTTACAAGTTGGAACGTTCACAGTGATGGAAAAGGCAACACGGTGGTGGTTTTCAGCTCCGGACACCTAGAGGTTCCTTTTCTGTTAGTCCTGTCTCATGCTCACTCTTTCACGAAGCACATGCCCATGTGTTTGGCAGAACTACACCTTACCCATCTCGACTCTGCCCTTAGTAGTGAGATTTAATGCAGCTTTTGCTGCCTTTGTGTAGGTGAAATGACAAAGGTGCAGGTGACACCAGGACGTCTGCGCCACACGGACTTCATCCAGTCCAGCACAAGATCTTCTTTAAAACCGGGTTATATCGAACTCTCAAAAAAGCACCTATCAGTTCTGCTAGGAAATTGGATGTCATAAAAGCACATACCATTTATAAAAACACTTTATTGATGAAACTCCCTTACTTTCCCATGAAACCGTCCTGTATCTTCTGCTTGAGCAACCTCGCTGCCTGAGACACTGTCTGAAGAGTTAGAGCGGCTGAGGCCGTAGCCTTTTACATTCATAAAGAAGCTCCGGACTAATGTGAGTGCACCAATCATTACGGAGGTTGCGAGCAAAGAATCGTCATTGCTTTCCTCATTGCACCCACTTTCGCTTGCGCTCGGTAAGATGGCGCCAATTTAGTCTTGCAAATTCTCCCATGGCTGCAACACCATCATCCGCACAGACAAACTCGCTGGCCGTTGATCCGCCAACAGCATTTGAAAATTCCGACAGCGCGCCCTACACGTCAGCAACACCAACGAGGGCTTCGTTGCACTCCTCGAGATTGTTAGTCATCACCGGCACACCCAAGCCAAGAGATTTGGAGCAATGCCGAGCGGTTTCTGCGGTAACATCTGTCCAGAACCTACTTCTAGAAGGTTAATCAAAGCTCCCTGCCGATCATGCTAAGGGTGCTCTTGGAGATCTCGTGTGCCGCGGGGCCGTCCGACTTCTCACTGCATTCGACTCGATTTATGATTGACAACTTCACGGCGAAAGGCAAATTCGGCCCGTTTGCACTAGCCAGAGATGTCACATAAGCTTTTATTTAGTGGCACTAGCTCTAGCTACCACAGCTACACGTCAAAAGAAAGCCCACAAAGTACAAACGACGCTAACGTGACTGGATCAAAATAATTTTCTGCATGGGGAGGGTGGTGACGGCATGCCCGACACAGCATGGCGGCACAGTCACGACAGAAAGAGCGAGGAGAAAAGAGGAAAATGCCACCCGCGATGCGTTTCACATCGTGTCCATGAGTCGACTACGAGTCGACTGCGCCGCTTACGGGAAAGAGAGGGGAGGAGGAGAGGAAGAAGAGCAGTTTTCCTTCCAAATCCCCCTCCCGGCACCGCCGCTTTGGCCTCGTCCCCATGCCCACTCGCTTGCTCGCTCATGTGTTCGCTTGTAGGGTCACATGAGCGCTACTTTGAATTTGGCTGGGTGCCTCTTCAACTGCCTCTGTTTTTCCGTGGAAGAGGCATCAGGGTCGCTGTTTTGGAAACGTCCGAGTGCCTCACTGAAGAGGCGATCGTTGCGCGGGTACGTGCTGCGGACATTGGGGACAGTTACTACTCAGACGATGCAGTTGCGCAGCCTACTCGGGCCACGGCTTCGCAGTAAGCCCAGCACATTATACAGTCCCTCCGGGTCTTAGTTTCCGCCAAGGACCCTTCGCCCAGCTAGGTGAAGCACCTATAGATGCTCTTGAAAAAGATGTGCGCCAGTTTCACGTGCAGCAAACACAGCTGACCAACTATGGCTTATTTTCTGCAAATAAGTAGCAATACAACCTTGCTTGCACGCGAATAAAATGTTTTGGGCTCTGTTTCTTCTTTTATTTTATGACCCGCTTATAACAATTATTGCTTATAATGATAGGATTTCCTTGGCGCTTGGATAAGGCTACAAGTGGACTAGACTGTAGTCGGGTTTGACAGAATATGCAAGTAAAACATTTTGTTTGGATTTTGCGTCCCTGAAATTCTACCTTGTACTACATTCGGGTTCGTATTAGTATACGCGGGTTTTTGTGGTAGCGCTTACTGCGCCATCTATTGAACTGAATGCAAAGCGCCAATTTATGCTTTCTGATGTAACTATTGCGAAGTGACTTACCCAGCAGCCTATCTGCCAGAAGGGTGCCTGGCATTTCTCACGACCATCTAATCCAGTGGAAGCAAATACGTCTGTCTTAGTATTCAATGCACATGTCAGTAACATGATGGGAATGTCATCTTACCTGAGTGTGGTTTAGGGGTAAAGCATCGAAGCCCCATGGCACTTGTTTCGCGCATTCAGACACAATTCTACGAACCAAAAGACCGGGTTTGTCATGCACGTTTAATTCAGCTTCAAAACAATGCTGAGGTGCGTTTTGAACAAATCACGGCATTCACGGTGGGGCCAAAGCAAGATTAACTAGTGCAAGATTAAGAGGCGATCGGTTGCCTCCAACCCGGCATAAAAATGTGCTTACTTCTTGCGGTGTGCGAGGTCAAACAGCAAGTCAATTTGCTCAGGTGCAAGCCGAGAAAGCTTTTAGCAGTGCACACTGTACATACCTGACGTGGGGTTGAGGGATTGCTAGTGAAAACTGATTCCAAACGTAGCAAGCATTGTTCACCCGCAGAAGCACAATGTAGCATTCCATTGTGAATCGAACGTGTCCACAATGCACACAGCTTCGGTTGACTGCCGGCCTGTCTGCTGGAGCTTATTTGGGGAAATCGGCAATGTCATGTCAGTTTCGCACCCGTGAGAGCAATGTGCAACCCACTTGAGGAATTTAAAAGGACAAGAACAAAAATGGCGGAGGATTACTATTCTCCCTAATGCGAAATTTGTACGCAGTGTGAACTGCAGTCTTCTCAGTGACGGCGCATAGCTGCTCTGTCTCAGGAAATGATGGTGTGATCAGCGAGCGCACGGCGGCGCACGCTGCTATGCTGTTATCTCGTAGCGCGTCGCCGCTGCTGAGCATGTTGTTGTAAATCGTGTTTCAACTTCCCGTGCAAATGTCACGTGGTTTGGACAGAGCTCTTTGATGTAGGCAGTTGTGAAACTCCGCCTCAAAAAACTGCCCGCACCTAGATCCCCAAAACTTTGGATCGTGCGTACGGTGGCGCCAAAGCGGCCACCGCACACACTATCCAAAAAATACGAAAATTAGGCAAACTGACAATTCAACGTGTAACTTTATTTTAAAGAAGCATAATTCTTTATTTTCATACTTTCATGAGTTATTCATCACTTTTTAATTCCAGTTTTTATGTTGCAATTGTTTCTGCGTCTGTGCAACTGCCTCGACCGATTGGCGCTTATGCGGTCACAACATAGGTCCGACCTGAAGTACTAAATTTGCAGTTGTAGGTCGGCCTAGCCCACTGTATGCCAAAACTAATCCAGTAGCTGATTAAGTGGCTCTAAATAATTCTTTCAAGCCTGCGTAGAGCCGTTGAAGCGAATTTTTAACTGTTATTTTTGCCGCCGGAAGGCCGCAGATGACATGCAGCAGACGACAATGCACAAGCGGCGACGCATCTCGCTTACCACACGGTCACATTATTTTGCTACTCTTGCCTTGTAATGCATATAGCATATAAAATGCTTGCATGGTTGAACACATCGGGCTCCTTCGGTGCAACAAATTTGCGTAGCACCCAAATACCATTTTTTGCCTACGTCGTCGAACAGTGAAGCACGTTGTATAGTTTGTTTGGCCACCAACCGATGTTGCCGCTTTATGGAAAATTCACAACAGTGGACCAATTGTAGGGCCACTTTTAGATGCATGGGGCATATGGGGAGTTTCGCAACTCCTATATCAAGTAACTCTGGGTTTAGATGAGCGACTCAGTGAGGAGGATGACGAAGGACTGATGAACATGCAGCACGCAGTGCATGCTGGGCTTCTGGGCTTTTTATTGGGGGGGAGCTCGAAAGAACTAGATGCTCGCTTTCATGGATGCCTGGTTTTGCGTTTCCTTTCTCGGGTGCCACGAGGCGCTGAGGGCAGTTTCCACACACGTCTGGCGTCAGCTTGGCATACTGTGCTACGTAATACCCATTGTGCGGTGGTGCACGCTTTACAGGCGGCGCCCTTTCTTCCTTGGTTTTTTTTTGCTAACGCCACCGGACCAAGCTCAAGCTTAATCAAACAGCTCTGCTGTTAAAAAAGGGGGGAGAGTTTTTACACTCGAGGAAACAGCTTGTGTGTGTGTGTGCACGCTTGTGCTTGTGTCACCCTGAGCCCATTCCGAGGTCTTTGCAGCCGCTCATACTCCGTAGGGTTCACCCACTCCCTCCTCCGCCGCACAGGAGTCAACTCAGGCGTGATGCTGATGAACCTGACGCGGATGCGAGAGTTTCGCTGGGAGCTTCGGCTGAGCCCACTACTGCACACGTACGGCCGGGACATCACCTGGGGGGACCAGGACCTGCTCAACATCCTGTTCAGCACACACCCCGAGCTGCTGCTGCTGTTCCCGTGCCGGTGGAACTACCGGCCCGACCACTGCATGTACGGGGCGTACTGCGCGGTCGGCGCTCCGGCCGTGGTCCACGGCTCCCGCAAGGCCTTTGTCAAGGACTCGGAGCCGGCCTTCCGGGCACTGCACCGGGCCATGGAAGAGGTGGGAGCAAGAATAGATGCGGATGCACTGGTTCAGGCGCATTTATACTCTGATGTGTCTGGCGCGCTGGCCAGTGGCGACGTGGTTGGCGACGGCAAATTGGCTAACCTGCAACAGCAAAACATTCCACCTACTCAGGCAGGCACAGTGCAGAGCAGCCCATGCAGCCTTAAGCGGCTACGGCTGGCGCATGTGTAAAAAGTTCCACGACTAATGCACCCGCTGTCATGACATTTGCGAAATGAAAGAGGCTAGCAAGCGAGCCTACGCAAGCCTAGTCCGGATGGGCTGGCGAGGTGCGTTGGGAGATACAAAGCCAGCGTTCAGCACACTGTGCCAGATAGCCACATGTCCTATCCTGGCACCCAAGCACATTGAACTCCACTGAAGGCATTGGTTGTTGTATGATGTCAGGGTATAGAGGGCTCCGCATTCGCTGACGTTGCGTTGCTGGGCCACCGCATGCAAGCGCATGCACTACGTCAGAGTATAAATGTGCCTTAAGAGTCTTTAAGGTGAGAGCCAAATCCCTCATTGTGTGAAAGGTGGTGTTCGATTTCGGAGAGAAAATAGCCATCACTGTAGAGATTTAAAAAAATACGGGGGTTAATGCACTGAAGCTACACCAGCGCTATGAGGCGGGCTGTAGTGGAGAGCTCCAGATTAATTTTGACCACCTGGGGATCTTTAACATGTGCTGAAATCTCGAACACATGGGCATTTTCGCTATTCGCCTCCGTATGAAAAGCAGCCACAGCAGCCGGGATCAAACCTCCGTCCTTGGGCTGAGCAGCAGAACGCCTTAGCGACTGCGCCACCATGACAGGTCAATGTAAAGAGCAAAAAATGCTTACAAAAATGATGGAATTTGTGCCAAAGTACATATGTGGAAGTAAAGTAAATAAAAAAAGTAAAGGAAAAAAAAGTAGAGTACATTTACTTTAATAAGTAACTCAATTGATCTGAAAAGAAAATTGTGCAGATGGCAGTTTGTATATGAATTGAGGCCTTTAGAGTAGGAGCCGAGTGAGTTGCGACTGGTCAACTACCTCAGCACGTTGCCAGTAGCAAAACATGAGTAACGTAGTGCGTGTGGTGCTGACTTTGTGTCGCGTAACAGGTGAACATTACAGCATGTGAGTAGAATGGGTGCAATGCCAGACATGGAGACCTCTGATTCTCGTGAAGCTGTTGCATGAAGGGTCGCCAGTCTGTCTGTTGCAATAATTTGCGCCAAAAGTGAAGAAATGGAAGCATATAATTGTACTCAAACTCGATGGAACAGTAAAGAAGTCTTTGATAGGTACCACCAGGAGAAGTCATAATGCTTTTGCTTTCAAAGCACATAAGCAGGCTTAAAGGAGCCATGAAGAGAAAATGCAACTTCGTTTAATTTGAAAGAACTAGGATTCAGTATCTCACTCAGCTTCATTACAGCCCCAAAGGATGTTTTTTTAACGAAAAAAAAGCAAGAAGTATTTAAAAACTTTCAAATTTGGCGCCACAGTGACGTGTTATGAGCAAGAATGACGTCATGCGGGCCAACAATAAAACATAATTTTCAGTGCGTTAACTGCCCGTTAGCATTGAAGTGTTGCGGTCAAATGGAACTAGAGACCCCATTACAGACGTCCAGTCGTGTCGTTGCGACAGGGTCAGTTAGGCGGCCGCCAATCGCACAAACAAGGTTCTGTGACGGCATAAGAAATCTGCGGGAAATTGGCTAGGGGGTCGCGACTGCTTCTCACGTTTTCTTTAACATCTCTGTTATTTGTTCGAAGATTGCAATGATATTGGTATCATTGTTATCGGGACTAAGCAGTCTTTCTAATAAACCCAACTTGTATTTTGTCTTCATGGCTCCTTTAAGTGCCTTGAGGAATTGTGCTGGACACATTTTTGGGCTAATCATCAAAGGTGTGTGGTCTGCATGTACGTGTCCATCTTAGCTACTCTCACAACTCACAAAGTCCGCGACAGTTATGTGTTCGTTTTCACGAGGAAAACATGGAACTGTTATTCAAGGAGCTTTCGTTACTGAGTCATCTTTGCTTTGGAACAGTTGCTTGGCAAAAGCCTGCTGGTATCCTCGGTGCTTGCGTGCTCATACCTGATTCCCGCTATTGGGCCGGTCAGGAGATGACAGTGGTTCATCCGATGTCAGCCCTGACAGCAGAAGCATAATGAAAAGATCTCGAACATCAGCATCTGTTTGTCACCCAGTTTCATTTTCAATTCGGCCAGAAATACTCGAGCAGAGTTCTTTTTATTGAAGGAGCCGTTATTCACTGGCACTATGACCTCAGGTGGAGAACTTTCTTTCTTCGTCAGCCTCGCCTTTCATTTGCGAACTATTAATTGGGATGTGGTATTGTTGATGGCTGCACAGTGCAATGATACTGTAAAATGCTTGTGCTCATTTTCAGTTGTGTGTAGACAAACCAGGTGCTCCATTTTATGTTATTGGTTTTTTTACTCCACACATCGGTGTAGCCTATCTGGCTAGAGATGACGTTATGGCTTATCTTTGCATCATAAAGGTAGTGCTGAAACTCACACCAGCTTTTAAGTGCGGAGCAGTCTAGGTGCTTGCCTTGTCATCGTAGCTCGTTAGCTGGACCGAAGTAGAGCCACACAGCGTTTCGTCGTAGTGGCTGTCGTCGCGGCATCCCACAGAGGCTTCAAAAGCCAAGCAGTTTATATAGTCATAAACGTTCAAAACTCGCGAACCGCTGCCGCTTGTCATACGTCTCCATGTTGTTTAGCGCAGAGAAAACTGTAGGTACATTTGAGGCAAAATATACGTAACTAATTGGCAGCGCCTGCGTTCGTTTGGTTAGGAACGCTCGTTGGGTTGGTTTTTACGACAGTAAGCGAAAAAAAGTGGCAGTGCAACGTTGGCACGTGCGGGAGGAAAAGCAAGCACAAAAAGAACAGAACTCCCGCTGGCACAGTTTCAGCCAGGGGGAGTGCGAGCACTGCGAAGGCGGGAAATTTGGAATGCGTTGGGTGGTAGCAGCGAGCGGGTAACGGCGCTACAGCCCATTATGGCGAATTACTGCTCTGCAGTTCCGAGGGCTTTCACATTGAGTGGAATTGGCTTTAATTTTTTTCTTTGCTCAATTCTTTATGACCGTGAGCTTACCTTGGGGAATGTTCCTCCTTTTACAGATGGCTTAGACCTTCAGAACAACTCTCCGTTTAGAAATGAAAAGCAGCCCATTTTGTTTATTTGCACAATTTTAGGAGCTTCAGTCAATGCGCTACATATATAACAGCACGGTGTATGCTGTTTCAACTTTCTGCTAACAGATGGCAGCTCAATACATAAATACCAAAGCCAAAGAGAGGGCCGACACATATACAGTGAAACATCGATAATACGACTTTCAAGGGACCGCGTAAAAGCATCTTATGACAGAGGTGTCATATGACCGGGGTGCGGGTAAATGCCAGCCTCATAAGCGGTCTCATGTGACTAATCACTTAATTAAACTACTATACTTAGCCTGTTCTCGTGTGATTTGCAAACCTTTAGTTAAGACCTCACGTAAAAAAAAAAGGGGGGGGGGGGGGGGGCAATTCCAATTTTGTGCCCCCCTCCCCTCTACGGCGTCTGAGCCAGCCCGCCAGCCAAGTGTCGTGCGCTATGCAGCCCCTGACCCCTGTGCCATCCAGCAGTATTTATAGCCAGCCAGCCCCGCGCCTTGCGGGTGCGAGATGAGGCCGACATGGTCGAGCAAATCGAGAGGGGAAAAGGCAAGAGTGTGAAACTGCCAAGGCCAAGTGAAACTAGCTGTAGTACCAGGTGGCGATGTAAAAGAGGCGGAAGAAAAAAGGAGCGAAGCGACAAGGCGGTTTTGAAAGACACTGATAAGCTTTGAAAGACGCTGATAGAGGGAGTGAGGGCTTTGTGAAAGGAAGAAAGTTGGATCAAGCGGGTGAGGAAGGCGGGTGTTCGGTCATCACCGTGGGGTTGCTTCGTATGTGTTTTCGCATTTGTCGGCGGCTCTATAGGAGCTTCAAATTCACGTTCGGCAAGCTGCTTGGACTTCGAATACTTGCGGTTGACGCGTTGGCATTCTGCTGCCGCGGGGTGCCCTCGAAGGTTAACTCCCGCTCACGAGTAGGTACTCGCCTGCTTGCATCTGTTATGCAAGTGGTCTGGCTTGCCTGCGGACCTTTGCATATCAAGAAGCGTCAAACGGGGGTTAAGAATTAAGAAAGGTCGTGTCAAGGAGGTGAAGCAGCGTAAAAGATTGGAGAAACGCCGGTTGATCTCCGCCAGGGTTCGTCGTGTGAAGCGGACTGCGTGCACCTTGGCGTCGTATCATCTGAGTTTTTAACGCATTGTTTCTATGGGGAGTTTGCCGGGACCTTGGTGATCTGTCGTAAGAAGCAGGTCATTGTAAAACTAGAGGACGTAACAGCGGGGTTCCACTATTGCGTCACTCTCTGAAATATGGGCTCTATGGGGAAGTTTTGTGACTCCATATGTTGAACTGGGGCAGAAACTTTGGTGACGAAAATTAGAGAGAGGGAGGGACATCTTTGGTTTGAATGCCATACTGTAGTGGCGCAGAACTTGAGGTGGCAATATCGTGTACAGTCGTCAAAAGTGTTAACAATAACAAAGAAGTGGGTGCCAGCCTATGCACGGAGCGGCACATTACGATAGCCACCGACGCATCTGCGGCGGTTGATAATTGGTGCTCCTTAGGCTGACTTGCTGTACTCCGCAGCTCCAGCGCATGGGCACAGCTTCGCTGATTACCCAGGGCGCTATAGCAAGCTGCTGCTCTGTGCATACGGGGGCACCTCATTCTTTGTTGTTAACACTTTTGATGACTGTACGTCTAGGCCACTCAGATAAACCGCGGTTCACGGGCCCACTGGCATCCTAACATCACTGAGGCACTGTGCTGGCAGAAGGAAGCTGCAAGCAAGGGATCAGATCCAACGCAGCACCTGTGTTGGTAGCTCCATTGAACGGCTTGTGAGCCAGCAGCAAGTGCAAACTTTTGTTTTGTTATGGAGGCCGTCCCACCTGTAGTCAAACTATGTGCATAAGTTGACCTTGCTAATTTTATACATTGATAAAAAAAACGAAAGAAAGGGTGGACTCGTTGCGGTGAAATATTCACCGCCGCTGCATGTGCTGTGAGCAGAGTAGATTGGCTGTGATGTTGGGAGTGAAACAGCCTCATTGATGGGTTTGAGACTTTCACTGCTTTGTGATATCGAATTTGGAGTCAAACCTTTTACGCATTTTTTAATATAGGTGAACAATAATTGGACCAGGTGATAGCTTTTTTTTTATGTGGGAAGCAAATCTTGGCGAATTCCTTCAGGATTTTTTCTTTTTTTGCCATGGGATTTTCTGATGTTGCTTTTTTGAAGCCAAATTCAACGCTTAGTCCTTCAACAGTGCACAAGTGTGTGGGCAAAGTGTCCGCCAGATAGTCAAGCTATGGCATAGAGGCACCAGTACTTTTCAATGCATCTATAACCTCGAATGCACTCGAGGCAAGACATTAGTGCTTTAATAGAAGGGAGCAAAAAATTTGTGCATCAAATATTCCCATTTTTGTGGCTTTTACGGAAAGAACCTAGATTAAACGAAGCACATATAAAAAGGTTGTGCAACATGTCATCTGCGTAGTTAAATAACGCCACGCACCCACTTAGCTCAAGAGCAGCAGTAGGATCGTCACGCCCTCTAAGCTACGAGGACATTCATATTAGGGCATACAGCTACAGAAAGTACTTATAGTAACTTGTTTTAATGCAACTGTTTGAGAACAGAGCACAGAACACTTTGCAGCCAGATGTATTTTGTAAGCAGGCGAGGTTCCATCAAGCTGCCTGTTGGTCTCTGTTTGGCAGTGGAGCTGTGCATAGCTATCCTGTGGCAGTGGTTGATGTTCGTCTCTGCGTTGTGTTGACACAAAAACATTTTTCCCTCCCTTTTCTCACATATGCTTTGTAGCTCTCAATCTAATGATACTGAAATTGGCCGCTAAGACGACTCTATAATTATGTGAAGTTCTATTTACTTGTCGTAATTAGTTAGTTCACAGTAAAGTTGAAAACGTTTCAGAAACTCCATCTGCTGTCAATACATGGCTGTTTTAGAGGGACTATGGCTGTATCAGAAGGAGTATAAGTGTTCTAGCACCAGTGGTTGGAAAATTAGTGTCCTATTGTTTTAGTACCATGGCTACATGAAACAACGACGACAGGAGACAAAGACAGCATGAGCCTCTAAGGGTATTTGCCCCTAAAACTCTCGGACATACTTACAGTCTGCAGGATTTACTTTCGGCAGCAAGATTCTACGAGGAGAAGCAGACAGCCATTACCGATTCCTTTTTTTTTTTCATTAACAGTGAGCTTTCAAAGTAATCAAATGTTCATTTTTGTCCTTTGTGGTTAATTGGAAGTACGTTTAATTTGAAGCTTTTTGCAGTGCCCGTTAACTTTGTATTAACGGGCGTCGACTGTTACGGGTTTTGTTTCATGCACTCCTTAGACTGCGCCCAGCTTTGTTTTTCAGCCTTATTTACAACGTGGAAGAGCACTTCAATGGAGTTGCCACCTTTAAATGTGGTAGGGGGCCACAGTGTGCTGCTCAGTGCTGCTCTCATACCCTGTAGGGCAGGACAGTGTTTGCCAGTCGACACACACTATGACTTCAACTCGCTTTGAAAACTCCGCCATTCTCATTTTCAGTACGAGCTCGGGGAAAGCCTGGAGGACGGCTTCATCGCCCCGCTCAGAGCCAGCCTCACCGAGGCCCGCAAGACGCGCTGCGGCCAGGAGTTCCTGAAACAGTTGGCCCAGTGGCAAGAGGTAGCGCGGCAAGCCGACAATGCTGCCGCCAACAAAACACAAACATTATTGTGAGCTCCCGAGGGGCTGCGGTGCTTTTGTTCCAGTCCAGACATCGAGGCCTGCTTTGGTGAGATGTGCCGATCGTGGTTGCGCACACTGGCAAAAATACATTTGGCTGCTGATTGGGACATTCCAGCTTTCTTGTGTTGGCTGCAGTAGCCGTATTGTAGTTCAGGCAGTGTGTGTGCGAGTGTGCTGAAATGGAGCTGTCTTGAGTTGCTATAAGAGATCAAGCTCGGTTTGTGAGACGTGTACATGTGTATCTATAAAAATGCCTGTTTATGTACATATAAGTAAAACCTCGTTGATACGTTAAAAAAAAAACGCAGGAGTGAAATGTACAATCCGGGAAAACGTACTCTCCAGTAAGAACTGTACTATGGGGTGGGGAGTTTTTAGTGTTCGCAATTGAGAGCGTAGTAACTGGTAAAACGTATGAACCGAGAACGTATCAACACGGTTCTACTGTATACCAGTGCTCTGTGAAGATCTGAAGGTGGTCTTAGCTAGCTTCGAGCCACATACTACAGTGTAGCCAATGTTGCAGATTTTGAACAGTTAGATATTTATTGGAAAGGTACGTTATAGATTTGCTCATGATAGACAGAAAGCTGTTTCAGGCTCATTGTAGGCAGGATGCACAAGCAATGTATTCAAATCACTTCTGTGTTGTCAAGTCTGTCGGGCCGCTGTGTGTGCGATGGTATGTAGCGCAGGGGAAGGCATTTAACGAAATGCCCGATAGTGTTCAACCCTACAGTGCAGTTCCTTTTGTCGCAATTATGTTCGAGTAAAGGAAATGGAACTAAAAAACTTTGCAGTCAAAGGAAGGGTTGCGGAGTTGACTGGCAACTGAATGTGCCATTTTGCAAGCTGCAATATATGCTGTGCGGAAATCGAGTGAGTGAGAGGAAATGAATAACCATAACTTGTGCTTTTTTCGGGCTACATTTTGCAATCGCCAACCGAAGCCACTTATCTTTTACTCTTTCACACTGTTCCTTTCTTATCTCTCTAGCATTGTTCTCTCTACACTTGAAGATCAACAGAGCTCAGCATGGGATGTTATATGCATAGCACCGTCTTATGTACTAGTAAAATTAGTGTTTCCAATGGCATTTCAGAGGGCCGTACAGTGCGCCATTATTGTTACTAGCCAGTTCTACCTACTGAAGGCAAATCTCTGTTATCACCATGACCTTATCAATTCATCAAAGTAAACCAGCAGCATAATTTGGTCGGCAGAATCAAAATAAGTTTGCATAAGGTTCTTCGGGTGTTTCGTTGGGACCTGCCTTAGCTTGTTTTATGACGCTAATATAACTGCAAATGCGGTTCACCTCTTGCCTTGCAAAACATTGTTTCTTTCTCTTTATTCATCTTTTTCCTGTGTGTGAGCCCTTTTGTGCCATGCTTCTAAAAAAGATATGTATTTTTGTGCAATCTCAGCAGTGTCTCTCCAGAAGGTAGCACCTGACAAAAGGAGTTATTTGAGGTGTAGTTTGAGCTTTCGTCAATGTCTTTCCAGTGGGTGGTGGGCATGGGCATGTTATCTGCAAGGCACAAAGCATGGTGCATTGCATGCAACCAATGTGAGGGTTTGCAAGTGCTTCTTGTGCCCAGAAAAATTTTAAAAAAGAACACTAGCGGATAGCAATTAAATGCCCCTGTTTGGATAGCAAGACTAGCTTTTCCACGCTTCTATCCGAGGAAGGAGAAAGAGCAAGAAATAGCAGGTAACATATCTAGTACTGTGCAGTGCACCACCTTTTACAGAAGTCTGCCGTTCCCTAATAGCCTCTCGCTGAGCATTTATTATATTTTCCAAGTTTTTGCGACTTGAGTTTGGAAGGGCGGGCTGGTTTCCCATAGGGTATGTTGCAACTTGGAGGGTGACCAGAGCTGAGCTTGTAGGATGAAAAAGACGTTCTCACAACTATAAAAGGCTTGTCCTGTGAAGAGAACTTCTGCACTTTTTCTTTTTCCCAGTCATGAAAGTCACGTGCGCTGGAATCGAGGGCGCGTTAGATTTGAGTAAATATGGTAGTCGTCTAGCCAGTTGATTGAGTGCATTCATTGATTTTAGCCTAGCTTCAACTAGTGTGCTGTTAAGGTGTGACTGCGGCTCTGTTTTTTAAATACAGTAAAAGAAACAGTTTGCAGGAACTCTTGTTGCCCTGTGGATGAAGAGAGTATGATGATGAAAAAAAAAAAGTTTAATAATGCAGGAACTTGAACAAAGAAATAAATTTTTTTGTAGGGTATGGCTTTCACTGTTATTGGGCACCTATTTATAGTAATGGAGGTCAATCACTGCACCTCATAGATCTACCCAAAGCTCACCTTAGTTTTGCCTTTATGAACAAGAAACTTGAATTGTGTGTTCAAATTCACATTTTCATGTTGCGTCTAGTTTTTTCTTTCCAACTGTACAGTTGTAGCTGGTATTGCAGTGCTAAGATTTATATTTTCTGCATTTGTTTATTTTATTCCTTTATTTATGTCAGCAGTCCAGATACGTTGCCTTGTAAGCTGGCTTTGTGAGTGTCAGTGCATTTATATATTTTATACACCACATGCTTGTGTTAAGTTGTGTTTGAAACTGTTTGTTCAACAGCCGTAAATGTCACATATACTTTTTTCAGGCCAAATTTTAATGCTTTGCATTTCTCTTCCCCCTTTTGGGAACAAAAGCTTTCAGTGCCTTTTACCAAGTGTTTGCAATTACTGTCTGTGTGTTCACCCATTTTATGCCATAGCATTGCCTGAAGCACTTTGTTAATTGTTTTTGCAAAGGTTGTTTTTTTGTGTGTTCTGTCTTGAAGGATTTCAGAGATGCGTACGGAGCGAGTTTTTGTTTGAACTTCTGTCGAGAAATGTTTTCTCGAAAGTGTTTGAATAATTTTTTTGGTCTCTTTTTAACGTCACTTGAGTTTCTATTCTTTAGAAAGGATGTGTTGTGCAATAGTTTAAGAGCAGGCAAAACAGTTTGTAGCGAACGTTTAGTTTAAACTTGAGCAAAGTGAGATATGCTTCTGCTCTGCTCCATTCAAATTTCGCAGCAGTTATTCTACATATATCAGAACAGATGACAGAAACCATCTTGCTTGTACGGGATTCTGTTCACGGCAGTCACTGTCAGCTTGTTTTCAATGCAGTATTGTTTATAAAAGAGCTTTTTTCAGTTGAAACGTAGCAATAAAAAGAATGTAGTTTGTTGTACAGGGGTGCACTGCTATAATGACACTAGTTGCTAACACTTCTTTTTAATTTTGTGTATTTAGCACCTTCACGTAACCACTTTAACTATTAACGTTAACAAAGCTGTTTTTGGCACGATTGCTTCACACATTCACTGTTTGAAAATGGTATAAGATGTATATAGCAGTTGAGGCTGTTGGACGAAACACGTAGCAAGAAATTGAGAGCGTAGAATAAACTTCTCTGTTATTTGAGTGGGCTGTCTGAAGTCCTAACGCGAACATTGTATCTTATCACTAGATCTTATACATATAGATTTATCTAGCTTTATCTAGCTCGGTAACTTCTACATCTCTATGCCCATTTAATTTATTCATGTCCGTGTAAGTTCAAAATTCTGGGGCACTTGCACATATGATCTGGGGGGGGGGGGGGAAGTAATATTTAAAGCACCCCACTGAATCTTTGCAGTTATTTATCAATTTGTTAAAATGCATGCATTTACATATCTTGAAGTAGCGAGATGCCAATGTAGTGGTGCGCACGCAAAAAACGTTTTTGCTAAGACGTTTTGAGAAGAGATGCTGATCTCATTTTGTATTTCACCAATTGGAATGGTTCGAAGTGGTAGTAGTAGTAGTACTTTTCACCTGAATCCCTCAAACTGCAGTCATGACACGCAGCATCTTTATGCCATTTATATTTTATCACTTGTTGAAAAAAAAATTGCAGCCTAATGAAAAAGAAACTGCAATATTGCGAGACCTCAAAGTGCTCTTCTTTTTAGTTATTGGTGAAAGCTATTACCAAGGCTTAAAGTAAGAATTTGCATAAAAATAAGCTTTGAACCCAGCAATTGCTTTTGCACTAAAGCTAATAACTCTGCACCTTTCATTTGTAGATCCTTACAAATATATGAGCAGTTTTTTTTCTCTGCTGTGTAGTTATTTATTTTTGTCCAAAGGTATTCACAGGTTGTTTGTGTGTGTGTCATGCTGGCAGTAACAACATTGTATTGCACCGTTTGATATTGTGTGCGACAAATTATCTTAGTGATTGTCGGATATTTTGAGATGTTAGGTTAGGTGCATGTTTGATTTCGACAAACCTTTCACATTACGACGGGGTATGTTGATTTGATTATTTCAGTGAATCAAGTGGGTTATCATCAGCAGTATGCTGTTTCGAGGAGTGGGAGTAGGAACACTGAATAAATAAAAAAATCACTTGTAGCAAATTGTCCTCAACAACTTATTGGACTGATTGAAAAGGTGGACATGTTAGTTTAAGTAATTAGTACTGCTAAGCTACTGTGCAAGCGTCTTAAATGTATCCTGAGACTTGTTATACCTTTAGTAACTTTCATGAGAGCATGTTCTAGGAGAAATGTTTGTGCCATTTTTATTTGCCATTACAAGGGGGGTCGTTGTGTCATTGTATTGAAGCAGAAGATCTCGTAGGCTTGTTTTGTTACTGTATGTTGTTTTGACATCATTCCTATATTTATGCACTTTTGTTTCCGAAGGCCCCACGAATGAAATAAAAGACTGAGAAGAATACGTATTGTGCTGTCTCAATTAAGCCACCAGGCCAATAAAATACATTTTGGCACTTAGCCCAGCATTGTTCACGGAGTCCAGTGGAAGCAAAAAATTGTGGTTATAACTAAGACTGCGCGAGTATTAAAACTTTTTAACGTCGAAGTGAGTAATACAATGTTCAATTCAAACAGCAATATTAGAAAAATCAATATTTCGTTATGTATTTCAGTACAGGAAATAGCAAGTGGATAGTTTGCTTAAATTATATATTTATCATTACTATCTGTTTACACCATGACGAAGCTGCTTGAATGCAGTCTGCTGAAAACCCTTCCCTCGCCTTCTCCAGCCTTTCTGAGCGAAACATCACCACCAAGACATCTCCTCAACAGGCTCTGTAAGTAATTTCAGAGAAATGGCGTGTTCTTTTCTGATACCCTTTCCAACAGGAAACTTCTCCCTCTTAAAAAGGGTTGTCGTGCCCATACATCCCTTGTATGCTCCCAGAGATCCCCATCTAAGTCCCTATTAGTATCAACTATAGGACAAATCCTTTCCCACAGACTACCCACCATTCCTGTCTTGCGATGCCTGGATCTGTTCTTAACTCCCAAAACATTCCTATTTCATCCCTTCCTAAAATAATTATCTTCCATACTTCTAATCCCATCTCTCTCTACCCCTCTGCGCATGCGCTACTCTTACTCCCAGCGACCGATCCGCCATAATTGGGGGGCAAAATGTAAACAAAACGACGCCATATTGGATTATCAAGTTGCAAACGACGAGCCAGCTAAGTGCTGCTCGGTTTTCTGAGCCCTGAAAGCGGCCGACAAGTACGTTCTACGGATGGCATAGAAAAGTTTCTGTGCTACCAAAACCATTCGTGGCGCCTGGGACGGCTTCCTCAACTGCCCAGGGCAGGCGCGGAAAAGAGGGCGTGTTCTTCTACGTTCCCCCAAGTGTTCGGGCGGCCGCCGGAAGAGGGCTACGCTACTGGAAAAAGGTCCATTGTCTGTTCTCTGCATTATGTGTCCGGACGAAGTCAACTCCTTCATCTTAACTTGAGCTATGCTATCTTTCGCCTGAGTTAACTCCCTTATCCAAGGCTCTGATTTCCTATACCTAAGTGTTACTCCTGGCATCCGTATTTCCATTTCTTGTTGGATCAACCTAAGACTTCATCAGGGTGCTGCCCCACAAGTCATCACCGGCAGTACACATTGGTTGTCTAGCATTCTCAATAACGGAGGCAATGTACTGTGCATTATATGAGTGCACTTGCCGAAAGCCCTCCAGCCTTCTACCATTCGAATTCGTTAACAAATTTTTTTACCGGGGTTAGTATTAGCACTGAAAACCTGTCCAAGATTGTTAAATACAACATCTCTCGAAGAATTTCTTTACATACACAAAATTGGGCTTGCTCCACACTGGCTTAATGTTACTTAAGCTTTGCTGACATTCATCTTTAAGCCTATCACAGCGGTTTCAGAGTTGCAGTAGAGTGAACTAGAATTCTAGTTCACTCTAGTTGCAGCATGTGAAGCATTCTTTGCAGGTTTCCTCCAGACTTGCTGAACAAGACAGTGTCGTCTTGTCCACACATTCAGATGAATTAAATATTCTCAATTTACTCACACCCTCCCTTTGTTATTATCAATATTATTATTATTATTATTATTATTATTATTATTTCATCCAGGTTGTATAAATAGTGTCTCTTTGTCTGATGCCCTTCCTGATAGGGATGACTTTCTGCTCTCTTTGTGAATAATTTCCTGCCTGTGCACCCGTTGTGTATGTCCCCCAAGAGCCTCAGGTATGTCTGTTCTGTTCCCTGTTCTTATCCCTGGTCCTGGACTCACAGTGATACAAGACCTTGGCTGCGTATCGCTGAACTAACCACTGCCATGTTCAGGTTCTCTACAGCTAGCTGCTGTGTACGGTAGGCAGGAGGGAGTTATATAGTTCGATTGTTGGGTCATGGTGAGGTTGTGGCCTTTGCTGTTTTGGTGAGGGAGGATTGTTTGTGTGGTAACGCATGCACCCAGCTACAGTGAACTAGAATAGGGGTAGTGTGCTCACTGCGGAGCGCCCGAACGAGGCGCGCTGAGGCCGGCGGCGTCGACATTTGATAGTTTTCGCCCGCTCCGCTTGGTGTCGCCACGGTTCAAACCACGGTAGGGGAGCCAGGGGAGCTGCGCGGGCGTTCCTCGATATGCGTGCGTTCCGGCGTGGTGGTTTGATGGTTGTGGCGAGTTCATTTTGCACCTGTCATTCCTTTCCTGGTGCGCGTTTGGTTATTTTGTTTTCATTGAACTGGGAAGCCATCAATGTAGCGTGCGGCGCGTATTAATTGGCCTGTAAGTCTCCTTCACGAAGGAAACAAATAAGCCCGGTAGTAGGCAGAACCATTGCTACGCGCCGGGCTGCAAGACCGGCTATGTTAACAAGAAAAGTGGCCCTAAGGTGGCCCTTTTTAGGGTACCAAGAGAGGCTTCTCGAAGAGAACATTGGGAGAGGAACGAGGAACCTCCGACGTGCAAATAAAGCGCTGAACGACAACTGCGCTGTGTACGAGCGGCGCTCCGTCATCCGCGAGCTATTACGCTCATGTCGTGCAGGGACGAGGGGCCCGCAATTTTCGTGGAAAGCCACGCTTAGCACCAGATGCTGTGCCGACTATTCTACCTAACCTACCTGAGTACGCATCGAAGAAAGTACGGCGGGGGAGGCTGCCGAGAAAGTGGAAACGATCAGCTGGGGAAGAAGCAAAATCGTCACCCAATGCAAGGCGTAAACGGCGTTTCGAAAGTACCGAATGTGGTAGCAGTGAAGACGAGGTTGCGCTGAATGAGCACTCACAAGACTAGGAGACTTCCACTGGCGAAGCTGCACGACCCGAGGCCGTATCTTCTGCGATAGATTAATCTCTACAGCCAAATGACTTTTTTGGAAACGCCGAACACACACCTTCTGGACGAAGCATGCAATTCGTGGAGAAAACGACACAACGTTTTGCTGCACATCTGTGTTGAACTGTACCATATGGAACTAGTATCCGAGAAGGTGTGATGTTCATTCGCCTCAGGCTGTCCAAGGAGGTCGCGATTGTGACTCATGCAAGGATATTGTGAAATTTATACTGTCGTATGGCTTCACTTCTTTGTTAGAGTAAACATGGACAAGTCTGGCCCGCGGGAATGATCCAAGCACCTTAAGATGAGACGTAACTGAGCAAATAAGGCGGTTACTTTGCCTTTATGCTCAGCCCGGCCTTAAAAAATAAATGTTTGCCTCTGCTGCCTTGGGCAGAAATTAAGGGCTTGAATATTTGAACTTTTCTTCGGTACGGGAGGAGAGTGCACGTATGTTTAACGGGGATTTGGTCTTATCAGTTATCCACTACACCTGTTCGCTCGCAAAAACAACAAGCGAAGGAAGAAAAAAAATTTCTAGAAGGAAAAAAAAAAACTTATTCTATTAGAATGGACTCCGGCACTGCGGGCCGAGTAATTCTCCGTAGATTTTGCGTGCTGACTTAATGAGGTTAGTACAACATCAGCTAAACAAGAAATCAAATTTTGTGACGCTTTCTCATTAATTACAAAATTATTCTGCAGCACGCAACAGCCGGTTATGCCTCTTCCCTTCACGCGGGTATGCATCTATAAAAAACATTAAGCTATTGTTAAGAACCGACAACACGGACTGCAATCAACGTTTTTGAACGGCAAGAATGCAGGTTGTGTTTGTAATTCCATTGGAATTCATCAAGAAGCTCGCAAGAAAGCAGCCAGACTCGCGCCGCACTTGCACATCACGCACTGCACTCTTCACCTCGTATTCACTCGTGTGAGGCTTCTACCGAATGCACATCCACGCTTTTCATTACAAGCCGGCCCAGTCGTTTGCGGTAATACGTGCGGTGTTTCCCTGCGAGCCTACGCGACTACGTGACTACGTACGAGCAAGCACGTTTGTGGCGTCCCTACCGTGGTTACGACAGCAGCGCCACCGCAAGCGGCCGCCGTTGTCGACAGCGGCGGCTTCACTCCGGCCGCGCCTCTGAGCACACTACCCCTATTCTAGTTCACTATAACCCAGCCACGACCAACTCTCATAACCGCATAGGTGCATAGGCCAATGCCTACTCCCGGATTTTCATTTTGTGCAAGTACTGAGAATTCCGCAGGGCATTTCAGTCTGATTACAGGCTTTGAAGGCAAAAGTCGGGTGATTCTTGTTAACAACTCCCTCTCTTCTACATCGTACCTGTGTCCATTTTTTTTGCTTTAGTTTTTTTTTGTCTTTAGGCACAAATTGATCTTTAGGCACTGCAATCCCTCCCGCACTGACCCGTCACCCGTACTTTCCACATGAATGTCACTGTAGCAGGCGCACGTTCTCGTGACTAATCTGCAGTGTTCGAAGCGCCCCTTTTCATTGTTTTTTTTTTTTTCATTTTGGTTACTCCCTTACTGGCAGCCATGTTCTCGCCGCGTGGTCATGCCTAAACGTCTTTGCCCCTTTTCTTAGAAAGCCATTTTAAATGCGAATGCATTTATTAGCCGGGGGTTGTCTTGCTCCGTTGGCCGGCGTGCGCCTGCATTCCTCCAGCGCGAGCGCACGTGAGCGCGCGCCTCGTAGTTCTGCCTTCGTCGTCGTTGAAACATGACAAGAATGTCTGCTCCCTGGGTTTTGTCTTGACCAGGGCTCGAAAATGACGTACACCATTCAACCAACCACATGGAACAGATGCTGTCTCGATTTGGTCTTGGCCACAAAGCCGTTTTCACTATCGCTATTCTCAGGAAAAAATTGCATGCCATCAGCAGGTGCAGTGGGCTTGCAACAGATTCGCCGGAAATACTTCGCAGGGTTGGGATGCACCATCATTTAAAAAAAAAACACCATCTTCCCGTAGGGGAACCCTGAGTAGTATATGCGAAGCAGCCATGGGGCCGACTGAAGTTCCCACTAGTTTTCAGTTCGTCGTTTCCGTTGACGTTCAGCTTCGCGTGCCTTCGTTGTATCAGTAGCTTCTTGACGTAGTTTGAATGAGTGAAGGACATAAGGCGCGTTCGTAGCACATGCTGCCGTCTCGATTTGTAGCGCAGTGGGAAGAGCGCCACGTACCTCCGGATGCGGCCAGAGAGTCGCGGGATCGAAACCGGGCGCCGCCGAACTATTTCTTTTTATAGTGGACTGCGCTGACGTCAGACCAAGCGCTGACGGGGTTGAAGAGACGCGCATGCGCACTAGAGTTCGAACGGCGGACAACGACAGCGAGGGAGGGAGGGACACAGCCCCAAGCATGAGATGTTTCGCATCTAAAATTTAAGGCGGACCTACGAGCTCAATACCCGACCACCGGCCAAAATGCGGATTCTAGCTGACTCGTTCGAAGCCGTTCAAGAACTTCGGAAGCCATTCTCCGTGGACCCGCTCGGCAACTCTATACTCTTACACAAAGAACTCCTCAAAAGCCACAACGTACCCATCAGAATTTACTGGATTCCAGGCCACGAGGAGACCGGCCCAGGGAACCAGTCTGCCCACGAGGCGGCAGAGGTGTGTTTGAACGTTACGCCTTCCCCGGTTCCCCTTTCAGCCCCATCAACCCGCTCCTCCAGCCGTCTTACTTCTCTTACTTAAGAAGAGTAAAAGACAACGTTTCCAACATGTTACACCCACTGGGTATCTTGTCAACATTGCCTCTTGCAGTAGATCCCAAGAAGTCTTCATCAACAAGCTATGCGCAGATATAACCTCCTCACATAACCCAGAAATGGACAAAATGCCCCAACACACACCCACGATGCCCCTATTGTAACACTGACGCCAAACCAGATATCCACCACCTAGTGTGGAGAGAGAGAGAATCCACTTTATTGGAACTCTGGTTTTATGGTGGGGGAGTGACGGTGGCCCATAGGGTGGACGTGACCACAGTTTGCCAATCACCCAGAAAGCCTAACAAACATTACTCTCGACACCCTACAACATGAAGGACATATTGGATTAGACGTGTCGCTACTACGAACAATTGCCGCTTTTGCAGTTAAGAGTGTTCTGGCGCGAGTAGTCTAACTGGGACCGACCCCGGTGAACACTTTCAGGCCCCCATAACAAGACCCTTCCACCCCCTCTCCCCACCTTACGGCACAGGCCCTCCTTGCTACAATAAAATATTCAATCAATCAGTCATAACCAGGAAATCCCTGCTGGCGCAGACTTTATCACATTATTCCCACTGATCACCCGATTTTAATTTCGAAAGTTGGTCCTGTCCAAATTAGGTGAATGTATTCACAGAAACCCGAACAGATTAGTTTCGCGGCTCTCGATGAAACGGTACGTGCACCCAACGTCATCGTGCGTAGAAATGCCACCATGTACTGCGCGTGCAGACGTGGTAGCGATCGTGTGGTAGCAGTTCTCTGCTACGACTGCTTGCCTACGGGTGCTAGTGATTGTTACCTGGAGTGGTCAAGTATGGGCACCCTTATATATCCGGAACCAGAAATACAATGTTAAGGGAATTTCGGCACATAATAATATCCCAGAGGATGAACTTTTCCTCATTTTTTCTCCAAGCCTGCTTCGAATGCTCGCGTTCCTACTCCGGAAAGTTCTCACGCTGTTGCCCTGCCATAACACAGTGGCCGACTGCGGCGAATCTGCTTGGTGATATCGCAGCTAACAAAGACACACGTTGGCTAGGAAAGTGCAATGTGATATAGCACGTCGTGCCCATAAATGCGTATGCGCCACCACGAAGTATTTCTGACAGCTAGCAGAGATGCAATTAATGTCACCTCTGTTGTAACCGCTCAGCATTCAGGTGCCGCTCAAAGAAGAAGAATGTAATTCGAACAAAAAAGATACAGTTCACTCCGAGTTGTCCAGCAGTCGCAACCGAAAAGTGGTAGATTGACTACCAGGGCCGATCCTTACCGCGGTATCAGCGTGGCCACTTAATACCCTCAGGTCTTTGGCGGTCGTGAATTAGCTGCTGTTCGTTGGAGCAATTGTTTCCTTCTTTGCGCTGGACCTGGACATTCTCTAAAGGCCAGACGGTGACGCCGCTGAAGAGACTTCTGCGATGATCGGGATGATGATGACGCCCGCAAAAATGGCACATACCGGCTTAGAGGGATTGATGAAGAAGAATTCAATTTGATTTTGAGCGCGTGGCTGGCTGCTGATGCTTCTGTTATTCGGCCTTAGAAAAATCCGCATAGCTACGAAGGAGACTGAGTCGCCTCACTCTTCACACTTCCTTCGCTGTACAGTGGGGTCATGAACAAAGAGGTTTTTTAAAACAAAATTCAGCTGATGAATGCATGAAGCGACCTAAAGAGTAACTGCCGCCGGATTTTCGTGATGAGGGTGTACGAAATTTTTTTTCCTCTCAAAAGCGAGAGAAGTATTTGGAGTAAGTGGATGATCAGGACGCCCAGGCATAATACCGCCGTGAACATGGCAAGTTCCCACTGCAATACTGGCGCCTCACGAGAGAATAAATGTACAAAACCACGAAAACTCCCCAACAGCGCATAACCACCTCTCCAACCCTTCTATCGACCAGCAGACAGGTTCTCCAGCTAGTCTGGATACCTACATCTACTACACCCTGGTGTCGAGGGTGATGACTTCCAGTGCAAGCCAAGGTATCCAGGGGCGGTATTCTCGTAACTGTCCCTTTCGAAAACGTCCCTTTTGAGTCCCTTTCATCGTGACGTACTTCCGGTTAAGCAGTGGGCCTTTTATTCAAATAGCGTAACTGTTCTTGCAAACGCATTTTAAAGAAGTTAAACCGTATCAGAGTATCTTTTATGTGTTTATTGTTCCGCGAGCGAACTGCGACGAAAAATTGTCTGCTCCAAATCGTCTGCTCCGAGTAGCCACGGCTCATAGTTCCGCCGTGCTTGCATGGCGTTATATCCGGGTGTTCGCTTTAAGCCAATCAGGGCTCGCTCAAAAGGGACACTTTTGAAAGGGACACAAAAGGGACAAAACACGGGAATACCGCCCCAGAATAAGGCTGGCTTCCACCAGGCGGGACCATTACAATGGGATCTTGCTTGTTTCAATAAAGAAGCGATCGATCAATCAATCAATCAATCAATCAATCAATCAATCAATCAATCAATCAATCAATCAATCAATCAATCAATCAATCAATCAATCAATCAATCAATCAATCAATCAATCAATCAATCAATCACTCAATCAATCAATCAATCAATCAATCAATGAAATATAATTTTATGTGACTGTTTATAATTATGTGTCATCAATAATGAACGAATAAATTATAGTACTATAATGATACTTTGTGTCCATCGCCATCTGCCCCCTGGTTTCTTGTGCAAATTGATGATTGGTGAACTTTTACAGGCTTTGGATAAAAGCAACCATCCAGCGAACTTGTTTTTAGCGGACAGAGTAGCGGCCTTATTTTCGCGGTCACTCGATCAGGGATGATCTGTTTTCTGTAAAGCTGGCACGAAGTAGTGAATTTGCTTTTTCGGGCGGCGGATAACCTTCTTCTTTTTTTGTCCTCAAGTTCACCGTCGTCATCATCGTAACTCGTTCGAGGGGGGAACCGGCTCAAGCCTGTCGTTTCGGCTCGCTCCAATCGCGACCTAAGTGAGCCAGCATCGTAAGTAATGACCTCTCACCTTTGTATCACTTGCCTGAACGATTTCACAGTACTCGCGGCTTCATTGTCATGCCAGCGCGGCGGTAAATATGGCTGTTTAAGACCGACAAAGATGGACACCTCCGTGAATATCCGATTGTGGCAGTGTTCGTCTCAAATCTCTCTCAAAACGGATCCGCTGCAATGAATATAATGCGTGTGCTACACTGCAACTTTGAAGTGATACTTAAACGTTCACTTAAATGTTCGCCCTATGTTATTTACAAGGCACCCAATATACAATTGGTCGCCCTATATTATTTACAAGGCACTCGACATACAATTGGTCTAAATCCTTCGGAAGGCCTTTGAAACGGTTATGTAGCACATGTACGAGTTTCTTCTTTAAGAAACCACCAGAAGTTAGCAGGCATTGCGCCTGACGCTGTCAACGCTGCAGGCGCTTAGGCACCCAGATTTCCGATTTTAGCTGTTGAAGCTGCAACCGGGCTATGAGGCGCGCCGTAATGGAGGGCTCTGGAATAATTTCTACCACCTGGAGATCTTTAATGTGCGCCGATATCTTGACTCACGGGCGTTTTTGCGTCTCGCCTCCATCAGAAAAGCAGCCGCCGTGGCCAGGAATCGAACCCGCATCCTTGGGCTCAGCAGAACAATGCCGTAGCCAAGGCGACCAGGTTGCGATGCCTATTGTAATGATCAGACATCCGTGGCTGGCACACACCAGTCCTTCGGTGGGAGCGCATCTTCTGTTTTCGTTTGTATCGTTGCGACTTCCAGAGAAGGTCAAGCAACACAGTGGTTCTATAATAACAGCGAGAGGGTTTCCAAGCCGTCTCCGTCGGTTGTGAACGTGTTAGTCGCAGGTATAGGCACTGTTGTAGTATCGGGGTTTTTGTAGCGGGAGCTACAATGACCACATTCTTAACGTTTCACTGGGGCCGGTGGCCGCACCGCGAGCTGAGCGGTTGCCTAGCAACTGCCGTAGAGCTGCACCTGCCAGCGCCGCTCGCAGCCCCATCTGGCATGACTTTAGAGGAGGAGCCGGTGAAACGGCGTTGCAACAACAGAGGAGGAGCCGAAGTTGCATCGCATATATAGGAGGGGGGGCTCGGTTTCGTCGTCAGATATGGAAAGTGAGTCGGAGAGACTGAAAGAAGCCAGGTTTCGTCGTCGGAACGAAACCTAGAGGAGGCAGCGAGCCGAGGAGACCATAGGTTGGCAGGCTCACTCCCAAGTGTACTCACCCCCCCCCCCCCCCCCCCACTCACCACTCACGAGTGAGTGGTGAGTGGGGGGGGGGGGGTGAGTACACTTGAGTACCCCTCGCGAGTTCGAGCGCCACTCGCGGCAAGCCCCGCTCACCTCGCGAGTGCGCGAGCCACTCGCGGGAAGCACCGCTCACCACTCGAGAGTGCAGGGGCAGTCACCACTCGTGAGCGGTGAGCCCCACTCACCACTCGCGGCTGCTGAGACCGCTCAGCACTCACGAGTGCACTCACGCTACTCGCGCGATTTGCAGGGCTCAAAGCGGTGAGCGCCACTCGTGCGCTTGTCCTCGCTGTTGACTATCGTCGCAGGAGCCGCTCGCTGTGATGGTTGTTCATGGCACTATTGCTTTAGCCTCGGGCACGGGCCTCGGGCATATGTCATCACTGCACTGCTGCTGTGAGGCACCGCGGATTAACTCTCTTCTGGCGTGTTTATTTACAAATATGATTTGAATGAACTTCAGACGCCGTTGCGCACCGATACTTTCCCGTGTCATGGCGCATGAAGGCACTGCTGCGCTCACTCGAGTACCAGTGGTGACGCTTGTGGTGAGCGCGAGCGCGAGTGAGTTCGAGTGTTCACGGACAGTGGTGAGCGTGAGCGCGAGTGAGTGCGAGTGGTGACGACGAGAGGTGAGCGGGAGCGCGAGTGAGTGATAGGGGTGATGGTGAGTGGTGAGCGTAAGTGTAAGTGAGTGCGTGAGGGAAAATATATTTTTCTGAGTGAGCATGAGTGAGGGGCATCCGGTTTTGCCGAGGTATGGAGGAGACGGGGGAAGGACGAGCCTTCCCGCGGCAGTTTTTGTTGACGTGGCTGGGACGAGTGCGCCCGTGTAACAAGATTTCTCAGATATCCCTTTTTCAGTGATTATTCGAGCAGCACAAAATCCTTAAGGAAAACGTTTTGTCCCACATTAGAAACATTGAAAATCATCCCTCCACTTGATTCCTGATACTCAATTGCTCCTAACGAGGAAGCAACGAAGGATCCACTCCCTTTTACCGTTTGTTAACAAAGCAATGGCGTTGTTTCGTAATTCGCAGGAAATCTTTTCCTCCAATGGATTTCGACGAAAAAATGTCTTCATAAACTAACACATAGCTAAAGCAGCTGAAATGAGCGAAGGGCCATATACATTAAATTTTTTTGATTCCTTACTGACCGCGTGATTTTCGATATCGGCATCCCTGTTCTCCCTCACCGTGCGTCTGAAAAGAAGGAGGGGGCTGTTGGTGGAGGGTGAGATCGTGTCTGTGGTATTGAGCTGTGAAATGTTTTGTCTTGTGCATTGCAGTATTCGCAATGGACACGGATTCTTCAACAAGTTACGGTAAGAAAGTCGTAATAAATCAAGCACGACGCAACTTTTTTTTTTCCTTTCACACTTTGATGAACAGCACAGGCTGACTGCGTATGAGGTACAGCTTAGAAAGAAACAATAACAGCAGTATTTTTAAGGGAAACTCTTTTTAGGAGATGCTAGATCATTTGAAACGTTGAGTAATTGACGTCAATATATTGGTTCTGTTTTAAGATTGTTGTAAATTGCTTGTTCGAGGACATCCATAATTCAGGTACTTCAAATGGCCCTACTGACTAGACACTTATGACTAGTTTCGGTAACAGTACGTTGATAACTTCCCACGTCAGATAGCATTCGCAATATTTTTCCAGTCTGTGACACTGCGTCTTGGTGATGCTCTTGCAAGAATCGATGTTTCTTCATAGAAAATAACTGTATTAATTATATATTTCTTGTGCCCAGACCATCTGCCAGGGCCCGAAATCACAGGGAAACACGAGAAATCGACATAAGGTGGCCGAAATGAGCTTTCTGGGAGAGAACCTACTTCTTTAATGACTTCACGTTCAGGGGTTATCTGGCATTTGTAGCCGTATCTTGTCATACCAAGGCAAAACACAAAAACCTAAAGAAAACAAGAGGAGCATTGAAAATAGTTCCACAAATACAACTGCCTTATCCAGGTGCAACAACTGTCGGTGTAGTTGAATTAAATTGTCAGGCCACTGTAATATTTTTTATAGTATGGTAAAGCACCCCCCATTTAATGCCGTTGGAGCGTTCCTGGAGGTTGAGGCTAAATCTGTGCTTCTTTCTTTCGTTTAGAATATACCACCTACGACGACCACTCACTTGTCAAAGGTTAGTATACGATGCTGTTTTTAAACGGGAGCCGCCGGGGAAATGGAAAGTTAGGCTTCCAGAAGAAACAGTCGGAATGATAAAACGCGGGAATGTTGAAGTGCTTTTTGTACTCTCTGGTAAACTCTTTGGCCAGCTGGAGATATCACGTTGAGGTCAATTTTTTAAAGAAGTAATTGCATAAGCTTTGCTGCTGCACTGGTTAATTTGGCTTCATTTTGGTTTGAATCGCAACTTGCGGAAACATCGCTTGCTCGGAACGTATTCAGCAAACCACGATATCACTTTTCTTAGCGTTTAAATCGCGATTTCGTGATAGATGCTGTCGCAAAAACCGTACCGGATGAGCAGAGTGGAGCCTGTACATAAAGTAAACCTATAGAGTAGCCGTACGGCTTTTCGGACCTGGAGGAGAAAGAAAAATAGTCCGAATAAAAAAGCAGCCCGAAAAATCCGCGAGTCGCAAAAACAAACTTTATTTTATTTAAATAGGACTGAACAAGTCGCGAGTGATTTGTTGCCTTAAATTCCTGCTTCGTGTGAGTACGTCTGCTTCCATATCTTCAAGCGTCACGTTTTCGTAAACATCACACAACAACGCCAAAGCGTTGGCAAGTTGACGGTTGCGGGCGATCGCTTGATGCCAGAGTCGCTTTGCGGCAGCGCGGTCACTTTGCGCACGGTCTCGTCGTCCGTTAGCTCCGCGCACAGCACTACGTTGCTGTCCACTGCAGCAAAATCTCGAAATGTCGCGAAAGATATAAGTTGGTTACCCCGGCGGGAGTCAAGCCAATCCCCATCCAATCCGAAGCTAGCCAGTTGGTTAGGATTCAAAATGGCGTCATCCTGGGGTCGCACCGTGGCTCTGTGAGGAATAATTTTGTCCGAAGAATTGAACTTTTGGCTTTGTTGTCCGAAATATTCGTTGTTCGTCGAAGTCACTCCCATGGCACAACTGGCGGTCCTTGGGAAGAGTGCGCAATATCCAGCAAGTCCGAATTTTTGGAGTCCGAAAAAACGGCCGGCTACAGGATATGCTGCAATCCTAAGGGCAGAAACTAAGGGCAGCAGTATTTCCTTAAAAGCGGTGATGGTTGCCTCTCTTCACACCTCAGCGGGAACGAAATATGCTTCGAGGGAAGGAAAGAACCCGAAAAACTCCCACCTTCCCTCGCGGGAACCCCTGTGTATATGCGACGCATAGGGGGTTCACGGCACGTTTCCATTGAAGGCAGCGTAGGACAGCGGAGGAACGGCGCTGGAACGATGGAGCGGAGCGGCGCAGGCACCGCGTTTTATAGCGCGCATAACGGTGAGGGGACGCGCCGGCGCCAGTGCGTCTGCCGCGGCTATGACGCAACACAATCCAACACAATCCAATTTAATCCAATCCAATCTAAATCCAATCGAATCCAATCCAAGCCAAGCCAAGCCAATCCAATCCAAGCCAAGCCAAGCCAAGCCAAGCCAATCCAATCGAATCCAATCCAATGCCCCTCGCGAGAGAGTGTTCGCTATCGGAGAGAAGAGGGGGTGAGCGACGGAGAGCGAAGCTGGCGCGGCGAGGAGAATGGGAGAGGGGTGGACGCCGACAACAACGACGACGACGCCGACGCCGGATGCAGGGACAAGGCGGGTGAATGAGATGTCTTCGCATCTAAAAAGAAATTTCTGGGTTTATCGCGTCTCATTTACACCGACTGATTGCGATGGCCACTAACATTAATCCTAGTCGCCTTCTACGGGTGACCGCGCATAAAGGCGATGATGATGATGATGACTCATGTGTCTAAAACCCTCCCAGTCGTCAAACGTTCGTCATTCGTACATTTAACGGCAATGCAATGATACAGGACTTCAAATTTCTAGCTCATAAAGTCTGCTTTAAAAAACGAGCTTGTTTGTACAAACTGGCTGGGAGGCTTTTCGCAAAGAAGACGAGGACGGTGGCAGACGATACAGGCGCCTGTTTCGTCTGCCGTCGAGAAGTGGCTAAAATTACAGCAATTGTATAAAAAAATGTTATAATAAATCTCAACTGTGCCGTATCCCTAAAAAAGGGAAGGGATGAACAGTTTGTGGGGCCCAGGGCACAAGCTTAGCCAGCGAGGCCACTGCTTAAACGGATCTTGCGTGACCGCAAACAAGCGCTAGTTTTTGCGTCAGCAATAAACTGCAACTTCGTAGAGATTAAGTACGCGGGAAGTGCGACAACTAGGGGCTGAAACGAACTTGTCATGTAACAACTAACAATGTTTCTGGGAGGAGACAATGATATTGAACATAGGTTTCATGAGATCGCGTTGCTTTATCGGTCACAAACTAAAAGACAGAAACGACTACTGGGATTTCCTGTGAATTCAAAGGCTGCGTTATTTATTTTATTTATTTATTTATTATACCTTACAGGCCCATTGAAGAGCATTGAGTAAGGGAGTTACATTTTTGTAAAAACATTTAAACATAGTGGGAAAAAAGAAGAAAAAAACAAGTACACAATATAAAGTTTGGGTAATCAGCTTACAGACGTAAATGAAACACGTCATACACGTTTCTAATAATCAATTATTACAAACGCACAGGGTTTTTGTGGAGTCTAAAACATCCGAAAACACTCAAATACATGGGGAAAACATCCATGAACACTACCACTATTATTCTGGCAATAAATTTGTTAGTGTTTGAACCAGAGGGACACGGCTTATTCAAGCTTACGCCGAACGAACGTTGTATGCACAAGTAACCGCAGTGATACCGGTATTTAGTCAAGTTGCATCAGAAATATTTCAACGTACACTTTTCACCTCAATTTCAGGCGATACGTAAGTATCTCCTCGTACGGCAGAATATAGATTGAAGTATTGAGTTTTACCTTCCCAAAAATTGCATTTTTTTAGGGAGCAGTTATTATCCTTAACGCCTCATAGTTGTCCACGACAAGTTTTTGCTGTATGTGAAATTCCTCAAACTTCGCTGCCCCAACTTCATAACTCTCTCGGAGGCTCTCAAGGTGAGCCAAACTCCGTGCGGTCCATCGGTGCCACTTACAACAACACCCTTGCGTCTCTCGCATGTGTCCAACGTATCTAATTTCTTTAACTTTACGTGCCTGCTTAAGACAGCTTTCGCAGACGTGGGAGAATGTTGAGAAGGGAAGGTTGCGTAATGCCTTTGGTCAAAGCTGTCATAAATATGAGCAGAATCTTTTTTACTGTACGAGTGTTTGCCAATTCTTCGTATTACCCCGGAAATCAAGCATAAAAGAGGTGAATTTCGATGTTATTCACCCCCCCCCCCCCCCCCCCCCCCCACTTGGCATACTTACGTGCTTTCTTAAGGGCATTGCTGAAGTTCAGGGTGTCGGCACGGCGGGCAGTTCCAACAGCTTCTATTCGCGTGTTTCAGGGTGGAGGAAGCGGCTACTGGAAGAACCAGGAAAACTCAGAGCTCCCTTTCTTTGGGCATCGCCATCGGCTTGGTGGGATTTGTGGCCCTCCTCATTGCGGCTTTCTCAACTGGTGAGACATTTTCAATTTTCCTTGTTTATATTCATGCTACATGCTCGCCTTCTGAATCAAACTTAGGTTTCTGTCTTTTCAAATGCGTTCTACGGAGTTTCGATATTTCTTGAATCTCTTCAAAGTTTGTTTCTAATGCACAATGGCCTCATTTCTTGAATTCATTGTATACGGCACTGACCCAGCTATTTCCGTTTCTGTGCCGCGAACTTTTTCCGGGTACGGGCAGAAAGAAGGAAATAACACTATCGAAAATGAATTCTCTTGTATATCAGTCAGTTAGGTGTAGACAGGGACAAATTCTCAGAAGTGCGAATCGAGGGTAATCGGGATAAGACATACATAAGAATGCAGTCTGAGGCCAGAAGCAGTAGACAGGCGATGAGTTTTGGCGGTGAAGGTGGTGGACATGAGGTCCAATAAAATGAGCAGACGAACGGCGGGGACGAAACATTCTTCAGAACTTTGGAGGAAGCTGAATGTCGGTCGCAGGCCAGTTTAAAAATATACGATTGTGCATGAAGCATTACAAGGAAGGCATTAAGCGGATGTCCTACAAAGGAAAGGCACGGGAGGAACCACTTAGATCAATACAGCCTCATCAGCATTTGTTTCAGTATGCGACTGCGCCAACCACTACAACTCTACGAGAATTGTGTAGATGGGTGGGACTTGAAATTTCGGTACGGGACTTTGTACCGCTTTCAGTTTTTCGTATTTCTGTACGAAAGTTGTTCCGAGCCCTGAGAGCGCAGGGGACACCTTTTGGGGTCGCACAAGTATTGGAGGACCTTAAGAAGGAATATGTTGATTCGTGTCATCATGTCAAACGATTCGCACATCCAGCTTCTGTCACCCACACACTCATTCAATGCTTGCCTTTTTTGCTTTACGTTTATGACGATGCTTGTCATAACGTAAAACAATTTGCTCTTGCATCTAAAAGTCATCTAACCGCCGACATGCCGCCTTTTCACTGTCTTGATTTTACTCATAACGGGCGTTTGCGCAAACAGCCGAGGTCAAAACATGTGCTACGTAGAGAAACTAAA
This sequence comes from Haemaphysalis longicornis, assembly GCF_048455015.1. Taxonomy (NCBI): domain Eukaryota; kingdom Metazoa; phylum Arthropoda; class Arachnida; order Ixodida; family Ixodidae; genus Haemaphysalis; species Haemaphysalis longicornis. Next base: position 77,639,786 of record NW_027526225.1, on the reverse strand, counting down.
TGCACATTTCATGTAGCGAAGCCTTCTTTCATTGCCATCAAGTTCTCCCAAAAGGGATGAAATAATGGCGGGATAAAAAGGAGAGTTTGGGTGAGGGCTTCGCGGACCCCACAAATGTTTTCGCGGACCACATGTAGTCCCCGGACTATCATCTGAAAATCATTACTATAAAAAACTACTCTCCTGAATTCTACGAACCACGAGAACTAAAGTGTCAGTGATTAGACGCGATATGGGGTGATATTTCTAGAAGCAGGGGATAAAACAACAATCGAGTCAGGGCGTAGGGCTCTGCAAAATATCCAAGCAAAGCCAGGGAACCACAAGAGCGGTTTGTCACAACAGAAAGAAAAAGGGTGAAATTCTAAAAACTTGGCCGGTTGTTCTATTCTTTGTCTCATGTGGCAAAATAACGTAATTTGCTAACGTAGAGAACGGTAAGAATGTTGTGGTTATCCATGTTTTTTGACGCCTGATGACGCGAATGGTAATTAGCCCTTACGCAATATTCGACAATCCGCATCATACGGGTTAAAAAGATCTCGTGCATTTCTTCCGTTGGATACACGACACAACGACGCTATCACGCTTCAAGTCCTGGTGAAAAGTGGTGAGGATACCGTCGGGGTGGCGATTGCAGGCAAAAAATCGGCGGAAATTCAGACAATTGTCTACTAATGCGTAGCATTCTTATGCTGCTTGTCTTGAATGTGAGTTCTTTACGGCCACACTTTTTAAATTTTGCAAGATTTCGTTCAGCCAGTTATCTACATTCACGCTATTATAACAATTACAGGTGGAAGTTTCGCGAAATCGGCATCATTGTGGAAATTGAGGGCGTTGCACGGTTCGCCATTTTGTGTAATTTTTAAAAATTTTCCTATTTTTAGTTTTTCGAAATTTAGTTCGACCAATTATCTCCATTCCCGCTATCCTAACGATTACAGGTGTAACCTATGCGATATCTGCATATCTGCATCCAAGTACCTGGCTGTGCGGGTACTTGGGAAAAAATGCTACGCAGTAAAAGCTCGCAGCTGGTTGGGTTCTTGACAGCGTGTGATGCACGACTCCGTAGTACGGCTGCCTACTCTGCTGGGAGCTAGCGTTACCTCCTCAGTCGTAAGGTACGCCTTGGTTACTCTGCTCTTATGGCACTCCTGCTTGTCTGTAAGCCCATATCGGTTGCACCACAAATACTGTGATCGAAACATCCGCCCCGAAGCCCGCGCTGCTATCTTGGCTTTGGAAACTCCGCAACGTTTTCCCCTCTCCTCCCGCATGCATCCCCAGTTGAGAAGGGGAGCCAGCGCGGTTCAGACACGCCGACTGAGGACGTGACCACCACGTACTACTTCTTCCGGAGGCATGCCAGAAGGGCTGTGGACTCGGAGCAGACGCGCCCGCCGCCGTTGGTGCCCAGCACTGATTCTAGTGACGGCCGCGACGAGTTCGAATACTCGGACGAGAGCACGCAAAGCGCCGCCGACGAACTCACCCCTGCAACTATATCCACTACTGAAGAGCTCCCGATCACTGCGGGGGTCGTTGACAGTACGGAAAATCCACGCCGGAGACGTAAGTGATGCAGTTGACTTCCTTCGGTGAAGGTTTTTATAGATGCTAGACAGGAAGTTCAAAAGTTTTTCTTGATCTGTGTACCCGTATGATTTGTGTCCGCCGCACTAATCTATAGATGTTACTTTTGGGTCGGCTAACCAGTGGGTAACTGGCGATTTGTGGGCCACTGATGCACAGACGCATTACGGAAGAACGGTGTAGACGAGCATTATATAATAATATTAGATAATATTTACAATGGGTCCACAGCTACCATCATCCTCCATAAGGAGAGCAGTAAAATACCTATAAGGAAGGGCGTCAGACAAGGAGACACAATCTCTATAATGTTATTCCCAGCATTTTTTCAAGAAGTATTCAGAACATTGGATTGGGAACAGGTGGGAGTAAGGGTTTCAGTTTCAGTTTCAGTTTATTATTCATTCCAAAAAAGTAGTACAGTAATAGTATTATACAGATGAGGGTCCCAAGGCTAATGGACGAGGGTTAATGGAGAATACCTGAGTAACCTCAGATTTGCTGATGACGTTGCCTTGCTAAGTAACTCTGAGGACGAATTGCAAAGATTGCTTACCGCATTGGACAAACAGAGTAGAACCGTGGGCCTGAAAATTAATATGCAGAAAACTAAAGTAATGATCAATAACATCAGGGTAGCACAGCGGTCTGAGATAAGTGGCGAGGCAGTGGAATTGGTAAGCGGATATATCTACTTAGGCCAAGTTGTGACCCCAGATCCCGACCACGAGGCAGAGATAATTAGAAGAACACCAGCTGTCACCCACACCTGGCCCCCGGATCGACGGGCTCCGTTTGGCCGGACTTGCCCATTTTGCACCACGTCGGCATCGACCGCAGACATCCACCATCTTCTGTGGACTTGCCGTGGCCTCCAACGTTCCCGACAGCAGGTACTACATAGTGTGGGACTCAACCCAGGCCGACCTCCCGACTACAGACGCTGGCTCTTTGGGCCGTATCACCAGAGCCTTTTAGACTTTCTTAGTAAAAACTTCCTGTTTATGTACATTTAAACACACTCGCCTCCACCGTTTTATGCTGCAGAGCAAACTTTCGCAATTAAAAAAAAAAAAAAAAGAAGGATAAGAATGGGGTCGAATGCATTTGGCAGGCATTTTCAGATAATGAATGGCCGCCGGCCATCGTCCTTGAAAAAGAAACTGGCAGCTGCATCTTATCATTACTCGCCTACGGGGCAGAAACGTGGAAGATCATTAAGGCGGTTCAACTTAAATTGAGGAGGACTCAGCGCGCAACGGAACGGAAGATGATAGGTGTAACATTAAGGGACAAGAGAGTGGAGTGGGTCAGGGAACAAACGCGTGTTAAGGACATATACGTAGAAATTAAAAAAAGAAGAAATGGACGTGGGCAGGGCATGTAATGCGAAGGCAAGATAACCGTTGGTCATTAAGGGTAACAGAGTGGATCCCTATGGCACGGGGCGGCAGATAGCTAGATGGGCTGATGAGATCAAGAAATTTGCGGGGGCAAATTGGTCGCAATTAGCAGGGAACCAGGATAATGGGAGAGGCCTTTGCCCTGCGGAGGGAATGGATAGGCTGGTGATGCACACAAGTGGGGACCCAACGTTGAACCGCACGAAAGTCACCCTTAGGTCCCCGGTGTGCCATATGACCCATGCCCGGATCGCATGGCCCGAGGAAGAGGACAAATGGGAAATCGGGGGGAAGGGGATCGGGAGAAGGTAGGGAGGAGGAGTTTAGGGGGAGGGGAGAGGTTGAGGGGAGAGGGGGGGCCGGGGGATGGAGGGAAAAGCGAAAAGGTGTGCTGGGGGAAATAGAGTGGATGGGAGAAATAAGACGTACTAGAGACCGGGTGAGACCGGGTAAGACAAATAGGAAACTTGCCAACGACACTAAAACCTATTGGGCTATTGTAATTTTTGACAGAGATCGCAAGGACCGTTGATATGGCCTGCCAGTCGAAAAAGACAAAAAAAGTTTCTGTATTTAGTCGTATTTTAGCATGTCGTATGGTCGTCGTGTCGTATTCTTCTGATGTCATGATTCTGATGCTCTGTCGTGTGTGGTATTCCCGCCCTGATTTTTATTCCTGCCCTGATTCCTGCCTTGTCGTGATCCTGATGTTGCATCAGTAGTTGCACATGATTTGAATGTTATTGCTCATTGTGAAGAGTAGTGTAAATAGCAGGTCTGTTGTGACCACATAAATTTTTGTAGTTGAGAAAATTGACTTTGTCGTTACGACAGCAATGTGCGTCGTAACAACATATGGCTTTGTCGTAACAACAGGACTTCTGTCGTCACAACAAAGTTTTTTTTCGTTCGACAGGTATTCGTGTTAGGTTTTTGCGGTATTCCTGTGGTGATTTTAGACTGCCTTCCAAAATAAATGCGGTATGTTTGGCGCGCAGGTGAATTCAAACGTTCATGTTTGTGCAGGGAGGAAACTTCCTGTGCAGCCGTTGCTGTGCGTGTACGGAGGCCACGAGAACGGGGAGGCACCCCTGCCAGAGGACGGCCTCTGCGACGTTGCTTACTACGAGTCCTTCTACCAGCCAGGCCTGCTGAACACGTTCACCAAGAAGCGCTACAGCCCGTCCTTCACGCGTTTTATTGCTGCGGCGTCCAACTACAGCGTCACCGAGGCTGGCGTCGCCGTGGCATCCGCGTAAGGTGTCCATAAGTTGTTCTTGTTATAGAAAAAAATCCCGCGGCATCTCCACTAACGTGAAACCTGGGGAAGGGCTAAGCATGTAGTGTATAAGTGTATTCTTTGCACCTTGGCGTTTTTGCCAGCGGAGATGAAACCGTTGGGGTAGTGGTATACAGCATTGCTGTAAAAGTATATTGTCTTTGAAGCACGAAGCTCTCTAGGGTGAGGTGTAAACGAGCGTCCCTGTGTTGTTGTAGTACGTGTCACGTCCTAGTGCGAGGTGTAAACGAGTGTCCCAGTGTTTTAGTACCGTGTCTACACGAGACGACAATTACAACTACGACAGGAGACGCCAACAGCACGGGCCCCTGAGGGCCTTCGCCCCTAATATATGTGTTCTACCTCTAACAGTGGAGATATGGGTTGGGCACCTTTGGGACGTTGCCATCTGGTAGCGATTCCCTGCTTAGTCGGAACTGCAGCCAAAGTAAGTTCGAAAAGCAGAACCCTGGACATGGACACCAACGCACAGCTATCAGCATCCTTTAAGGTCCAGCCACATGCACACGTGAAAACGACGTACTCGCAAAACAACGTAAACCCGCGTGGGCGCACAAGGAAACGGCGTACTCCGGCGTACATCGAATACATTGCTACGCGCTTCTTACGCCCAAGTCAAAGCCAGCGAGACATCGACGCAAACTTTCGGGGGCAGGGGGCCGACGTTGACATCTGGCAGTGGTATTATCTGGCGGTCAGGTCACATAGCGAGTAAAGAGAACCGACAAATAAGCTAACTTTACGAGTATTTATGTGATAAAACGTAGTAATTTGTAAAATACGGAGATCAGATAACGGGGGGAAACACGCGAAGCAACGATTAACTATGGGAGCAAGGAAGTTTACGCCAATTGTATGCATTGTTGTAAGCGTTTTGCCAAGTAAGCATTAAAATTCTTATCGTTACAAAGCAAAGCTTTACTACTTTCGTCCAGCGATTTCGCGGAGGATGTGCAAGGTGACCTTTTGACCGGAAACACACCCCCGGCGACACACCCCTCGAAGCGCATCGCGTGATTCGCCGGGCGCGCTGTCGGCGCTGCGCACACGGCCACGTTTACCGTCGTTCTGCGCAGAGCGAGCAGCGGTCGCCGCCGCCGCTGCAGCCGAGGCAGCCGACCACCCCCGCAGCCTTCCATGCATGCGGCGCTGGGTCATCTCGGGCAACGTGACACACCTCGCGCTCGGCGAAGAGGAACGCGGCGTTCACCGTGAATGAATGCCGAACGCTGCGTTCGCCGTAAATGAGCGCCGCGTTCGTCCGCACTCCTTCTGTGAGCGTTGCACGGAGTCGAACAGCTTTCAGATGGGGTCTGCAATACAGCTGAATCAAAGGGTAATCAAGCGAAACCAAGACTCAACACCAGAATAAGCCAAGCTTTTGCTTTGCATATCCAAGGTTAGCTGAGTTAAGCCGCAGCCATTTTTTAAGTGCCCAAAAACTGTTTTAATTGCTTTTGTATTAAATATACGTATTTTGTGAGAATGGGCATTATTTATTTTAGTTTTTATTTATTTGCATACCTACTTCGCCCGTTGGGCATTATAGTAGGGGGGACAAATAATCGATATAAAATACAACATTGCACACTCTTTGAAAGGTTGTAGAAAAAAAAACAATTGTAAGAAAACATACAAGGTTTGCGTTAGTAAGCCACACACTGCAGACCGTGAGTACAATACTAATCACACATGTGGTACATTCTGAGGGAGCACATGAGGCAGCACTAAAAAGAAGTATCGGCCAGGTAACAAGATACATTCATTTACACAGCACGCTGGCTAACATTGCAAAGCATAAATATCAAAGAAAGTTTCAAATGGCGAGTACATTTTTATCTATAAATATATTCTTGAAGGACAGTGGGGAACGTCACATCAGAAGCAACTTCGATTAGTTCAGGAGGCAGCAGGTTCCATTCGCGTAGGAAAAAAGGAGTTTTGGTATGTGGTTGTGCGCGCACACATTTCTTTTATCTTAAGTAAGTGGTCGCGGCGCCCGGATATGTATGTTGGTGATTGTAGATAAGTCTCTTTGTTTAGTGGTGTGCAATTGAAGACGGCATCTCGAAGGAAAGAGAGGCGGGAAACAACACGGCGCAGTGAAAGATCTTCCAAACATATGTGCCGTTTTATTTCTGTGACACTGCTTGGGAATGAGTAAATGCCGGTTATGAATCGGGCTGCACGTTTCTGTATCGCTTCTAAGCTATTGACAAGAATTTGTGTGTGCGGGTCCCACACAACGGACGCGTATTCCAGAATCGGGCGAACGTTGCTTAGGTAAAGTGTTTTCTTGGCATCTATTGGCGCGTGCTTAAAGTTCCGTTTAATGAAATTTAGTACTCGTCCTGCTTTTAAAGTGATGCTTTGAACGTGACGATTCCATGTCATATCGGCGGAAAACGTGACACCTAGGTATTTTGCTTCGCTTGTTTCTGATAATGGGGAGCCGTTCAAGCAGTACTGTGTACCGATTGGTTGACGCTTGCGCGTGAAGCAAATATGCTTGCATTTTGAGATGTTCAGGGACATAAGCCACCTGTCACACCATGAAGAAATTTTATTTAGGTCTGTCTGTAATGCTACTCGGTCAGAATCGTTATTAATTTCTCTGTAAAGGACGCAATCGTCTGCGTACAGCCGGATTTTCGAAGTGATTCCTGTGCCAATGTCATTTATATATATAAGAAATAAAAGAGGACCTAAGACGGAACCCTGCGGAACGCCAGAAGATACGCATGCATATTCTGATTCTGCGCCATTAATTACCACTCTTTGTAAACGACCTGTCAAATAGTTTTTGAGCCAAAAAAGGATGTTATCTGGTAAACCAAGAAGTGAAAGCTTATGAAGTAAGATAACATGGGACACTTTGTCAAACGCTTTCTGGAAATCTAATAGTATGCAGTCTGTTCGTAAACCTTTATCAAATGATGTAAATATGTCATGGGTAAATTCCACTAATTGAGTTACGCATGAATGACCAGCTCTAAACCCGTCAGTTAAACTGTAGTTGAACTGGTCGCCACGAAGCTGAGTCCGGGTTAGTCTAGCCACACGGCGCGGCGCTTTGGAGAACGCTGGGTTTACGCGCGCGTTGCGGCGCCAACGTGCTTACTCGCCCTCTCCGGCGTCGTCGGTCCGCGTGAATGGAGCGGCGGATGTCGCCGCAGGCGTCCGTTGTTGCCCGATTGCGTCGATATTACGCGTGCATGTGGTTGGAGAGCATCACCAGGAGGGCCTTTAAGGGGCATTGCGGCCGATTTGGGAACTGCGAAGAGAGAACGTGCGCTGCCTTCATTCCGTAGTGTGCTCTTCCAGGCTGCAAGCCCCACTCGCGCTCGCGAAAATTTTTGGTTTGTTCTTCTTTTATGGCAGTAATGTGTGTGCGTCGTCGGCTCATTTCTTGGCTAACATTGACGCCTCTCTGCAAAATCTGATGAACTTCAGTTATTGGTATAACCTTGCCACGGTGGAAGCTCGCCGTTGAGGCTTGTGCAATAACTTTCGAGTTGGTCACATTTATTCCGAGAATAAGAAAACCATAGGACATGTGCGTTCTCAACTCAACTTCTTCGCTGACGCGTAAAAACAACCAAAAGCTGCGCCCTGATTGAAGGGAGTGAGAGTTGCTCAGAGAACAACGAAATAATACAGTCAAGGTATCCCGATGTTTCCCTCGTCTCTGCAGGTTATGACGTAACGTGGTGCAACTGCTTGTTTCAGTTGTCCTTGACCGATAACCTTCAAATTGATCACGACTGTACGTCAGTTCATTAGTCCATACTCGGGAACAAGTTAACAACGGCCACGAAAGTTGCCGCTGTACCTCATCACCGCAGCCGGATGTTACATCGCGCGGCGCAAGTAGTGCGTTACAGTGAATCTGTTCAACATAGCACGAGCCGTTTCCGTGATTTTCGGACTTAATATGCTTTAGCGACGACAGACAAACTACGTGAGAAAGGCAGACGGCATCACGCATTCATAGCAATCTCCTTTCAAAATGCGCGCGCCCGTTGACGTCCGGGTCCGTCGCTTTGGCGAAGTGATACCACACATGCGCTATTGCCATTCTTAATTAACTTGTTCCCAAGTATACCAGCCTGCATGGAAAATTGCCTTCGGTTTCTGTTTCCTGTGGAGATGCAAAAAGCAAGAAAATGTTCCCCATAAAACGAAGCTTTCTCATTTTTCACTTCAGCAGCAGAGAGATCTAATTTAATGCACCGCATTAGATAAACTGCTGTTTAGCTCATATAAAGAATCGACCAGATTTGTGAGCAGCAGGGACGTTTTCTGCACCAGATTCCTAGAAAACATCTGTGGCGGAGAATGGAAGAATGATTGCAATTAAGAGAACGAGTTTTAAATTAGGCTGGGACGCAGCTGTAGCAGGTACCTTATCTGGGATTCTATTTAATAATATAATAATAATAATATTTCAAACAGAATAATATCTCTCGCTCCATTTTTTAAGGTATATACGGCAATACGCATCCCTCAGTTAGAACGGCATCTCCAACCCTAATATTGGACTTATAGGACATGTGGAGAAAAAAAAATGTTATCCATATTTAAGTACCGTCATCACAACCAAAGTGAGGATCGTCCGCTAGGTGGCCGACCGATGTGGGCCTGCTTCACATCGGCTCCGTCAAAGACCACCCCGAAGAACCACCAACGGCCTGCACTGCGACGAAACTATCACCGGTCGACAGAGCATCGTCAGCGCGTCCCCCGGATACCAAGCATACGTCAGGCAAGCCACTAATTGTCATCTGACAACGCCGAGAAATTTCGAAGCGGCGACCGCCACGCTAACCCTAAATGGAGGGTTAGCTGCGCTGACGTGGTGGCTCGCCTCGGCAAGCTCGCCACCTCGCTCGAGCTTGCTCGCAACAAAGCCGCCGCTGCTACCGGCACAACGAACAAGTAGCTTCGGTCGCCTCCCTACCCTCTTCACGTGCTCTTCGTTCACCGCTCGCTCTGAAGACGGGGCACACGCTCACGCGACGCACTGAACTGCCCTTGAACTGCTTCGGGCCGTCGTCACACAGCTTGAGATAGCAGCGGAGCGGACCAGCCAGGCCTGCGTTAGGCCTAGCCCGTCCCCGACCCCGCGCGCACGCCATGGCGGCTGCGCCCGTGGTACCTCACGACGAGATGAACACCCACGGAGAGGCCCCGGCGATTATGGACTACGAGGGCGACGACGTCACCACCGAATTCGAGAGCAACGAACGGACTCTACCTCCACAACGCGAGCACGACCGGACGCACGAGACGGAGACGGAGGACGACGACGGCTGGATCACCGCCGGCAGAAGGCTTCGACGCCGCGCCGCAGCACCCCTCGGTAAGCCGGCTCCTCCTTCTTCTCCTGCACCCTCGCAGCCTCGAGGCAGCGATAGCTTCGCTAAGAAAGTGACTGCCAGACTTAGCAGAGCGGCGCGCATGCCCTTGGCGCTACCGAGACACGAGACCAAAATTATCATACGTCCGCGCGGCGGGCTTAACGTAGCGAAAACGGAGGCCACGCGCCTCATGTCAGCCATTTTCGCAGCAGCCGGGGTTACCATGCACGAATCCAGAATGGACACTATTTGTACGAATCCGACTCAGAACATCATAGTGATCAGCACGCCCGACGAGGGTCGCGCTCGTAGCTACGTGCAAATTAGGCAGCTTCGCATAGGCAATGCCGAGTACGAGACCTTCGCGTACGTGTCCGCCCCGGACGGCACAGTAAAGGGAATCATTAGAGGCATAGACACTACGGAGACGCATCAGGATCTACAGAACAACATCGTAAACCAAACCAACCCCTTGGCACTAGAGGCCCACCGAATAGGAAATACCACCACGGTTATCGTGGCGTTCGAGGGATCTAGAGTACCTAATTCGATCAAGTACGGGGCCATGATAGTGCGGTGTAGCCTGTACAGGCAGCACCACGAGTTCTGTCGGTGCTGCGGGAAACTAGGGCATCGTGCGGACGTTTGTCCGAACCCGGAGACTAAAGTGTGCCTTGCGTGTGGGAGACGCGAGCCGGAGCCAAACCACGAGGCCACGTGTAAGCCTCGTTGCAAGCTCTGCAACGGGGCTCACGCAACGGGAGCCACGGGCTGCCTCAACCGATTCAAGGTGCCCCACGTGGTACTCCAAAGGCGAGGGGCAAAAGAGCAACAGCGGAAAGAGGCCAAGCAGCAGCCGCCTCAAAAGACAGTGGAAACCTTCCCACAGCTGCAATCGAGAGTACACGCCCCCGTTGCGGCGCCGAGGACGAAAGTAGGCGGGTCCGTTAAGGCGCCGGCGTCAGCGGCAGTGGGCGGAGCAAAGAACAACAGAAACGGCCAGGCCCAGCCGGCGACGGGCGTGACGTGGGCCAGGGTGACAGCTGGCGCGACGAGCCGCGGCAACCCCGCACTCGAGCGAGAGCTGCAAGACGTTCGCCACGAAAACATGCATCTGAGAGCACAAATGGAGAGGCAAGAAGAGATAATACTCGCGCTAAATCGCAAGCTGGACTTGCTACTCGCAGGCAAGATACCGCAAGAGCTCCCACCGCGAACCCCAACGGTTTCAAGGGACTCGCCACAATCGCCGCCCCCTCCACCGATTCGGATCCCACTCGCGCCCGAGGAGGTTGAAGAGACCTCCGAAAGCAACAACCCAACGCCTGAAAACGTCGCGGCGAATTGCAGCGACGCTCCACGGGAATAAATGGACACGGACAGCGAACCGACCAAGAAGAGACGGGCACTGAAGTCAAAGATCCGCGAGCAACAATACGTGACCAAAGAAGAATTCCACAGTTTTCAAGACGCGTGCGCCAAGCAATTCGAGACGGTCAACACGCGCCTATCGGCCCTCGAGGCCACGCAGGCAGACATGTCGGCTAGACTGGCCAACCTAGAGACCCGCTTCACCAACATGGAGCAAATGATGACGACAATCTACAAGAAGCTCACGGCGAAGCCGCAGCCAATACCGCTTCCTGAAGCACAGCCGTAATGACAATAAAGACAGCGGAGAAGACACACGAACTCATCATCTGGCAGTGGAACGCGAACGGGTTCCGGGGAAGGAGAGCGACATTCTTGCAGCACATTGCACGCGCGGAGAAGAGACCGGACATCATCCTCGTCCAAGAAACGCACTGCGAGCACGCCCCGAAAATCCCGGGATACCGCTCCTACGCCTTTGCACTTCCCAAGACTCCAGAGAAGGGGGCCCGCGTGCGCGGCGGCATCTGCACTTTCGTGAAGAAGGGCATGGTCAGCCTCGAACACAGCCTCCTGCACGCCACGAACGTGGAACACCTTACGATAGAAGTGGTGATCGGAGCCAAGACCCGAGCCAGAAAGGAGCACGTGTACATCATGAACGCGTACACGAAACCCAAATACGCGAAACAACGCTACGGCACGCTGATCAGCAAGATCAAGCGGCTGGCAGGGGACCAAACAACGCTGCTCTGCGGTGATTTCAACGCCCCGCACACGGCGTGGGGCTACCAATACGACACGGCGAAGGGTCGCAGCCTCCTGTCAGAGACTCAGGCGGAAGGGTACCACCTCGCCAACGACATCACGGTCCCCACCAGACAGGACATGTCGACGGTGCGCCGAGATAACAACCCGGACCTCACCTTCAGCAACAACGAGAAGGTGAGGTGGCGGCTCTTTGCCCCCGTTGGCCTTGCGCCATTAAGCACTAACATCATCATCAAGGTGAGGTGGCGAAACACCCTGGAGACGCTCGGCAGCGATCACTGTATCCTAGAGGTCACCGTTCCCCTCAAAAGTCGAGCGAGCCCGCATCGCAAACAAAGAATCACGGACTGGGACAAGTTTCGTGCCAACCTCGGCACCGTGCCCGAGAACATCGAGGACATTGAGGCATGGACGGCGGCGGTGCTACAAGAATCGAAGCGGGCCACCACCGAGTTCGAGACGGAGGAGGACGCACCCGACGTCGACAGCAGGCTAGCACACCTCATCGAGGCGCGCAACTCGCTCAAACGCCGGTGGAACGGCCAGCGGCACAACCGCACGCTGCGCAAGAGGGTGGCGATGCTAAACAGAGAAATCGAGAAGCACTGCGAGACGCTGAATCGCCAGCGCTGGCACGCCGTCTGCCAGGAGGCCGACGGGCAAATCCACAAGAGCCGAACTTGGAAGTTGCTCCGACACCTGCTCGACGACACCAAGACCAAGAGCACGCAACAGCACGTCTTGGCGCGAACCCTCCTCAAGGCCCGCCGAGAGCTCGGCGACGACGAAGTCCGGCGCCGGCTCGACGCCAAGTACCTACCGGCCACGCCACCCTCGCCCCTTCCGAGCTACGAGGGCGGCGTCAACCCAGAACTCGACGCGGACATCGAGGAGTGGGAAGTTCGCGCGGTTCTGCAAAAGATCAACGGAAAGTCGGCGGCCGGCCCCGACGGCGTGTCGAACAAGGAGCTGCGCAACCTCAGCGACGGCGCAATCGCGTCTCTCACGCGGTACTACAACAACTGCTGGCGCAGTGGCGTCCTGCCCCGCAAGTGGAAGGAGGCGCGCACGGTGCTCATCCCGAAGCCCGGGAAACCGCCAGACATCGAAAACCTGCGCCCGATATCGCTGACGTCGTGTGTGGGCAAGGTCCTATAACACGTGCTTCTAAATCGGTGGCAACGGTATCTGGAGGAGAACGAGCTATACCCCAACACCATGCTCGGATTTCGGGCGGGACTGAGCACCCAGGACGCGATGCTCCTCCTAAGGCACGAAATCATAGACCGGACGACCAAGAGATCCGGAGACACAGCGGCCATCCTCGGCCTCGACTTATTAGGAGCGTTCGACAACGTACAGCACTCGGCAATACTGCGGCAGATGTCGCGCCTGAACATGGGCGAGCGATCCTTCCAATACGTCAAGGATTTCCTCACGGAGCGAACCGCGACCATCGTGGCGGGAGACCTGGAGTTACCGACGAAGACGCTCGGCAGCAGGGGCACGCCGCAGGGAGCGGTGATCTCGCCGACGCTGTTCAACCTCGTTATGATCGGGGTGGCCGAACGCCTCGGCTCCCTCCCAAGGGTACGACACACCATATACGCCGATGACGTCACCATCTGGACCACGGGCGGCAGCGACGGCGAGATCGAGGAATCGCTCCAGCAGGCCGTCGAAGCGGTCGAAGAACAACTTCAAGGAACAGGCCTCCAATGCTCCCCGGCCAAGTCGGAGCTGCTGCTGCTGCGGCCGCCTCGAAGTAACAAGACCGACAACGACGAGCCGAACATCAACGTGCGCACGAGCGACGGTATCACCATTCCCAAGGTCGACACCCTGCGCGTCTTGGGACTGCACGCGCCGTAACGGTTACACGATACAACAGCTCCAAACCAAGGTACACAGGGCGATGGGGCTCATCAAGAAGATATCCACCAAGTACGCCGGCATGCGCGAGCGCAACACACTCAAACTGACACAATCCTTCGCCGTCAGTCACCTGGCCTACGTCGCCGCCTTCCACACCTGGAACGCCGCCGAGCGTAACAAGCTGAACGCTCTCATACGCAAGGCACACAAGGTCGCGCTAGGTCTATACACGCACACTAACACGGAAAGGATGTTAGAGCTAGGAATACATAACACTATAGAAGAGATCGCAGAAGCGCAGCAAACAGCGCAGACGGCTCGCCTCGAGCAAACGCGCACGGGCAGGGCGATCCTAGAACGATTAGGACACAGGCCGCGGCTGCAGGAGGGTAGGGACCGGCTGCCGCTTCCGCGGGTCCTGCTCGAGAAACTGCAGGTCCCACCGCTCCCGCAGCACATGGACCCACAAGAGAACAAGGAACGACGGCTGGCCAGAGCCCGAGCGCTCACCGGCACGTACTCCAACGACACCGGCGCCGTTTACGTGGACGTGGCCCGATACCCGGGCCGACGACACGCGTACGTGGCCGCAGCAGTCAGAGCAACGACGGGCGAGCTCGTCACGGCCGGCAGCGTGCGGGCCAGGTCGGCGGAGCAGGCGGAGGAGTTGGCCATCGCGCTTGCCCTCTCGATCCCGGAATGCACGACAGTACTGAGCGACTCCCGAGCGGCAGTCACCAACTTTGCAAGAAATCAAGTGTGCGCGAGTGCGGTGAGGGCGTGCGGGGCCCCAGACCCAATGCGCGCGCCGATAACGGTACGGTGGTTCCCGGCCCACATGGGCGCAGTGGGACCCGAGCCCAACCGGAACGAGGACGCGGACAGGGCGGCGAAAGCGCTGACAGGACGCCCAGCCGACCCGCGACCCGCTGTGCCTCGAACGACCGAAACCGGCAACGACGGAATCGACGACGACAACGATACGGAGGCGGAGGAGCCCGCCCCGGTGACCACGTACGGAGGGGTCCTGCAGTGGTACCGGGAGCGTCGCAGACGCTACCCGGGGCTGCACCCCGACCTCACCAGGCAGGAGGCGGTGCTCCTCCGCCAACTGCAAGTGAGAGCAACGTGGACTCCCGTGTGGGCCGTACACGCGAGCCCGGAGCTCTACGAAACCGATGTGTGTGCGGTGTGCGGGGCCGCGAGGGCCACCCTAGCCCACATGATGTGGAACTGCGACGTGAACCCTGACTCATCCGAGGCGCTCCCGCCTCACCTCGCCCGTGCGGTGGGCGAAAGAGATCTGGACTCACAACGGGCCGCCGCGCAGTTTGCGCTGAGGGCGGTCCAACGCCAGCAAGCGCGGGTAGTTGCCCCCTCCTAAGAGGGGGATAGCTCCTGCAGCCGAAAAGCAGGCAAATAAAGATGTTACACCCCCCCCCCCCCCACAACCAAAGTACGGGTCCTAATTCTGACTTCCCCTAGTACTCCTCTGCCTTCATGAGCTGCAGACTCATGCGTGCATATCTTACTTCCTTGCGCAAAACTGTTCACAGTAGCCTCTCCTGCGCATACCTGATTATCTGTTTAGAGCTTAGTCTGCCGCGGAAGTCCGCTAGATCGTAGCGCTTGTTCTTCACCGCAGCGCGCAACTGTAGTCACCCTGCAGAATTCATACAACCACTCCTTGGAATGCCTTCACGGTTTTCAAAGTTCCGTATCAATTTAACGCACTGAACCGTTCCAGGCAGAACGTTAGACTTGCACGATGTATGTATTGGTTCTGCGGTTTACTTTCTCTGCTTTTTTTGTTTCACTAAATTGCTAACTGCGTCGTTGCGAAACTGTTTCCGTGCTTTGTACCTGTGATCATGTATTCCTGTATTACTGCCAATTTTCTTTACTTATTTTGCTGTTAAACATTGTTGCTGTGTTCGTTGTGTGGTCTCGACAAGGGGAGGAATTACAAAAGCGTCGCTAGTTGCTCATCGCAAACCCTTTATTGCAGTGTAACTCAATGTTGTTATCTTTATTGCTGAACTGCTGTACTTTTTAGAAAAGGAAGTATCGGTGGGCTTTTCTTTGTGCCTGCTTTCTTCTAAAGCTCCGGGTGTTTTATTTACTGCATTTACACTACTTCAATTTGTGTGTGAGTTGTTTGTTTCTTGCAAAATTTTTGTTTGCTTTTTATTTCATTATCCGCGCGCCAGCACCAAGGCCATTCACTGTTCCTCGACATGTAAATAAACGTGATTGATTGACTGATTGATTGATTGATTGTGACGTTCCTGATTAGGGTGACGTAAGCCGCTATATACAGAAAATTTCCCGCGTGTACTGTACGGGTATTTCCCCATCTGGCAGACGACTTACATCAATCTGCTCCACGTCTGGTGCTAAGTGACAAAAATCACGTAGTTGCTGCTTCACTAAGAAGTCTTCGTAAGATTTCTTAATGTTCATTTTTATTGTGGCCTCCTCTTTACACCCGTCCCGGGTTTGACGCCGCGGGGTCACTTATGCCGTGCTGTGGTCTACAGGGGCAACGAGAGGGCGCAGGAAGACGTGACGTCGCCGAAGACGTGGCCCATGCTCCGAAAGCTGTGGAACAGCGGCGTCGTGCACCACGGCGTGCTCGACTTCGAGGTGACCGACAGGACGACTCCGGAAAACCTGGACCGCATCTTCGACCTCATGTTCGTACGTATTGGCCGGCGAAACAACAAAGTTGCCCCGATGGGTTGGAAATGTATGCTTCCTTACCCGTACTGGCTGGCATGGCAAAGTTTATAATCTAATCTCGAAAGACGGTCGTCTAAAACATGCTTATGGTTAAAGTTTCGCCTTGAACAGCACAAAGTTCTGTATTGCCAAATAGTTATGCAATTATGTTTTGCTTTGTCGGTGTGTGGGTTAACGAGAACGACGTGTCTTGCACATTGTCTTGCACATTGTTCGCAGCTCCTCAAGGAACAACAGCTCCGCATGACTCCTCATAGGTTCGACCAGTGGCCCTACCTGGCGCTGGGAATTACGTTTGTCGAGCGAAGCAACAAGCAACTTTTTCAGAGCTTCACTCACCACCTGAGGTGCGTGCCAACACGTGATGCAGTTATCCTGTCCCAGTCATTGTAAAAGGAGAAGCACCCTATTTTTGGTGTTACTCCCAGAAACCAAAAAATAGAAATTTTGTACGTGCCGTACTAGATCAGTCAGTCATCATTGCGGAGAAACGGCACAGGGCAAAAATCAGCCGCACACGCACACTTACGATTTAAAGAGACAGGACTCTACAAGAAACGGAATCTCAAAGACATCAACAGCTTTGTTTGTTCCCCTGTAATTATTTCCCTAAACATCACTGAGCGAAGTTGATAGGTACAGAGGTAAACTAAATTGTCACACTTTTCACTGTCCATTTCCTTTGCACTGTCCTTCAGCGTAGGGTGTCTCTTCCTCTTTCTTTCTCTCATCTATTTTTTTTCTCTCGCAACCCAAAACTTGCCTGGCCTTCACAACCTCCAAGGGGATACCCTGTACACAATATTGGACACCAACGTTAATCTCCACAATTCTCGTCGGACTATCCATACCTAACGTTTCCTGTATTTTAGTTCCCACCAAGGGTCACTAGATAAACTGCAATAACACTGAAATGCGGGCTAGTTGGTGACAATCCAGGACTGTAACTTGAGCGCACACAAAAATGATGACTGAACGAAAAAGACACGCAGACCAGCGTAGAATAAAAACTGGATTTTTATTCATCACTCACCACATATTATACCCTCTTTGACAGCACCCGCGCATGATGAAATGTGTACGTATCATGTCATCCATATTTTTTTCTTGATCTCGTGTGTATGACGTGATACGTACGAATTTGATCATGCGCGGGTGTTGTCAAAGAGGGTATATATGGGGTGAGTGATGAATAAAAATTCAGTTGTTCGTATGCGCTGGTCTTCGTGTCTATTTCGTTCAGTGCTCGTTTTTTGTGCGTTCAAGTTACAGTCATCAATAAATAATGTTACATAGTATCGGAACTCTTTTCTCATATTGTTTCGTGCCGCCTCCACAATCAATGGTCAGCTCACATCACGTGACAATTATTTACACTGCAATTGTTCTTGGGCGCCGTCATTTTGTTCTTTATGCACTTTAGTCGGTCAACTCTTGTAGGCTTAGCTTGTCCTCCCTCTGCGGCTCCGCGCGACTAATGTCGTTCTGAACGTGAATCAAGGATAACTTGTTTAGCAGCACTACAGCAGCAGAAGTGTCTCCGAAGATGCCGTTTTGCTGCATCTGAAGTGCTGTTGTTAGCAAACAACCCGGTCGAAGTAAGCGGCGAGGCCATAGAAGCGGCAATCTCGTCACACTGATAAACACCAAAATGGCCGCCGTTGCTGACTTGCGTGCCTCGGTGGTTGTATTCTGATACCTTATCTAGTCACAGTGTAAGGTATCAGTGTATAACGACGGTAGGCCGCTGCTGCACGTGCAATACAAGCCGCCTTGATAAGTGAAGGTACGGACGTGTGCGAACACGTACGTACCTGCTAGCGGTAGGGAGCGAGCAGGCGTAGCTTCGGAGGGTGATGTCGAGGGCGCGAACCAAATGGTGACACGCGCGGCCTTACAGTTCAACACGGAGTTCAACAGCAGCTCCACAGAAGGTCCCATTAAGCTTTCAACTACACGTTCAGAGAGAGTTCTGAGCGTCGCCCGTAATTTCCCCCAAGGCTGACCCAGGTGCAGCTTGTTGTGCTCCGGACGCACTTGTCGGGGCCGGACGACTCCAGGCCCGACTGCACCATCACGGGCTCGAGCATCTGGGGACAACCGCTGTCCCAGTACCACCCAAACATTGTGAGCAAGCAGGCGCGGGGCTGGCGGACCATCGCCTGAGGCGTCTTGACTTTTCCTTCGTCGTGTACTGCAGGAGAAGGCGCTCGGGTTCTGGCGCGCACAAAACCTCTCCCTGGAAGGGTCAGTGACGATGATATCGATGTCGGTGGCCGTTAGGTATTACAGGCCCCAGGAGTCCTCGGATCTGGGCTCCCGGTGCATCGGCCTGGACAACGCTGAGTGGAGTCTAGGCATCGGCAGTTTCACCGAGGTGAGTAGACGGACTCGTTTACTCGTTTCATTTCCGCGCTGCAATGGCACGATGTGCTATGAGGGAAGTCTGAGGAACTGAATCTGAAATAGTAAGGTCGAAGCCGTGAATCATTAATTTTAAGGTATTATAAACAAATGTGCCTGAACCTAAGTTGAAAACCATTTGTCTTAGCCCGGGAGTAGATACAGAACTACCGCCGTTTTGTAAAGATGTAGAAAGAGGTACAATCGATGCACAAGTGTAACTGAGAACCAGGCGAAACATTCAGGTGTGAAGGATCAGTTATTGACGATTCACTAAGCAAGATTTTCAAAGCTTCGCCGTTGCGCTGCAATCTGTGCAACTGTTGTTACATTGTTACAGTAAATGTCCGCGCGGTGAGCAGAGAAAGTTTCAGTGGTATTTTCGAGTTCACAATACTATTTAAAGCAAATATCCCAACTTCCTATGACCGGCGGCGGAAATCATTACTAGAACACGGCGCGATAGCTTTGAAGCGACCTTCGCGGCAGTTCGGGCGTTGCACTCTACAGAATGGAGCGGCTTCACCAACAGGACTATGTGCGTAGTACTGGTATTCCTTGCAGCATGGCCCTGTAACGAGGCCTAAATCAGAGTGAGGTAGCAAACTGCCAGGGTCCTAAATTTGGGGGAATTAAGCGATGGGACGTAGGAGCCGCGAAGTGGTTAAGCATTGCATTGACGGGATACGGATAAATTCGAATTCATTGCACCCAACACTGCTTGGCTGTGACAATTGCCCATTGCAAGAGTCCAAAACTTAAAATGCCAGTATGCGAGTTGGAAGCTGCACGCGAAGCAACATGGTGCAGCTCTAAACCCGACGCGGCTGCGCTGTGGTTACGATGCTATTATGATGCGGCTTCAATGCGACTCCAATGCGGCTAAGACATGTGACTACGATGCGATTGCGATGTGGGTTCGCTGCGCGGATCTAGTGCCGAGCAACGCGTCTCCGACAGAATGCTCGTCGCATTTGTGTTCAGCGGCGTTTTCCGTAACCTTTACAACTCTCGTGATATGGTATATCTATTGCTGACCAGGTAATTTGTTCTTCAGGAATGCGCTTTTCTTCTGACTGGCCATTCCGTCCCTTGCTCTTTCCTTTTTTGGTCAAGCGACCCTCTTTGTTTGCTATGACGGCAATAGAAACATAGTTTCTGGATATTTTAAATTTATAAATCTTCCGAGGACGGGTCATGGCATGGGCAGTGTTCAGGATGGCAGAAATTGCGGGCTTCGCGATATTTGCCATGTCGCGGGAATTATCACCTGCATAAATGTGCCATATTTTTTGTGTGTTGACATTGGCCAGAACTGCAAGAACGGAACGTACGAAGACCCCGTGGAACGCGTCGACAATTATGAAGTGATGCAAACATTCAGAACAGAGCCCAGTCCACTGACTATCGTCTTCGACAGCGAAGACACCCTTTTTGCCAAGGTACGTTCCCTTCGGTCGCAGGAGGAGCAGGTGGAGGAGGGAGGAGGAAAGGAGAGTTATCCTCGTTTTTTAAAGTGGAGGGGGGGGGGGGGCACCTAGCAACTGGTATCTTTGTTCCTCGCCCTGTCGAGTGTCTGTTTCAAACAGCGCATTTCTTTTCTGAGGGTATTTTTAACAGGGGAGTACTATAGCTAGGTTACCCCATTTGAGGCTTAATTTTGCGTTAAAAAGGCATACTGTTCTAATGGAGTTAATGGTCGCCCACTATTTCTAATACTCACTTAAAATCTGGAGCGAAGAATGGCCTTAGGGTATCGCAAGGCAGGAATGACGTAGGTGGCGCCTTCGTCCTGTAATCGACACAAAGGGGCTCACGACGATGACTAAGATGGCAATGACGACGGGCACGCTTTTTCGGCCGGTATGGTTGCATAGATGATTTATAGAGTAGTATGTTCGGGAGAAAAGCATAGGTGCAATAGTACCAGGTAGAAAGCGTGACACCTCCGCCGAGTGTACCATCTACTGACACCCAAATCTGCAGCACCTTAACGATGTCTTCCCATTTTGTTTCCCATCGTGTTCGCAGTTTTGCAAGGCGCGCCGCGAGTTTAGCGGCTTCTCGTTCGGCCTCGCGCTGTTCGACGTGGAGATGGACGACGCGGCCAACTCCTGCAATGCGCACAATAAGTACGGTCACTACACGCTGCTGCGCGCCGGCCGACGTGCGCTCCAGTACGTCACCCAGGGCGAGCGCGTCCGGAACGGCGGGTACCCGGACTGCGCCAAGGCTCCCGTCTGAACAACACCTTGGTGAAAGCCAATTGTTCGTTAGAAAAAATAATTTTGATGTAAATAAATTTGCGGTATGAGCCATGTTTCGAACTTCGTGGTACTTTAGTAAGGACCTCGTTATGCTCCGTCCGGTCTCGTGCTTCAAAGATACGTGAGCCTCGGAAGTTTTTGTTGTCAGACATGTATGGAAGCTACGGCATAAAAGCTTCGCTTAAAACACAGGAGTTCTGTTGGGGTTTGAACTCGGCTGTCCACAGTAGGAGTGCGCTATCACCGGATGTTACCAGCGGTGGAAGAAAGGTTAAACCAGTGCGTGCCGCGAGGAAGCGAACGTGACGTTGCATAAGCACCGAAGGCGCACCCAAGCCACGCAGAACACTGCTTCAAGGAAAACTGGCCTCTGCGAGCAGCCTGCCTGTTGAGGTACGCCGCTCTGAAACACAGACGAAAGCTTCGAGAGAGATGCGAAGGCAGACCATAACACGCATCGACTTCCCGCTGCGTAGAGACCAATAGAAAAGTGAATATAAACGCATTCTCTCCTTACCTTCCACAGCCCAGGTCGGATGCTTCCGCAAACTTGTGGTGCTACGGGAGGAGTTGGGAGAGGCCTGATTTTACCGATGTTAGTCGTGGTACACGGCTCATATTGCATATTTCTCACGCAACTTATACAGGACCTACCGACGAGCGGCGGACGTCTAATACGTTGCCTTCGGCGTCAGGAGGGCGGCATAATTGCCAAGACGCGCGAAATTTGAGAGGTGCAACGGCTGGGTTCACAGTGTAAGCATTAAAGACTTCTCCCGCCAGAGCTCGCGGTGTGAATGTGGAGCGTCTTTTACAGCGAAGCTGTGTATGCTTAACCAGGGTGTCGGAACTAAATGTTTTTTGTTCCGGATTCTGCTTTGTTCCATAAATAAAAGTTCCTTTCCGTTTCACTTCCGGAATGAAAAATATAATGTCTCGTAATGGTTCATAACGGTTTGAGTTCGCGGGCAAGAAAAATTGAGATTTATCAAATCATGTTAAAAAACAATAATAAAATGATGTTAAAACATAGGGATACTTATTGTTTTTTGTAAAAATGTCCGTTAGACAATTGAACAGCACACGAAAAATTACGCCCATCTTCCCGCGAGGGAACACTGGTGTGATGCGACGCATCGGGAGGTTCAACGAAGTAGTCAAAGCAAGGTCACGTCAGTGCGAGAGCGAGCGCTTGACTGAACCGCCGCGGCGCGATACCCGCTTTATATTCACAGCGATTGAAGGAGAGGAGACAACGGAGGAGAGTCGCGCATACGCGCACTTGCGCGCACCGGAGCAGTTGTTAACGCAGCGAAGCGCGCGCCAAACAAGCGCGCCAGCTGTGGTATGCTAATGAGCCGGAGTGGGAGTGTTGCACACAGCTGTGGGAGAGAAGAACGGAGGAGGGATGCGGACGGACGCCGCGATGACGACGCAGGAGGGACAAGCCCGAGAGCAAGAGATGCGTCGCATCTAAAAATCCCGGACCATCTTTGCTAACGTGAAACCTGGAGCGGGTTGAATAACTGTATTTTTGGCGCCTTGGCATTTTTGCCAATGGAGATAAAACTGTTGGGGGTAGAGGTACAGAGTTTCGCTGTGAAAGTCTGGTGTGTTTGACACTGGAAGCGTTCTAGCGCGAGGCACAAACCAGTGTACCAGTGTCTTTTTAGTATGCGCTACGAAACGTTCCAGCGCGAGGCGTAAACAAATGTCCCAGTGATATGTTAGTAGGGGTACGTTTAAGCGCTAGGCGTAAGCGAGTGTCCCGGTGTATTAGTACAGTGACTACATGAGACGACGGTTGCGATGACGACCACATGAGACGGCGACAGCCTGACTCCCTGAGGGGCTCCGCCCCTAAAAATCGGAGAACACGTGACCACTTCTTGTGGTACACGTCTTGATGGCGCAGCTGGAAATGAAGCTTAGTAGGCTGTCGGATTGGGCGAGTTGGTAATTCATGCTGTACTTCAATTGCGCAAAAAACTAACGAAGACAGGAGAGAGACGAGGAGCTCTGTCTCGTGTCGTCTCTCTCCTGTCTTCATGGCGGCATCGCTCAACCTGGCACCCAGGTTTGATTGAGA
Source organism: Haemaphysalis longicornis (assembly GCF_048455015.1). Taxonomy (NCBI): domain Eukaryota; kingdom Metazoa; phylum Arthropoda; class Arachnida; order Ixodida; family Ixodidae; genus Haemaphysalis; species Haemaphysalis longicornis. Next base: position 77,616,606 of record NW_027526225.1, on the reverse strand, counting down.
CGGAAAAGTTGTCGAGCGCTTTTTGTTTTCGGGTGTCCCACCAGGGAGACGTATACAATGATTGGGTGCGAACAGTTCGAGCTTGCAGATAACCAGCTGCAGGGGGCGTTCGCACAATTCTTGAGCCCGCTGCCTTGGCCTGGGATCCGAGCACTGAAATTCTTATATGAGTAATTTTAAGGCGGTTCAAAATGCGGCCTTGCACTTTGTTACTAACTCGTGTAGTTGTGAAAATCTTGTTACAAGTTTAAAACGTTCTGCTTGATGGGACACCCTAAATGTCCGGCGCACCTTTCCTCGGTGTTTAATGTTAAAGCAGATTATATGAGAGGAGGTATCAAGGGATCATTTCATCTCCCCCCCATATACATACATACGAAAGGATAAAAGCAAAGAAAATAGTGAATATTCATGGCGCACATCCGCATTAGAAGCGTCTTTTCTTAAAAACTGTTAAAGATGGGAATGGCCTGCCCGACACTGTCCTTTTGGCCCTTTGTAAAACGTTATCCGCTGCGCTTTGGCAGCACTTGCGTATAAGCGCGACATAGCTTGTAGCTGTTTTCATTTAGTTTGTGCTGCTGTAATCTGCTGTTCTCGCTGCTAGTTGTGTATGGTGATATCACGACAAACATTGTAGTTTTCTTTCTTTATTGTTAAGTCGTGTTTCAGAATAGCCGTATTAATTTATTTCTATATAATCCACCCCAAAAACAACAATGTTGTAGGGATAAAGCAGGTTTTTAATAAATAAATAAATAAATAAATAAATAAATAAACAAAAAATAAAAAAAATTAATAAAAATGAATAAATTGTCCTATAATGTGTAGCATTCTTATGCCGCTTGTCGTGAAGGGGAGTTCTTTACAGCGAATTTTTTTTTTTCTAAATACTGTCCGACCAATCATTTCCATTTACGCTATCATTAGGATTACATGTATTACTGGCCCCAATTTTGCATTTTTTTTTTGTAAATGAAGGGTGTTACACGGTTCGTTATTTTCCATATTTTTTATATTTTTTGTTTCTCAGTTTTTCAAGATCAAATCACTTCGAGTAGAAAGGCAGGCCCAGCATTAAAAGAGATCCAGTTATAAGAGACATGAAGACAGCTTTGCGAGTCAGTTTGGGAACGCTGGCACCGAACGTTCCCTGGCCCTTTTGACATACTCTCTCCTTGTATGTAGTATTTTATTGCTTCCTTTAGGCAGGCGTATTCAGTCTACGTCTGTGTGAGCCAGGAAGACACAGAAAGCCAGACAGGCGTGTCGTGTTGCGCTAATGGCTCTGTCGTCAGCCTTTGTCGAAAAACAAGTGTGGTGGCATTTGTTGTCTCTGAGCGGGACTGCTGGTGACCGTCATGACGTAGTGAATGGTCGACGGAACACACCAATCCTTTTCGTATTTTCCGACCAGAATCCCGGATGAAGGCTGAGCGCATTTTCATGACCATATTTGACGTCACCACGCTTCCAAGCGGGGATGTCTCCTTTGAACATATGCCTTTCCACATAAATCTCCTTTGAAGAAAAAAAAAAAAAAAAAAAAAAACAGGGATATGATCGACGAACTCCCAGCGGAAACCTTCCCATGACCATCTTTGTTGTATTGTAGTCAATCTAAGGTACGTTTGTGTAACCGTTGCTGAGTCTTCAAAGTTTGTTTCTCTTTTAGCTTCGCCGTCCTAGTCATCAATCAAACAATTTGCCTCAACATAATCCCATTTGACATCACTTCCTTCTTTTGAAGCGTGAGCTACACTGTCCGAGGTTGAGCCGTTTCGCGTGGCTCCTGGAGAGCCGTGCTGCGCATGCGCGGGGTGCAGTGACGTCACACGCCCCACGGAACGTTGTTCGCTGCCCGGAGTCTCTCACACATCCCACGCGCCCAGCGTCTTCGCCGACCTCCGTTCCGCACGTGGCGGCCCGGTCCACTTGATGATCACTCGAAAGTTGGCCGGGTGTGGAGCCGATGGCTCGTGCGTCGCAGCAACACCGGCGTGCGCCTGCGGAACCAACTTAGCTCTGGGGCGATTGGTGACGCTAAATATAAATATACATGTGTCACATAATGCGAATACCGTGTGTGTGTCATTTAAGCAGCAGTAAGCATGATAATCAAGCTAATCCTAGACAACCAGGAAAGCTAAGAATAACCAGCTGAACCTTAGCTCACGCTACGTATATCCTGGCATAGCCGAGCTAAGCCACTGCTAATTTTTTCTCTGCATTAAATGAACAATGCGAAGAGCACAAGTTTGTACTGTAACTCCAATATTATCTACCTAAAAAAAATGGCGCATCTTGCACTAGTGGTAGAAGGCTGGAGAAACAGCAGAGCTGGCGGCTCCTCTTTCTTTGTCGGAGACCCGGCTGTTCAAAGCCAACGCTACGAATAATCCAAAGGAAAAAAAATTGATGTGAGACCGGAATTCGATTATAGCTCAATCGGAAAGGCATCGGTTTGACAACGCGAGAGACCCAGGTTCGATTGCCACCACGGGAAGCTTTTTTAGATGCGAAGCATCTCTTTCTCGAGGGGATGTCCCACGTCCGTGCCCCGTCTGCAGCACCTCTGATGATGATTGTGACAGGATGCCCCTAGGGATTGGCCAACCAAAGAATCCATGACGAGACAGCTTCGCGTTCAACAACCGTCGTCATCTTCCCGCAGGAAAACCGCTGAAGAAGAAGAAGGAGAAGACAAAGCTGCGAAGATGAGGGAGTGTACGTTGCTCTCAGCCGGTGCACCAATGTCAACAGCCTTTACCTCACCAACGCTGATGGAGACTACCGATTCTACCACAGAGACGACAACATCGACAACAACATGATGGACGAGATTCGGCGCCTCGAGAACCACCACCTACTCACCGTCACACAACAGTACTTGCGTGCCTTTGCCAGCGGTGTGAACCCGGACGCGGAATTCCCTCTGGCGCTAATAAACACCAGATCACTCAACATAACGGCAACATAATGGAACCACACGGAACCCCCATGACGCTTCGCATCCTCATCAGGGTTCCCCACGGGAAGATGGTGTAATTTTTTTCCTTTCCGGTCGTAAGTTTTCTGTTCGCGTTGGACAACTTACGTCCGGGTTAAACATCTCCGCTGTTTAACCCGGACGTAGGTGCTGGCCCCTTTTCCTCCAAGAACATGCCATCGTCCATGTTTTCTGCGACATCGCCTGGTGTATAAATAAACGCTTTCTTTGTAGTCTATACACAACATGTGAAGGCGCTATAAAATTCTGCGGACTTCTTCACAGCGTGATTGACCATGAATGGTACCACCCATCGCCAGTCTCAGCTACAAAAGCATTCATCTACTTCTGGGCCAGGGAAGAAACATACACACAGAAAAATGAATGAAAAATACTGAAATTCAAGGAACGTCAAGACAAATCCTCACAACAATTGTAGTACTCAGTTTTATTAATTTTACATACAGAAGCCCATGTGCACAACACGGCGCAAAATGTTTCGAGTACCGTGTTCTAAGTCCCCGAAAACAACACTGAATTATATTACACTATCTGCAGGCAGTGTTTCATTTGGCCGATGTTACATTTGGCCCATGAACAAGTTGCAGTAGAGCAGCGCGATTTTCGGGCAGATGGCATTAGCAATAGTACGGAAAAACGTTAGACGGGTTTCTAACACGATCACTGGTTTTTTTCCTCGAGGGCAGACTTTTCCCGTTCGATCACGTGTACCTTCAAGCTCTGTAGCTTGGCCAGCAGACTGTCGAATCGAAACACGTCAGCTTGTGCAGCTACCCTCTGAAATACAAAAAAAAAAGCATAATCCTGGAAACCTTTCGAAACTTCAAGGACAGCTCTCTGCTTTATGCATTCACCCCTTCACAGTCTACGCCAAACGCGTTGTACACTCTGTACACACACAGATACAACTCACACCAAAGCCACTTCCGGGCAGAACAAAAGGCAAAGAAATGTGTGGTGCGCTTCGAGAGCGATCCGCAAAGTGTATCGAAGAACGCATATAAGGGTATTTGACTTTCTCACCCAGCAGGTTTCTACCACCCGCAACAATCTCTGCCCACACGAACGCGGATGCGATTAATGAGCGATCTTGATGCCGTGCCGCTGAGCCTGGACCATTACTGTCAAGCAGCTGGCAGCAACGACCAATGTGAGCCTAGCGGGTACACCGTTGGTGAGACCGCAGAAGTGAATATTAACAGCTGTGCGTTTTTTTTAAAGGCTGATGATCACTGTACTCCCTAATACGAAATATCTCCGCAGCGCGAACTGCAGTCCCCTCAGTCCTGGCTTATAGCTGCTGCGTCGCAGGAAGTGATCGCTTTAAGAGCGAACCCACGGTGGCGCATCTCCTAGCGCGTTGCCGCCTCCGAGCATATCGCTGTAAATCATGTTCGAACCTCCCGCGCGAATTTCAGCGATGTTAAGCCTCTGCGTCGGCGGCGCGAAGTGCATCTCAGGAAGTGATCGCAATCTGCGCCCCGGGAAAGGACTGCAAACTGCATCTCAGAAAGTGAACGCATCATCGCCGAGCGCACGACGGCGCGCGTTGCTATGGCGCCGTCTCGCAGCGCGTCGCCACCGCACAGCATGTTCCTCTACCTTCTACTCACACTGTCGCCGTTCGCCGCCCGCCATTGTCGCCGCTGTCGCCGATCCCGCACAGCTTCGGCATACCGCCCTCACCCACACACTTTCGCCACACTTTCTCCCTTCGTCTGCTCGGTAACGAGACCTACACCGACATCAAACCACAGTAGGGGGCGCTTAAGTGCTGCACACTAAAATTTAGTGCTACTCCACCCTGTGACGGTGGATGACCAGCAAAGCTGTTCTCGGGCTATTGTTTGGCCACAAGCTTCCCCTCAAACAGCGCTGTCGCGCCATGGAAGTGCCCAGCAGGATTGTAAGTAGACTTTACTGTGCAACACAAAATGTGACAAAGCCACCCCACAAAGAGTAGGCTACGATGATGCTGATGCTGATTACTACTGGTTTCCCCTGCGTAGCAGGGTGATGACGTGTCATCTTACCAAAAAGGACTCATATACCCATGTTTTATACTTTTCGTTTAATACTATCTCTACTTCGGGCAGGCACGAAAAACTTCTTAGGCACAAAATACTTTTTTTTTTTTCTGTTACAGGCGGCAATATTCCCCTCTATACTTTTATTCCATCAGCATTTTAATCTTCTTTTCGTCGCCTCGACAGCCTTGAAGTTTACTTCCTCGGTGCTACCCTTAAATCTCAGGTCTTCTGGAGGCCGAATTCTTCCGTCATGTGCAGCTTTCCCGCTCATGGCAGTCCTTTCAACAGTGATCACTCTGCACTTTTTTAGCAAAATGAAAAGTTCTTTTGCACAGCTAATATTTGGGGTGAATACTTGCTTTGTGCACAGTTTCAAGTTGCGCACGTTGCGCGACTGGGTTCCTGAGCCATGGGAACTATCCCATAGAAATGCATTTGACAGCAAATGCAACATTTGACAGCAAATTACACACAAAAAAAAATATTCAGAAACCTGAAATTTCTTTTAGCGTTTTAATCTTCACGTTGACTTCTAGCGTTATGCCAAATATCATTTTCCTAAAGTGGTTTTTCTAGGTTCCCGAGAGGTTGTAATTTTGAGCGAGAAAGCTGGATATGCATGTAGATTTGGATGGATACCCTCGCATTCTAACACTATGTGCCGCATAGTTTCTGCTTCTTTTCCGCAGACCACGCATACCCCATCATTGCGTGAATACTTCCCCACAAAGCTCTTAGTTCGCAAGCAACCTGCTCTAGCCTCAAAAAGCAAAGCATTGCCTTGGGAATGGTAGGAATCTTCTATTCTGATGTCAAATTTCTCCGCTCTGTACGTAGATCTCGTAAAGCCGGCTTCGCAGCTGAACACAAATGCATTGGCGGGAAGATTTTTTTTTTTTTTGATGTAACACTGCCTGCTTATATCAAAACACAAATAACCGGAGGGGAACAGTTGGCTGAAGAAACAGTTCTCGTACTACGGGAGGAGCTGTTCTCGTGCTGTCCGTCTTTTGCGCTACACAAAGTAAGGGATCACCGATACCAACTAGCCCAAACCGCAACTCTGCTGAGTAATTTCACTTTGCACCGAGATACACCGAAGTGGCCAAGCGGAAACATTGAACGTAAGCTACCGTCATGTGCGTGCTAATGAATAGAAATTGCGTTCGGGTGTTGTTTTCTACCCATAAAAGGGGAGCATTGCTGCTGTCGCCCGAACGCTTAGAGAACAGAGAACGGATAACCCACGTTGCCAACAGCATACACAGCCCTACAGTGTTTTCTATGCTTTGCACAGCGTTGTACTGCTGTAGATAGCATACACATTCAGATGTAGCATTTCATTCTAAATAGTATCACTCTGTGGAAGTGTACAAGTGCATGGCTTTAAAAACTGACGCTACGTGCATTGACAAAATACCTCTATCTACGCAAATTTGACGACTTGCTGGTTAAACGAAGCATTGAAAGTGTGTTTCAACCCCAATAGCACGTCGAAACGTGTCTACGGAACCGCAATAGGGATAAGTGAGAAAGAGAGTAGTACTTACAACATTTTTTGCCATCTGAGAACCAGAGAGGGAGAGCTTGGATTTCACGATATTTTCGTAAGTCTCAGAAAAGTCAAGAAAATTTGAGAAGACCTCTTTCCTGTAAGGAAAAAAAAGGTAACGTTGTACGTTTCCTCTCAAAGCTTGCGAGCAATCGATACCCAGGGGGGATTAAAAGAAATAAGAACAACGGAGCGCACAGATTGCGACGCATGCTGCACCGCCTGGCTGCAAAGTCAGTAAACTCCGCGCATTCGCACTTTTTCAATAGCGTTTGAGAGTGCGGTCTACTGTTACAGGAAATGCTGTATCGAGAATCGACACCGATAATTTATGTTAGGCATACAGTTTCATACTAATATACACTAGAGGGAAATATGGCGCCACTGTCTAGGGGAGCCGCGCTTCGGCGAGCGTTCCGTTATGTACCGGGCAGGCACGTTCCACTTATCCTTGGCATGGCTCACGAACAGGCTGGAAAGTTGCCTCTGGCTGCAAAAAAGCAACAATATTACTGCAGGAGATTAATCAAATTTGTTTTATTCTTATAAAATTACAGCCCCAGAAAGATTTATTGTCAGGGATTATTTAGAAGCTTCATGCAAGATGAACAGGAAAACAATGTTTCCCGTTTTTGTTGATTTTGACTTCGAGACAAAACTGAAGCCATAGGCCTAACCAAGCCAAGTAGGCAAGGAACGTCGCTAGCTGCAATGGCACCGCCCTCGGCGGCTCGGGAATGCAGCGCCACATTTCCCTATACAGTCAAACCCGGCTATAACGAACCCCGATAGAGCGAATTATGCTATATATCGAACAAAAAAAATTCAGTTACGGAAATACATGGGAAACATATTCCTTATAACGAAGTTCACATCCGATATATCGAACTCCGCGCGCCTAGAATGGCCGCCGAAATGCGTGGTCTCGGAGCAGCGATTGAGGTGTGGATTGGCCGCGACCACGGAGCAAGAGCTGCGACTGGGACATTGCGCCTTGCACGGAGCGACGCGACGGCCGACACTTTCCGTAACTATTTCCGACGTGTGGGACTTACGACGGAACCCGCCCAGTCAGCGGGTCCGGACCAAGACAGCAGCATCGGTGAACTGTGGGAAGAGCTCGCCAACGTTGCCGGTGATGTCGCGAGTGAAAGCCGTCCGATGCTTATAGGGAAGCGCTTTCGGCAGTCGATGTGCTCCGCCAATGCTTCCTCGATTTTGGAGAACGCAGACTCGTACTGCTCCAAACAATGTTTCGTGTTGTAGCCGCCGAAATGCTAGTTGTAGCCGCCGAAACAAAAGTGAAAACAGAAATCACCGCTTTTTTTTTTTTTTTTGCAAAGTAGGCATTTAAGGCGGAAAGAAGCTTTATTAATTGCAATAAATGGATTATTTTGGGTATGGTTAATGGCTACTTTACTGTGTTCGTTTCTGGATGCGGGGATGGTGGAGTTGAGGAGGGGGGGGGGGGGGGGCTACCGCGCAATGCGAACTCGTAACAATAAGCTCGTTATAGGCGGGTTCGGCTATATCGAATTATTGGATATATCGAACAAATCGCGGTGCATATTGCAGTTCGCTATAAACGGGTTTGACTGTAGTATACATTAGTATAAAACTCTATGTGTTTAGGCGCTTTTTTTTGCGCTCTATCGTTACTGAGCAGGATGTGAGTCCCTGTCATCTGCTATATTCGGGGGCCAAGCGCGCAGCACCTTGATTGCAGATTGAGTGAGGCCGATCAACAACCACCCTGTTCAGTGGCGAAGCCGCGTGAACAGGCGCTTTAAAATAAACAACCATGCGTCACTTCGCGATCAAGCATTTACCGTAAATGAAGGTAGGCCGCAGTCTCAAACGCTATCGAAGAAGTGCTCATGCGCGCAGTTTAGTGACTTTGGAGCCAGACGGTGCAGCACGCGTCGGAGGCTGTGCGCTCCGTTGTTGGTATTTCTTTTAATTCCAACTGTACATTTGTACCCGTCAGTGTGGTCTTCATGTTTCTGCATGCAGCCTTCTTGAGCCAATCGTCATCAAACCTTTCATTCAGTCGCCGCATAAAATTGTTTACATGACCACTTACACAATGATAATCGGAACTTCTCACTTTACATGTGTATTACTTCAGTTGTTACAGTGCTCAGTAAAATAGATAGAACAGGCGTATTCTTAGCTCGATAAAAACAGTAGGCCATAAAGAGGGATCACTAATGTGAGACAGAGCGAGGTATGGTATGCATATCTTGCAACCCAGAAGAGTATTTTGGTACTGTGTTGCTTAGGGTGAAAAACGTTTTAAAAAATCTCAAAACTGGTCGCTATTTCAAAGAATTTCAGCGTGCTCGCGAATGCGTGCAGGCAGGGCATAAAAACGCCGTTTTACACCTAAAGCATACAGGCTGCTATCTTCGACCCAGCATATTTATCACTAGAGTAGGCACATTCATCCGATGTCTACAATAAATGTCAACCGTTCCCGTAGCTTTTCAGTCTCCCCCATACAGAGCAGCTCGCGTGTGCGGGAGAGCCGGAGCTTATCTTCCCAAGTAAAAACTAGTACTATTCTCATGGGACCTCCACCACGAATATAATGGAGGGGCATAATATTGGGAAATGGTTCCATGCTTTACGAACGCACACACCAACGTCCGTGCGGTTTATCTTTTGAACTAGGGCGTACAATGTGTTATCAATGATGCCATAAGCGTGCGATGACCTAGGGGTGTTAGCTGTGCAGGACAAACCTCAGAGCTGGAGGAAGCAGTGAAGTGCCGTCCAGGCATTCCTCGACGACGCCACACACGGCAACCCTGATTGTCTCGTGCTGCAGGCTGTCGTCATTGCGTCTGCGCTGTTCGGCGGTGGCTATCTGAAGGTAAGAGAAAACAGTGACGTTATCCCTTGAAAAAAATTTGGCCCGCACAAGTGGAGAGTGTCGCAATAACGGCTTGACGCTCTTATGGCCCGACTCTGATTGACTTAATGCTAAAATGAGCTGAAGCGGTGACTGCATTTTTCGTCGCGCCGTGTTATGGCATATGACTGTTCTTGCCCAGCACCGCAATGCAGGGGCAAATTGGACGTCACTGGCGGCAATGTAAGACTTCTTTTTTCGTTTAGCCTCGACCCCAGATAATTTATTTGCTTGTTAGCAGTTGTACTCATAAGAAGAGAGGGACGTTTTACTTTCCTTAAACTTGCAGTAGACGCGAATCGTGGGCGTGAATCCGCGGCGTACGCATCTCCAGCGCGATAGACAGGCACGCATGCTTTGCGAAATGTTTCGAGCCGGGTGCATAAAATGCTTGGGCAGAATACGGAATTTTCGCACATAAAACGCGTCCATGCATATGGACGCGTTATGGACCTCGTAGTCTCTATCCGCACCAGAACATTCAGCCCGCCGGAAAAGGAAAAAAATCCACGCGTATTGCCCGCACTTTTGATACAGGAAAGACTGCACCAAAGCTACTGCGCAAGCAGCACATCATATACTATGTAGACAGAAAAAAAGCGCATACGTAGTTATCAAGTAGAATAGACGAACTGCAAGGCGAAAGTCACAATTAACTCATAAAATTCAGTTGTAGAGTACGCTCGTCCTGGTTGTTTCTTTCTTTTTCTTGTATGTTTTCCGCAGTCGCTGCCATGGAAGGCTTAGTCAGTGTTACTGCGTAGGAGCTAAACGGCACAACGCGCATTGCCGTGAAGCTGAACTGAAGGAAAAACACCGCGTATTATCCACACCCCTACTCGGCCACAGAAATTTTCGAATTTTTTAGTGCGGGTTATACGCGTGAAAATATGGTTGTTAGGAGCTAGGTATCATTTATGCTCTAAGACTGCGGCGTCCTGCAAAAAACGGTGTAGAACGACCACTGACTGAAAGGCAAGGGGGCTTTTTTCATGCAGGTTACATAGGAGTGGCGTCGGTCTTTAACTCACCGCACATCAAGGAGTGGACGCGACATTTTGAACACCGAGTACTGCTTAATACCAGTGAACGCCATCATTAGCATGGCGTGTTATGAGCGGCGGTCACCTCTTAGTCTCTATTCTGATTACCGACTTCTCTTTTAGGGTGAAGCAGCTTAGGGGCTTGCGCTATCGGTGTCTCATGTCTTCGACATCTTATGTCGTCGTAGTATCATGTAGTCACGGTACTAAAACACCGGGCCACTTGTTTTCCCATGCCTTCCGCTAGAACGTAACACGTACTAAAAGAACGCACTGGAGAGAGAGAGAGAAAATACTTTATTGAACGAAACCGGCGTGCAGGGTTACACCGGCCACGCAGGGCTCGGTTTCACCCCTGTCGTAGACTTAGGTAAGAGTCCTAATGTCTTGGACGTAGACCTCGGAAACTTTGGCCCGGCTTAGCTCCGGCTACTTGGGTTCCTCCGTCCTTCCCACCGTCCCTGGCATCGCTGCCGGGAGGGGTAGGCGGATTGGAGATCCCCTTTCGCCTTTGCTTCGCCAGGGCGTCTTTGAGCCGCTGGATCGCCCGTCGCTGTTCTTGGAGTTCCACGGAACCCACGCACACGCGCACATCCGGAGGGTATGTGTCCGTCGGGCACAGCACATTGTCCCCCCCATCGCGCACAGCACTGTTGCATCCCCACATTATATGGGCGAGCGTCGCTGTCTCCAGTTCACAGACGCTACACGTAGCACTCTCATAGAGTTCCGGGCACACGTGACGCGCAAGCGCCGGCGTGAGCACGGTCTCCGTTTGCAATTGCCGGAACTTCGTTGCCTCGGCCCGGGATAATTCCCTATGCGGAGGTGGGAAAGTTCTTCTTTGGTTGCGGTGCCAGCGGAGCACCCCGCCGTAGTCGACGAGGGGCTTCGCTTCTTCTTCTTTGTCTTCCTCACCGTCGTCGACGAGGTGTGGCGGACGATCGGCCGCGGCCCGGCACGTGGCGAGACCACGAGCCGCAGCGTCCGCCTCCTCGTTGCGGTTGCAGATGTTGGGTGCCAGCTCCCTACCCGCGTGGGCCGGGAACCACTTGATGACGATAGTCTTGGCGCGGTCCTGTCACGCAGCCCGCGAAGCCTCCAGGGACCCCGCCAGTCGCGCCGTACCGCTCCACACCACGCCGCGCGCGAAGTTGCCCACCGCCGTCTTGGAATCGCTCAGCACCGTGCGGGTGCCCGGTAGGCCCACGGCCGCGGCGATCGCCATCTCCTCCGCCTGGCCGGCCGTTCGAGCTCGCACGCTGCTCGCCGTGATCAGCTCCCCGGTGCTCGCCCGAATCGCCACCGTCACGTACGCGTCGCGTCTTCCCCGGCACCTCGCGGCGTCCACGAAGACTGCGCCGTCGTCGTTCTCGTACTGCCGGGCGAGCGCGAGAGCGCGTGCCGCCCTTCTTCCGCCGTCCCGCTCTGGGTCCGTGTTCTTGGGGAGCGGGTATACCACTAGTCGTCTGACGAGGTCGTCCCGCAGGGGAACGAGCTCGTCCGTCGTCGATGTTGTCGTCGGCTCTTCGCCCGGAGGCAATAGGCCGGCTCTCGCCAGCAAGCGTCGGCCCACGGCAGTACTGCCCAGGCGCGCCAGCTGTGACGCTCGTTGTGCCTCGCTGATCTCCGAGAGCGTATTGTGTACTCCCAGAGACAGCAAGGCCGTGGTCTTGGTTCCCTGCAGGAGCCCGAGGGCCCCCGCGTATGCCCTGCGGATGGCGGCGTCGATCTTCTGACGTTCCGCCTGCGTCCAGCGGTGGAAAGCCCCCGCGTAAGCTGCGTGACTGACCACGAAGGCCTGCAGCAAACGCAGGAGGCTCTCTTCCTTCATGCCTCGCGAGCGAGACGAGACCCGCTTCACAAGGCGCGTGGCAATGCCCATCTTGGTCGTGATGTGTTTCACCGCCGTGCTGTTGGTTTGGACGGCGTCCACGAACATGCCCAGGACCCGGAGGCCCGGGACGTGCGGGATCGGTTCGCCGTCTCCGGTGCGGACCACGATGTTACGGGCCGCTTCTTCGGTCGCCTTCTTTCTGTGCCGGCCGGGTGGCGGAAGAATCAGGAGCTGCGATTTCTGCGGCGAACACCGGAGGCCCGTGCCCGAGAGCGCGGTCTCGACGGCGTCCACCGCTGCCTGCAGGCCGGCTTCGACGTCGCCGTCGCTGCCGCCCGTCGCCCAGATGGTGACGTCGTCCGCATATATGCAGTGCTTGATGTTAGGTCCGAGCTTCTCCAGGCCCCTCGCCACCTCGATCATCACGAGGTTGAAGAGGAGCGGGGAGATCACCGAGCCTTGCGGGGTGCCCACGTTGCCCAGTTCTCGCTCTTCTAGCTTGACTCCTCCCACCTCCAGCCGAGCCGTGCGACGAGAGAGGAAGGACCGTATATACTCGTAGGATCTTGATCCCAACCCGAGGCGCGACACCTGGGCCAGGACGGCAGAGTGACGCACCTTGTCGAATGCGCTCTGCAGATCCAGGCCCAGGATCGCGCGGCTGTCGTTCTTCGGAACCCTGCCGGGGGGCTCCAGAATCTCTCGTTGAAGCAGCAACATTGCATCCTGGGTGCCGAGCTTCGCCCGGAACCCCAGCATCGAATCCGGGTAGATCCCACGGGATTCCAAGTATCGATTCCACCGGGTGTTGAGGACGTGCTCCAGCACCTTGCCCACGCAGGACGTAAGCGAGATGGGTCGCAGGCCCTCTATCCCCGGCGGCTTGTTGGGTTTCGGCAGCAAGATGGTCTTGGCCGTCTTCCATATCTTCGGTAACTGTCCGCTGCGCCAGCATTTGTTGAAGAAGCTGGTGAGCGACGAGATGGCCGCGTCGCTCATGTTTCGCAGCGCTTTGTTTATTGCCCTGTCGGGGCCAGCGGCCGACCGGCAGTTCAAATCTTGCGTGGCTTGTCGCACCTCCCATTCCTCGATGTCTCGGTCGAGTTCGGGGTTGGGCGGGCCCGCGTAGTCTGGATGATCCTCGTGCTGGGTGGACGGCAGGTACTTCTCGTTGAGACGCCTGTGCATTTCGTCCTCGCCCAGCTGTCTTGCGGTGGTATGTAATATCTGCGCCATTCGGCTGCGCTGAAATTCGCTGCTCTTGGTCTCGTCCATGAGCTGTCGCAGTAACTTCCATGTACCGCCGCGGTGCAGCTGTCCGTCGGCTTGGTTGCATAGCGCGAACCATTGTTGCGCGCAGAGCTGGCGGCTGTATTTCTCGATCTCGCGACCGAGATTGGCCACCCGCTTGCGCAGCGTCCGGTTATGGCGTTGTTTCCTCCATCGCATTTGGAGCGATCTTCTGGCCCCCAATAGGTGAGCGAGGCGGGGATCCATCCTCTCCACGTCACCCGGCGCCTCGATTTCTTCGGTGGCGCCCTCTGTCGCGGCCACCATGTTGGCGGTCCACGCTTCGATGTCTTCGACTTCTCCAAGCTCCGTTTCGCGGAACTTGTGCCAGTCGACCAGTTTGTGCTTGGTAACCTTGCCGCCGCTTCCCTCGCGGGAATGGCTCAGCGGCATCGTGATCTCGATGATGAAGTGGTCGCTGCCCAAGTTGTGGCCCGTGTTCCGCCACCTCGCGGTCCCGCCGTCGGGCAGGATCGCAAAGGCGAGGTCCGGGTTTGTGTCTCGGGCAGTCGACGTTCCGATGCGTGACGGGTGCGCCGGGTTCGTGAGTAACGTGTACTCGGCTTCGCTCGCGTCGTCCAGCAGGCTTCTGCCCTTGGCCGTCGTGTGCGTGTAGCCGAGTTCGGTGTGCTGTGCGTTAAAGTCGCCGCAGACGATGGCTGCCACGTCTCCTCTTCCCGCCACGTCCCTCCCCGCCTGAAGGGTGGCTTCTTTGACTTTGTGAAACAGCGTCTTAAATTTCTGTTTCCCGTGTTGCGGATTACTGTAGACGTTGGCAACGTAGATCGTCGTCGACGTCTTCCCCTTTCTTCTGCTTCCGCTTCGCCGTCCCGTTATGGCCAGTTCGGTTACACAGAGCTCTATCGCAGAATCCCGGGAACCCAGGAATTTGTCGTGCTTGATGTGCGCTATGCCTTTGCGGACGAACGTGCACACGCCTTGTGCCGCCCCCTTCCCGCAGGTGCGGGCGCTCGGCGGGCAGGCGTGTGCGCGGTATCCAGGCAGGGTCATCTTCGTGGAATCTTCCGCGTGCGTCTCCTGCACCGCTATTACGTCGGGGAGTTCCGATGCATCTAGCGATCGCAGGTGCTGCTGTAATACTGCCTTTCGGCACCGAAACCCGTTCGCGTTCCAGTGCCAAATCCTGAGTTGATCGCCTTGGGGTCTTCTATCCATGTTTCGGAGTCGGACCCTGCTGTTGTTCCTGGTTACCGTGGCCTATCTTGCTTGCTAGGCCCATGATGAGTTGCTTGAGCTCTTCGATTGATTGCTTGGTTTCGGCGAAACCCTTCTCCACTCTGACTTCCAGGCGACTCACTCGCTCGTTGAGATGGGTCACCTTCTCGTTCAGAACCTTGATTTCCCGCTCGTGGCAATCGAGCCTTTTGTTCATCTTGCGAATTCTGACGGCGTAGTTGATGCCGGCGTCCGATGAGGTCTGAGAATCGCCCGAGCTGTGTTCGCCCATGGCGCTGTCGGTTTCGGTGTCCGATTCCGGTGCCTTGGAACACGCGCTTTCCAATGTTTCGCTCTAGAACGCTTCGTGCTTCAAAGAAATGAGACTTTCGGCAAAGCTGTATACCTCTACCACCCAATAGTTTCATATCCGTAGGCAAAACGCCAAGGCGCCAAGAATACACTTACACACTGCATGCTTCGCTCCCCCCCAGGTTTCACGTTTGTGGAGATGGCCCGGGATTTTTTTTAAGGGAAGGGGGAACGAATTAAGATCGTGTGGTGAGCGAACTGGGATGTGGTTGTGCTTGTAAAGCGTGACTTGATGGAATCAGCTAGCCAAGCCATCACGTTAGATTTCTTCACGAAGCTGCGACACCAGTTTTAACAGAGCTGAGTGATTCATCGCGAAATTGTCAGTGCGCTTCATCGATAGCCCGGTTTAATGACCGCGTTTTGGAACTATGAGCATTGTTTGAAAGCACTGCTTTGATAGGTCAAGAAAACACCAAGCAATTTACTGCACACTTTCCCACGCAGGCGTTGCTAGGCGTCGCGCGTCGACGGGTTCGCGGGGTGTCCGACATCGCCTGCGACCGCGGTGACATGCTTTCACAACCCACTTTTTTTTCCCCACAAAAATGCGGCAACGAAATCGTCCACTAAGCCTGCGTGATCTGGAGTTTATAAACCTTGCGAGGAGGCTAATTGTTTGCTGGAGAATTCCAACAACATAAATTGACTTCATAAAAGCATCTTCGTATCACAGAAAATATCTCTGATGTTGGACTCGCTGAAAACGTTTAGAGGCAGGCCACGTATGAAGAGCACGTATTTAAGATTCCAGGGATTGTTCCTTTAGAAAGTATTCAAGTCAGGCAACGCGGCAATAATCGCTTAAAATTCTACAAGACACCTTGCTACTGCGCCGTAGTTAACTGTCAAAAAGTGTAGCCCTCTGCCCAAGCGGTAAGATTGTTCTGACTACTAAGTGTTACTTTTTCTCATGTTCTACAAGTAAATTCTTTGTCACCTCTATTTTGTCACACTCCGGCAAACGCGGTGACTTCTGAATTTTTCCCAAGGAAGCATATGGTAAACAAGTAAAGGATGTACGTTATAGAACTGTACGTTATAGCACTCAATAATTAAGCTACACACAAATGATAAACACTCAAACCTCTAACAATCCCGAAACCATATTCAAATCTAAACACAAAAGTCTCTACAATAAAGTCCTACACAATTAGTTCATATCCACTGATTCATATCCACAGTGACGTCTATAACGTACAGCGCGCAAAGCCGGCACTCAAAGCCGCGTTTCTGCCATTTTCTAGCGTACTTGGGTTAAATTGGGAGCTAACGTAACACGAAGAAACGAAATGTCTGTAGAACCAACCTGCTCTTCAGGTCTCGAGCCGGGGACGGTGTGGTACTCGTGAAGCAATGAGTGGATGGAAGCCAGCAGGCTTGCCAAGCTCTGGGCCGCGCTCCAACTCATGTTTCCCGACTGAGTGCTGTCGTGAAAGGAAAGTTGAAGCAAAACGTTCAACGTTCACAGGGTAACGATGAAGGGACCCTCAGGGCACTTGCACAGGGTCAGTGAAAATATGACACACTTCTTGAATACTCTCTCCACTTAATTGTAGGGGCTAATAATCAGGAGCCATCGGCATTCTTCAAGAGAGGTATGATTCTGGTCTTCATTCGGCGGTATATATATAACACGTCCTGGGAAGTAAAATTCAGCATCCACCTCAAAGGCTACCCGTACGGCTACGAAGGAAAGTTGTAAATCTTTGTCAGACACTTCGCAGTAGAAAAAAAGGTCATCCTGGACCAGCATTCGAATCTGGGAACACGTTTCTTCAAAATATAACTCAAACTGGCAGTCAGCGGAGCACATGTTTATTTTTTCGTTCGCATCATTTTGTGTTGTTTTTTTAAAGCGAAAGCTCTACTGCGATATCTTTCAAGGTCATTCATAGCGTCCCAAGTGACCTTCAGACACCCGCGGGGAAGCTGCGGCTTATTTCTTATCACTTCGCTCGCTCAGAGGCTCCCTGCACGTGACTAGATGGGGTGAGATGGCTGCTTTTCCTGCGCTTTATCGCTCATCGCTGGCTGGGACCCGTCTGCGAGGGCGCTACACTGCAAGCGAACCACGGGACTATGCGAGGGTTTAACGGCGGTGCTTGTTCCCCTGGTTTCACCATCGATGGCACGAAGGCTGTGCTGCCTGGGCATGCCCTTCGGTGTTATGCGAAATGATGAATCCAATCATCCAGTTGACATAGCTAGACGTCACGCTGCGATGTATGAAGAGAAGGAAAAAAAATTCACGAAACATTGTGTGCGTAGCCTTGGCTTTCCCTCGTGATAACTAGGCTTAGAAGTGTTGAAGGTGAGCCGCATTTTTAGTACCAAGTTTGTGTTTCCGTTTATAGTTTTAGTCACTTACCTTGGGGATAAAATAGTTTTGTTAGTGGCTTTCCCTCGTGATAACTAGGCTTAGAAGTGTTGAACGTGAGCCGCATTTTTAGTACCAAGTTTGTGTTTCCGTTTATAGTTTTAGTCACCTACCTTGGGGATAAAATAGTTTTGTTAGTGGCTTTCCCTCGTGATAACTAGGCTTAGAAGTGTTGAACGTGAGCCGAATTTTTAGTACCAAGTTTGTGTTTCCGTTTATAGTTTTAGTCACCTACCTTGGGGATAAAATAGTTTTGTTAGTGGCTTTCCCTCGTGATAACTAGGCTTAGAAGTGTTGAACGTGAGCCGCATTTTTAGTACCAAGTTTGTGTTTCCGTTTATAGTTTTAGTCACCTACCTTGGGGATAAAATAGTTTTGTTAGTGGCTTTCCCTCGTGATAACTAGGCTTAGAAGTGTTGAACGTGAGCCGCATTTTTAGTACCAAGTTTGTGTTTCCGTTTATAGTTTTAGTCACTTACCTTGGGGATAAAATAGTTTTGTTAGTGGCTTTCCCTCGTGATAACTAGGCTTAGAAGTGTTGAACGTGAGCCGCATTTTTAGTACCAAGTTTGTGTTTCCGTTTATAGTTTTAGTCACCTACCTTGGGGATAAAATAGTTTTGTTAGTGGCTTTCCCTCGTGATAACTAGGCTTAGAAGTGTTGAACGTGAGCCGCATTTTTAGTACCAAGTTTGTGTTTCCGTTTATAGTTTTAGTCACCTACCTTGGGGATAAAATAGTTTTGTTAGTGGCTTTCCCTCGTGATAACTAGGCTTAGAAGTGTTGAACGTGAGCCGCATTTTTAGTACCAAGTTTGTGTTTCCGTTTATAGTTTTAGTCACCTACCTTGGGGATAAAATAGTTTTGTTAGTGGCTTTCCCTCGTGATAACTAGGCTTAGAAGTGTTGAACGTGAGCCGCATTTTTAGTACCAAGTTTGTGTTTCCGTTTATAGTTTTAGTCACCTACCTTGGGGATAAAATAGTTTTGTTAGTGGCTTTCCCTCGTGATAACTAGGCTTAGAAGTGTTGAACGTGAGCCGAATTTTTAGTACCAAGTTTGTGTTTCCGTTTATAGTTTTAGTCACTTACCTTGGGGATAAAATAGTTTTGTTAGTGGCTTTCCCTCGTGATAACTAGGCTTAGAAGTGTTGAACGTGAGCCGCATTTTTAGTACCAAGTTTGTGTTTCCGTTTATAGTTTTAGTCACCTACCTTGGGGATAAAATAGTTTTGTTAGTGGCTTTCCCTCGTGATAACTAGGCTTAGAAGTGTTGAACGTGAGCCGCATTTTTAGTACCAAGTTTGTGTTTCCGTTTATAGTTTTAGTCACCTACCTTGGGGATAAAATAGTTTTGTTAGTCTGTCACCAAACTTCCAGCAAAACTATTTTGATTACTACATGTGTGGGTGATCCACATTTGACCGCATGAAACGGTTACGTTCAGCACGTGCGCTGAACGAACGCGAATAGATGAAGGCGAAACCCTCCTACAAAGTTTACGTGGGGCAAGATGCATTTTTAGGCTGCAAATAAAATAAGCGAAAATATGTACATATGAAAGAAGTGGGTGAACATGAAAAAATAATCCGGGTTCAATGCAGTTCGAAAACTGCTGAAACAGAGGAAGTGTGGTTCTCTTCTGTCGGCTCGAACGTAAACGGGCGCTTGCCCGAGGATGTCAGCGCTGTCGCCACGCATATTCTGCGGTTAGCTAACAGTAATCGGCAGCTAAATGTCAGCGGCGCGAGGCTCCCTTCCCTAGTGCGAGGGAAGGGAGCTCCATTCCCTAGGCTCCCTTCCCTAGGCTTCCCTAGGCTTCCCTGGGCTCCCTAGGCTCCATTCCCTAGTGCCCCTACGAGACCACTGCGCCCTCCATTGGTGAGTCTAGGAACTGGCTCCTACTTCTGTATGACGCACGGCCTACAGCAGACGGATAAAAAGGCTGAAAAGAAGAATAAATAGATAAGCATGTGCTCGCTGACTCAGAGTGCTGATGGAGGACAGAAGCGTCGGCCGAGTACTTATCCAAGGATACTCAGGCAGATGTTTCCGGAGGGGAAGAAGTGCGGGTTGAATTGGACGCGGCCTTGGTCCGTAGTCAAGAAGCGCACGCGGGGCGGGGCCAGCGGATAGTCGGGTGGGCACTTGAGGATCACGTGGAAGAAGCCGCCTTCGTACGGCGTGTCGAAGGAGCCCACCAACAGGCCGTTGATCTGCAGCAAGTGAAGAGAGGAGGACCTCACGTGGATATCACGTGGTTGCGTTGGCAGGAAACAATGGTCACAGCCCAGCAGGGACTGTGACCTTTCCCTAGTGCTTCCGGGACACATGGCAATTATATATAAGGCGTTCATTGATTGATTGACTGATTGACAGACTACATGTTTGAGTAGTCGGTTGAAATCTGATCGATCGATCGATTTTGGTTGATAATTTATTGATTGATTGATTCATTGATTCGATAAGAAGGCTGCAGCCGCAAGGGGGTGGGTAGGGATATAGGAAGATGATAGATGGTGGTATGTCTTCGCAGCTTCAGTTCCGGGTGCCATTTTGGGAGGTCTGTCCGGCTCACCTCAGAGTGCTTTAAAGAGACCGCGTTTCGTCGTGTAGCGGTCAATTTCCATGAGCAGAGAGATCGCACGGACTACTCTGAGATGAGCATGCAGTGAAGTAGAGTCTTACCATTTCCCCAGCAAGGCAGCTATAGCCCTGATGAAGTATTCGGTGTCGAAACGAATAGCGTTTGAATTAGGCGTCCTCATCAAGTTTGTTTGCCCTGTAGCATTGCGTTCTGAAGAGGTCGCAAGCGACATACAATCAGACACCCTATTGTAAGAAGTTAACGTAAGCCGCCACGTTCGGCCTCCGTCCTAGCTGATAGCCTGCCAATTTCTGCAAAAATACTGCTTGTTTGTTTAGGTTGCGCATATCTGCACCTACCTTCTTTTAAATGATACTGCTTCTCTGTGTAAAGGTGACAATATTATTCTACGTTCGGTCACCACACCGATTGCAGAGCTCTTCAATTACTGTCACGAAATATCTCGAAACTTTCGAGAATTGTCTACTCATACTTCCCAAGATGTAGAGACCCCGTACTCTTGCGTTAACGTCACTCAGAACAAAATTATCCTTTATTCAAGTTAAAGTAGCCATGAAGACAAAATACAAGTTGGGTTTATTAGAAACACTGCTTAGTCCCGATAACAATGATACCCATATCATCGCAATCTTCAAACAAATAACGGAGATTTAAAGAAAACGTGTGAAGCAGTCGCGACCCACTAGCCAATTTCCTGCAACTTTTGTATGACGTCACGGAACCTTGTTTGTGCGATTGGCGGCCGCCTAACTGACCTATCGCGACGACACATGACTGGACGTCTGTAATGGGGCCTCTAGTTACATTTGACCGCATCACTTGCATGCTAACGTGCAGTTAGCGCACTGAAAATTATGTTTTATTGTTGGCTCGTATGACGTCATTCTTGCTCATAACACGTCACTATGGCGTAAAATTTGAAAGTTTTTAAATACTTCTTGCTTTTTTTTTCGTTAAAAAACATCTTTTGTGGCTGTAATGAAGCTTAGTGAGATATTTAATCCTAGTTCTTTCACATTAAACGAAGTTGTATATTCTCTTCATGGCTCCTTTAAGCATGCATGGTCATGTATCTGCTTTTTATGCGTAACCGCAACAAAAAAATTGTCGCAGCTTGCACTACTGGTGCGAGGCTGGAGAAACAGCAGAGCTGGAGTCTACGTAGCTTTTCGGTGTTTTTGCATGCTTTGCTAGGCTTTTTTTAAATATTGTTAGGTGTTGCGATGCTCCTGCTAGGCTAGGCTAAGTGTTGATTGGTGAGGCCAAGTTTAGCTGGATTTTACAAATCCGGTGCGGTCAGTCCCCAACTCTGATAGCGGGTCCCAGGGAAAAATCAGCTAGGTCGACCCTCTGCTCCACTGTTTCTTGCAATTGCACAAGTTGCGCCATTTTCTTTGCAGTTTAGCAACCTAATACCCCTGACACACAGGTGCCTAAAAGGCCTTTGCAGAGAAGGACTGCTACCAAAACGACGTTCGCCTCGGTGACACACGACAAAGGAGAATCTCCTTCACCGAAACGGGCATTTCCCGTAAGGGGTGTTCGCCTATCTCTTTTACCCGCACGAAAAGGAGCAGCTAGCGGCGCAGCCGCGTAAGCAGACGCTTGCAAATCTTAAGATTCCCAGAACTTAGTGAGAACAAATGCGATTTCATAACACTTTCATAAATTGTTAAAACTGCAATGAAATAAATTGCACCAAACAAGCCCAATCTTAATGTATTTCTGTAAACATCTGCCCACTGTTTCCAGGCACGGAACATAGGCTAAAAAAAGCACTTTATCGTTGCTGTTTAATACGAAAATGTGAAATTACCCATTGATTCTTTCTAAACAACAATAAAACGCACAGTTTCTATCTGAAATAATAAAGAAGGTCTATTAGCCGCACTTTATTTTTGTTGTCCTGCATGCTTTTTCCACAGAACTGCTAGCGCCACTTTATTGGTGTGTCAGTTACAGCAACTACGTAGAGGAGATCGTGGGTTGCTGTGTGTTAGGAGCGCCCCTCCTTTCCCCAAAATGTCTTTTGGCGTGGCGAAAGGGGTTTAGTTAAAAGGAGATCTAGCGTTGCAGTGCGTCACAAGTATAAGAAAGATCATAACCTTTAAAATGGTATAGTAAGGGGTGCACATAGGCATATGCCCCTTGGGCTAACACTCGAGCAGGCGCGTAAGCCGCCTTCACTGTTACAATACTTTATCTTCGGTGGTGCACCCTTTGCAGGTGGCGCGGTTTCTTTCTTAGTATTTTTTTGCTAACGCCACCGGATCAAGCACAAGCTTAAACAGCGACTACTCCGCCCTCGTGTGTGTGTACGTATATAGGGAGGAGTAGTAGTTGTGAGACAGTCGTAACTTTAACTAAAATCCTCTCATGAGTTTAAACATTAAAGTCAAAATGAATGTCAGGGCCTGTCGAGGTTTTTTTTTACCTTGGTTACGTCGTCGTCCTCTGGAGCGATGTATATCCCACGAGGTGGCCGCGTGTAGAAGTCTTTAACGTCCCTGTGCGATACGCGTGAAGTGTGCGTCTACTTTCAGAAAAGACGTTTCTTTTAATGGTTAAACAAATTAAAACAGCTTTACATAAATGGTTTTCGTATCCCATTTTTATTGCGACAACATTCGATTGGTACCACAAAGATTTTGCATGCGAGCGGGAAGTGCCATAATTGTTGCTTCTCAAACGTACTTCACTTTCTTAAGGGATGTCTAATGGTGGAAATTAGAAAGTATAAATAATAATTATTGTTGCATCCCTCGGAATGTGTGATCCTCTAGCTCCTCCCGTTGTTCAACAGTTCCTGTATAACGCCGCCGTCCGAAGCAGTTCATTATATCTTCACGTCTACTCGGCCGTGCAGAAGCTGCACTTTCCATTTCGCAGTACGCATCAATGGTAAAAAACGGCGGTGGACACTCGTGAATACATGCTGGAACGCAACCACCGCCTCTTTGGTCTGACGTCACGCCGAGCGACGCCCCCTGTATAACAACAGCAGGGACACCTAGTTCGGCCGCTTATCCGCGGTATGGAGCGCGCTGGCGAAAACTTCCGATGCGTGTAGCACGCGGGAAAGCTAGTGGTTGGGGAAATGCAGCAAAGAGCAATAGGACACAAGCTTGGTGTGACGTCTCTGGCGAGATCACACTCGCCACTCGCGAAGGCAGCTCTGTCAGCGCGCTGTTTCCACTCTACGTTTGGTCGCTGCCCTGTTGACGGAGCGACGCAGAGATTTTGCCGACATCCTCCCTATTGTTCCCAGAATAATATCTGAGAGGACAAGAGTCTCGTTATTCTCGGCGAGTACTGTCGATGTTCATTACGGCTGACAGAATTCTTGAGAAAACTGATGTAGTACGCTACTACGACGTCACCAAAGGCCATGACGTGAAGACCGAGCCGCAGTCTAGCTGGAGGAAACTGAAGTGCGTTTATTTAACAGGGCGGTCGCTTATACAGCCTGGCTGCAGCCCCTGCCAACACACCTGAATCAGAAAACGCAAATACTACATATTCCCGTCTTAACTAAAATAATAAACCAATGACAAAGAGGGTGCGAAAAACGCAAGTAATCGACAAACTCCACAGATTGCACGAGGAACCAAAAGCCCACGACACAGACTCAGCAAAACTGAAAGCATTTTTACACAAGTGCGCACGAAGGATACACATAATGCAGGAGGAAACTTGGTTAAAGGTCAACTCATGATCCGTTCCATTATCAGAATATGAATGCCAAGCGAAGCTGGAGCCTGTATTATAAGCGGCGTTCCATTTCGACGACAGGAGAGAAGTCGACTTAAAAATGAAGGCCATCTACTTGTCTTGACGACGGGCGTGATGAGGCATATAAGCTGGACGCCCAAATCGCATTTTGAACGCCGTGCGTATGGGATGTAGACCGCGTGATTTTAGTACACACACCAAGAAGTTTGTTTTCCACCGCCTGCCGCTATAGAACGTCTTTCGCTTTAAAGACACGTGACGTCTCCTTCTCGGTTACCAGAAATACATGAAACCCCAGCCATATCAGCTTCGCGTAAAGGGACCCTGCAACCCTTTTTTGAGTTTTTCAGAAGCTTAAAACTACCAATCCCAAATTGGAGCATCCTGTAATGAACAACATTCCGAAGGTGGCCCAAGGGTTTCTTACCAAAGCACTGACTGGCTACGCCATCACTGACGATATAGCGGTGCGTTGGACGCACTACAGGTAACACAAAAACGTGCAAATACTAATTGACAAGCTCTTTTTCCATCAGTGTCACAGAGAAACACCGACCATTAGTAATGTACTCGGGTCTTACTCGGAACTGGCAGATACCCGAGACAAGCACAAGCCTTCGCGGGTACGAAGCCTCAACGAATGGCTCTACCCAAAGAACCAAGTGGAGGACACGCTGCTCACGATGAGGGCCTCCGCCAAAGAGGCACACCTCGTGGGGCCTAAAAATCCGGACTATCCTTTCGCTACCCCTTTCCCTCTTCGACCATAGCGCAATGCTTGTGAAATCAATCAATCAATCAATTCATTCATTCATATCATATCATAAATGCTTTAAGCTAGTAATCAACAAACGCCTTCAGTGCTTGGAATACGAGGCCACAAAGTACCTTAGACAAAAATTACTGCTCTACGCCAACCAGATATCTTCAAGAATTGCTAAGAATTTTCTGTTTCCCGGTGTTGGCGTTCTTCAAGCGCTCGAATTACACCATTAGAGCGATGGAGGAGCAGCTATTGGCTGGATTCATTTTAGTCGCAGCAATAAACACATTCGGTGGCCACTTTAAAAATGCCAAAAAAGCAAAACATAAATGGAAGGCTCATCTTCTGCGACAAGCAAATCATGCAGTGCCGCTCCTGTCTGGGGATTACTGCAGCTTCCAAAATGCTTCTAGACGCGAAGGAACGAGTGAAAGCGTTTGTCGGCCGTGTTGCAGAGTCTCTTTAAAAGCAATCTGTCTATTCAATAATTTAAATGGGGCCTAAATAGGTCGCGATTTCAGCGCGCTATCGCTACATTACGCGTTTCTTTTCTTGTTTACGTGTAAATTCTCGTCGACGTTCAAGGGAGCATTGACGTAGCTTTTGCGTGTGACGTAGCCTCTATGACACCACTGCCGCTGAAGACTACGGTGCCGCTATTAACGGGTTCCACCAGATGTTGCAGCCGATTAGCGTTTTGGGCTCTTGGCAAAAAGCCGCCCGTGGTTCGGGTGGCGTCTATGGGAGCGACACTCCCGTAGGGCGTATCTTTGTTGGGACGAATGTTGATCGTCGCCATCCGTCACACGAGCTCATCTGAGTTCATTGATACATGGCGTCGTTTACAAGATATGAGTCACGCTGAGAAGCATGGAGTATCTTCTGCAGGAGGAAACTTGAGAAGCATGTCTGCACGGTGGTCAAGAAGTGCGCGTGATACGGCACACACCGCAGCAGCTAAAACTTGCCGCCTCCTGCTGCGATGCTAAGCCTCTTCCGCGCGACCCGACGTCGTAGGCACCTGTTCGCCGCAACAGCGCCGCATGCAAGAAACGCAAACGGGCCCCTAGTCATTGGTGGAAATCTTCATTATTGTCCTGAGCGAGCATTAAGTGTTTGGGTCCCGTCTATCCTATGGCGAATTCGGTTGGCCGCTCCGGTCCTCTGGCTCGTAGTCGCCAGATGCCAAGGCGGCTCGCAATCAGAGCGCGAGAGGCAGCATCTCGGAGCAGCGCGCCTGTAGCGCCACCGCGCAGTCAGAGCGAGAAGTTGCCGGTCCGGCCGTGGTAAACCGCGGCGTTTTGTGTCACGTGACACGTCCTCCCGGCCAGATCGCGCCACGCTCTCACTTCGAAGTCAGAGCGGTCGGGAGCGCTCCGAGTCGGAGGTCATGACGCTCCGAAAGAGCCAACCGAAGGTAGTTCGAGCGCTCGAATTCTACCAACTGAAGGCGCGGCCGCTTTTCAGAGCACTCCAGAGCTCTCGTAAACGCCCAACCGAATACGCCACTAATTTCATTGATTTGATTGATTGTGGGGTTTAACGCGCCGACGCAACGCAGGCGATGAGGCGCGCCGTAGTGGAGGGCTCCGGATTATTTTTGACCACCTGGGGTTCTTCATCGTGCGCCGAAATCTCGTACACACGGGCGTTTTTGCTTTTTGCCTCCATCAGAAAAGCGGCCGCCGCGGCCGGGAATCGAACCCGCGACCTCGTGCTCAGCCGCGCAACGCCTTAGCCACTGAGCCACCGCGGCGGGTTACGCCACTAATTTCAAACGCTCGTTTCCCCTATTCGAAAATTGACGTGCCGACGCTAGCGTGGGCGACATGAAAAGCAGTTCCGCACAGACAGTAGTATGCGGAGCATGCGCGCCGGCTGCAAAAAAGGAAAAGCTGGACGAATTACCGAGCTGAACCAATGGCTTCGGGTACCTTGGAGCGCAAGGGCGCTGGCAAGTGTCTCTTGGTTGTTCTGTCCCGAGCATATTAGCTCGTAGCATCCACAGGGCTTTGAGGCGCGAGAAAATGGCAAAAGCTCCAGCCTTATAGCCTTCGCAACCCAATTTAAGGTCTTCAAAGAAATGCTACAGGAAACAGGCGCAATGCAAAAGCATGGCAAAAAAACGCAGTGACTCTTACCGCTTAGCTCTGGCCAGGCACTGTGGACTGGGCTGCTCCCCCGGCCGAAGGATCGAACTCCACTGCTTTATTCTCGCTGCATAATTTGCATCCGGGGCGTTCTCGTTTGCCATGCTGACTCAGGCGGTCGTGTCGGCGTGGTGGTGTTGGTGGTGCTGCTGATGATGATGATGTTCCTTTGTGAATGGCACATATCGAAACAGGGAATCGGCCAAACATGAGGAGTATAAAATTATTTATTTATTTACAGGCTCTTGTAAATAGGGAATTTTGAGGTGTTTTTCAATTCTTTTTCTCCTTCTTCTTCTTTTTCTTCTGCACGAAAGCCCAAAGAAAACAAGTGTCACCTTCTTCAGTTACTTGTTCCGTACCTTTGTGTTTTTATGTCAGAAAGCGCGCAGATCCTAATAAGGACACACAGTACAGACCTAAGCCCGAAATCATGTTATCGTTTTCCAGATACAAAATTGCTGAACGGCAAGGTTTATTAGTCCGATAAAGCTTTGGAACCACACATTGGGTGAAGCTCAAGCAATGTGCTATATTTGGTCTTCTTGGGTTATTTTGTTCTTGGGTCAGTTTGTTGTGCTCTACAGACCAAAAGCTAGGGACGGTCAATGCCATTTCTATATTCTTAAAAATTTCCTTGCGAGGACAACACTTCTTCCCGTGGCCACTGCTGTAACTCTCGCTAAACTACTTCTGATAAAACTGAATCATACAAGTTTTGCTAACAGATGACGCCATCGCCATCATAATTTTGGCTTAGCCTTCCTTTCCGAGTGAATGACCTTCCGACGGTCTAACCACCATTACAAACTTCTGGGGTAATCCAATGTGAGGATATGTGCACTTCGTAACCAGGTTGCGGAGGAACCCTAGCTTCTACCAAAACCTCTAGAAGAATATCTTTACTTGTTTGTTGGAGTTTTTTTACCGTGAAAAGATCTTGTACTTCGATCTTGTAGGAGCTCCTTTTCATGGTCCAAAGTCGAGATTGCCCGTTACTATCATGTTATCGATAACTTTGATGACAGACACCCAACGCAATGAAGGGCGAGGACGGATGCGTGAAATGAACGCTGATAAGAGCAACAGCGACTCCGACTGCTTGTTTTTGGGGGTCGCTTTGACTGTTTGTTAGTGATCCGCCCAGCTTCTGAGTCTCATCTGGCATCCTCGGAGTGCAGATGAATCGTCGATCTCGCTGAGGCCTTTCCAGGACCTCAATAAATCTCAAAGCGACTTGCACACGCCGCGCACTTGACGTCAGAGAAGCCTGTGTGTACTGTTGTGAGGTTGGTGGAGCCAAAAAAATGAAGATACACATCGCGCGAGCCCTCAGGCACAACTTGCCTCGCATGTAACGCTTACATGAGCCACGCTTGGGAATACTCGTAAAATTCGGAATTTTCTCGCACTTTCTCTGTTAGTGGACATCGTCGTTATCAGTCTGTTTACGTCCCTGGCCAGCCTCGGCCGGATAACAGGCGCAGGCAGGAATCCAGGACTGAGATAGCCTTGTTAGCCTTCCTCTGGGCGAGGCTAACACGATCATACTCTGCTAGATAAACAAGGACTTATTCTCTCTGTCTCTCTCCCTCTCTCTTCCTTCAACTTAGATGTGATGGCACGAGTTTCAAGCACGGATTTCGGACACTACGAAATGCAGGCCTATTAACCCTTTCGCGTTGATGCCGTTACAAACAACCCATTTCGGGGTTGTCGGAACTTGGCTCAGAACCTTTGCTGATAGACTAGCCAAACGTTCCCTTGCTACTGACTACAGTTCAGGCAACTGGCACTACAGTACAAGCTTGACAATGCGAATTTCGTACGTATTTTTTTCTTTCGTAATTCAGGAGTCTGTTGTAATCGGTCACGCAGTCACTCACATAAAGGTTTAAAGAAACGAATGAAAAATACCACGAGAAATAGGAGCTTTAGGATGATACTGAGGATTTTAAGGTATAAGAGCTTTAGGATGATGTTTTTAAAGAATAGTTTGCAAAAGTAAAATGCGAAAGTTTTTATATACGTAGTATGTGCATGAAACCAATGCGTAAGAAATAAACAAATAAAAACCATATTTCACTATGCCACGTCGTACCGTTTAACCGCAGAACTACACAAGCTACCTTGAGGTACTGGACGTTTGGTACATGGCCCCGGCGATGGAGCAGTTAATACATTTTAAACAGTTATTTAATTTACCTTTCCAAACACAATATTGAGATTGAGGGCTGCCGTTTCGGTAGCACATGTTGAACATAAAGTATCCAGTATTGGTGGTGAGATTGCCTGCTTCATAGTAGTTGTGGTGATGCTGTCGTGTCCGCCGACTGCTATGAAGGCCCGCTGGATATCACCAATCTTCAAACTAGAACAATAGTGGGCGACTCTATATCGACCATCAGAAATTTCGACCACGGGAGGATCTCCAGCGCCCCTTGGAGTATCCTCGCACAGGTGGACACCAGCTCATCGGGGACTCATTGGGAATGAGAAAGCACATGCGACCGGCCGAAGTTTTACAGTCCGGGCAATCGCCGCCAACGCCGCCGCTGCTGATGTCGAGTCACCGGCCTCGGCCTTGCATGCCGAACCTCTTTCCCAAATGATAGCGAACGAAGGGCCGAGTGGCTACAGCGAAATCACGCAATATTATACCTCCTTAGACATTACCTCCTTAGACATTAGAAAGACATTACCTCCTGCGGATCCGCAGCTAAGTAGAAAAGATGAGATTTACTGGAGACGTTCGCAGGCGGGAGTTCTGCAGAACCCAGTCCTGTACAGTAAGTGGCATCCGAAAGTCTTCGATCCAACTTGTAAGAAATGTAATGGTCGAGCGCACCTAGTCCACATGTTGTGGACTTGTCCTTCGTTCAACAAACCGCACCGAAGCGTAGGATGGCACTACTCCTCAGCCGAACCTCCGAAGCCCAGCGCAAGATCATTGTTCTCGCCCTAGAAAGCCGCCAAATCCCAAGGGATACCGACCGACTGATGGGGGGAGGGGGCATTTAACGCTCCCTCTTTGACTTGTGTAATAAAGTTTTTATTGACTGTACTTACGTACCAGTTGAGGGGGCAGTGCAACGATTTCGAGTTTCAACTTTACACACTTCAACCAAGCACAACGACACGCGAGAAAGAAGTCACGAAAAGTATACATGCATTTAAAAAGTGTTGGTTGGTCAGGTTTCCTCGCCTTCTGCCCTATCAGGACCCGATGAAAGAGTCTACACACGCCCCCCCTCCCCCTCCCCCACCCTGAAAACAGCGTAGCGGCATGCACAGGTGACAAGTCATTTCTGTCTACCGAATTTTGGCAGGTGCGCGGGCCCGATCACAAGCATTGTTAAGCGCAAAATTATATTGTACCAATATATACGCGTCGCGCATTTGTGCGGAACGCCCGCTGCTTGGGCGCCGAAATCAGCCACTGTCGTACACCTACTAGTTTCTTTTCTTGTTGACATTTCGTCCCTCACTCAGCTTGAGCGCATACAGCATGCCTCGTTTGGGCACAATTAAAGGCGATAGTGAAAGTAAAGCAAACTTTCACTCCGCTCGGGCCTTGTTGCGATTATGCGCGCCGCAACCGTGTTCGCGTCTGCCGCAAGTTGCGAGTACAAGCCTGCCTCAGGCAGATCACAACACGCCACAGGACGGCTGGGCCGCGGGCTCCTCGTTGTCGTGATTCAAGCTTCGGTGACTAGAGACGAGGCAAGTTGAGACTTGCCCGAAGGCAGCTGACGCCGTAGCGGAGACAGAACTCCTCTCTCCCCCTCTCTCAGGCTCAGCATGCGCCGCTACTGCCGGCTTCTCACGTACTCTAAAAAGAGTGTTCTGTGTGCCTGTGCTATGTTCGCGCCGTGTGCAAAAAGCAGAGGGAGAAATTGTTTGACCGTCAGCGCTTTGGGCTTAAATACGGGGTCTACAGCGCAGAAGAATATTTGTTTTTGCGCAGCGAATGAAAGCTTCCACTTTGCTCGAGTCCTGTTCTGTAACCTCGCCCGTAGAGCATTGTTCTTGTATTGCTTCGGCTCAGCTCTCGCCATGCAGTATACAAGTTAAGTTTCCCTTCGGCGTCTTGTCGTCGTCACCGAGGCAGCAACTTCTGCTGGCCGCTCTACCACCACGCTACCTCGCATGACGGAGGCGAGGGAGCTCGGCTCGGGGACACCTTCCCGAATGTAACTGGTTGCCAGCGGTGGGATGGCAACTTCGCAACACTCTGAAGCGGCGAGCGCGTTCAGGGTCGCCGTTTTAACGTCGGTTAGCCATCAGCGGCGGCTCGTGCCAACGGACATAATAAAAATAATAATAATATCAATATTTATTTCCCAAGGTACTGAATAAATGTGCGGGCCAGCGCAAAGCCAAAAAGGGCTTGCGGGGCCGTGCCCGGCAGTTGCTACACATCACGGACGCTGCGATGCCAACAATATATCGTCTGTAAAGGAAAAGAAAGAAAGAAAGAAAAAAGAAACTAGAAAGAATGTACAAGAAACAGTCGGGAAATAAAAAAGCACCAGAGATTAGATTCAACAGCTTCAACCATTCAACAGTCAACCAGACACAGCGTCTCTAACTTGAGCACGGGTACTAAGATAAAAGAGTTCGGAGGGAAGGGAGTTGAGGATGGAAGGAACACAGAAAGCACGCAACCGCTCACCATACTTAGTGCGAGCCCTCGGCACAACAAAGCGATCTCCTAAACGGAAGTCACGTTGAGGCGTGTACCGTATGCATTGCTCATCGGACCAAATATATTTTAACACCACTGTTTGTTTAAACAGTACAAGGAAATCGGGCATTCTTGATAACTGAAGAACGTCTACATGCGATTCAAGCGATGCACCGTGCATTAAAAACCTGAGAATTGATTTAAATACAGAGTTGATTTTGTTTTTTCAGAAGGCGGTACAAAAGTAAAAGCTACAAATGCCATACCGCAAGACGCTATAAGCAAGTGCATAGGATATTTGTTTTTGTATGTATACCGGACATAAGACTTTAATAAAAAACAGGAGGCAAGCAAACTTGCGGAGTTCGGTACATACGTGCGCTGTATGGCTATTCCAAGACATATCAAAATCAAACAATAAACCTAAGTATTTGACAGTAGATAGTTGGGCAACAGGTGTACATGCACAGTGGACACAATTAGTAGTATCTAAATAAATTAGAATTTGGTGAGGAATAAGCTTAGCTGGGTCATGGAAACAGGCTGACTGGAAACAGTTGTGAAACAGTTGTGACTTCTTGTTGTTTATTGTAATTAAATTATCACTGTGCCACCGCAATACTTCCATACAGTCGTGCTGCAGGTATTCCATTTCTAGTTCACGGTTATTATGTCTGGATACAGGTACCGCGTCGTCCGCGTATTGGAAAACCCTGCAATGAGTGCAAGAACTGCTAAGATCGTTAACGTATGCGTTAAATAAAATAGGAGCAAGAATAAACCCGTGACGGACGCCTGAGGTTAAATGCTGTGGGTCGCTCCTGACCGTAGACAACCCAACAATTTGAGAACGGTTGCCTAGGTACTGGTTAATTAAAGATAGAAACGGCCCTCTGAATCCATCATGAACAGTTTCTTAGATAAAACTGAGTGATTAATAGAATCGAATGCCTTTGAAGCATCCAAAAACATGGCACAGGCAAATTCGTTATATTCTAAAGCATTGCTGAAAAGATAAAAAAAAAAAAAACTCCCCCCACCTCCCCGAAGGTAATCGTGCGGAAATGCGAATGCATTGGGTGCACCGATGAGTGCGCTGCGGCAAGCAGTAACGGAGAGAGGCGTGCGCTCCACTGCATTTATATACATTTTCCGAGTGCAGCGAGCGGAGAGAGGGTACGCGGAGAGGAGAGAGAGACCCGCGCAACACGCCCGCCCCGCGCGCGAGCTCTCTCTCCCGCCGAGCTCCGCGATGCGAGCGCCCTCACACGCCCGAGCGCGCTCCTCCTCTCCACTCACTCTTCGCTACTCCGCCCGAGCTCCGCGATGCGAGTGCCCTCACACGCCCGAGCGCGCTCCTCCTCTACCCTTGCCCTCCGCTACTCCCGCCCGAGCTACCACCTGCTCCAGTTGCTAGGCGCGCCACAGCTGTTGCTAGGGGCGGGAGGAGCGCGTAGAGATAACACCTGCGGGCGCACGCCGACGGAGCACGACAACCCCCGACTAAGAAATGTATTCGCATTTACGACGACGACGACGACGAAGGCAGAACTACGAGGCGCGCGCTCACGTGCGCTCGCACTGGAGGAATGCAGGCGCACGCCGGCCAACGGAGCAAGACAACCCCCGGCTAATAAATGCATTCGCATTTAAAAACTTTTTCGAGGGCTTTTTGTGTTCCACGACCCCTGACAACACCAATTGGTTGGGTGAGATCACATCATGTGCATCAAGAAAACTCAGCATCACTGCAGCAATGTGTTTTTCTAAAATGAGGTCAATGGTAGGAAGAATGAAAGCACCCCGATAGTTCGTAATGCAATTTTTCTGGCCATTTTTGTACGATGGGGTGACAAGAGCCTTTTTCAAGCCCGAAGGTACAATTTGTGTATCAATGATATTGTTGATAATAGCGAGTAATGCACGTTTAAGACGCTCAAAATGACTACAGAGAACTGCAACGGAAATGCCTTCATCGGGTGCAGCCTGTTAGCGGGATGGCAATGCGCATGCGCTGCTTGGTCAGCGGGAAAAAATCATTAAATTGGCGAGCGAGCGTGATTTACGCAGCACCGACTTCACTGGGGGGGCCGAAGTCCTGGCACACAGGATCAAGGCAAGGGCTGCTCTCCCCGAAGATGGGCTCTCCAAGTGAGGGAGAGAGAAGGAGAGATGAAACCTTTATTAAACTTTAATGGCAGGAGTGGATTCTCTGTTCAGGAAGCCATGTGTTGACCGCGACCGACATACTTTCCCCACAGCTCAAGGCACCTGAAGAATATCCCCTAGAACCACAGGGATACCACCATCGTCACCTGCAGCTTATCTCACTCACCGACGAGGCACCAAATGTACCTCATGTTGCGGCAGTGCCGGGGGCTCACGTTGGAGAGAAGAAAATATCTTCTGCCGTACATTATGACCATCCAGGAACGGCCATTGCCGCCACTGGGGCGGGCGCAGCCAAATAGGACTAATGTTTCTGGGGACATTTTTGAGCGCCACGTAAGCAGACAAGAGAGTGTAAACGCTACCACCTTACGTACGGCTTTCCCCAGCTCTCCCAAGTCCTTGAGTAACACACCTGCGAAACTTGGAAAAAGAAGTATACTTTCCAAAGTCTGAATAAAACTAACAGTGCTTTTGCAAATGAACTTTTACAATCCCGCCAATTCTTCAATCGTGCCTGGTACTTTCATAATTCTGCGTTTTTCAACAAATCATTCGGTTTTTGATAGGTTATGGCAGTTTTTATTCTCTCTAGCTTCTGTTCCTTGTACAGGCTAATTCGGGGATTATCATAACTGGGCTGTCAGTTACAAGGTGTAAGCTATCCTAGACCACGTTTCTAGATATATTTTTTTAATATGCATTTTTGCCATGCGGCATATAAAGAGAAGATAAGACATTAGGTAGAATAAACATACCGGGTACAAAAGCACAGGTAGTCAGGAAATTGATGACCCTGTACAAGTCTAAAGGTAGGCATGGAGTCCGGTCTCATGTAAAAAGTTCAGCAGCGACCTGCAGTAGCGGTCTTCGTTCACCCACCGGTTGAAGTCCCCCGGTTTATCCCACCGAAGACCAATTTACATCCCCTAATTTGCCCCCAAAATACGTAAGATTTCATATCTCCCATCCTGCACGCAGCCATTGATGGGAATTGTCAGTTCCACGGTGAACTCCGCTTATTGTATGAAAAGGAGGGAGCGAGATAGAAAGAGACAACTTTAATGAGTGCTGAAGCAAGCATGTACTCGATCGGAGCCTTCATTCCAAGACTCCAGTGGATGAAGGCTAATTCAGGGTTAACATTATACAGACAAGAATTCACTCTCCTGGCTGTTTGTGGTCAATTCCCCACGTCGGCTGTGTAACAGTGCAGAAGAAACCAAGTCAAACCGATTCGTGGGGACACACTGCCAAGTGACTCGTAGGTAAGCCAGCGTCGTCGTTCCGTTCATGATTAGTCCGCCCGATTCCTTGCGATGGGCGCGATTGCCGGGTCATAAAGTCATTTGAAAATTGCTTATATGGGTGTCTAGAAGCCAGCGACAAGAAAATGAAGGCTTTAGTTGCTTTGGTGAGCGCTGGAAGTGGAATGCTCGGAACGGATATCTGCTTCATGAAACCGAGTAACCGATGTTGGCCGTATCATAAACGCGAACAAAAATGAAAAGAATGATAGCTTCAGTCATTAGCTAGCGTTACGATGAGGATCTTAACTTCGCCAAAAGAACCAACAATACTTGTCAGAACATTAGGCTTGTGCACTGTCATATTAAAACAGATAACTTTTGTTTGGGCGCGGGGGCTCTAAGTCACGGGAGGGGAGTGGAACTGCGCCCAGAGTACAGTGCGAATGACCAACCTTCAAGGAGATCAAAATGGCAGTGATCTCGGCGACTCACGTCACCACGAGCACCGGAAGCATAGCGGAGTCCAGGACGGACGTATTGGGCATCATAAATCCGCTATTCAGAATATTGTTAAAGGGAATTGTTGGAACAGAACGCAGTAAGTTTAAATTCGCTTGACATTTTGTAGGCAACATTGTCTTTCTAGACAGTTTGGCGATTCAGTTACTTATCCGCAGATGATTTTTTTTCATCTGGAGAGTCAGTCATACGTTGTTTGGAAAGGCCAAGGGCTGGATCTTCAATGGGCATCAGCTCTTTTTCTGCCCTCAGTAATAGTAATACTGAACTGAAAAACTGAATTACTTACTTAGTCCATTGTTGAAGTAACACTGGAGTGGTACTACGTTTAGACAAGGTTTGTTTAGGAGCTATGGAGTAGCCTTAGAAGCGAAGGGAACTTTAATGTAGACATCCTACCCATGGTGGGATAATTATCAATGCGTCACATTTAAAAACGCACGCTTTCGTGCTATTTCGTGTCTAACACAGACCTCATATCCGGGAGATGTAAGAGAGTTATTCACACTGGGTAATCTCAGCGCGGATGACTTCACCCCATCAATTTGACCTGGCCTAGTGCTCCTGCACTTTCACAGACTGTTGATCCCTATTGTTGACAGCCACCTTTATTTCGGATGGCGATGTCAATTTGAGGAACCAGACCAAGTTTTTTCTTTTACTCACAACGTGGTGGCAACGCGCCGAGTTCGTAGGTTTAAGCGTTTTTTTAAAGGGACCACATAGACAAAAGGCGATTTTGGTTCACGCGAAGCAGTTGCACGTCAGAGTAAGTATCATTGGAATTTTAACGCACACTTCGAACAATATAGCATGGTAATGCGAAAAACATACAATAGCGAATGAAACCTTTTCTGCCACTTCGCAGTCCAGCCTTCATGACATCACAGGGACAAGTTTGTACGAATGGCGGCCCAAGACAAAGCAACCGCAAAATAAACATCATTTTGTCGTGGTAATTGTGCCTCTAGCCTCCGTCATCCGGGGCCGAATTAAGTCCTTTATCAAATGCGACTTCTTTGAAATAAAACTGTGACGTATGATGTTTTTATGTTCAGTTTGCAACTCATGTGGGTTAGGCCTTGTTTCCACAGGCCGCAATAATTAATTGACGCACTTGTCACTTCACTATACCGGGCGTTGTCCCCAAATTTGGCCAACGTGGGCGCACGAAGTTGCACCACACACTGCAAATTTTAGGAAATTAAGCGCATGAGAACCAATTACGGTAGCTGACATTTAGAACACCTCGGCGCACTATTTGCATAGTGTTCGCCGCACGCCATGCTTGTTTTTTGTATTCCCCTAGGTTGGCCGGCCACAACACAACGTCGAAAAATGCGCTGTACGTCGAACAAGCTCGATCCAATGTCAAGACAGGTCACCACGGTGGTGCTGCTGCTTCTGGGAGTATCGTGCCGCATTGCCGGAGCCATGGAGTTCAAGTACCACAGCCTGGACGAAGTGAACTCCTTCGTGCACCGCGTGGCCTCTGAGCACGGCTCGCTCGTCACGCTTCAGCTTCTGGGGAAGACCCTGAAAGGTGCTTTGCCACGCATACAAGCGGTGCGCTTTCGGTGGAAGAGAGTGCTTGTTAATGGCAGAATGCAGCACGTGGTAGGCCAAGGGAGAAAACTGAGTTGCCGTTGATGCTTGTTTTTGTCCAGCCAGTCTTATGTCATGTAAAAAGCCAATATTTCTGATGCGCTAACATCGGGCCATCTTCACTAACCTAAAACCTGGGGAGGGGCGAAGCATGCAGTGTATAAGTGTATAAGATGAAACCGTTGGGGGCCAGAGGTATACAGCTTTGCTGTAAAAGCCTTTTGTCTTTGAAGCACGAAGCTCTCCAGCGTGAGGCGTAAAAGAGTGTCCCGATGTTTTTTTTTTTTTTATTACGCGTTGCGTTTTAGCGCGAGGCGTAAACGAGTGTCCAGGTGTTTTAGTACCGTGACTACACGAGAAGACGGTTATGACGACGACATTAGATGCCGATAGCCCGAGCCCCGAAGGGGCTTCGCCTCTAAAATATGTAGACCCGATTTCGACCTTTTCTTCCCATTGTAACTTTCTTGAATGCTGCGTTTTTGTAAATGTAGACCACCGTGTTCTTTATCGTGGGAACTGAATCGTGGCATACGGACACGCCGAAGAAAAGAGCTTTGCCGGTGCCATCTTAAAGGGGCCCTAAAACACTTTTTTCAAATCTTAAATGCTTGCAGAACGTAGTCACC
The DNA here is from genome assembly GCF_048455015.1 of Haemaphysalis longicornis. NCBI lineage: Eukaryota > Metazoa > Arthropoda > Arachnida > Ixodida > Ixodidae > Haemaphysalis > Haemaphysalis longicornis. Next base: position 77,578,893 of record NW_027526225.1, on the reverse strand, counting down.
CGACACACCGAAACTTAGATTAGGGGGTAGCAAAGCACCTCAGCCAAAAATTACTGCTCTATGCCCATCAGATCACTTTCAAACTCGCTCAAAAGATTTTTCTGTCTTTCCCGGTCTTTGCGTTCTTTAGATGGCTCGAATTATGTCATTAAGGCCATGTAGCGGCTGTTCGTCGGTTTTCTTTCAGTTGCAGCAATGAGTGCATTCGACAGCAACTTTAAAAATGAAGCTACAAAAACAAAGCGGAAACGGAAGGCGTATCTGCTGCGACCAGTCAATCGCACAGTGCCGCTCCGTGCTGGAGATAACTATAGTTTTCGCAGTGGTTCCAGACGCGAAGGAAAGAGTAAAAGCGTTAATCGAAGGTTCTGCAGAGTCTCTTTAATGCTGGTGCTGCTTTATTGGTGTTTGTACGTCGCGCTTCTGGTTTCTTGCTGCATTTGACGAGCTAGCTCACCTTGCCGCTTCAGCATAACGTTCTGGTGCACTCTCTTCAGTTTTAACCACACAGTCTACACCGGTGCTGATAAACAGAGCGCAAGAATTCTCGAATCGTAGAATAATTATGGGTGGAACCTATATTTCTCAAGCTGCTTTTAATACCGAGCAGGCAAGAAAATGAAGCTTTGTGAAGCAGTGGCCATGCCTCAGTAACACCGCGCTTCGTTTTATTTGTCGACATATGGAAATGTAGAGTCTTTCTCAAAGTTTTCTAGGCCATGCCGAAAGTGCCCAGGCCGCAAAAATTTCAGTTTAAAAGCTTACGTTTCAGGGTAAACTGAAACGTTTTATGCCGGAAAGCTAGAGAAAACACTTTCTTACTATCACAAAATAATTTGGGCGTCGTTAAAGGCTAAACTTATTCTTTGAATTGCTCGCGGTCCGCAAGGCTTAGGTTTGGCCTAGAACATTTTGACAAATACTGTATGTGCGTTTGATTACGTTAGCTATCGATGGCACCAGTCGAAAGAAATAGAAATGCACATTACTAAAAATATTTTTGGATGCACTTAATAGTTCGTGAAAAGTACGTTAATTTTAGAGGCGAAATGTAGGGGTGAATTCACGAGATTCAGCGCTGGCCTTTTTAAGAACCTTGTTCTGTAAACGAGGCTGAAGGACGTGTTGCTACGTGCCGAGTAGTAATTTGGGTCAAAGGCACTAGTAGACTGTTGTTAGAGGCTCTCTATAACCATGCCTTGTTGATTTATAGTGACTGCCGAATTGTTGATAGAAAACGAATACGCTGATTCTAGAGATAAACATGGTTCAACTAAGCTACTATTATTTATCCGAGACACGTAGTTGGCTTATATGAAAGATAAAGACACCGGTATTTTTTCTTGTTTAGGGCGGAGCATTTGGCAGCTCATAATCAGCAACAGAGCCAAGGAGGACGGCTTGATTCCCAACCTGCACCTCATCGCTAACATCTACGGAAATGACGTAAGCAGCTTTCCTATTGACGATTGCGATGGCGGAAAATGAAAGTGTCAAGCGCAGGTCGATTCTCCAGGTTCCAGAACAGTAATTCTTAAGTGGGAGTCCGCGGCCCATGAGGCCACTGCGAGGGAATTTCAGCGGGTCCCGGAAGCCCTTCCCAAAAATATAAAGCCGTTCCACTCAATGTGAAAGCTGCCGGAAGTGCAGAACAGTTATTCGCCATAATGGGGTGTACCGCCGTTATCCGCTTACTGTTACCACCCCATGCAATTCAAATTTCCTGCCTTCGCAGTGCTCGCGCCCCCCCTGCCTGAAACTGCGCCAGCGGGAGTTCTGTTCTTTTTGTGCTTGCTTTTCCTCCTGCACGTGCCGGCGTTGCACTGCCACATTTTTCGTTTACTATCTTAAAAACCAACCCAACGGGCGTCCTTAACTAAAGAAACGCGAGCGCTGCCGGTTAATTACGTATATTTGTCCTCAAATGTACCTATAGTTTTCTTTGCGCTAAACAACGGGAAGATGTATGACAAGCGCCAGCGTGTTACGAGTTTCTAACACTTATGACTATATAAACCGCTTGGCTTTCGAAGCCTCTGGGGTACGCCGCGAACAGCGTTGCCCCGAGACGCCGCCTTGGTGCTCTATATACTTGGGTTAAAGTGCTCTGCACTTAAAACTGTTCCCGGTTTCTTTCGTCATTTTACAAAACCTTCACCGCTGCGCAAAAAAATGGCTTCGCCGCATTACATTACTTTTAAGGTCGGCTTCTTTCAGTACACACCAGCCGTGCGGAAAAGCCAGATAAAAAAAAAACCGGTCTACAATAAGCGTATGCGACCCCAGCTGTAAAGTCAAATTATTTAGCAATATGACACTGGTACTGCTATAGGTTGCTATAGGTTCCTATACATTTTTAGTTTCCGGATAAAGAAATTCCCGAACTCTCTCTATAAGGAGGCGGAGAAAATCAATAAGGAATGTAACCTGGAGCAGGAAGAGGAAAGCTAAGAAACAACCCGTAGGATTATGAGCACGGTGCAACGGGGGATTCGGCAGCCTCTCGCCGTGTCTACCTCCCGGTACACACCCAACTCACCATCCACCAAGAACACACATTGCGTCTTTTACAGACGAATACATTTCCGAATCCCGCCAAGTTACAGCTAATTCACGCAGGCGCGTATGCCGTTCACCCAAGTGTACTGCCTGCCAGCCCCTTGGTACCTTTCACCACCTTATGTGGGGGTGCCTGATAGACACGCATACAGTAATTACCGTATTATAGCGCGTATAACCCGCGCCCATACTTTCCGCCGATGAATAAAAAAATTGATCCAGCGTATTTCCCGCATATTGTGTACATAATAGGATGGAGCAAATCTACTACACAAACAACATTACACATTTGTTTATGCAAAAGAACTTACCTAGCTGACTACGTAACTACATGACTTGCCTCATAGAGCGAGCCAGATAATCATACAGCGAGCCAAGAATCTTTCAGGTTGGTATATTGTTGAGCTGTGTGTGAAAAATATGCACACACAATGGGATTACAGTGGCTCAGTCGCCATCACTGCTGTTGGGGCATCGCGGCCAAAACGCGAATTGCGGTGAAGCTGCATCGAACGAAATACCTCACATATAATCCGCACCTCTACTGCACCCGTGAAATTTTCGCATTTTTGTGTGGGTTATGCGCGCGAAAATACGGTACCACGTTTGAGCAGTGGAGGAGGCATTGCGCTGCCCAGACCAGGAAGCTCAAGCTTCGCTGGTTGCCATGGGGGCCACCATCGTCGACAAAATGCAGTGCTCGACAATCATATGTTTCTTCGTTTTCTTCTTCGGAGGAAGAGCAGGCCGCTTACGAATCCGAACGCCGCGAGCGTAATGGCGAGTGCGATCGGCTGGCTGCTCACAACAGGACGACAGGTGCAGTTAAGCGGAGAATGCGGCGAAGCGATGCAGGCACCACGCAACTAAATTGGGCGAGTACAGGAGTGCGTGTGCGAAGTTTCGGGGAAACTTTCAGGGCAGACATTTCGGATCCGTTTATGCCGTGTGCAACAGACTGTAGTTCGAGAACGATTCGAGAACTATTCGAGGACTTAGACTGACTACGCTCGATATGTCGCAAAGCGTGAACGTGGCGTTGGCGTGTTGCTACGTATCTTTCCTGAAAAGGCCGACGGCGCTACGGTCAGTGCGAGGGACTTCCAGGGATTCTGTTCTGCGAGGTTTATTGCGGCAGCTATGTCCGAAAGATGTATATTTGTACCTCCCTGCCTTGTGCCGACTCTCCATCACAATAATACCAATTTTATCGCAAACTTTATTTAAACAATCTAGATATGTATAAAATAACAAGAACCAGCCACGTTTTGGTGAGGTCTCTCGACGTCACGGAATCTTTTTTGCCTGATTGGTGGTTGCCATCCGAAGCCACCGCCAAGGAACATAAGACCTGGCGATTAGCCTCTGGTTTTATTTGATTGTATTCCTTAAATATCGATACGCGGTTAACAATACACTGATAACTAGTTTAAAAGAACTTGCAGGACTGCGTGCCGCAATATCGTCACAGTAGTGCGAAATGACAGTTTTTCACGATTTATTGTTCTCTTCTTAAAAACGTCTTTCGTGGCTGGAATAGATCTGAGTGAGTTCTTTCCAATGCCTAGCTATTTCAAATTGAATTGGTTTGTATTTTGTTCACGGCCCCTTTAAATGCGTGTAATTTGCCGGGTGATCTTTGTCCATGTCGTGGCGATAAGCTATGTTGGTCATCGCAGCTGGTAACCCGCGAAGTTGCCCTCCATCTGGTCGAGTACATCACGAAAAGCGAGAATACCGACAAGGACGTGCACTGGCTCCTCAACAACGTCCGCCTCCACGTCGTGCCGTCTGTAAACGTGGACGGCTCGGACGCCTCCATCCCCGGCGACTGTAGCAGCAATACCGGAGGGTGAGTATACGCTGGCTCATTCCATTACTCGTGTGGTTCACCGCACTCCATACACTTGGCCACCGGCCTTTTCCTCTTCCTTTCTTCCCGTTACCGCGATCGCCCGTGCCGGTGGTAGTGATGGTTCCATGAACAGGAATGACACCAACCAGATCCCCTAGGTGAGTTTATGCAGTGGCTCTAGCACCATCGACTCACGGAAAGTAGCCCATATGCAGGAGGTGGCGCTACGCTTGTTCCATGATGAAAGCTTGAAAAAAAATAAATGGAAGCGTGCTGTGGTATCTTATCTGGCTAGACAACGTGTTTTGCCGCATCGGCTAGCTAAAAGACAGCATAACTTCAAAGACCTGGACATGGACGAAATAGAGACAAGCGACGTCCTGCTGGCCATTAGATGGGGCGAACACAACAAATCTTCAAACAAACCCACTGACTAGAAAAGAGCAATTCTAAACCTACCAGCAGGCAGAATCCCTTGTCTGCGCAGAAGATTCTCCAACCAATTCTGAAGCACAAACACTGGTCATCTGGTACCCGGGTCACTAGGGACCGAATCCCCGGTACCCCGCACACTTCGCGGGTGACCGAAACGAGCTGACCGACAAGGTAGCAAGGTTCCTAACGTATACCGCGCCAAATCAGTGCACTCATGCAGTCTTCCCCATCCATAAACCCGCAAAGAACCACTCTCCCAACTTCGTCTCAGCAGACAGAAGTTCCCGCCACCACACAAAGACCTACATACCGGGGAATTTCAAACACTAAAGGAAACTCAAACAAACACCTTCGTACACAAGTCTATGCTTGCTCTAATGTTTCCGAGCACTACAGACGGACGCTGCAAGAAATGCGGAGAGGTATCAAATCTGTTCCAGGTATCCTGGGGATGCCCCATTATAAGGTCGGGGAGAACACCTACGAACCCAACACACTAGAGTCATGGGAGGCAGCCCTGGCCAACCCCGCCCTCGAGATTCAGCGAGAGCTGATCCGAAGAGCGAAGACCTGGCAGCTGAACCTGGCGCTCTGGAAAGAGGGCTCCGCTCACTCCTCTAGCCGCCCTCTTTCTCTTTACCCCTTCTCATCTCAGTAAAGTTTACTGAATAGTGGTCAATCGGGGGCTAACGGAAGGTAGAAAAGAAACCGTAATCTTTTTTTTTTTTTTTCATTCAAACAGTCCAGCGTGCCTTCTTGAGGGGCTGCGGCCAAAGTTTTCTTTGTTTTGAACGTCATCAGGAGCACGAGCACGAGGTCGCGGATTTGGTACCGGGCTGCGGCGGCGCTTTTTCTGGTGCATCCGAAAAAAATCAGCCATGCTTCACGGTCTTAACGTCACGAACGCTGATGTTAACAGCGAACCTGCCTGGCGTTCCCTAACGCAAGGCTAAGTTTCATAGAACTTCTCAAAGCCAGGAGATTGATCTGCACAAGATAACACTGGCTGAGCAGATATCTATCCGCTTCCTGGACTTAGGAGGCTAACCACGCCCTTCTACCCCTTCCCTTTGCCTCATTAAACGTTTTATCACCACCCTCACGGCTTCGGTATTACTCGCGCGGGCGTCTGGATTCGCCCGAACGCCGTGTCCGTTCATGCACCCCCCTCGCTGGCGCTCCCGACGGGCGACTTCTCCGAAGGACACGCGACTACCCATTTTCCGAACACTCCAGAAACGACCGCCAAACGCACTCGTCTATATCCGTTTCATACATAGCGTGCAACGCTGTCAAGGCTAGATAGTGTTACTGGGCGCTTCCTGCGGCGAGGAAAGTAGGGTGCAAAGCTGGCCAAAACAACAAACTTCCAAGAACTGCGAAATCAGTTATTATAATTCTGATTTTGCTAGAGTTATCTGGACAAAGTTTACGTGCGTTTACTGCTGCTTTCACCGTTTGTTGCAAGAGGAACTCATAGATGGAAAATTTGTGCAAGCAGAATGCTGCGAGGCGAGCGCGTCTGAACTTTGAGCAGACAACGCAAACCGTTTTGCTACTCCTTTCTTTCTTTTCAGCCATGTAGGCGCTATTCCCCTACGCGCACATCTGAGCCACGACGCGAGGCGGAGTGATACCATTTCTTTATTTTTTGCTTGAGGACTACTTGCGTAGCTTCCACTGCGTTGCGGTTCTTGGTGCTTGGTCGCCTCCTCGCAAGGCTAATCCCTTTCCATATCACTGCAACCACGTTACCGCGCATCGTCCTCATTTAAGCCTCGACCAATGACAGCTTCGCGTTTAAGGGGACATGAAGACAAAATACAAGTTTGTTTTATTCGAAACATTTGATGCGACTTAGTGGTGAGCGCCTGTCCTGCAGCAAATGATGCTTTATTCACTGAGAAATTAAACAATTTAAGCCAATATATTGATTGTTCTGTTGAATCGTGTTTCGTGACGCCTGCGATAATGCACCCAGGGCAAGTACTTAAGCGAACGTTAGTATGCTGATTACGGCTTCAGCGAACGGAGAAACGCCTTGTTTACAGTAAAAAAAGGGGGACCCCCAGTGCATACCAAACTACCGACCAATCTGTATAACTTCCGCATGTTGCAAAATGCTAGTACGCATAATTGCCACTCGCATAAACAGATTCTTAGATGATAACCACATTTTATCTCCCTTTCAGTATGGTTTCAGAAAAGGGTTTTCCACAGTCACCCAGTTGGTTTCAGTTGTTCATCACATTGCTTCTATTTTAGACAAAGCTAGACAGGTCGATATACTGTTTTTAGATGTCAGTAAAGCCTTCGACCGTGTTCCCCTTAGCAAGCTTATCGAGAAATTACAGACTATAGGGATTCCAAACTACCGAGTGCCCTGGGTGTCTGCTTACCTGAACAGCCGGAAACAGTATGTCGACGTCTGTGGACAGACATCACCTCATCTCCCAGTAGATTCCGGCGTACCGCAGGACAGTGTTCTAGGACCGTTGCTGTTTTTTTTTAATTTATTGCAATGATATTGTAATGCTATGACTGATCCGAATAAAATAAGACCTTTTGCAGATGACTGTATCATTTTCATTGATGTACACTCGCCAGATGACCAAATCGCTCTCAATATTCTTATAAAATAATATAAAACGATATTCTTTTGTGATGCGACAAATGGGGCATGGTGCTAAATTTGTATTACAGTTAAGCGCAAATAGCTCAATCTGCAAGCTTATAAGCCTTGCTTAACTTGCGTTTGATTTTTCCGGCCTCAACAAATCGCACAGCTGCTAATAATGCGCCATTACTTGTAGTGCGGGGAAAGAGCTAGAGGGTAGCATGGTCGTTTTCTTTTTCCTAATTATATAGCTTTTTTGAGTGAAGTTTGCGTTAAGAGTGGTGTCAGTGGTATTCTAACGAGGCAATCTTTCGAATGAACCAAACTTGCATTTTTTTCTTCATGACCAGTCTAAAACAAGAACACCGATGTGTCAAGGTTTTTGTAAGCGTTATATATCCACAGGGGGTATGATTAGTCTGACGACCTTCACTAAGGCCCGCTTCATAGCCTATGTGACTCGGCGTGGCTAAGTCGCTCGCCCCCGGCCAGAGAGGGAGCGTGACACGCAGCTGGAACAAATCCGCACATGTCCAGTCGGTGCGCGAGTTTGATTTGATTCTTGAGGCGCTTCAGTGGTCCGTGACGCCATTGCGTTCTAAGGGCGTCGTTTTTTTCCGGAAGGGAAAACCCCCTATAGCTTGTTTAAAGCGATGGACAACCGATTATTTTAGATGCGACTGCATCTCATTCACTCGCCTTGTCCCTGCATCCGGCGTCGTGGGCGTTGTCGTCGGCGTCCGCCCCTCCCCCATTCTCCTCGCCGCGCGAGCTGCGCTCTCTGCCGCTCACCCCCTCTCCTCTCCGATAGCGAACACTCTCTAGCGAGGGGCATTGGATTGGATTGGCTTGGCTTGGCTTGGATTTGGATTGTATTGGATTATAATGGATTGTGTTGGATTGTGTTGCGTCATAGCCGCGGCAGACGCACTGGCGCCGGCGCGTCCCCTCACCGTTATGCGCGCTATAAAACGCGGTGCCTGCGGCGCTCCGCTCCATCGTTGCAGCGCCGTTCCTCCGCTGTCCAACGCTGCAACGTGAACCCCCTATGCGTCGCATCTGTTCCCGCGAGGGGAGGTGGGAGTTTTAAGTAATACACTTTATAAGCGACCCCAAACCATCCACCGCCGGCGTCGGCGGCGGCGGCGTCCGCAGTGCTCCTCTATAAAGAAAAACAGCATCCGGCGCCAGGTTTCGATCCGCGGACTTTGCGGCCGCAGCGCGACGCTCTACCGATCAAGCCACGGACGCGACGGTGATATCAGTGTTGACGCGCCTTATATCTTTAACGCATTCAAACTACGTCGTCAGCGGCGTGCGTTGGCGACTCAGCGGCGTTATAGCGGCTTGATAACTGCGTGGTGTACACGTGATACTACAAACCCGATGGAAGAGATGGAAGAGAAGGCGGCGAGGCGGTGGGCTGCGGGGGACGAGCGCAAGCGCCGCAAGCGGGCCGACAACCGTGTATTCGCACTTTCACATTCTCCCCCTCGGGGAAATGCGGGGGAATTTTTTCGAGTGTATTTTTTTATCCCAAATGAGAGGGCATGACTTAAAGTACCTCAACCCGAAACGGTTTCGCTGATAGCGCCTTAGTATTTTTGAAATCAGAGTTTTTAGATCTGCCAGCGATACATGTCCCGCCAAGAGGAATGCTGGCAACCATGACAGTGAGCCGTACGGCAACACACGTGAGCTACACGTGAGATTAAAAGAGGTATTTAAAACTTGTCCCCGGGTAAAACAACAAAAAAACAACTTTGCAACATTTCTTATTCCTTCATGCGGTTTTTAAATCGTGTGGAAATCGGCGGAGTTGTTTGGACACGTAACGTAGTGTTACATTTGGGCACTGCATGTCGCTACCTTTCAGACTTAAGAAATGTTAGAGCAAATTGAAAATTATTTCCGCCTGTTTATTTAGAACTTCGTTGCGGTTAACCCAGTATATAAAACGCTGGCTCTCTTACGAGCTAGACGGCAAGCACTCCACAAAAAAACATTTGTCTCTCCCTTTAAATGGGCTGTGCAGATAAAACGCAACTTTGGTTCATTCGAAAGATTGCCCTGTTAGAATCATACTGATACCACTTTTCACGTAAACTTCGCTCAAATTAGCTGTCTAATCAGTAAAATAGGGAATGGCCATGCGACTGAATTAATGGGTCGATGCGAGCTAGTTCGTACTTCATCATGGGAACCCCTTTCCTGTCTGTTTTCTTTCCTCCAGTTGTGCCTGGCGCTTAACCTGTTCCCATACGACCCACTAGCTCATTTTTAGCACTAAAACCTATGACGTAATAAGCACTAGCTGTGCGATGGCTGATGCCGGCAAAAAAAACGCAGGTTTGGCAGGGCTTATAAGCTCGCAGGACGAGCTATTTTCGCTTAAATGTAATGCATATTCACTTAATAGCACTAAGAATGGTGGGGTAAACAATGGAAGTTACCACGGTACATGCAAATTAGTGCGTACTGTTATTGGTACTGAATGAGTGAAACACTTTATTCAAGACGAGAGGCCATAAGGTCCTGCGGGGAAGTGAGGATGGGAAGGGGGAGGAGAAAGGGAAAGGTCACAATTCACACAATGTACACAGTTCTAGACTTGGGGCCCAATTCACAAATGTTGGTAATGTGCGCAGTTTTCTTGTAATAGCCGCGCAGCAGTCTGTCGCTTTGGGGTTGCCTCGCACGACACAGGCTGTTTGGCGCAAGCGACATTGTCTCACGTGACCCTGTTCGTCGAGCATACACCATCTTTCCCGAAACGATTACTACCTACTATAACAAAAACAAGGCAGGTGCAAATACGGTCAGAAACAAAACAAAGGCAGACAGCGCTCCCGCGCAGTATGGTGGCGCCATCTAGAAGGACTAACGGTAAAAAGGTGTCCTGCAGTGCGCAGCAGAGTAAACATCGCACTAACGCTCGCTTGAATACCTGTCCTGCTTACGTCATCGCAAACGTCACGAAAAATCCGATTTGGTGGCAGAAATAAGTTTTTAACTTACATTAAATAATTTCTCAATGAAAGAGCATCCTTTTGCGGCCGGACAAGCGCGGGGGCACAATAAAACCCCCTATCTCTCAAATGAAGAAAAACTTGTTTTCTCTGTATGACCCCTTATATGACTCCGGAAATCATGGTTGGTGTTAATCTTCGGTGAATCGGTTTCCGCTTTTGATTCATACGTGCTGCGACCAGGGTCCCTTTTATTTTTGAAAAAAAAAAGGAACAGCGCGAGCAGAACCAAACAGGACTGAGGAATAGAAACACGTAGAACACAAACGGGCGCTGTTTACCAACTGTTTATTTTTTGAGCGTACAATCAAATTTACAATTTACGCTCGAGAAATTAACAGTTGATAGACAGCGCCCGTTTGTGTTCTATACGTGTTTCTATTCGTCGGTCCTGTTTCGTTCGCGCTGTTCTGTTTTTTCTTTCATGAACTTGAACCAACTAACTCGCACCTGAGTCCTGCTAAGTCCTTTTATTTTGTTTCTTTCGGTGTCTCACAGCGAGAATGTCAACGGCATCGCCATCAATCGCAATTTCCCGGGCGCCTTCGACCGCCGCCCGGTCGGGTCCCGTCTGCCCGTGGAGCCCGAGTCAGCGGCTGTACTCCGTCTTGAGCGCGCATACCCTGCAGTCCTCACCGTGCTTCTGTTCGCCGGGCTGCACGGCGTGCTCTATCCGTACGACGACACGCCCGGGGCAGGTAAGGGCGTGAGCACGGTTTGGAGTTTCAGTTTGCTGTAAACGCTCGTTAAGGTGGCCCAGGTGCAGAAGACCTGTGCTACTGAGGCTATGGTTGCAGAATTGATTGCTGGCCCAGGTACAGAAGACCTGTGCTACTGAGGCTATGGTTGCAGAATCGATTGCTGGCCCAGGTACAGAAGATCTGTGCTACTGAGGCTATGGTTGCAGAATTGATTGCTGGCCGCGGTGTGTGGTTTCCTGGTGGGGGCCCAAAAGAACCAGTTGTATCACGCTGACATAGACCGGGAAACACAACTATGTTGATAAATATCAATCAATGAGGACAGATTGGCTTATGTGCTCGGCATTTCCACCCATCTAGCTCGTTAGGTTTTATGTGGCCTCCCGGCCTTCGGGAGCACGATTTGCTGGGCCCTAAGACGCTGTTTCGATCCTGGTCGTGGTGGCTGTTTCTTAGATAGAGGCGAAAAGCGATAACGCCCGTGTGTCTAGACTTCGGTGCATGTTAAAACGGCCATGCCGACAAAATACGAGTTTGTTTTATTCCAACGATTTAGCGTTTTATAGTGCCCTCAGCGCTTGTCTGGCAGCAAGTGACGCTTTATTCGCGGATAAATGTTTCAATTGATTAAAATTTAGATTCTCCCGCCAAAATGTGTTTCGCGACGTCTGTCATGACGTAACAAGGGCGGGTAATCAAGTGAACTTCAAGTGCGCTGCTCAGACTGCAGCGGACTGCGGAGCCTTGTTTAACGTCAGTCCATCTAGATGGCGCCGCCATACTGCTCCGCACTGCTGTGTGCATTGATTTATTTGTGACCGGATTTGCACCTGCCTTGCTTTTGTTACCGTTGATAGTAATCGTTTCGTGAAACATGGGGTATGTTCGACAAACAGGGTCGCGTAAGGCAATGTCGCTCACGCCAATCGGCCAGTGTCGAGTGAGAACCCCCAGCGCCAGGCTGCTGCGTAGCTATAACAAGCATAGTGCGTGCAGTACCAACAACAGTACGGAGTGTTACTACTTCTATGTTTGCGTGTACTTCTGTAACTTCGATTGTTTACCCCACCATTCTTACTGCTATAAAATGAATATGCATTACACTTAAGTGAAAATAGCTCGTTCTAAAAGCTTATAAGCCCTGCCTAACTTGCGTTTGCTTTCGTCAGCCAATCGCCAATCAGCCAAATATTACGTCACGTGTAATTGAGCGGTAATTGAGCTAGTGAGTTGCATGGCCATTGCCTTTTTCTGATTTGTTTAGCTTATTTGAGCGAAGCTTGTTTACGTTAAGAGTGGTGTCAGTATGACTTTCGAATGAAACAAACCTGTGTTTTGTCTGCATAGCGCCTTTAGAAATCCCCAGGTGGTCGAAATTAATCCGGAGCCTTCCACACAGCGCGCCTCGTAGCCCAGGGATGGTAGCTTCGGCGCGTTAAACCCCCGAAGTTTTGAAATTCGGCAGCCGGATAAAGGCCACTTAAATTTGTTTTGAACGCAGTGTGTATACCTGCCAACAACTGTGCTGTTACTTAAAAGTTTTCCTAAAGGACTGCTGACACGAATTTTTTGTGTTACGTTTTTCTTCGCGGTTATATATGGGTGCCTACCAGCCCACTAATCAATGAATCGCACAATAGACGGTCGGTCGCAGCGTAAACAATAATTTACAGCCTCGTATGTTCGTGTGAGTTTCGGTTACAACAGAACGAGCACCCAGGCGGCCGCCATGACAGGAAGCCGCTCGTGACGTCACTGTTCTTGTCGCACCACTGCTAGTATGGACGTTCGCGCTCGCGCGTGGTCGTCTCCACCACCCCCACGCGCCCGTGCAGCGTGACGCCAGTTCCAAAACTGTGATGTGTACACATGCCAGAGCAGCGCGCGCCAACCGCAGCCAGCGCATTGGCTACGTCACGGGAGCCCTTACGGCGGAAGTTTGGGGCCAGGAGGAGCAGATGGCGTCATGCGGATGCCGACTACGAATGGGTGTCCGTTCGGAGCTTTCTTGGGCAAGCAAAGCATAAAGCCGGTTTAGAATATGTTATACTGAACAGTTACTGCTGAAACTTGCCGGGAGATATCTCCATATACAAAGGAAGCATTTTACATAGTTATCTCAGCTTTGAAATTTTGTGTCAGTACTCCTTTAACTTCTCTGGCCTCCAAAGTGCCATAGCAAATTTGCCGCAGAGCACTGACTTAGGCGTAACTGTATCAAGTCCCAGGCGCAGACAAGTATACGGCGATGTTAGGATCCGTTTGGATTGGATTGGATTAGAACACAGACGGGATTAGAACACGCGGTAGGAAAAGGACTTGTCCCAGTTTCTCTGGTGTCTCCTTTCCCTGACCATGGAGAGCAAAGCTCTCCCGAAACGTGAGGATAGTATACTATACGCATCGCGACGGTAGGTTTTCCCGCTAAAACACGGATATGCACGCGTCGTATTAGGACTTTGTGCGAGATTTTGGCTCGCGTTAAATATCCCCAGCTGCTCGGTCTATGTAACGCCTGCCCTGCTATGCGGTGTCTGCCTCATAGGGGCAAAAACAAGCTTCATGTGACTCCATTTGCTATATTTAAATCTCAGTTGGCTTTACAAAATAAATTGCCGCAGTTCTTGCTAGCGTCGAAACAAACGCAAAGGATAGCGACTGCACGCTACTTCCCATATCGGGACAGTTCATCCAGAAGCCCCTTGTGCAAAAGAGTGTTGAGCTGGGCGAGTTGGTATCGTCTTATCTTAAAAACAGAGCGAACAAGGCTCGTCCCGTCTGCTTCATTTGTCCGTTTTTTTCGCGCTGTTGTTAAGGTGACAAAAATCATTTGTATGCGCGGATAAAATTATATTCACATGTGGAAAGAGTCTTTGTCGTTTGTATGTCGTACTGGCTAGGATCTTCACAGCATTTCAAAAAGACGAAATGGCGCCTGCGTTTGTGAACCACACAAGTATTCATCAAGAATAAGCTTTTAAAGAGACCATGCAACATTTGCGATACAGGCAGGCACCCTTTTCTTGGTTCTTGGGAGCTCTGCCGAAGATGTAGCTATCAGCCGGCGCACAGCGACATTGCGCGATTTTGTCGCAGCCGAAACGCCTTCCAGTTACTGAGCTTTTTTTTTTTTTTTAATTTTTAATGCGGCTATCACGCAAACTTATAGCCGGAACACCGCTCGAATGAAGCATTAGAGCGTGCAAACAACGAGAAGTCCTGAAAAATTTTGCGTGATCTGGTTGTCGTAGAGAAGTAATCTTCCCTCGATGAAATTCGTGACCACCGATTCTTAGTACTGGATACGCTTGTTGACGATGTTCTGAAAGCATTTCCGATTTAGGAAAAAACATCTAAAAAAGTGTTGCAGGGTCGCTTTAAAGCCTGCCACCCTTTCCTGCTTTTGCGATAATTGTTACCAACCGATTGGTTTAAAAGGAAACACGGCGGTAGCCATAAAGGTACAAGCAGTTGGAGGCATAGGTTGTTGCATCACCGCAAATTAATGTTAACCCGTATCCTTTTAGAAGCTAACGAATTATCCCGGTAGAATTTCACCGCCGTACAGCTCATGTCTCTGTACTAGGCCCAAATAAATACCCCGGAATTGTAGCAGACAAATTACTTTTGTCTCAAAAGAATTGACTGATGTCAGCTGGCTGTTCTAATCAGGCTGAGCGTAACATTTCCACTCCTACCGAAGCTTCCTTCAAGGGTCAAGCATCAGAACCTGAAAGTTATCGCTTTATAACTTGTTAATAATGCTCAGGCTTGAGTGTCTGTCCCTAAACGAACCCGCCCAGGGCCGAAATAGAACCGCATTATCCTGCTCACTCGCAATGATGCATTATCATTCCTGCACTCGACATGCGTTGACATATGGAAAAAAAATTGGAGCAAGTCAGATGGTCGATATCGGGGTGTTCGGCGATCGTTACATTTTAATAGTCGTCATCATGCCCATCATTATCACCATCATTATCATCATCCGCCAGATACGCTGTCGGTCGAAGCCTTTGTGCTGGAATCTCCCAACCGTCTCCATGCTACTAATACTCCGGTCATCCTTATCGCATCTTGTATCTTCTTGTATAACCTCCGAAACAAATATCGAAGAGAAGTAATAGGTGTTCTTGTTACGAAAGTAAACAGTTATTTCATTGGCACAGATTGTTCGTTGGTTTTATCGTGCGACCTTCGGACAATGAACGGGATATATATGCTTGGTTCTTTGATTGCAGACATGCCCTGGCTCAAGACCAGCGCCACGCCAGATGACGACGTCTTCCAGGAGCTGTCTAGTTTCATGGCGAAAAGCATGGCGCTCAACGCTACATCAACGTGCCCTGGGAAGCCACCCGTTGGGGAGAACGGCGAGGGATTCTCCAACGGTACGCCTAAGTGGTTGGCTCTGTTTGCATCGGTTGATGGTTTTTGCCGACGAATATTGCTGGTAGACTGCGGCCGCTTCAAGCGACAGCGTTAGAAAGGAACATTCTAGAATCGCTGACCCATTTAAGTACTGTAAAAATGTATTTAAGTCGTAGTGTTACAAAAGGTGTGTTACTGTTTGGTCGTATACGTAAGGTGTGTTTTGTGAGATCGTGACAGATAATTTCCATTTATTTATTTATTTATTTATTTATTTATTTATTTATTTATTTATTTATTTATTTATTTATTTATTTATTTATGTATTTACAGGTACCCTCATGGCTGAAGCAATATAGAGGGGAGTGGGTTTTCATTCTTTGAACAAATAATGATTAGAGTGCCTATCAAACAGTCACGCGAAAAAAAGGAAGAATGGCAAGAAGTTCAAGAACACACTGTAAAACAAAGTCGACAAAATCTGTACACAAAAGGTCAGTGGCTACAGGGAGCAGACAACAATGTTTGTACACCACAAATCAACCGATACAAAAGGCAAATTTGTTATTTACTCATGGCTATCAGAGTAGTTTTCATTACTAATAGCTGTTCGGGATGCGTCAATGAGTAAGATAGTCGCAGTTTCTGCTGTAAAGTCGCTCTAATCAGGTGATGCTCGTGCAATGAATGAACGAGCATATTAAAGGGACACTGAAGTGAATTTGTCAAGCTCCCGTTTTTGCTTGCACTGCGTAGACTGGCTCAAATTAGCCCACTTTTCATAGTTTATCCGGTTGACAAATCGGTAATTATTTTACAAAGCGCCAAAGAAGAAAAACTACCATGCGCGGTTTGCGGCGGCCGCACCAACTAAAGCTGCGACGTTGGGAGGAGCGGGACCGTAATTGGACGATGCCCAAGGTGAGCAACCAAACAAGTTTCGGTTCCCGTTTCGGTTCTGCAAAACACAACCTGTGCGTTGTTGGATGGGCATTCTCAATAACTCAGTAATCATCGTACCGCGCTTCTGCCATGTTGTCAGCTGTAAAAATGCATAAAGATAAGCCTCCCAGGACGGCTTGGAATCGTAGCATTCACTAGCCGAGGCCTACGCAGTGCATGGACGCCCTCCGCGTGCCCGCAGACGCACAAATGTCATGCGCTTCCCCCCCCCCCCCCCCCCCCCCCCCCCCTATTTGGAGCTTGGCTCACTCATGCCTGTACCGTAAAATGCGTGTTCGCACCAGGCCAAGGGTCTGTTCATTCTGGCCTGTGCCCACTGCCCGCAAGCAGTCGGTGCTTATGGACAGCACGCCAACGAGAACTCGCTAGCGCGCCAGTGCCAGCCTGGGCGCGTTCTGTGAACTAGTTCGTGGAGCCATGAACGTTGCGGCCCAAACAAAGGTGAACTCAATGTAGAAAACATCGGCAGAAAACAAAAAAGTTAACTTACAAAAAAAAAAAAGCACGTACCCGCGGGGACTCGAACTCGTGACTTGCAAAACACTCGGCGGCGACATACCTGCAGCCTTCGACAATTCGGCTACGCGACGGGCTGCGCCGACCATGGTAATATAAGGTATATATTGTACAACAAGTTTACATTTTTATTTAGTTTTGGCATTTCAAGCAGCTTAGGTGACTATTTGTTGTATTGTGCTCGTGCAGTAAGCGTCCCCCGTGTTTCCGCAATAGCTCACGTCTAGCAATTGCATTTCGTAGACGGAAAAGCGTTCGCAGATGCGTAGTCGTGCTGCTGACCGCTGTGCTTGTTCGCCCAGCGCAAAAAAGTGCTTCCCGCACCCTATTTTTACGCTGTACGGTATTTCCTTAGTACCTATATTGACTTCGCTGACTCTTCTCCCGCCTTCAAGAGGCCTTATATTTTCCTACGGGCGTACCAGTCAGCGAAGCGTCGCATGTGCGTTTGCGCAGCGCTTGTGTGAAGCGACCTTGACTTGGAGCTAGATACAGTGTACAAACTAACCAAGTAAAGAAAGGCCCATTCTTCCATTCACAAACGTGTCCTGGCCCTGGCTTCGTTCCAACTGAGCGAACGAATTGCGACGACCCGTCGGCGTCCGGCGGACGAAACGCTGGGCCGACTGACTCTGTCTGAAGGCCGGGGAGCCGTGCAGATAGCTCAGCCAATTGCGAGCTCGGCTCCTCTCGACGTCACACGAAAACGCCGCAGAAAATGGGCGAGCGTAAAGAGAGGAGGACAGCATTTTCGAATTAAGTTTTCTACTAAATAAAAGCGCGTAAACGCGCCCAGAGTGGTCGTAACATGGCCTGGGGACCCCGGACTACAATTTACGCAAGTAATCCCGCAATGTTTACATATCACTTCAGTGTCCCTTTAAGCGCATGTGACTCATCGAGAGGACAACTTTGCGGGCGTGATAGCAACGTGATGATAAGTAGTTTGGGGGGACAAATGTTGTCATTGCATAATGTGGGATTATAAAGTATTTTGTGGAACAAGCATTCTCGTCTTATTTTTTGGCGGGTTATTAGTTCAGGCAGATTGAGACAAGCTCCAGAGGATATACCGGCGGTCGGTTAAATTTGGAGAGAATAAAATGAGCATAATTGTTCTGAGCCATTTCTAGTCTATTGAATACGCTTGGTCTGGATCCCGTATGGCTGTTGCGTATTCAAGTTTGGTTCTAATAAGAGGTTTGTAGAGGAGTAACTTTGGGGAGGAGGGAGCCAAAGCAAGTTTTTGCATTATATATATATATATACTAAGGTCCGGTTATCGCTATTAATAATGGGATCAATGCAGGCATCCCAGGTTAAGTTGTCAGATATGTGAACCCGAAGATATTTGTACTGGTTTACTACTCCAAAATGTCGGCCTTTTTTAAAGAAGCTTATTATCTCTTGTAAAGAGGATGGTTACGCGGGCAGATACATCCTGACGAGGGTCCCATAGTTGACACTGCGCCGGGACCGGAAGTAAGAAGGTGAGGTGCTCCATGTACATGTAATGCGCATTGCCTTACAGTTAGAGATATTTAAATTCCTGAGCTAATTTTCGCACCAAGTGAAAATGTTGTCTAGATCGTATTGTAGTGCATGCGTGTCACTGTTATGGTTAATTTCTCTAAGAAGAACGCAGTCGTCACGGTACGAGTGTATGTTGGATAAAACAAAGTTGGGTAGATCGGTTACATATATAAGGAACAATAATGGACAAAGCACGGAGCCTTGCGGAACTCCAGAAGTGAGAGTAATTGAGGGTAAATCATAGTTGTGAATGGTAACAAACTGCTTTAGACTAAGTAATAAACATTCGATACATTTAAGAAGATGATCATATACATTAAGGCCACGCACTTTACAAAGTAGTAATTTAAGACATACTTCGTCGAGTGCCTTCGAAAAGTCTGAAAAATACAATCTACAGTAGAATGGTCACCCAGAATAGCGCGTATTTTGTGCGTAAAAGATTCAAGCTGCGTTTCACCGGAGTAGTGCTTACGGAAGCCATGCTGTGCTGTACTAAAAAACGAGTTTGATTCCAGAAAATTTACGAGATTAGAGAATGTAATATGTTCGAAAATTTTGCAAGGAATGCTTGTGAGTGATATGGGTCGGTATTTTAGTGAAGAGTGCTTGTTGCAGGATTTAAAAACTGAAACGACCTTGCAAATTAACCAGTCGTCAGGCAGAAGTTCTGGCTGCAAAGTCTGATAAAACATTTTACCAAGTATTACTGAAGAAAACGTTCAAGTATTCTTGAAAATTTTACATTGATTCTATCGAACCAGTAGCAAAAAACATCTTTAAGCAGCTAATAATTTTATCGACACCAAATGAATCAAACGGTGTAGGAAGCATGTTCGGGCATTTAATAGTATTAAACCCAGGAATATCTTAACTATCAGAACAGGAAAAATTCATTTGCGTAGTATCCTTTATTCATTGTGTGGTATCATTCATTGGAAAAAAATTGTTGTGTAGTATCATTCATTGTGTAGTATCAGTTTGTTACATCTTATTCGGCCACTTCATGCAAATCTATTTTTCCCGATCAATCTTGGTTAATGGTGAACCTATAAAAACGGAGATGACGTAATTATTTCCTCTCGTGGAGCATTTGGAAAATCATGAGCCTTTCCACTCGCTGAAGGCAGGTGACCAGCGGAGCTTTTAAACACAAGACACAGAGGTGACACAGATTTCAGGCGAAAGGTTTGAGTAAGTTTTATTTATCTCTAGCTTTGACCGCGGTCATCCCTAAGCAAGACGAGCACATATATACACGCACACACTTTTATTTTGCGTGCTTGAAAATGGGGCCTAGTTAAAACTAATCTCAAAATGAATATCCAAGCGATGAGACGAATACGCTTCAGGTCAAAACCATGTTTTCAACCACGTGGTTTGCTGGTGAGTTGACCGCCTGCTAATGCTTTTTAAGAGCAGAACCACAATGGCGTTTGTTTTCCAACGCCTCGCGCTATAGAAAGCTTGGCGCTTCAGAGACACGTGGCGCATCGGGAGTTTTTGTTCTAGGGCATAAAAAATCATAGAGCCTGAAACGCATACGCCTACAGGCATATAAGTTTCGCTTAAAAACACGCAGCGTCGTCCCGGTTGAAAAATCCGCGAAAAGGAAGTTTTCGCCGTGTTAACCAGATGGCAGCACTGTACCGCAATATCAAGGGCTCTCAGCGATTGGAAATGAAAAGCGGCAGCGTCATCGCGGTTGAACAACCCACGAAAATGAAGTTTTGGCCGCGTTAACCAGATGGCAGGACTGTACCGCAATGTCCAGGGCAGTCAGCGAATGGAAATGAAAGGCAGAATTTATTTATTTTTTATTTTATTTTCAATACTGCCAGTCTCATTCCGAGACCATAGCAGGTGGGCAAACAGATTGTACATGGAGGTGGTACGTAAATAAATATCAGCGCAGAAAACAGAAACAGGAATGTAGTGAAATGACAGTTATCACAAAGCATAAGAGCGAAAATTATACAAATTAGTTTACTTTAATTTATCGATAGGAAGAATGTGGAGCTGAAATTCTTCAACAACACACTTGAAAACTTACAACATATACACTTATAACAAAAAGCATAATCAAGTCACGCTTTTTAACTTCTGACAAGACAAAGATACCAACACCAAAAAGAAGAGAAATTGTGCATGAAATGCAGTGGTACACAGGCAAATAATAGCAAACTTGCAAACACTCCAGTTGACTACCGTTGGCGCACTTGACTTCCGTGGGGCACCTTCGTGACACTTACTATAACCGCGACACAAGCGCACCTTTTATCTGCCTAGATTTTTTCGTAGAGATGTGCTGTCGGGTATACGAGCCAACCAGGCGCACAATATGTGCAGAAGCCTAGGAGAACGCGCCCCGCGCCTTGCGGCAAAGCCAGCTGCTCGCTATTCGTTATTGGCGCTAAGCTTTGGCAGAATTAATGTTTTAAGTTTAGCAGATGGCTTCACCGGCACGTGAAGCGTTTCAAATTCAGAAGGCTTTAGGGGCTGGCCTTGTCGTCGTAGCTCGCTCGCTGCGCCGAAATAGAGCCAGACGGCATTCCGTCGTAACGGCTGTCGTTGCAGCGCAACCCCGAGGCTTCGAAAGCCAAGCGGTTTATATACTCATACGAGTTCGAAACTCGTGAACCGCTGGCGTTTGTCATATCTCCCCGTTGTTTAGCGCAAAGAAAACTGTAGGTACATCTGAGGCAAAATATACGTAATTAAGCGCCGGCGCCCGCGTTCATTTAGAGAGGAACGCTCGTTGGGTTGGTTCTTACGATAATAAGCGAAAAAAAAGTGCAACCAAGGAGGTTATACTAGAACCATAGAGAAATAATGCTAGAACTTCAACGCCGGCACGTGCAGGAGGAAAAGCAAGCACAAAAAGAGTGGAACTCCCGCTGGCGCAGTTTTAGGCAGGGGGCGCGCGAGCACTACGAAGGCGGGAAATTTGACTTTCACTGGGTGGTAGCAGTGAGCGGATAACGGTGCTACAGCCCGTTACGGCGAATCACTGCCCTGCACTTCCTACAGCTTTCACAATGAGTGGAACGGCTTTAATTTTACAAAAGCACTGGCTCAGGCTAACGAAATTTAAAGTTACTCCAAGTTAAGTTTCTGGCAATTCCGCTGTCACAAATGTTTTCAGCCCCAAATGTATTGCCAAACGACCGAGGTCGTAACGGAGCATACGTTCTAAAGCGCAAGCTATCGTAGTGGGACCAATGGTGGGCTGTCGGAAAACTAATGCATTTCCCCATAGACCAGTTGGTCGACCGAAAAGCTCTGTTAAGATTCCTGGAAACAAGGAGGCGCATGCGTGAAACCGGGCTTCCATTGTGCCAATACGGTTACTCGAATATCGCGGAAAAGGAATGTTTCTATCTAAGACAGCACCCGCATCGATCATGAAGGAGTACAATAGTACACCTTTACCCCATAAACCACGTACCGGTATTCATTTGGATCGCTCGTAGATGCGTTTACTTAGTACGCGAAAAAGTCATAGATTCGTTCTTTACCTTTACCCATTTACCTTTACCCCTTTACCTTTACCCCTTTACCCATTTACCTTTACCCCTTTACCACTTTACCTTTACCCCTTTACCTTTACCCTTGACCTTTCTTTACCTTTACTTCTTTACCTTTACCCCATAAACCACGTACCGCGGTATTCATTTGGATCGGTCGTAGATGCGTTTACTTAGTGCGCGAAAAAGTCGTAGGTTCGTTCTTGGTTTGTGATTTGGGTCTTTGAAGGTTTGACCATCGATTAGATGCACCTTCAGCGAAGGTTGAATTCACATATACCTTTCGCGGTTCTCTAAAATTTCGTTAGGAAGAGATGGTAAATTTCAATAGTGACGTGAAACACGGATTTGGTGTTGCTACTCAAGCTTAAAAATGTAGCTCGAACCAAAGGCGACAACAGCGAAAGCAATCTCTACTTAAGGGGTTTCCAGGTTCACCTGTTTAATGCAAGTCCCAACATTTATACTCGATGGGTCGCATATCTCGATCACGCCCATTAATAAATGACGTTACCATGTCTTTACTGCAACATGTACCTCATGGAGTGGTCGGAGTAAACACCTGAAGGGCAACATAATATCCATGCTTGGCTGTGTACGCGCCCGGGCAGAGGCTTGTAAGAAGCTATTTCTGAAGCGCTAACTCAGCCCTTATGGGATTACTCCTTCTGATCTTGTTTTCCCCCCATCACCCAAGGCGCCAACTTCTATCGCATCAGCGGCAGCCTGGCCGACTACACGTACGCCTACGAAGGAGCTTTGCCTCTGAGCGTGTACATCGGATGCTGCAAGTTCGACGATCCACGCTCCCTCAAGGGACTCTTTGAGAACAACCGACGGCCACTGCTAAAGCTCCTACGCCATGCTGATATGGGTACGCTGTTGCTCTTGAGGGAATTGCTTCATGACACTGGTACAGCTATATTTCTTTTATTGCTGTATGAGGGGGCCGTGAATAAAAAAATAAACGTTGTTCACTCTGAAGGAATTAGCTTTTGGTAACTCCCTCGGCCCCAATTTTACGACGGTATTGCTTTTATTGCTTATTAAGAGCCAACGGACACAAAATCAAACTTTGTTCAGGTTGAAACTTTTAAAGCCGCCGAACAGAACCACTTCCCGCATTAATCATTCGAACTCCATTGCACGACTTAACGGGCCTGCATCCGCGATGAACGAATCCCTTTTCCCCCACGCAGTTAAACCGTGGAATCACCAGCCCCAGCAACGTTTCTGGAATACCTGAGCAAACATAATTCCGGGAAGCTGGAAACCCACTTAGATTACATTCAATAACCAAACACTTAAGTATACTACGTCAGAGTACAGTATGTATTTATTTTCACGAATTAGTTCCTGATCTTGAATCTAACCCCAGTGAAAGTGTTCTTTTATTGCTTTGTTATTATTACGCCTGTTTATTACTGTATAATGTGTACTGTTTGTCTACATCAAATTGTACACTTTCACTGGGTATTTGTTGCCCTCCCCCCTATGTAATGCCCTCAGGCCTTTAAGGATGCAGCAAACAGAATGAAATGACAATGAAATCAAAGAATTAGCCTTTGGTAACTCACTAAGCTCCCCTGGTACAACTATGCTTACAAAAGCGCCATGAAGAAAAAATAAAACTGTTCACTTTGAAAGAAATAGCCTTTGGTAACTCACTCAGCTCCGTCCTAGCCACGAAATACGTTCGATAACCCCCCAAAAATACAATGTGTTAATAAACATTCGAAAATCGCGCCACAGTGACGTAATACGGGCAGGAGTGACGTAATATGCGCGAGCACTAAAACATTGTAATCGCTGCGACAACTGCAAGTTAGCATGCAAGTGATACATTGAAACGGAACTCGAGGCCCCACTACAATTGACCAAGCACATTTCTAGGCGGCGGCTGTCATCGGCGGCAGCGAATCGCACACACACGATTCTGTGACGTCATAGAGAAATTGCCGGAAACTGGCTGTGGACTCGCCACTGCTTCATCTGTTTTCTATATCTCATGTAAATATTTGTTTCAAGTTCGCGATAAAATTGGTATTATTGTTATGGGGACAAAGCAGTATTTTCAATGGGCCAAACTTGTGTTTTGTCTTCCTGGCCCCTTTAATACCTGTGCTACACGGCAACCTCGTTTGACAGTTGAACGGCCACCTTAGAGTGCGCTGTATGTACTTACAATGGGTTACTCGATAGACAAATATCCCTTCCGAAGGCTTTTGAAACGGACGTGTAGAACAGGTGTAGGGGACTAACCTGTTAACATTCCTATGCAACGTACGACTTCATGACACACGGATGTAAAAACCATCGTGCACCAATACGAAAAGTTATGCAGATCCCTCCCTGTAAAGGCTCCGTACGGCCTAGTTTCTTTATATCGGAAATATGTTACTTCTGTACTGGAATATGGAAATCCCACTTTCGCTTGCTATACAGCTGGCGCCATCTAGTGAGAACTAGGTAAACCAAAATGTGTTTCTTGTTTACTTTTAATTTCGGTAAGGCAATGATATAATTCCAAAAGGAGCAAATTAGGCCGTTAGAAATATTTTCGTAAATGGGCAAAACTTTTTGTATCGGTACACGATGCTTTTTAAGCCCGGTGGCCAATAATTAATAAGTACCATTGGAGTACGATCAAACTAGCTGTGGTACCCGGCGATGTCCGTGTGGGAATAATGACACATGTTCAGTTACTTTTAGTTGCCATAATTCGCTAGTTCATCGTGAAGGGGTACACAATTAGTAACTCGTGCCTGCTGTCAACACATGACCTCCAACCGGAAACGTGTGGTGGTAATGGGAAACGTCTTGAACTCTTGTTTTATTGCAACTCCCGCTGAACGAATTGCACCAAGATGGTGCGCTCAAGCGAGTGAGTGAGTGAGTGAGTGAGTGAGTGAGTGAGTGAGTGAGTGAGTGAGTGAATGAGTGAGTGAGTGAGTGAGTGAGTGAGTGAGTGAGTGAGTGAGTGAGTGAGTGAGTGAGTGAGTGAGTGAGTGAGTGAGTGAGTGAGTGAGTGAGTCAGTGAGTGGGAAACGTTTTATTTTCAGCGGTGAAGTGGGAGCGGTTCCCCACTCGAGGCAGCCATGTGATGAGCGGGCAGCATTCGCTCTGGAGGCCAAAAGTGTCTGGGCATCCAGATCGCTGCCAGTCACCAGGTTCTCTCTCAGTGCAGGGGTGGGAAGGGGGATGGAAGAGGGGGGAGGGGTTTCGCTTGCACTCTAATATAATATGAGGAAGAGTGCCGGGTTGTAAACAGAGCTTGCTTTCGGCATGAGATTGCGTTGAGAACATGCCATGGAGGCGGACTATGTGAGGGAAGGTATTCTCACCCATGGGAAGCGTCATCTCACCAGGTATGAACGATGCTCATCGGTCACATGGGCTTTTGTGGGAGGCGCAGGGTTGCAAGAAGTCCAAACAGATGGCCAGCGCTATGCGAGTGCTTAAAAATTGAACTTAATTCCACGTCCAGAGGGTTGCAACTTAAAAAAATCCCGCTGGCCTTTTTATAACCATGTTCGGACAAAATCAACAAATTAGTTTTTTTGTATCGGTACACGATGCTTTTTACGCCCATGAGCCATGAATTAATAAATCCCATAGGAATATGATCACATGAGTCCGCCTTAAATATACTGCTTCTGCAAGTACCGCGCCTAGGTTCAATGATCGCATGGAAGCACCACCAGTTGGGGTATCTCATCTCTATTCTTGTTCGAAGTTTTTATATATGGTACACAAGTGCTAGTGTTAGTACTGGAAACCCAGAAACCGAGTCAGTAAAACGAACACGATTCAATAGCGGCCCTCTCCCCGTTGTATATACGTTACAGTAAAAAATCGAGGCTTTACATAATAAAGGTCACGTTGCTTGTAAAGTGCAATAGCATTAAAAACATCCCACTTGGCTCACATAACGCTACATCTCCTGTCATCAAAACCTCACTCTCTTCCCCCACCTTTTCTTTAAATTTCGCGCCCTCCGCAGGCGTGCGGGGAACGGTGGTCAACCGGCGAGGAGAGCCTGTAGCCGGAGCTCTCCTCACTGTCCAGAACAGGACGATCGGGTTCCGAACAAACCCTTACGGCGAGTTCTGGAGGATTCTTCTGCCAGGGTTTTACTTGCTTCTGGTACGTACGCGCTCTGCAAGGAATCACCAGCCCGTACGACAGCGTAACATACCGCATTTGCACGATTTCAACGCGCCCCCGATTTCAACGCGCAGCTAGGCTTACTTGTGAAAAAAAAAATGTTTTGAAGCCAATTTCTATCGAGAAGGCGTAATAGACATGATACCACGTACCTGGCAAAGGGAAGTTTATTTGACGCATGCAGCTGGGGAAACAAAGTCTCTTCTTGTCATAAGCTTTCTTGCCCTGCTCCTGGTGGCATAAAAAATAAAGCGGGCAACATTAACGTCCAATTTAGGTTTCAAGCCCGATTGTAACACGCGCGCAAATTTTAAGGCTACTCTTAGCGAAAAAGGGTGCGCGTTAGGGTCGTGCAAATCCGGTATTCCAGAACAAGAAATTTAAAAAAAGGAGATACGAATAGTGTAACGAATTGTGCGGCAGCATTATTTTTCACAGTCCAGTATTGAATTGGTTTACAGCGCCACTGCAGTATTTGCTTTGTTGTCACGTCACCAGTGACAGACACGACGTCCTGCGAGGAAACGTTTTGCAGCAAAGCCAACATTACAAAAAAGATTAGTAGTGGCTTAGCTCTGCTATATGCCAGGATACACGTAGCGTGAGCTAAGGTTCGGCAATCCAGTCCAATCCAGTCCAATCCAGTCCAATCCAATCCAATCCAATCCAATCCAATCCAGTCCAGTCCAGTCCAGTCCAGTCCAATACAGTCTAATCCAGTCTCGCCCCCTGAATTGCAAGTGTGGAGGAAGCGCGCGAGAGGAGCTTAACGGCTGAAAAAGGAGCGCATTCACGTGACACGCCGACGTCACGCTGCCCGAATCGCTCACTCTTCGAAGTCGACGCGGAGCAGCTGTTGATATTTTAAGCTGCTTCGCCATGGAGGAAGAAAAAGTTAGGAGATGGCGCCACTTCATAAGCGTGAAGCGTAGTAGTAAAAAGTAAAACCAAAGCCGGTCCAGACGCCACTGTACCACGTGACGTTGCCATGTGACAGCGCGTGGTAGGATGTATTGGCCGCCGCGCGCTGCTGACACACTGCTAACCGTTGAACGCTCATGTTAGTTTCTGGGGCAACGTACTTGACCCTGAGCCCCTTTTTCCAGCAATCATTTCCCCCTAACCTCTTTTGTGAACCAGGGAAAATATATCGCAAATTATACCAGCACCACCCACGCGCGGACAAGAGAGCGCCGAACGCACGAATACAGAGGGGTTTGCTAAAAGATACCTGCAACCAAACAGCCACAGGCATAAAGTTACAAGAAAAAGAAAAGAAAAAGAAAAATGAGCAGTGGCTTAGCTGGGCTATGCCAGGATACACGTAGCGTGAGCTAAGGTTCAGCTGGTTATTCGTAGGTTTCCTGGTTGTATAGGATTAGCTGATTATTATGCTTACTGCTGCTAAAACGATTTCCAATCCGATCCAATCCAATCCAGTCCAGTCCAGTCACTGCTCTTCGCGCATGCGCAGCACGGCTCTCCAGGAGCCATGCGAAACGGCTATCAAGCGGCTCCTGCACAGCGTCAGACTTAGCTACTGAGCAACGGAGGCGCACAGCTAGGCACGCGCCGGCGCCAGTGCGTCTTCCGCGGCTATGACGTCACTCCTCTGGAATGCGCAGACCGGCGAATGTGCAGATCCAATTCTCTACACACCCGTACTCCAATTGGATTGGATTTCAATCCAACCCAATCCAAGCCAAGCCAATCCAATCCAATCCGATCCGATCCAAACCAATCCAATGCTCCTCGCGCTTGCGCAGAACGGCCCTTCACGGCCCACGCGAAACTGCTCAACCTCGGCCAGTGTAGCTTACGCTACAAAAAATGCTGTGGGTCACGTGCTGGGCCGACCCTGGCTGCTCTGGGAAGGGAAACAGCCGAAGGAGCGGCGTCAACGGATGTGGGCTTGCGAAAGCTGGTAGCGAGACGTCATGCCGTCTCCTGGCTTTGTTCTTCGTCGATGCTGTTCGCCCTCAGAGCAGCCATTTTATTACTGGGCTTTGCTAGCACCAATAGGCACAGTCGACGAGATCATCTCTAACTTCGCATTCGCAGCTCAGTCAAGAACATGATAAGATGTTACGTGACGTAGCGTGTGCTTACATTCACTCAGCTCAATGGGTTGGCCTTAGAATACCCCTGAGTAAGCGACCCTTTGCCATGTCCTCGCCTAATTATACACACAAGGCTGCCAGTTCGCATCAAGTGACGTGATCGTCGAGCACTTGTTTTGAAGTAATGTAATATAGAGCTGCGTGGGCGACCTTGAGACGTTGGGGCGGAGAGATTGTCCACCGGAACCAGGCCCAATGCATCCTGGTATAAGCGAGCCGGATTTCAACGAAGCCGGATTACGGCCGCGCTGTAGTTTCTTCAGTCATTAAAAATGTTGGCGCGGGGGTTGTAGCTTGTACACAAACGTTTTGACGCTTGAAATGTAATGCTGAAAAAAATACTACCCTTTGAAGTTCCCTTGGACTATGAGGCGCGCAGTAGCGGATGGCTCCACGGATCAGTTAACGCCACCTGGAGATCCTTAACGTTGCCCTGCTAACTCCGAAGTTTGCGAGGCGGCGCTGGCTACCCCACCCAAATACAAGCTGCGCTCACGCATAGATTTACCAGGAAATGGGGGAGGTGGGTGGCATACAGCCTCGGTGTAACTTAAATGGTACTTCGCCTATGCTCTCCCTGACGTACTTGACTGTTGGCTGAGCTTTTTGCCGTTGTATGTACAGATAAACGTGGATGTGGAGAATAGAACCTCACTTTTGAAGCCGCTCAAAATCGCGCATCCCGTTTTTTGTGTGTGCAAATATTAACGTTATGCCAGACTCACAGCGACAAAAAAAGCTCCGAACTTGACAGACTGATTGCTTCGTCGTAGATGCTCCCGCCTTTCTCAATTTCACAAACATTATCACTGTAATCCATCTTTAAAAAAGAAACTTTTATTTTACACTCCTACATTCCGCCCCGTTTCGATCATAGTTTTAAAGTAGGCGTGTCATCTAGCCGAACAAATCGTTACAGTGACTCCTTCATTCCAAGAACAAGAACATGAACCACCTTTCCACCGACGTCGAATCAATCACCGACTCTGCAACGTTCAATCCCTACATTTGCAAGAGTTGTAACAGTTCGTTCATTTTAGATGCTAAGCATCTCATGCTCGGGGCTGTGTCCCTCCCTCCCTCGTTGTCGTTGTAGTTGTCCGCCGTCCGCACTCTACTGCGCATGCGCGTCTCTTCAGCCCCGTCAGCGTTTGGGCTGACGTCAGTGCAGCCCACTATAAAAAGAAATAGTTAGGCGGCGCCCGGTTTCGATCCCACGACTCTCTGGCCACAACTGGAGGTACGTGGCGCTCTTCCCACTGCGCAACAAACCGAGACGGGAACATGTGCTACGAACGCGCCTGATGTCCTTCACTCATTCTAACTACGTTAGGAAGCTACTGATACAACGAAGGCACGCGAAGCTGAACGTGAACGGAAACGACGAACTGAAAACTTTAGAGGAGGATGTTGAATTTCCTGCGGGAAAGCTGTGGCGGGAAGCGGCACGCGCCTTGCAGCTCAACCAGAAAAGAGGAAGAAGAGGGCGGGAAGCGGGGTAGGAGCGCGAGAACGCAATAAAGAAAGACCAGAGCCAGGAGCCAAGGTAATCGCCAACCGAATCTCTGCAACCTTAGATTTCTGTCAACCTAAAGAACAAGCAGGGTTCCGTAAAGGTTATTCAACAATGGACCATATTCACACGATCAATAGGTGATAGAGAAGTGCGCTGAGTATACTGAATCTTTATATATAGCCTTCATAGATTATGAGAAAGCATTTGACTCGGTCGAAACCCTAGCAGTCATTCAAGCACTGTAGGATATCTACAATGGGTCTACAGCTACCATCATCCTCCATAGGGAGAGCAGTAAAATACCTATAAGGAAGGGTGTCAGACAAGAAGACACAATCTCTCCAATGTTATTCACAGCATGCTTAAAAGAAGTATTCAGAACGTTGGATTGGGAACGGGTGGGAGTAAGGGTTAATGGAGAATACCTCAGTAACCTCAGATTTGCTGATGACGTTGCCTTGCTAAGTAACTCGGGGGACGAATTGCAAAGCATGGTTTCCGCACTGGGCGAACAGAGTAGAACCGTGGGCCTGAAACTTAATATGCAGAAAACTAAAGTAATGATAAATAACCTCGGGAGAGCACAGCAGTTTGAGATAGGTGGCGAGGCAGTGGAAGTGGTAAGCGAATATATCTACTTAGGCCAAGTTTTGATCCCAGATCCCAACCACGAGGCAGAGATAATTAGAAGGATCAGAATGGGGTGGGGTGCATATGGCAGACAATCTCAGATAATGAATAGCAGCCTACCATTGTCGCTGAAGAAGAAAGTGTATGACAGCTGCATCTTACCGGTACTCACCTATGGGGCAGAAACTTGGAGGCTCACTAAGAGGGTTCAACTTAAATTGAGAACGACTCAGCGGGCAATGGAGCGGAAAATGATAGGTGTAACATTAAGGGACAAGAAGAGAGCGGAGTGGGTCAGGGAGCAAACTGGTGTTAAAGACATATTAGCAGAAATTAAGAAGAAGAAATGGACGTGGGCAGGGCATGTAATGTGAAGGCAAGATAACCGCTGGTCATTAAGGGTAACAGAGTGGATCCCTAGAGAAGGCAAGCGTTGCAGGGGGCGGCAGAAAGTTATATGGGCAGATGAGATCAAGAAATTTGCGGGGATAAATTGGTCACAGTTGGCACAGGACCGAGGTAATTGGAGAATAATTGGAGAGGCCTTTGCCCTGCAGTGGGCGTAGATTAGATAGGCTGGTGATGATGATGATGATGAGAGCCAGGAGGTGTTCGATCAGGTAACGCGGGTGTCGGTCTCTTCGCGGTCTCTACGTTTCTCTACATTTCTCTGTCTCTACATGGGGGTTCACACTACGTTCCCACTCGTGTTCCGATAAATGAAACAACATAACGGCAACATACTGGAACCTACACGGAACCCCAATGATGCTTCGCATCCTCCTCATGGTTCCCCACGGGAAGATGGTGTAATTTTTTTAGTTGCTCTTTTACCCCTTCTTTCTGCAAAGGGTACGGAAATGGAAAGCATCCAAATAAATAAAAATGGATACATAAAAACAATTATAGATAACACGGGTGTGTAAACAGTCACCAAAATTGCAACTGTATTCGCCCGACTTTGTAAGCATCTGCTGACATTTAGTTTTTGGATCGCTTGCATCGCAGGTCAGCGCTGACGGCTACCTACCAGCTGCCATGGACTTTCAGGTCAACGAGGGCCACGTAACAACGCTCCAAGTCAAACTTTACACCGGCTACAAACACGAACTGTGAACGAATAACTACGAAACAGCTTTTTTTTCTCCCCGTATGAAACGTTACTTTCTTTTCATCAATTATGAAATGAAGTTATGATTTTTCTAAAAAAAAGTAATAGAGAATGACTAAGTTTCTGGCACGCATAGTTCAGCTAATATCGCGAAGTGTCGCCCGTCAACACTTTATTAGTCAGTGAAGTGCATATATTCGCAAATGATGTACATTTGTTCTAAAAAATTCCCCGCATTTCCCCGAGGGGAAGAATGTGAAAGTGCGAATGCACGAGTTGAATTTGCGCGGTTCGGTAATGTTCGCGAAAGAGAGATCACACACACACACACAACTACAAAGAAAGAAAGATGCATTTATTCACAGACACCTATTTGTGTTGTCGTTGTACTTGATTGCTAGAGCGGATCTCAGCTTTGAAATTTCGTGTCAGTACTCCTTTAAGCGGGTGCATTAGCCCTTCTCACGCCCGATTCTTGGCCAATCCCCCACGTGGGTATGTGCCATGTCAGCGGCCAGGCAGCGCGCGCCCATCTCCCCCCGTTGCCAAGGAAGACGTGGAGATTCCTGGCCAATCCCTCACGTGGGTATGTGCTATGTCAGCGGCCAGGCTGCGCGCGCCCATCTCCACGTGCGCGGACATCGCCGGTGGACGCAGGTTCAGGGTCGCTTAAGCAGTGCATTGCACTTAAAATCGCTATAACCGTTTCTTTGCTAAACCTCAGCCGATGTATACATACACATTTACAAGTAGAATATGTTTTAGCTTTACAGCGAAATATGTATGGGCGAATATGTATTACGATACAAGCACCTCCAACTGCTGCGTTTTCGAACGACATGAAAATCGGAAAAATTGGTGTGATATATAAAGAAGGTGAAAATAATGATCTGAATACCTGCTACTCAGTATCAGTGCTATGATGTACATTTTCTTGTTAAGCATATCAATAAAACGTATACGCACAATCTTGTAATCCTAGTATGTTTATAAAAACGCGTACATTATTCGTTCCAATTTCGGCGTTGGAGCGGCTACACGCTAATATCTAGACATGAAAACAGCACGGTTTATTTTTTAAATCATGCAGCATGTTGGAATAGACAGAAATTGACAAATTTTAGGCGCAGAAGTGTACCCATGATGATGATAAACATTAAAACTAGAACGCTACTCGCTCCCTTCTGCATAAAGAGGGGATTACTTGTGTTGAACTGTTGCTAGCTGCTCGCGAAGATTACATCCCCCGACAAGAATTTTACGCTCTGCTTCCACTGAGCGTCGCCTCGTCGGCGCAATTTTACGTGGAAAAGTGCAAATAACGTCTGAGGAAGAGGGAGGAAGAACAGAGAGGAAGAGCTTATTACAAGGAATCTTGCGGAAGACAGAACTTTTCACTTTTACCGTCGCATTCGTTCGGCGCAACAGCAGCCTCGCACGGGGCTTTAAGTTCTCGCTACGCATAACTTTCAAACTCGGGGCTCAAAACTAAGCTCCAACTATAAGGTAGACACCGAGACGACAGTCCTCCCCGGTGGTAAATACAAATACAGACGTAGACACCTCGCTGGAGCGCATGCATCGTCGCGTACAGGATTACGACTACGAAATGGAAAAAAAATGGAAAGCCTCGAGACTAACACGGTTGCTTGCGCTAACGCATTCCTCGACTCACGCGGAGCGCGATTCAAATCGCGAACCAACGAATGCCTAAAAACTTGCGAGGGGTGTCGGCGAGGCACGCTACTGCCGACGTGTAGCGATATTCTTGCAGTGCGCGTCTCAGCCGGAGTTACATTTTTAAAAATCACGCTGGAAGGAGATGGCGACGAAGGAGGGGCGTCAGCGACGGTGGTGGTGCGTGTTCGGAATTGTGTTGTTCTACCGTGTACGTGCTCCACGAAACAGCGCAGCCTCGACAGTAGCTTTGTGGGTGTTAGGAAGACTGGATGCATCTGCAACGGGGTAACGTGCGCGTCTTCGCTTTTCGCGGCACCTGAACATTGTTGGACACCGAGGAAGGGTTTTCTGTTCTGCGGTATGGGTGTCTTCCAGAAAATACGATTTTTAACCGCAGAGCTGTTTAAGCTTCCAGTTCCGCCATCGAGCGTTACTAGAAAACAATACCAAGAAAAAAGACCCGGAGCACGTGAGCATAGTCCTCGTGAGGAGCACCCAGCGTCAGCCGGGCTTGCGTGTGCGATTTCGCCACGTGATGAGCTCGGAAAAAACGATAACTCGATTTACAAAACCCGATTTTACGAATTTCCCATTTACCAAACAAATTTGGATTCTTCCCGCCGTTGCCTCTACGCTTAATGCTTTACGAAATCGAAATAACGAAACAAACTTCGCCGCCAATCCCGATTTAACGAAGCATTCCGGGAAAAAAAGATGCATAGAAAAAGTGTTTTTCCAAATTTATGGCGTCCAGAATGTCTGACAGCGTGTTGCCAGCGCAGTGCGAGCACACGACGTGGCAGTGTGCTGTTAGCTCGTGTTGCGGGCTGCACAAGCCCTCTTCACGAGCAGGAAGAGGCATCGCCCCAGTGGTTGGGAAGAGCTTCGTCGGCGTGACGAGGTGGCCGCAGATCAGAACTTTGACGACTTCGTGAACGCCGACGCAGATGCGCACGCTGACACAACAGGAGTTCTCGACGACGAGGAGATAGTGCAGCTTGTTTTCGGCGCAAAAGATGAGTCTGAAGATGCGAATGATCCGGACAGGATACTGTCGAAGCTCCCGAGAGCACACCAAGCCAGGTAATGGCCGCCGTTGACCTTCTGAGGTGGTTTGGTGGGGCACACGAGGGTGTCGAGGACGCTTTGACTTCACTGGTCAGCTACGAGAAATGAGTGCTCACGCTGCTGAAGAAGGGCGCGTAGGCGCCCCCGAAACCGTCGAGCATGTCCTAGAGTGCTCCGCCTACACTGACGCAAGGAGCCGGTTAGAGCAGAGGATGACATGTCTTCATCCTGGACCAATTACGCTAAGCCTGCTACTTGGACCATGGCATTCTCCGTCATCTCAACGGAAAGTCCTGGATGCGTTATTTGGCTATCTTGACGATATTGGCGTCGCTGAGACTTTATAGCCCCCCTTAAGCGGACAGTCTATGCTACGCCACCTGTCCCTCTATATGACCCCATCTCTTTTTTTTCCTCCTCCCCCCTATTACTCTTTTTACCACTCATCTATCTTTACCCCATTCCCCTTCTTCAGAGTAGCATGTCGACTTACGCATGTTGTCAAAACTGTCTGCATTTCCTTCTTTAACAAAGAGCTTCTTCTCTCTCTCTCTCTCTCTCTCTCTCTCTCTCTCTCTCTCTCTCTCTCTCTCTCTAGGCGAAAATCGCAAGCTATTTCTCGTGGCAATAAATTTGCCGTTCTCTCGAACGAAATTTGTCGTTCTCTCGATTTTATGAAGCTCCCGATTTAACGAAATAATTTGCGGGTTCCGGTGACTTAGTTAAATCGAGGTGCAACTGTATACACGCCGGCGGAACATATGTTTCGGGGATGTGATTACCCAATACCTGACAATAACTTGGGCTGTTTATGGGAATATAAGCCACGCGAAATTTTTAAGTATATTCCAACGCAGTGGTTCGTTAAATATGTGCCCACCCACGCGTTATCAAGGACCAAGAAAAGTTAAGGAAACCCCGGAAAAATAAATGGTCTGACAAGCGCGGAAGAAACAGAACAAAAGAAAAAAACCCAGCATGCAGCATGCAGCTTCGGAAATTCTAAGGACGTTTGTCGAAACTTAAGCAAGGTAGGACTCACCGGACCAACTAGATGCAAAATGCACTGATATTTCGCAATAGTTGGGGGCGTTGTGTACAAATGCGGAGCGAAATCACGATAATCAAGGGATAAACGTTTTCGTAATCCCACACACAACGTGCGCGCTAACTTTCCTTTTGTTTAGCGACTTCAACAAGCAGCTGATCATTCGGTGGACGCATTTTTTGAAGAATACAGAAAGTTAACAAGCCATAAAAGGTGTAGTTAGAAGAGTTCGGTATCTGATAAGGCCCTCCTATTTCAGTTTTAGCTAGATTCTGCAGGCCCCTGTGTATTTTTTTCGAAGAAGCGTTTAATCGCGCAACGGATGACTCTATAAGTCCGTCTCCGCGCTGCTCGCGGGAGATACATGTAGCAGATGATCGACTGCGAGCGCTCATCTCGCAACAAGGCGACCCAGCATTAAATTTTTTATCGTGTGCGGATGCCGGCGTAGAACTTTTCGTTATCCATCGCACTTATTTCGTAGAACGTGCGTGAAATTTATGCCGCACTGGCTTGCCAAGGGTGGTGATCATTATAGGAGGTGTGAAGCGTAACTGGCGCGGTTAGGTATGAGTGCTTCGCTAGGTCATGTACACACGCACTCGCAAAACCGATTTACATCGCAGTGTACAGCCGTAGCGTGACCATAAGAGGAAAGACTGCGTACGGAGATACTGTTAATAAATTTCCGGGGAGTGGAACTACAATCAGCTCCATGGATATGCCGGTGTCGTTACGCCGGCCTGTGACACGCGCCGGATGCGTATACGAACCGAATGTAGTGCACTAAGATGGCGTCAGGAACATTTCCCCTATCGTGAATACACAACACTTGCGAACAGAGTGACTACTCTAAATAAATATGTATTTCCAACGCATACAATGGGTACATCTCAGTGATGAACGCGTCGCAAAATCAGCGGCCTTAGTAGTGAGCTGGCCAGATACTCCCGCGACTACTTCCAAACGGGCCCCTAGGGAGATTTCAGTGGCGCCCCTACAGGAAGCGCTTGAGGAGCATAGCCCGTGAGACGGCGTTCGCAGGGGTATGAAGGTCGGGTAGAAGGTCCACTACTTTCCGAGTAGTCGGAGTGGCGCTAGCTACCAGCCCCCAAACGGAGAAAACAATTACGTTCACATAAATACCCGAGAAAGTGGAGGGGAACACAGCCCCGCCGGTAGCATAGTGGTCATTGCACCAGCCGCATATTCTGGAGGTTGTAGGTTCGGATCCTACCTGTCAGGCACGTTGTTCTCCAGTTTTTTTCTTTTTTTCAACAATCTCTGCTTTCTGAAGACAGGAAGTCATCTTCCTGAAACGTCAGTAGTATGCCATTTTTGACCTCGTGAGAACCATCCTAGGCGGATGTGCGCCCGAAGGCACCGATCCATTATCGTTCGCCTGTAAAGGGCAGAGCGCTGCCCGCTCCACTTTTAAAAGCGAGCCGCAGAGAGGCCTTACCGAAAGACCGGGGGACATTAGCACAGGAAATTCGAGCAAGAAAAAAAGGTCCTTTGACGTGTATGCGTGCTCTGCATTGCTGGTATGCCAATCTGCTCATAGCCCTTAAGAAAAACGAAAACCGCGCACAGGGCACTACATAAGTACAACCGACGGGCGCTATGCCCGTTTTACTTCTGTTCTCTTGTACGTGTGTTTTTTTGTACTCTTGTGCTGTTTTTTCTTAAGCATGTTAGACCAAACTGACCATATTAAGTTGACCATACCATATCGTGTTGTGTCACCATATCACACAACACGACATTGCCTTCGCTTTAAGAGCATCGCGTCCGTTTCAAGTTCCTTATAATAATAATAATACTAATAGAATGCTGTCTTTTGAAGCCGATGCTAACCCATGCCAGTAATAATGCCTAAACGTGGCGGTTGCAACGCACAGGGACAGCATCTCGCTGGCTCTCCGCATATTTGAATTTATGACCTACCGGCAACGTCTGAAGGGAAGATACATAGATATAACGTTTAATTTTCGTAATTTCTTCAAAAATGTGGGAGCCGCAGCTCGCAATGAGCATTCGTTTGTCAGCATGACAGGCGGCGAGGAAAACGAGACGTATTCTTTAACGCTAGTCTCGATAT
The DNA here is from genome assembly GCF_048455015.1 of Haemaphysalis longicornis. NCBI lineage: Eukaryota > Metazoa > Arthropoda > Arachnida > Ixodida > Ixodidae > Haemaphysalis > Haemaphysalis longicornis. The sequence goes on along the minus strand of NW_027526225.1, from coordinate 77,541,346 downwards.
TTGTAGTCTCGAGTTTAAAATCTAATCATCGGCGATTCATGGTTAGTTCTCGGTGTAAACATTATGGTATTTTGTTATTTGCCTAAAACGAAGTTTGATTAGTTGGCACAAATTTTTGCGCTGAAATATTTATCGCCAGTGTAAAAATGCATTAATTGGTGATTTGCATCCAGTCATACATTTAGTAATTTTGGATTCTAAGGGTTCGCCGCTTTAGTTTCTTATTTCTTTTTTTTTTTTTTGCCGTGGAAACTAGCGGCTCACTAATTCCGGCAATCAGATCATAAAATAAGGTGATGTGATATCTATGAAAGAAGAGAGAGAGAGAGAGAGAGAGAGAGAGAGAGAGAGAGAGAGAGAGAGAGAGAGAGAGAGAGAGAGAGAGAGAGAGAGAGAGAGAGAGAGAGAGAGAGAGAGAGAGAGAGAGAGAGAGAGAAAAAACCTTTATTAGCAAAGGATGATTATTGGTCACAATAAACGAAAAGAATGGGGAGGGATGGTCATAGAAAATAAACATTTAAAGCCGGTCCACTCAATGTGACAGATGTCAGAAGTGCAGAGCAGTGATTCGCCATAATGGGCTGTAGGGCCGTTACGCGCTCGCTGCTACCACCCAATGCAATTCAAATTTCCCGCCTTCGCAGTGGTCGCGTGCCCCCTGCTTGAAACTGCTTCAGTTCTTTTAAAGATGATAGCCTTTCTTGGGCTACCTCAATCCAGAAATTTCGGTCTGTCTGTATGTATGTCAGTCTACCTGTCTGTGACTCGATTCAGCCACCCGGCCAAAGTAAAATGGGTACTGCAGGATACTGTTATATACTCACAGCCAAATGTAAACGTCTAAGCCCGGTTTAAATGTTCATACTTTTCAACTTTGTTGAACAAGAACAAGGCATTACGCAAATATGACAGGAAATTAGTACACAAGGGACATTTACAGTGTTCCTTTATTAAAAAATTCATGGATGCTTGGTTTTTCGATAGCAAATGATATTCTACATCTACTGTCAACATCTATACTGTCACTGTCTACTGTCACTGTCACTGTCACTGTCACTGTCACTGTCACTGTCACTGTCACTGTCACTGTCTACTGTCACTGTCGTGTGTGGATGCCCTCCTAGAACTTTTCATTATCCATCGCACTTATTTCGCAGAATGTTCGTGAAATTTATGCCACACTGGCTTGCCAAGGGTAGTGATCATTATAGGAGGTGTGAAGCGTAACTGGCGCGGTTAGGTGCTCCGCTAGGTCATGTGCGCACACACTCACAAAACCGATTTACATCGCAGTGTACAGCCGTAGCATGACCATATGAGGAAACACTGCTTACGGAGATACTGTTATTAATTTTCCGTGCAGTGGAACTACAATCAACCCCATGGATATGCCGGTTTCGTGACGCCGGCCTGTGAAACACGCCGGCGTCACGGCCAAAAACAGAAATAAGAAACTAAAGCGGCGAGCCCTTAGAATCCAAAATTACTAAATGTATGACGGGATGCAAATCACCAATTAATGTACTTTTACACTGGCGATAAATATTTTGGCGCAAAAATTTGTGCTAACTAATTAAACTTCGTTTTAGGCAAATAACAAAATACCATAATGTCTGCAAAATACCATAATGATATTCTACATCTACTGTCAACATCTACACTGTCACTGTCTACTGTATCGGCAAAGAACTACCGAGCACTTGTTGTGTATATGCCCGCGATTTTCCGCTGCGCGAGTTACAGCGGCGAGCTGCCTGTCTCGTGTTCGATGCGGAGCAAGCCTTCAGTTGTGTCACTTTCTTGGACCCTGGGACAACAACAATGACTCATATTTAGGGACGAAGATTCTTCTGCGTTTTCTGCAAGATTCAGGACTGGACAAAACTTTGTAATAATTTTTTCATTGTGTGCATGGCTACGTCTGTACGCGTTTGCGTCGTTGTGTACGCTTTGATTCCTTTTCCTTGTTAGGCGCTCTGCGTTCCTGGGCTCCATTCGCTCAATTTTTCTTGCTTAACTTTATTTCGAGTTTTTTCCTTGCACTACATTGCGTGCCATTTTTATTTAACTTTTGTTTTCTCTCTATTGCTGCTTTCCCGATTTCTCACATTCACTTCCCTGCATTGTAATCATCCCCATCTGGCGTAGCAAGCACTGCCGCTAGCAGAGCTGACCTCTCCAGCCCACATTAAAGAGCTCTCTCTCTGTCTCTCTCTACTGCAGAAAACTGCCGCCTGCTGTTGCCCGCGCCACCTCCTGGCGGCATATAAAAAATCCCAAGGTAACAGCAACGAAAGGTTCCACTAGCTAGGTTCCAGGTTCTGCTTGGAACGCACGTGGAGCACGACCACGCGGTTCTATAAACCTTGTAGCCGGCCGCCTCCATTCACGCGCGTGTCTGCCGTACTGCAGCGCTGGCATCGAGGAACCCGGTCTGTAGCAGTGGAACGCGGTAAATTCAAATCGCCTTGAGCAAACCTTTAGTAAGTTTACCTTGGAATGAGCGCGACGGTACAGGAACAGCATGAGAGGTGAGCGGGAAAGCAAAGGGGGGCCTTTCCTTGGCAAATGTCTACAAAGACTATCGTTTTTTGACGACATTTGCAACGAAAGGAGCAGATACGCGTCCAATTTTTGTGCTTGCTCTTCCTCTTGCATGCGCCGGCGTTGAACTGCCACTTTTTTTCGCTTACTACCGTAAAAACCAACCCAACGAGCGTTCCCTTAACTAAATGAACGCGGACGCTGCTGGTTAGTTACGCATATTTTGTCTCAAATGTACCTACAGTTTTCTTTGCGCTAAACAACGGGGAGGTGTATGACAAGCGCCAGCGGTTCCCGAGTTTCGAACGCTTATGACTATATAAACCGCTTAGCTTTCGAAGCCTCTGGGTTGCGCCGCGATGACAGCCGCTACGACGGAACGCCGTGTGGCTCTTTGAAATAATAAAAAAAAAGCTCTACTTTGGTTTAGCGAGTGAGGTACGACGACAAGGCGAGCCCCTAACAAATACTGTCGTTGTCAGTAAAGTAACTGTAACAGTAACTGGGCCAGTTCTTTGAGCCTGCAAGATTCCAAGAAGTGTCCCGTTAATTTCAGTTGTACTCCGCAGTACGTGATAATATCAGTGACCGAGGTTCCCCTAAGGCATCACAAGCGGTCGACTGAAAGAGCGTGTCTCTCAACTTGCCATTCCTAACCTTCAATAGGCTTTTACTTTCGACCTTGCTACCGCCGCATCAACTGAGCTTCATTGTCATGCCTGCTGCTGCGCCAGAAATAAAGGTGCTCCTTCGATATCATAAGCCCGGCATCCTCAAATTACACGTTGCAGCGGGGTTGTGGGTTACTTCGCTGTCCTTTGCCGATACGTTCGGTTCATTTTCCCGGTCATATTTTACGGGGATGGTGAACACTTGATTTTAATTGTACAGTCAAAACGCTTGATCGTACTGGCTGATGACGTCAGGCCCATCGCGCTATATGTTTTATTAGTGCCGCGTTTCGCTTTTATTAAAGTGGTTAATCATGAGATCTTAAGTAAAGCTTTTTCATGCCTCTTCCTGGACCCAAATATTGGAGTTTTTTTTTTTTACTGTGGCTATACCGTCGTGCTGAATTGACTCGACCTCAATTCTACTGTCGTTAACAACCACTACTGCGGACTATTCAATGTTCACTACAACCCAAGGCTTGTGGTATTCGAGAGCAGTATACGTATAGCATTCCCGAAATACAATGTTCTACTATTGTACCTTGCCGACAGTGCGTTACGTTGAACCCTAACTGAGTTTCTTTCCGTTTCTTGTCCAACTTTGCCATGTAATGCATGAACAGTACTGGGACTAAATGGCATCATGGCTTTATTTTCCTATGGTTGTTTACGTGCTGCGAGCAGTTGTGATTTAATTGATTGTAGGGTTCAACGCGCCGACGCAACGTAGGCGATGAGGCATGCCGTAGGGAAGGGCTCCGGATTAAATTTGACCACCTGGGGGTCTTTATCATGCGCCGAAATCTCGTGCACACGCTCGTTTTTGCTTTTCGCATCCATAAGAAAAGCGGCCGCCGCGGCCGGGAATGGAACCCGCAACTTTGTGCGCAGCAGCACAACGCCTTAGCCACTGAGCCACCACGGCGGGTTGCGAGCAGTTCTACCCCATCCATGTCAAATGCACCATATTGTCTTGATAAATTACTCCGAGCACTGTATGATGTCCTCAACTAATCAATCCTCCAATTTCAAATCAGATTACTCCATATCGATTCGTGGGGACTTGCAAAAAGCGTTTCTTCAGCCTAGGCTATAAAATACCATTGAAAATATGGATGAGTATAACTATCCTGGACAAGTTATCGACTTCGATCTAAATAACGAGTGGAATATTCTGCCTGAAATTACTATAGGCCGCGGAGAATTCGGGAAACACTATGGGGAAATGAACGGCAGTACTACCTGCATCACTAAAACGAGAGGTATACAGCCAATGCGTGCTGGATAAGAGTTTGGGGATTTACTAAGCACTTCTAAACAAAATTGCCAGCCCAACCAGCCATGGAAAGACGGACGATATGTGTAATGCCTAATGATAAGAAGCGAGTAATCTATATCAGAAAAAAAAACTTGGGTAGAAGAAATGACAGGTCAAGTTGAGAGGAAGAAGCGAGCGTGGGCTGGGCCACGGTGTTAGAAGTAGGCTGGGAATTCAATGCGGAGAGCTGGCGATCGGTGGGCCGTCGGTATAACAGAGCGGCCACAAAGAGATAAGGCCGCCGTTACCTTGATGGATGACTGAGATAAGGAAATGGGGTGGCAAAGAACAAATTTATTCGCAGATTTGTGAACAGTGCGTGATAAACGCAACTGGAAGTTTATACGCGACGCCTTCTTCCTGCTGATGGAGATGATGATTATGATGATGCTTCTTCGGTAGGTTTCCTTTGACCCCAATCCCTCCTGCACACGCACACGTACACTTCAATACTGTTCATTGTAGAACGGTTCCATTGGCTGCTCAATCAACCCGTAACCATTTCTTACTGTTTATGAATAACTATTAAAGCTCCGGGGCTGAAGTGTCGTGACGACGCTATAGAAATCCATCTCCTCAGCACTGATTGTTGCGACCTCTGCTCCTGCTGTTTCTCATTGATGGGAGATAGTTGCTAAGCGGATCTCAGAGTTTATTAGACTCTTAAAACGAAGCTATGCTGCGAAGCAGAATATAAACAGCCTCGCTTTATGAAAATACACCCGGTTTGCAGGTGTTTTGCAGGGTCTACTTCATGATAGCAGAGCAGGAATGCCAAGTGGACGTACGCTTACATGGAGCTGCGGTAGTTAACGTTCAAAAGAAATAAATCCGAAAAGCAGTGGTTAAACTACAGTCTATGACGACAGGGCGAAGTGGGTAATTGTCCTGTTTCGTCAACGCCGTACTCATCCAGACAGGTGGTTCTAGTACTTCGAAGCCCAACTAAATGTGGTTCTCCAGTTTGTTGCATTGCGTGTACGAACAACCGCTAGAAGTGAGCGGTTGTTTTTCCTTCTCGCATACCCCCCCACTACATACCCTTACAACTACCCAACCTGCCATGCTCCTAATCTCGTAGGGGTATGCGCCGACCACTCAAACACCCTCCCTTCCACACCCCCCGGAGCAGTGGGAGTGCGGGCTGACCTGCTCTCAGCTCGAGACTCAGGAACACCTCATCTCCCGGGCTAGAGCAGCAGCGGTCGCTTACGGCTTTCTGAACTAAGATGAGGGTACCCAAGTTTATTGTATTTTTGTAGGTTGAACAAAGCTTGCTTATTCTCCTCCTCCTCCTCCTCCTCCTCCTCCTCCTCCTTCTTCTTCTCCTCCTCCTCCTCATCTCTAGTTCTTGCGCGATGCTTTCTTCCGATAAGCGTCAACCTAGCAACCAATCTAACGACGCTATTCTTTCTTTCGATTCCTTCGTTTCGCAGCTCATTTATTATTCCCGCACACGAACGCCGTCCTTCAATGCTGCCCACATCCGGTAGCGGCTATACAACACCCGGATTTCAAACGCAGGCGTAGACGTGCCAGCGCAATGCACGCCGTGTCTTTTTGTAAAACTCACCGGAAACTGAGCAGCATCGGAAATGCCATGGTGCACGAAAAGACGGCGCTGATATATTCGTGGTTAAATTTATAGCAACAAAAAGATAGCAAAACATAGCAAAGCATAGCAAACATAGCAAAACATAGCAAAACCTAGCAAAACATAGCAAAACGCTGTAGGCGTCACACGCGAAGCCGCAGTCAGAATTCGAATCAGTTTCCATCCGGTTATACCGACTCGTGTTATCTCCTTTACGAATGCACGATGATTGAAAGCGACTGGCATCCTGGTTTCGGCTGCCTGACTCCAGTTTCTTGACGCCTCTAGCTAGCGCATCATTTTCCCTTTTCAGCCTCCTTTAGAAGACTTTTTTTCAATACCCTTCCGACTCTGGCAGCGGATGTTTGCTTCAAAACATGTTTTTAAAGCTTGAAGAACACCTGATGCCTCCAAATCTGACCGCGTAGATCCTGTTTTGTGGTTGCGTTTTTTTTTTCGAAACATTTTACACCGTCTGAAACTTCAAATTTCTTGTGATACAAAATGTGGCGGAGTTGGCGCAATTTCTGGCATATATTACGCTTTACGAGGATGGGTTGACTTGTATATAGTCAGCAGCGTATGCGACACAACGCATGATTGGTAAAAACATTGATTGATTGATTGATTGATTGATTGATTGATTGATTGATTGATTGATTGATTGATTGATTGATTGATTGATTGATTGATTGATTGATTGATTGATTGTAGGGTTTAGCGCGGTGACGGTACACAGGCGATGAGACGCGCCGTAGTGGGGGGCTCCGGATTAATTTTGACCTCCTGGGGATCTTTAACGTGCGCGGAAATCTCGAACACACGGGCTTTTTTGCTTTTCGCCGCCATCAGAACAGCGGCCGCCGCGGCCTGGATTCGAACCCGCGACCTTGTGCTCAGCAGCACAACGCCTTAGCCACTGAGCTACTGCGGCTGGTGATTGGTGGCAACAACTTATCGGCTGTCACGTGACGCATTCTGTGCATTTCTCAAGTGTCAGCTTCTCTATGCCTGCGCGCTATAGTAAGTGGACTATTTTCTGCGAAGACACTCTTGCTCCCTTATAATATGTCACGCCTTCCTTCCTGTCACGTCTTCCTTCCTGTCATGTCACATTACGTCTTCCTTTGCTTTTCCGTTTTAAAACGAAAGCTTTCTAATGTGCGACCGATGGAGTTCTGTCAAAACTACTGCATTTCCCCATAGACCGTGTGTTCCGACAAGCAGCTGGGAAGGAAAAGCGGCTTTATTGAACAACGCGCAAGTATTTAAACATGTGAGTGATAAGTGCTGGCTGTAGCCGAGACATACGCAGTGGTCCTGCTAGCGCTTATGCTTGCGCTCTACTACAGACCGGTTGGCCGGCCGAAAAGCTCTGAGAACTCTTGAGACACGGCGCGTGTGTGAAACGTGGCTTCCACGGTGACAGAACGGTTACTTAAAAATCGCGAAAAGGGAAAGGTTCTAGATAAGGCAATACACGCATCTAGCATGAAGAAGGAGTGGAATAGTATAGCTTTATATCATAAACCACGTATCGGTAGACATTTAGATCGTTCGTAGCTGCGTTTACTTAGTGCACAAAAAACCGTCGTACGGGTTCATTCTTCGTTTCAGATTTGGGTTTTTATAAAGGTTTGACGATCGATTGTACGGACTTTCAGCGGAGGTTTGACACACTTTTAGCTTTCGCTCTTCTCTCAACTTATGTTATCAAGGGATGATAATTTTATTGCGCTAACCAAGTTTGTGGTACCGGGGTTCTTGCACCGCGTCCGGGTGGCGGGGGACAATCCCAAAGGATGGACATGTGCCGGGTGAAGAGGAAGAGGTGGCGCGACACGAGCTAGGTTAGAACATGGCGGACTCGGCTGGGCGAGGTGTGCGCATCCGGATCGGCTGAGCAGTGGACCTTGGCGGAGCGGGACTTCCAGTAAAGGTGTGATTGAGGGGGCTCAGTGTTTTTCTGGGGAACCGCGGCCGGGTGCAAGAATCCCGGTACCACAAGTTATGGATAAAACAACATCCGCTTACTAAGAACTTTTGGAATTGCGGACAGGTTTTCTTCGTGTCTTCAGTTTCTACTTAGCGTGACTTGAGTCCAAGTTTTCATCGTGACAGAAGGAGCTCAAGGAAGAAGTGTAAGCGTGAACGTATACAAGCCTTAACACGCGCACGCGGACGCGTTCTTGGACTGTACAGCCAGTCAGACGCAGCCCAATCGGTAACTGTCTTCGCCTCTCCGATTACTAGTTGTAAACTAACATGGGACGGAAAAATGAAACACGGGACCACGATAGAACAACTGATTTTAGCGCGTTTAATTCTAACAAATATACATAAACCCCACCGAAGGCGTGTTCACTAGAAACACGTTATCAAACAGTAATCAAGCCCACTATGCCGACCTACTGGTGCGCAGAAAACAATGTTCCTATATTACTCTGAGGAATAGCAAAAGAGCTAACTAACCTGACTAACAAACTGTGAGATTTCCTCACGAAACTTTCTTAGTAACTCACACGTCTATAATTTAACTGGCGCCATCCATTGCCGTTCTAACAGCAGCCTCCTCTTGTTAACTGCCGAGGGTTAGAAGGGCCTACAGGCTATTAACGAGCAGCCGAAAAGATATAGTAAGGCTGCGGAAAAGTTATAATGACTGCGTAGGCAGCGCAATAGACTGCTTAGCCTTTTGCGGCTGCTATAATTAGTCTTCCATGCGCGGGACGTGGAATGAGGCGCCAAAGAACACGCCCTCTATCTTTCCGGGACAACCGAAGTGTCTTGCACAATCAATTTTTTTTATTACTCCTAAGGACCCAAACCGGAGTAGTGTCATTTTCTAAGGTTGTAAAAAGAAAAGTCAGCAGCGCGATTTCGGATGGCAAAGCTTGACGTGAATACTATTATCACAGGTTGTAAATCCTACGCACTCAACTACGCTCCTCTGCTGAATAAAATAATATCGGACACTAATGTCGAATTGCCATTATCTTGCCGTAAAGCTAGAGGAGGACCTTTCCGTGGAATGTTCCAACTAAGAAGAGGGCCGAGAAGATACGGAGTTTCACACTGTCTATATTAATTGTCTATGGCATTATTAATTCTGCTCCAGGCCTTCTTGGTTTTTCTGCAAACCATTACCTTGGGATTCATAGCCGTGCCTGAAAAAACGTAATGGAAGTAGCGGCCGAAACATGGCACACGCTGTACCTTCATTGTTTACCATCGCGCTTTCTTTGTTCACTAGTTCACACATGTTATTTCTGAAACATAGCAAAACCAAACTAAAGCAATTTACAAGTTTTTCTGAAGCTTGTCAAAGCTTCGGGTGCAGCTGAGTTCGCATATTTACCCTACAGATTGTCGATACGGCTTCTTTGAACCGCGCGGCAAAGCAGAGCGAGTTGGGAAAACAGCCGCTAGATGACACCAGCTCCATAGCTTTTTCTGTTCACAGGCAACCACTGGAACTTCTCTTCAATGCTAAGCCGTGGCCACAACCAAGACCACGTAACCCGGGTTGCAGTTTCATTTTATTTTACAAACAGAGTAAATAACATACTATTAGTATAAATCTTGAGTATAATCTTGATACATCTTGATATACATCTTTATATACATCTTGATATACATATTTAGTACAATCTTGAGTTTGTACAATCTTGATATACATATTTAGTACAATCTTGAGCAATCTAAAACTTGAAAATTTCAAATTTCCCAAGTTAACGTGCCTGCACGTTGATTTTAATCTCATACATGTGGTATTCAGTACGTTTTTTGCTCCACGTACTAGATCAAAACCGCATGCGATTGTCTGCGCGTACTGTATTACTCAGCAGCCAGTTTCGGTGTCGCTGTAGTAACTAAATGCCCTCTTTTATTTTCCAGGGATGTTAGCTAGAAGAATCGTCAGCAGCGACAAAACTAATAAGATTATGGTTTTTATTATACACAGGCAATTTTTGTTTTCGCTAAAAAGTAGAGCTTCTTTGGAGTCTAAGCTTGCGCATGCATAACAGAAGTACATTTGATGCTACGTTTTGACATGTGACCTCTATCAATACAGTCTTAATTTCATCGGGATTTCTGAAGGAAAACTGCATTTAAGGGAGCTGGTGCGCCGAATGGAGCTTGCATTACTCTAAGCATTGCGTTATTGCTTGAAGTCTGAATTGCCCGTTTCTAAACTCTGGGGGAAATACTTATGTTGTTTTAGGAAATTAGTTGAGATTTGAAATAGAGCTTCATGTTAGGTGATGCAGGTGGATGCATACGGGGCGCTCAGTAAATCACTGTTTTATCGTTTTGAAGGAATGACCCAACACGTTCCTGATAGGTAAATTTCCCATCCCATGAAAAACTCGAAGCCTTTTTTCTATTAAGCATTAAGATGCGCAAACCCAGTCGCTTATTCCAATGCCTGATTCATTCCGAAAATTTTTCCAAATGCTGACCTCACTACTTATTCAAGGCGAATTTCACAGAAGATGGGAGACGTACAGAAAACGAACACACAAGTGAGGATGAGGCGGAAGGATTCTTTATTGGGATGGAAGACTTCAGCCCTGCACAAGGCTGCGCGTGCTACTTCAGATGGCTGATAAATATGTAGTAAGGAATAATGGAAACACGCAAGCGCACACATACAACACACCGAAATACAAACAAACAAATCATGGAGGGGTATATATTCACAAGTCGGGTTTTAGTCCCGGGGCTTTTGGGAAGCTCACAAGAACTTTGAAATCCCACATCGCACTGTCACTCGTGTTCCAGGGGTCAAAAAATCTTTTACAGCGAAGCTCTCAGCCTCGCGTTGGTCAGGCGTTTTCGTGTTGTTGTAAGCGAGAAACCCAGGCAGGACCCAATAGCTCTTTCATACTTTCAAACTTTATTTTCCTTGAGTGCACAAGGAGGGGCAGTCGCAAAAAGCTGCACTGAGAGGCAGCTTGACGGGAAAGGCAGCTTGACGGGACGCCCCAGAAGCAGAGCGTCTGCGTCAGGCTAATCAGGCATACAGCACAGAGCTCAGTGTTCGCGTAAAAAAAGCACAAAACAAGCATCAAAACTGCATGATGGGTGATAAGGCACCTGTGAACAATGGGAGCACCCCCACGTGTTCCTCGTAAAGGTGAGGTTGGTAGCTGCTCTCGAAAAAGGGGTTTGGACGTCATTCGAGGGCAAACACATGCGTCAGGCACATGCACAGGATTTTCGCCAGAGAAGGCGAGCGCGAGCGACAAGCCCGCCGAACGATGAGAAACATTTCCTAACCTCCCCCATCAGCATGTGTAGTGGTTTACGACATTGAGTTTCATACTAATATACGCTAGAGGGGACATTGACGCTACAATCGTTCAGCCACCAGGGGCTGACCGAGTTACGCAGACTCGTGATTTTCGAATTTGGCTTAACTTGAGGCTTGGCAGTTGTTATGTGCACTTGGCTTCAGATTTCGCTGCGCCATCAGTTTCGGTTTCGGTGTCGAAAGCATCAAGGGCTCGTTCCGGGACAGAATTGCAGTTAGCGCCCGATTCCAGTGGCTGAAATTATCAAATACAGCTCGTCTGGAATGAAGTGGATGCGGAAAGCAGTAGCTTCGCCATGTAGTCCCTACACTAAAACTAGTAATGTTCTACGGCATTTCTGAAAACGGACGTGAACTCGACATTCCGTACAAGGTAGACGGTACGAGCACGCTGTTCCACCCTGGATGTCCCGTTCATGACGACGCTTGTGAGAACAACGCTTGCGCGGTAGCGGCTAAGCCAAATAAAAAACCCTTGCACAGTAAGTATATGTGTACAGCCGTCTAATTCTTCTTCTCCAAAAAAATATTGTGGGAGCTTCGTCTGGCGGGTGGGTCACCCCCAAGTTGACCGTGGTCAGCACCTTATCACGGTAAAAAGCGGCGCAACACGCGTACGTCGCATGCACAAAACAATTCCGTCATGCAACCGTCACCTGCTAGGCTGCCCTTTTGCGCCGGAAATCAGCGGCCTGTAATTACTGGAGTGAACAAGGCTTACGCACAATCGCTGTCACCGCCCGTGACCATGCAAACTTGTGGAATACAGCACAGCCGCACTGCGTCAGCCGCACGCCATCGCCGACTCGCACGCAAAAAACAAACGCTTCGCCGCCTCATCGGACTCATCGTCGGCTCCGCTAAGCTCAGCCGTGTATAGACTTTGCAAATATCTTCCCGTCTGATAGAAGAATTCGTCTAAACATCAATATAAAATAAACGGAAAGAACAATTTGTTTTCACGATTAACACTTTATACACTAATAAACATTATTTATAGCTTTTGTATTTCAAAAAGTACTTTTAGTCAAGTCAAGATAACGGCTGGGTCAAGCCACGTTCGAAAATCGCGCATCCTCCAGGCATGGCCGCCTCTTCGAGGGTTGAAGCCGCCATTCGGCGGCTGGCATGGAAACTAGCGTCAGTGTCCCCTCTAGCGCATATTAGTATGAACTCTATGGTTTACGACAGCTTCGTTGGAGTTTCGCACTATACACAAGAGAGGTCTCTGGCTCTAGCGTCTATGCGGCACACATCAAGGCCGTGTGTGTCTTCATGGGCCGCCATTATACCATGCGCTCACCTTAGTTTCATCATTGGCTTGGATTGAAATGTTTTAGTGGCCGTATATTTGAACACAGTGCCACAAAACGCAAAAATATTATGTTATTATATGAGTGTAAAATAAAACAGCCCGTTTTTAAAGCTGAAAAAAAGGTCGTAAAGCGCATTTTTGCCGGATCGGTTGTGTGTACTATTCTGGAGACCAAGCTGGTAGTTCACAACTATGTTAATGTTTTGGGGGAAACTTATTGGACTCTTATTTCATTATATTCCCATTATTTCAAATAGGTTGTTTGAAGAGCTTGGAATTGCTTTTGAGTGTGCCTATGAAAACGTCGCCTTCGTGGAGAACCGGTGCACCGACCGTCAGCAAATTTAACAAAACTTGTTGCTGAGCGAGTTGGTTCATACTTGAAGAAAAAGAAGCGCTCGCTTTTCTGATGGAGGCCAGAAGCAAAAACGCCTGTGTGTACAAGATTTCGGCGCACGTTAAAGATCCCCAGGTGGTCCAAATAAACCCGGAGCCCTCCACTACGGCGCGCCTCATCGCCTGCGTTGCGTCGGCGCGTTAAACCAGGATTGTCCCGGGGGACAATTAATCAATAAATCAATGAAGAAAAAGGAAAACGTGGTGTTAAACAGTCGGGGGCGAAGACAAGATGTGGACGGCCGCAGACCCCGAATCTGTCGTATCTGGTCTTCGTCGCAGCACGTTTGGCTTTTTTTTTTTCGTCATCTACAACTTTCGCGGCGGCATATTACCCGCACAGTCATACGTTCTTTTGACTCCGGCATTACCATCGTTAGGTACAAACACGCGCTGCCTCCTCTTTCATCAAGTACGCACTTGCTGCGGCTACCGTCAATCACAGAAAAAAGAGCTTGTCGGCTATCTCGTGGCTTGTAGACTTGGTAATGTATAGTGAATAAAGTAAATCCAAAAAACCGCTGAAAAATTGAATTGACATGCCAAGCCCAAGCCAGAAGCGGTGGTCTTCCCATTACCCCCCCATGACGAGACGCATTTCAGGTGCAGTTTCCTCGCTGGTATACTTACGCTCGGTCCTTACGTTCCCATTATTTTACTGTTTTCAAATTTTTTTCCCCATTGTTCCCCTTCCCCACGTGTAGGATAGCGAACTAGGCCACAGCCTGGTTGATATTCCAACCTTTCCTTTACCTTGATGCCTTCCTTCCGATGGTTGGACATCCCCTTTCTCAGAGCAATGGCGGCCCTTCTTTTATATAGAGGTTTCCCACCCGCACTAACCTTCGTGCTGTAGGTCGCACTGTTAAGAACCACTCAGATAAGGCTGACCAAAAATTCGTAGCGATATTAGCGACGTTACGTAATCCAGGAACAAACAGTGTTCTTATCTGAAGGCGCGCGCAGTTTAAAACTTCCGCACAATGGTGCCTTCTTCGCACCGCTCTTTACGTGACGAAACGTTAATGGTTGGCGCCTAATGAAGTGGTAACGCTATTACCTACTTAACAAACCTCTTACGAAACCCTGCCAGTAGGCACTAAACCATAAATAAAGTCTGAGCACCCGTTTATCGGCCACTAAAGCTCCCAGCGAATGAAGGCTGGCGAAAAGCCCTGATTGCTGCTCCAAAGAACGTGCCGCGAACTAACGAACTCTCTTCACCTCTCGCCACGCCACTCCTGTTAATGAGATTTGGGAGTAAACAAAAGTTTCGCCACCTTCACGGCGTCTCCGTCCGCCCTGTCTTTGTTTTAGCGAGGTCGAAACGGTTAATCGCTTTGAAGAGGTTGCGGCATCCGTGCAGGAGCAACGGGTTAATTAGGATTAGTCGGGAAGCGTAGGGATAATGGCCTAATTTGGAGAATAAATGCCCGTCGTTACATTTTTGCGTCACGTTCTTCTTCAGGGGTAGACCTGGGCGAAAAAGACTGCATGGATCCTGAAGGTGAGTGGCAGGCCAGTAATATGAGAACAGTAACTGCTTTCCTGGAACCATCCTCCACCTCTGTAAAACCCGAAACTGTGCCCTTTTTCGGTGCTTCTTTCGCAAAATTGTATATCATTTAGGATTTGTTTCCCCCGAATTTGAGTGAAATACGGATACGCTTAGTTTGCTTCAAGACTTGCCGGCCTGGAAATATATTGTTCTTTCGCGCCTTAGATTTAAATACAACAAGGAGACCACTAACCACGACGAAAAAAGAGCAGTAGGAGGCTACCTCTTCGTAGAGTGATATGACAGATATAGCAGCATTTTATAAGAATATTTGGAAGGCGCGTCAGCTTCGCCTATAAGCATGGGACGCAACAGCGTTGTAGCGCTTCGTTCACATCGTATGAAAACTCTCCGAGCGGTGAAAACTTTCCACTTTTGTTCGCAGGTAATCTTTTGGGGCAGCACCGAACTGAAGAGCACGGCCGGAGGAACTGCGTTAAACAAATGATCGGTGTTTGCTTCTCGTATACCACGCGTTTATCATCGAAGGCCGCGAGAACCATGACGTAGACCCACGTATGCTGCCGGAAGGTGGGAAGAACTTAGAAAGCAGGAGTAGCGGCCTACTGTGCTACTGGTTTTAATTAATTTCTTACACAGTTCAAATGCAGTGTTCGCAGGCCAGCTCTTTGGGCAGCGTACTACGATCGCGGGAGTTCCGACGGATCCCGCAAGGTGGCGCTACGCGATTTTTCGCCCATCGCCAACGCCGCCAACGACATTAGCTTTTCTACGACACCGTACCCTAAACGCTACGCATTAAAACGCAAGCCCTTTTATTAACACCACCAGACATCTTCCTGTAAGAGAGAAAATGATGTTGCCAGCTAGCCAATCTTACTGTCACAACTTTTTGTTTTGATAAAGCTCGGGCGTTTTGTAGCTCTCTCGGCCTTTGTTCGACGGCCAACGATGCGTTGTTGCCTAAGAATTAATAAAGCTGAAATTCCTTCTGCCGCTTCCCTCTAACTATTTTGCGACATTCAGACACGTCTCGAAGAGCCCAGAGCAAGCCAAGACAGATTTTACATGAGCGTCGCCATCTTATTTGAAGCCTGTTCTGACTGGCCTTAACTTTAGTCGCAGACAATCAGACATGGTATTTTTAACGCCGTCTTTGCGTTGCGGCGTACGGGCAAATTCGGCCACCAGGTCTGGCGATGTAAAAGCGCTTTACGGGCAGGGCTTGGTGACGCTAGCGAAGCTTCATAGGAATGTCCAGGACATATTGCAACCTTGGAGCAGGTGTTAATGTGGAGTTAATCAAATAGGTTGACGGCCGTATCTTTCAGAGTCGATTGTGCTAATAATATCTGTTTTTGCGACAGGGTGTTGCATATATCGGCGTTATTCAGTAGTCAGTAGGTACAGAAGGCTCTCGTGTTCACCCGCATGCATGCCTCTTTCAGCTGCGCTTGTACGCAAGACGAAACACTTCAACGAAATATAAACTGAAACAAAGTCGGGCTAAGGCATGACAATTTACAATGTTAGCCAGCTAAGGTTTGTATATTTTAAAAAGTGCCTGATCAGCAAATTTTCGCGCATGCGTTCATTTTACCTGTTCCCAATGCCACAGTGTTGTGTTTGCTTCACAAAAACGCTAAGGCAAGCTCCACCAATCACGTTTCACCATGCGTTCACAATTTGTGGCGTCATTTATTGTAGTGACGAAAAGAGTGTGGGGCGTCGACACCTCTTCTCCCGCTTTTGGCATTTTCTGTGTTAATAGGCAACCGGGGCCGCCGCGAGTGGAACACCTGTATTCACAATACTCTAATCTACTGATATACGCCCATTTCTTTGTACACTTCAGTGTCCTTTTAAACGGCGCAACCCCATAGTATATATATCCTTTAGCTGACCGACTGCAGCAAAGGCCGGCGGTATGTAGTCGAGCCGATTGGTGGCTACATAAATACAGGGCGAGCTAAAGGCAGCGACTCAGTGTTAGGAGCGACGAGCCGTCGAGAGTCAAAGCAACGCCCGGAGACCATGGCTGGAACGCGTAGCGCTCCATGTTATCTTTTCACGCACAGGGGCCTCCCTGCAGACTAATCGATAGCGTGCGCCTACTTTGTCGTCAACGAGTTGGCTGCAGCGTGGGTACGTGCTACGGAAGGAAAAGCTTGTACTCGTCGGAGTTAGCTTACAGATTCTGTGGTTGCAACTTTATCACTGGAGACTTCTGCTTCGCGGGTGATCTAACGCAAAAAGTGGGTTGTGTTAAACGTATATTCCCATGTAGAAGTTTTACAAGCGAGAAAGAAGAGAGACAGATTGAAGGCACCTACTGTTTTGCACTACTTTGGTGGTGGTTCTTCTGTTGAAGAAGCCATCTAAGTGAACTCGGACGGATGGGAGCATTCATGTTGAGAAAGGGACTCGACTGGAATACTCTGCTTGTTAACTCCATATTTGTGCATCTGCAAGAAATAAAAGTAAAGCTTGATCGCTTTTGGAGATTCAATTTCCAAACACTTGTGCACACATTTATCTGGTATGTTTTTATCATTTCGACTGCGAACCATTTATTATTTGGAATCCGAACCATTAAATCACCTGTCACAGCTTGTGTCATGTGCCAATGTGTGAATATAGGAGTGAAGTGGAAGTCTGGGCCTGTTGGTTCATCATGTTGAGGGAAAAACCAGTGAAAACACGCTACACAAGAGGAGAGGCGACACAAGGACAGTCAGCGGATTTATAACCGCAAGTCATGTTGTAAGTCCAGTGACATCCTTGTGTTGCCTCTCCTCTTCTCCCCCGAAAATGTGAATTTAGTTCTGGAGCTGCAATGGTATTATTTGTTATCGTTCTTTACATCAGGGCAGAAAAATCTCACAGTGAGCTTAGATTTTGCCACGTGCTTTGAAGGCAAAATCATTATGGCTTCTCCAGGCGATACTTAAAAAAAAACATTTTCTTACTGCTACACCGCGCTTGTGTCTCAGTTACTTCAGTGCGCAGACTGGCGACCCCTAACTTCACAGCTTATCCCGAATCGGAGTCCCCCGTGGCTTGTGAGCACCTGTTCTACTCACCTGCCGTCATGTTAACCCGTCCCGCGATATGACGTCAGCGCAGCACGCTTTAGAGTAACCCTTTTTCCGGCTCGGGAAACGAGCTACAATAGCACGGTGGTAGCAAACTCCAACTCCGGAGACCCAGGTTTAATGCCCATACGAACTGAGATGTCATTTAAAGACACTTCAGTATAATGTGCTGTTGGGCTAGTTGGTGCATTATGTATCACTAAACTTGCGCTAAATAGACATACAGACAGACGAAGGAAGACGGACGATGCGCAACTCACAACTCTCAGCTGTGAGTTGCGCAGTTGAAGTGAGTGAGTTGCAACTCCGTTGTGAGTTGCAAGTTGTGAGTTGTGAGTCGCAGTGAGTTGCAATTCAGTTGTGAGTTGCGCATCGCCTGTCTTCCTTCGTCTGTCTGTATGTCTATTTAGCGCAAGTTTCGTGATACATCTTTTAAAGACGATAGTCTTTCTTGGGTTACTTCAACGCAGAAATGTTGGTCTGTCTGTCTGTCTGTCTGTCTGTCTGTCTGTGACTCGATTCAGCCACCCGACCAAAATGAAACCGAAACAGTCTTATATACCCGCAGCCAAATCTAAATGTCGAATTGCAGTGGCAATCTTCACACTTGTCAACATCGTCGAACAATGAGAAGACATTACGCAAACATAAGGGATAAAATCAATACATAAGGGATATTTGCAGTGTTCCTTTATTGAAAAAATTATGGATGCTTGGTTTTTGCGACATCAAACGAAATAATACATTTAACTACATAAAATCGTCGCCCGCTGTTGCCCGTGCTACTATAGCTCCTGGCCGAATTTTCAGGAATGAAACGGCAACAGTAACCAAAGGTTCCACTAGATACGTTTTACGTTCCGCTTGGAATGCACGTGGTGCAGGGCAACGTGGTTCTATGAACATTGTAGTAGGGCCCTCGAATCACGCGCGTTTCCACCGTCCGGCAGCGCTGGCATCGAGGCAACTGACTTGGAGCAGTGGAACGCGGTAAATTCAAACTGGATTGGGCAAACCTCCGGCGTTTTAACTTGGGAGAAGCGCGACGGGAGAGGAAGAGCACGAGAGGTGAGTGGGAAAGCGAAGCACGAGAGGTGAGTGGGAAAGCGAAGGGAGGCATTTACTTAGCAAATGTCGACAAAAAGACTGGTCTTTCGTCAACATCTGCGACGAAAGGAGCAGATACCCGTCAATTTTTTTACGGACTGTTCCGAGCGGTGGCCATTTTCAGTACGGTTAAAAACTACAGCGCCGTTTTTTCACAAGATTACGCGCATCAGGCTGTCAGCTTAACACACAAGCTTTGCTGGAGTTTTCTGGTGCTGGTGCGATGAGAGATGTTGCGAGAGTGATTTCAAGCTACGTGCACGCTACCACCACCTACCATGTCTTGTTCTTCCAAGAAGCACGTTGAATTTCACACAGAGTGCACCATGGGAGCTGCGTATGAGATTCCCATGAGTTGCAGCAAATGTTGTATTCTCCAAACAGGCACATCTTTAAACGTCAGAGCACGCGAGCACTGTTGGGCAGCAAAGAACAACGCTGTTGGCCGGATGGCTGAGCACTGCAAAATGTGCACTCTGCAAGGTGCAAACTGCACTCCGCTCTTCAAACAGGCCACGTTTCTACAATGGGTCAGATTGCGGGTCATAGAGATTGTTGAGGCGTAATTCCTTCACAAGGCGGGCAACAAGTGCATCAGCCCACCGTGCGTTGCATTGTTAGTCAATTCAATCGAGTTCTTAGATGGACACTTGTAGGTTTGCACACGTTGTTGGTGTAACGAGTTGATGACGTCAAAACAACGTATTTAACCAAGGGTTTTCCCAAATAAACTTTAGTTTGAAGGGGCGCCGTGTCCGTTTATACGTGTTTCTTCTGGTCCCCATTGTTTAGCGCCTTGATCTTCAGTATCTTGTTCTTCCGCAACGGTCTGCTTCGGAGCGGATTTTACGCAGTACCACAACTGCCCATCGTATTGTTGCCCTCACCTGGTGAATGCTGCGTCATTGAATCTTCACGCACACGGGCCGATGAATTCTCGGATGTGGAAGAGAAGGGGGGGGGGGGGGATGGTGAGGGTGGTTTCACCGAGGCTGTCTCTCACATTAATATTTATGTCCACGTTTGACGCATACCAATGCCTTAATCCGACGTTGTTTTCGATCCACTGTCGCGAAGCCCGTGCTACGTGCTTTACGACCAGTCGGGATCCGTTCGTGCAAGTAGAGGGTAGTTGAAAGTATCCAAAGTAGACCAAAGAATGACAGCGCTCACAGTACGAAAAAATAAAGAAAGGGCGCGTATAAAAAAAGCTTCTGGCTCCATTCCAGTTACGCCTATAGTTTCCAGTGTTCTATACTGTGTTGTGCAGGATGGAAAAATGGCTGTCGTGTGAGCAAGTCACGGCCTGAATTCGAATGAGGGGATAAAAAAGGACCCTCGATGCCTCCGGACTAGATTTTCCAACAGCCAGGTTCTCGTCTAAGTTTTTTTGTATTCAAATAAAAACGCATAACAGACGCACACAAAAAAGGGAATAAACATGATGATAAAAAAGAATGCAAATTACAGAAATCCGAGTTCTGCTGGTATTTTTATCTGTAGATATGACAGAAAACACAGACACGACACTGGGGGTTCTACTGACGTAAGGGTGAAAAGAAGTCCAAATAATGCTAGCACATATGAAATATCATAAAAGTGTCAAACGGTGTGTTTTGCCAGTGCGAAGCAGCAATAGTCTCTTAACCCTGTCAAATTTACGGGTAGTACACTTTAAATACAGCAAACCAACTTTAAAATGAAAAAGCTCTATCCGAATTCTCCCTTTATTTGGAGTTTTTGAAGGTTGTTACTGGCATTTACATCCCTGCTTATAACAAAGTGCTGCTTATGACGAAGTATATTTTCAGTTGTGAGAACTGTGTTATAACGAGGGTTTGCTGTATATTTAAGTTTTGATCGTGCATTTTTTTTCCAAGTGCCATTTTTTGACAGAGTCACTCTTGGCAGGGAGTGTGTTCGGTTTGTATCTACATGAAACAACAACTGCAGCTTCATAAATTCTCTCTTGTTTAAGAATTTCACAAAGCCGTCCAGATAAATATCTTTTTTCACAACCTCTTGCATCTGATTCCACTTTACACCCCAAAAAGGTTTCACGGGGTGTGATATTTCTGGCAGGAATAACTATGTGTCGGGTGAGCCGTGACGCAGAAGCTGTCGGGTGCGTGTCCGAAGGAGTGGACGGTGTACCTAAGTTAGGCAAAATAAATGTGAATATTTTAGGGCGAAAGCCTGAAATAGCGAATGGACCAAAAAAATAAAACTGGCGTACGGCGTCAGTAACAACAACAGCAAAATTGACGCAGCTTGCCCGAAGTGGTGTAAGGCTGGAGAAACAGCGGAGCATGGGGTCTACCTACCTTTTTCCGGTTTGGTACGTTTTGCTAGATTTTGCTAGGCTTTGCTAAGTTTTGTTAGGTTTTGCGATGTTCTTGCTCGTCTAAGCTGAGCGTTGAGGGGGAATACCAAGTTTAGCTGGATTTTACAAGCCCGTTCCGGTAGGTAGTGCACCCTGACAGCAGATTCCAGTGGCGAAGAAGCTAGATCGACCCCCAGCGTGACTGTTTCTCCAGCCTTGCGCACCTGAAGTGCGAGCTGCGTAAATTGGTAGCCAAAGAAAAACGTTCACCTTCTAAATGGTATAGGAAGGGGTGCGCGTACGCATATGCCCCTTGGCTCACCCCCGAGTATGCGCGAAAGCCAGCTTTAGTATTATAGTAGCCTATGGGCTGTGGTGCACCCATTACAGACTGCCCAGCTTTTAAGGACCAAGAAAGGACCTCGCTTTCTCCGGGGCTTGGCGTCCGTGTACACAGTGTTCCACATGCGCGAGAAGCATTGGATAGGATTGGATTGAATTGGATTAGGTTGAATTGTATCGGATAGGATTGGATTGGATTGAATTGGATTGATATGGATTGGATTGAATTGGACTAAGTTGAATTGTATCGGATTGGATTGGATTGGAATTGTATATACTGTACACACGCGTTGTCAGTCATTTACATGCGCGAGTAGGCAATGCCACGGGTGATTTACGGGAAGAATAATTCCCAGTGCTTCACCCACTCGTCATGATACATTTAGTGGAGATGCGTGAACTTGTATCCTTGGTATTGTTTGCTGGCGCCACCGGACAAAGCTTATCCGGGTCCGCCCCTTGCCAAAAAATATGCACCCGGACCTACAGCCCGGCCGCCGAAAAGCGCGAAGTCAAGTGCACGAGACCATCTATGGAAAGCGTACAGATGTCTCTTACACGGACGCTAGCACCTACCCCAACGGACAGCATCAAGTAGCCGTAGTCACCACCAAGACCGCCCTCGTAGCTTCAGCAACAATCGAGACGTCGTCAATATCGATTGCCGAAGAGTTCGCCATCGCATTAGCCCTCATTCATACGAAGAACCCCGTAATCATCACAGATTCTCAAGCAGCCTGCAGAAGCTTTCTAGCCGGAAGGGTGGCCCACTCAACTTTAAAACTACTGTCTTTGCATCAACCCTGCCGGAAAGTCACCCTCGTTTGGACTCCTGGCCACTCCTCACTGACGGGCAATAACTTTGCTCACCAGCAAGCCTGCGCCCTGTCCCTCCAGGCTACTGAGGATACCGAACCGTCCGTCCCTCTACTGACTTTTCAAGACATCACTCAATATTACCGGTTCGAACGACAGCACTTCCCTCCTCCGCATCCCAAACTCTCAAAAGAAGAAGAATCCCTACTTCGCCGACTGCAGAGCAATACCTTCCCTCACCCAGTCCGCCTCCATCGCATGTTTCCCACGCAATTCCCGGCCACATGCAAGTTCTGCTTACAACCCGCGGTACTCTTCCCCACATCATATTAGAGTGCAAGCACAACCCCAACCTCCCCCCTCTTCCATCCCCCCTTCCCACCCCTGAGCTGTGGGAGAACCTGGTGACCAGCAGCGATCTGGACGTCCAGACACGTTTGGCCTCCAGAGCGAAGGCTGCCGGCTCATCGCATGGCTTCCTGGAATAAGGAACCACTCCCACTTCACCGGCTCAATAAAATGTTTCTCACTCACTCACTCAAGCTTAAACAGCTCCGCTGTTAAAAACGGCTTCTTCGGAAGCGTACAAAAGCACGACATCCTCCAATCCATACCACAAGGCGTTTTATAGCGTGAGCTGAAACATGTCTGTAGCGAAAGGTGGTTCCTTGGGAAGCGCTCCACGCCCTAGGCATTCCACACCGCAGCCTCAAACTCAGCAGTAGCGAGGGGTGGTCGTCCACGCCAGCACACCTCAGATGAAGGGAGCGGCAGAACGGATCCGAACGAGCAACAGACAATCTGATAAAGTCACCGCCTCCGTCAACTCTGCCATTGCATAGCGTCCGGAGTGAGCGGCGCCGAGACACATAGGAGGCCGATCAAAGCCATTCGAAAGCTTGAAAAGGACATTTAAGTAAATTTGTCAAACTACTATTTGTGTTTTCATTGCATAGAGGGGCTCAAATAAACACACTTTTTATCATTTATCCCACTCCCTCAAGCAGTATTTAATTTCTAAAGCCTCAAAGAAGAAAAAAAAAATTCCGTGTGACATCTGCGGCGGGCGCAACAACTGGAGCAATGACGCGAAATGACGCGAACTCGTCCTGCCGTGTCATTGGACGATGTCCAAGATCTGTGTACTGATGCACACGCACTTGCGTTTCTGTAGATGTCACTAAAGGGAAACTTTTTATGCCTCACTGATGGAGTTCGTACTCAAAACACACTACAGGAAGGTCAACTTTACACAATGACAGGGAACGTGATAATGATGGGTTTCTTCAAAGGCACATCAAGTACATCAAAAGAATGGTTTCCAAGGTCGTAACCGAACTTGCGTTCCTTCCGTTATGAAGCCGACGTCTATCCGATTGTGCGATTACTTTTAGGTACAGAGCACTTTAGGGGATCGCCTTGTCGCCGTAGCTCGATGGAACAGTCGATGTCAAACGACTGCCGGAATCAGGCGGTGCCGCGAGATAACAAACCCCAGTAGAGCCCTGCGTTCTGTCGTAGGGCGTCCCACAGAGGCTTCGAAAACCAAGCGGTTTAAATCGTCATAACTGTTCGAAACTCGTCAAACGCTGGCGCTTGTCATACATCTCCCCGTTGTTTAGCGAAAAAAAAAACTGCAGGTACATTTGACGCAAAATCTATGTATTTAACCGGAAGCACCCGCGTTCATTTACTTTGGAAGGCTCGTTGGTTTGGTTTTTGGGATAGCAAGCGCCGGCACGTGCGAGAGGAAAAGCAAGCACAAAAAGAACAGAACTCACGCTGGCGCTGTTTCAGGCAGGAGGCGCGCGAGCACTACGGAGGCGGGCAATTTGAATTGCTTAGGATGGTAGCAGTGAGCGGATAAGGGAGCTACAGCCCATTATGGCGAATCACGTTTTGTGCACTTCCTTCAGTTTTACGGTGAGTGGAACCACTTTAATTTTTCTTTATTGCCCGTTTCAGCGGTAACTGAAATCTGTGCTACATGTGAAAGAACGCTGGATTTGCCTAAAAAAGCGTACAAGGCCTAAAAACGACACTGTCGAAGCAGTTCACATTTTGGGATTTGAGTCCGGTTGCTTGGGAGATAGCTTCGCGTTTTAACCATATTTCCTTAAGAAGAAAGCTTCCAATTTTTTAAAGGAAAATTGTAGTACTAGTAGCGACAAGCATTACAACCGAAATGTAGTTCTTGTGGTTCATTTTTGGAGTGTTATTAAAATCACTTTCGGTTTCTGTTCCTTGCAACAACATGTGTGGCATCCGACGTTATCGTTGGTCGTGCATTCTCGATATCTCAGGAATCGGCGTATCTTGTTTATGCCGCGTTGTCGACTGCAAAATGGGGTACGCAGTGACTGAATGCCCTCGGCGTCATCGAAAACGCTTATGTGTCCGCGGTTTTTTTTCTCACATTCGGAGGTCGCCTGGCTCGTCCCTGTGTCCTAAGAGACGCGATTGATTCGGTTGATGCGGTACTTTGTCTGCAACGTGTCGGGGCTCATGTCAACCTCACGAAAACGAGAACTCACCGTCACATCAGTGTCTGCCTACACGCAGCCTGTCAACTCGCTAGTGTATTAAGGTTTCAGCGCCATACAGTAAATGCGGTATAGAGAACGTAAACCAAACAAAAAATGAACAACAATAAATAATCCCATTCCAGATTCCAACCTCCTTGTCACGACGCACTAACACCGGGCTTTAGACCATCGTCCAAAGCACCGTGCTTACTGGCAATGAAACACCAAGTATACAAATATGACGACTAACCGGCCATGTCGTATGGCCTGTTTATTTGTTGAGTTTCACCTTTCTGAGCAGTTTAGATGGCTATTTCTTGAATAACGCTTGTGGGGTAAGCTTTCATCAAGCCCTCAGAAACAGCTCATACCTAGTGACTGCATTCCTTAGGCAAGAAAAGCGATCGAAAATGTTCTCATGGTTCTCATACCTTAGCTTTACGTTTTACAATAATGATTCGGTTGATTCCTTATTACCTCTATGGACTCCAGTAACTCTTAGCCTGGCCTTAACTGGGTTTAGATTTCTAGAAGCAGACCAGTCGCACACACACATGCAGCTTAGAACTCCAGTACTAACAGAGCGCGTCGTAACACCAAATTACAGCCCTCATATAAATTAGTGTGAAATTATTTGCTTCCATGGACTTATTAAAGCAGCTATAAGGAAAAAAAGACAAGTTCGTTTTATTCGAAAGATTTCGTGTTTGTAGTGCTCCTAGCGCTTGACCGGCAGCAAATGATGCCGGATTCACTGAGAAAATAAACATTTCATGTTAAAATTTTGATTCTCCCACCATATCGTGCATTTTGTGGATGTCAGCAATGAAGTCATAAGCGCGCGTATAGAAACGAGCTTTCACTGCGTGATTAGGCTGCAGCGCTGCTTGCCATCAGTCTTTGGCGCTACCATACTCATGCACGGGCCATTGTCGGCTGGTGCTTTGTTTGTTGACCATATTTGCGCCTGGCTTGTTTTTGTTACTGTAGAAAGTAATCGTTTCATGAAACATGGAATATCCTCGACAAACACGGTCACGTAAGACAATGTCGCTTACGCCAATCGGCCAGTGCGTGTAAGACAACTCGAAAGCGGCGGACTGCTGTGGAGCTAAAACAACCGTAGTACGCGCAGTACCAACAGCAGTAGGCATTGGTACTTCAATGTTTACGTGTTCTTTCGTAACTTCCACTGTTTATCCGCCGATTCTTATTGCTATAAGAAAGTGGGCCCTAAATTTAAGCACAAAAAGCTCGTTTGGAAAGCTTATAATCTCTGCCTAATTTGCGTTTGCTTTCGCCGGCCTCCGCCAATCGCAGAGCTGGGTGGTATGACATCATAGGTTCTGTTGCGGGAAATGAGCTAGCTAGTGGGTCGCATGGCCATTATATTTTTCCCTAATTATATAGCTTAATTGAGCGAAGTGTGTGTTAAAAGTGGTGTCAGTATAATTCTAACGAGGAAATCTTTCGAATGAACCAAACTTGTGTTTTCTCTTGATGGCTTCTTTAAGCTTAGTACGCTCTGCAAACAAGCAGAATGGAGCCCTATTCTTCAAGGCAGAAATCTTGAAGTGGCTCAGTTTTCAGCAGCGTTTTTAGCTCATCTAAAACGTTGGCTGTTACTTCGCGATCATTTCTCAGTACTCGTAGGCGGTTCGGCGAGCCGCACAGTCTCCGCAGTAAACGAATCGGAAAGATCTTGTGTCATAGGAAACGACGTGGGTAATCGGCAAGAAGGATTCACAAAGGAGAGCATCACTCTCAATTTTATTTTTCTACTAAATAAACTCGCGGAAACACACCAAGAGTAGAGTCCATACTTTATTGTGCACAACTAATCTGAGAAAGTTTACAAATCACTTCAGTGCCCTTTTATGGCGTATCGCAAAGCGGCAAGATTACGAACCGTTCCGAAAATGCAATGCGGAAGCAAAGCATATCAGACGTTCAACTGAGCAGTAATGCTTTTGTATTCACAACCAATAAGCACCGCTTTGGTGCTCCCGAACATTGTTTGACGGTGCACTGACTGTCCTTGCTATCCACTGATGCGGAAGAAGGTTTTTATGGACTTTAGGGAAGGACTATTTAAGTCGTAAGCCCGAAAAGCAACTTCATATGCTACCGAAGAAAAAAAAAAACATGTAGGGACAAAAGCAGAGAGAGTGAGAGAGAGAGAGAGAGAGAGAACGTCATTAATGAAAGCTGAAGAGGTCAGCCCCACTAACGACAAGGCTTGCTACTGCAGATGGAGGTGAATACAGTGCGATGACAAGGGGAAATAGAGAGAGAGAAAGGGAAAAGAAAAAAAAAAGAAGGGGATGGGGGAGGAGAGATGCACGCATACATAAAATGTATATGTTCAGAAGATTCACAGAACCTTTTATAGCCCTATTTTTGCAAGAAAGGTAAGCAGAGTTTTTGTTCCCAGCACTGCCTCATCACGATTTCTCCAGGGTCCAAGGAAGTGTGAGAGTTCGAGAGGACCTCCACGTCGGAGTCGCACAAGTGCCTTTGATTCCTGTTGACTAGCATATCGCGGGCAGTGCCTTAAAATGTGCCCATTGTCGGTAGTACACCACACTGTACACAATGGCAGCTCTAAAAAAGCCCAGCTTAAACAAGAAGTTTCGGGTGTACGCAACGTTAAGTCCCAGCCGGTGTAACATGCCTTCAGTGCGCTTGGGAAGACGCCGCGGATGCCGGAAATCGCACTTAAGTTCGATCACGTGGAGATGCGCATACCTTCTCAGAGGATCCTGCCAAGCCGGCAGCTGGAGTTGCCATCCTAGGTCAAATGGGGATTTTTGACACAAGCAAAACCGCAAAGACAATTATGGCAAACAGGCCACTATTTTAAGTGCAGTACATTCTCGTTATAACAAAGTCCTCGGCACGCAAACCTGACTTCGTAATGAGCGACGCTTCGTGAACTCTTTGCAGTGCAATGGGAGCTGTAAAAAACTCTGAAAAAGCGAGATTTAGAAGGAAGCGCTTTTGTTATAATGAGGGTGTACTGTAGTCTAGTCGCGACCCACGCTTCCGAAATGCGCTATAAAAAAAGGTACTCAAAGAAAAAAGATGGCGTAGATTCAGGTGCGAAGAAACGAGAGTGAACTGGGAGGAAAAAGGTTGGTGGAGAGGTCGGGCTGAGTATCTATAAGTGGAAAACCACTACATCTCGTTAGAGAGGAAGCACCCAAACGGCGAGGCTAAGAAGCCTGAAAAGCTAAGAATACATAAAAAAAACAAGAACAAACACGGCGTAAGCACCCGAAACCTAGATATGCAAATAGGATGTACTTGAGCCGCTTGCTTCTTGAGAACTTGTCGGGGGTGACAGAGATCACGAGCTAAGGCAAGCAGAATTTCGAGCAAGAAGGCCCTAATGAGTTTAATTTTAAAATAATAAGGCAACGAAAACAGAGCTGGGAATACTCTTTTTATATTGAAACTGAGGAGAAAGTACTTACGAAGCTTAAAGATTTGTTTGAAGACGTGAGTATCGCTTTAAGAAAAAGAAACTTGCATTTTATGTTTGCTTTATCTCTAGTTTGCTTAAGAAGAAATGGGTTTAGTTTAAATCTAACTGGTTTCTGTTGTAGCTTTTTAAATGTTTTACATGGTTACTGGTAATTTCTTTTCTAAGCATTCCTAATCCATTTTGTCTCCCAGGACACAGCCCCACGAGGTCCCCTTGGTAGAGAGTGACAGACTTCAGGCAATAAGCAGAAGCGATATAATTATTTAACTCATTCATTCGTTCATTCATCAGCATCCCTGCACGACGAAAACCTCTCCCTATACGCGAGGTTTCAGCCAAATACCAGGGGGCAATCTATTTTTGGTAAGAGAATGCTGTTTGTGTCTCAGGGAGTCTTGCCCGAATGGTTGCCCCTATCTATTATAGTGTAGTGTAGTGTCGTGTACTGTAGTTTTGGTGAAGAAATGCTGTTTGACTTTCAGGGCATCTTTTCAGAGTGGTTTTACCTAAGTAGTGTAGCCTGACGTAGTGTAGTGTAGATGTAGTGTATTATAGTTTAACGGAGCGCGCAGAAGTGTTTTAAGGTGATTATAATCCAGGTCGTCTGTTTTCTCTTGCACTTAACTGGTCGGCTAAAGGTACCGTGTATCGTGTTCCGTAACCTAATCGTCCCGTTGTACGCAGTTATGAATCAGCTGTTACGCGCCGCCAATTTTCGAATATCGCCTGCCCGGTGTACAACGGAGAAATCTGAGCGTCCTTCGAGCGGCGGTCAATCCAGAGTGACACTTGCCCCGTAAGACTTGCGTCGACATGCCCAGAGGCAGCCTCGCCAGTCTCGCTGGGATACTCTGAGCATGTTTCATCGCCCTCCACAGATGGTTCTGACGCAGCCGGAGCAGCTGTAGAACCCTTTAGTTGCGTGTTAGTTTTTGTTCGAATTAAGTTCTGTTTCGTCGGCAATTGCTTGGCCGCGAACGAATCACTGTGTGTCGCCAATAAACTTTTTTCCGGGCATTTAAGTCTTCTCACGTGCATTGTATGCGAAAGCTTGGTGACATTTATCAAAGACATCTTGCTGCTACATTATATTCGCATCTGGTTCTTCGCCTTTTTTCTTCCATTTTTGTCGCAAATTACTTCGACAGGCTCCTTTACTGCTACACCGTGTTTGCGTCTCTTTCTTCACTTTCGAGTCTTGGTCTCTTGACTGGAATTAATTTAACAAGCATGCTGGTCACACATGCCACTGGTTCCTTAAAATTAGAGCTCCGCACGGCTGGGGTGGCACTTTTATAGCGAGAGCTTTGTGAGTGGGACCGGTGGTGTTCTATCAAGAAATTAGTGCATTTCCCCATAGAACGATTGGTCGACCGAAAAGCTCTGATTGGATTTCTGGACACACGGCGCGTGCGTGAAACCGGGCTCCGATTGTGTCTGAACGGTTACTTGAAAATCGCGGCAAAGGAACGGTTCTAGATAACACAATAGACGCCTCGAGTTTTAACTGATAAGCGACGTATCTGTATACATTTAGATCGTTCGTAGATGCGTTTTCTTAGTGCGCTAAAAATCGTCGCTTAGGTTCATTCTTCGTTTGCCGTTTGGGTCTTTGAACGTTCGACAATCGATTGGGCGCACTTGCAGCGAAGGTTGGATGCACTTTTATCTTTCGCGCTTCTCTCAACTTCCTTTACGAGGGGATGGCAAATTTACTCCTCCCGTGCCGTCACGTTAATGTGTAACGCGGTAGGCAAAATAATTCTATCTTTTGTTCCACCACCGCCAACGTGCGGAGATATCACGGTGGTAACGCGCTCGGCTCATACTCCGGAATCCTGGACTGAACACACAAACGAACTTAAGTTTTCAGTTACCGTTCACAGCGGCGACCGTTTCTTGCACCAAACAACGGCAACGACGGTTTCTCACACAATGGGGTACTCAAGAATTTATCCTGAAAAAGAGTGGATGCCGGCATAGCAGTCACTGCCTGCTGTGCAGTGTTCGAGTGGTCTAAACCTGTCGGAGCGATCAGTGTGTTGGAATGTCCCGAAAGTGTGTTGGAATATTTAATGCAACGATGTTTGTGATCAATCTGTCACGATTTGCCCTCATTCGTGAACGTGGGAGGGTCACGGTACCCTCCAGCCCAGTGACGACCCGCAGCCTGCGAGTGGGGACGGTGACTGACTACGAGCTGCTGTGCTCGTCGGTGTTTATTGGCCGTCCCAGCACAATGTTGCCCACCGAGCCTGGCGGGGCCACCCAACTTAGCGGCCAACGAAGATGAGGGTCGGCGGGCGCCACGTACTTGTCACTTTCTTTCTCTAATCTCCTTACTTTTATTTCTCTACTCATCTACTGCTAATCCATCCTAATAATTAAAAAAATTTTCTTTCCCTTCAAAAATTACCTAATTTCTTTCGGTAAGGCGCCCATTTCCTGGCCAATCCCCCTGAGTGGGTACGCGCCATTTCACTGGAACCACCACGACCACCTCATTATGTCGTTCTACTCATCATAAAACAACTGGTTTTAAGTTTTTCTCTGCCTTCTCATGATACGATAGGAGTCATTTGTCAAGGAAGAACGCCACGCCCACAACTCAGGTCGTGAACGGAGTGGCCAGAAGCAACAAAGCTCCATTTAGGTCGGAAAGTAATGTAGCAACTAGCCATTCCATTCTTTTATTTAACTTTTGTTTTCTCTCTATTGTTGCTTTCCCGATCTCTCCCATTCACTTCACTGCATTGTAATCATCCCCATCTGACGTAGCAAGCCATGCCGCTAGCAGAGCTGACCTCTCCAGCCCACATTAAAGAATTCTCTCTCTCTCTCTCTTGGTATTTAAATTGAGCTTGACTGTTTGTGAACTGGCGAAGAATTCAGGCGCCTGAAAACGTACTTTTTTTCTGTTCGGAACGAGTGAACTTACTATGGCGCAAAAACAAAGACCTGCACGAAACTCGTCTGTTGGATGTAGGCGAAATGGTGTCGTTGTGCCAAGCTCATTTAAATAAAATATTTTGTTCCGGCCACCTGGCTCCTTTCCCTTAAAACAAGGCAGAAAAAAAAAGTGAGTATGGAAGGAATACAGATTCTGCAAATGCGGGAAGAAAACAAGCAAGCAGAAAGAGAGGCAAGGCAAGTACTCTGCGCGCACTACTGATGCTTGTCGTTGGGAGATTAGGTATTGACCGACAGACGCTTTGAAAGACCCACATGGCTCCTGCCGTCTGGCTACCCTTCAAAGCTAGTGTTCCAGAAACTAGGCGCCCCAAAAAAGGGCTACCTTCTCACGTCTGTGTCTCCGGCGATGGGGTACTGGCAGCCGAGACCTGCTGGAACCGCTACAAACATGCAAGAGTTGCAGAAATTACAGCTGCGTTTCCAGCTGCGTGAATGAGAGAGAGAGAGAGAGAGAGAGAGAGAGAGAGAGAGAGAGAGAGAGAGAGAGAGAGAGAGAGAGAGAGAGAGAGAGAGAGAGAGAGAGAGAGAGAGAGAGAGAGAGAGAGAGAGAGAGAGAGAGAGAGAGAGAGAACTCTTTAATGTGGGCTGGAGAAGTCAGTTCTGCTAGCGGCAGTGCTTGCTACGCCAGATGTGGATAATGTGGATGTGGATGATGAAGTGAATGTGAGAGATTGGGAAGGCAACAATTAGAGAGAAAACAAAAGTTAAATAAAAATGGCACGCCATCAAATTCAAGAAAAAAACTATAAACAAGGTTCAGACATTCAGCATGGCAACAGGAGAGATAAACTATATGTTAGAAAACAAACGACTGTTTTTTAGTGCTCATTTTTTACAGCTTTTATACCTTCCTTTCATTCTGTACTTTCATGCGCCACGCCTTACCCCAAATCAATGATTTTTTGTTCCCCTCTAACACCATTTAATGCTAGGACCTCGAACACTATGCGCTTTCTAATCCATCAAGGAGTTATGGCTGAAGAACCCAAACCGCACTAAAGCATGGTAAGATGTTTAGGTTGGCGCACGTGGTATTGGGAAAGACACCGTGGGAGAGACCGAGCAGGTGTTGGAAATGGCGTTCAATACAGTAAGAATTGGCTACACGCACAATGCAAGGCATTAACCTAATATGTGGTGTAGAATGAGAAAGGGGGCAAACCGCGCCGGCGTACACACAAGGGCTGGGTTTTCATGCGATGGTAATGCTTTTAACCTGTAAAATAAAATAACATGTTTTTTTTGCAAGTCAGTCACGGCTGAAAATATTATTGTCATGGCGCGCAGCCTATGGCATCCTTTTCACTCAAATTACGTCCTTCGAACTCCCCGAAAAAGTTCAATGATTTGCTAACCGTATGAGAGACTGTCTGTTGCCCGGGAAGGGCGGAAAGGACTTTTTATATCTCTAATTGATGTTACTGAGCATCACAGCCGAATATTTCGCAAGTTTCACGATACGTACGCTGCAGTCATAGTACGGAGGCATACCCTCTTTTGTTTACCCTCTGCCTAGGTTAAAAGCAATATAGTAGTTTTGCATGGTTCTTTAAAGCGCCGCTTAAAAGGGTTCTTATAAGCAAAAAGCGACTATGTCCCTGTGTACGAGATTTCGGCTCACGTTAAAGATCCCCTGGTGGTCAACATTAGTACGGAGGCATACCCCCCTTAGTTTACTCTCTGCCTAGATTAAAAGCAATAAGTAGTTTTGCGTGATTATTTAAAGCCCGCTTAAAATGGTTCTTATAGGCAAATGGTTATATAGGCGCATATAGAGTCCCGCTAGTGCCAGATGAAAGCAAGAAGAAAGAGAGCTCGCGCACTCGTGTTGCTCCAGGCAGATCAAGGAACAAATAATAAAAATTCTCCACGCATGCAATCCGAACAGATGGTTAACCAGTGGAGCTACAACATGCCGCCAACCCGCCGCTGTGGCTCAGTGGCTAAGGCGTTGCGCTGCTGAGCTCGAGGTCGCGGGTTCGATTCCCGGCCGCGGCGGCCGCTTTTCTGATGGAGGCGAAAAGCAAAAACGCCCGTGTGTACGAGATTTCGGCGCACGTTAAAGATCCCTAGGTGGTCAATATTAATACGGAACCCTCCACTACGGCACGCCTCATCGCCTGCGTTGCTTCGGCGCGTTAAACCGTATACAATCAATCAAAGGGTTCTTGCATGGACTCATTCAGCTTCGTTGCGAATAAAAAAGTGCTGATTTCTGTCCTGCGTTTCCGTTTGGCACAATTTTAATAACAGTGACACTACACATAACACTTTATGCATTCGGGAAACCAATTACAAATATCTCCAAAAACAGTGCGCCTTGCACTAATGTAAAAAAAAAATATTGCACAAAGCCAAGACCGAAGAACAAACAAGTGTGTGGACAAGAAAAGACATTATTTGGCCTTGTGCGTTTTTGCCCCTTCTTTTGTTTAGCCTTAATCGCTCTCCCTGTCGTTAATAACCCTGACGCGACTAGTCCGGCTGACCACGCCTGTAAATTCAATTGCAATGGGCAGTAGGTATGCCGTATAGCGTAGTACCGTAAATACCGAAGGTTCTCAAGACTTGCGTTATATGTTATTACGTTTGAGATAAACACTTTTGAGATGCTATTTACAAAATGCGGTCCATTAAAATTGATCCTGTTGTGTCACCCTTTTGGTATTGCTTGCGCAACTTCTGAAGTAAACCCCACAACCCTGGTGCACAATTTAACGGCACAACGGCAAATAACATTTTGGCAACATTGTCTACAGCAAAGTTTAAGAGCTGAAAATTGGGAGAAATAAAGTTGTCCTTCTGAACAGCAGTTCCGGGTCATTGATTCATTGCTACTACTTTTTCTTGCGCGTTAACTGTACCTATATCTTCTGTTCAAGATACATTATTAGCTTCCGCTTTATAATTGTACGGATTCTTTTATTATAATCTCCGCTGCTCTCCCATGCGGAAAGTTGCTCCAGACATTCCGCTTTATGTTTAATTTTTTCTCTCCCGAATGGCCTTCCAGCGATAACGCTCTTCTAACACCTTCTTTTCAAATTACAGCTTGCCGAATTAAAGTCTGCGGGGCGTTCGAAGCGGGTGAAGCAAATACTCGAAGAAAGAGCGCCAAAAGAGGGCAGATGAAGCAGGGAAGTCCCTAATCACCCATTAAAAGTCAGCGGCATTCAATGCGTTACCCCAAAGGCGATCGCAGGCTGCCCTCATGGAGATTACTATTGCTGCTGGGCTTAAGAGAGGACAGCACGTGTATAAAACATTTATTTTGAAGCAAAGGCAAAGCGTTTTCATGTTTGGAGCGCCCCCAAACAAACTTCGGTGGACACGCTCATGGTCCCAAAGAGAAGCTCTAGCTTCTCTCTTCAAGCCTTATAAAACGTCCTGACGGACAACAGAAGCTCAGGTAACTTGGGAACAGTTTACAAAACCAAACACTTTTCCCTAACAAAAAACAAGGCTAGCCCAATGCATGAATGAAAACTACTGTCACTAGAAAAAGGTTTACAGAGTATCGGCACTCACTCCTTTTTCTACTTTCTGTTTCCGTGCCGCCCGCCATGATCATTGGTCAGTTTTCGTATCACGTGACCACTTGTATACACTGCGGACGGTTTCATGGGCGCTG
This sequence comes from Haemaphysalis longicornis, assembly GCF_048455015.1. NCBI lineage: Eukaryota > Metazoa > Arthropoda > Arachnida > Ixodida > Ixodidae > Haemaphysalis > Haemaphysalis longicornis. Next base: position 77,506,373 of record NW_027526225.1, on the reverse strand, counting down.
CCATTTTTGTTGCTTGTTGCATTTTTCAGTCGCTAAAACTGTGGAAGGACTTAGCTTATCCTCCCCTGCTCTGCGGCTTGCGCGCGAAATAACGTTTGCTTCGAACACGAATCAAAAGATAACGCGTGTAAACGGCATTTTCAGCAGCTGAAGTGCGTACGAAGATGCCGTTTTTGCTGTATCTTCGGCAGTGTTTGTTAACAAAACGCCCCCGGTAGAAGTTAGGCGGCGAGGGCGGTAGAAAGAGGCAATCTCTCAACACTGATCAACACCAAAAATGGCTACCGTTGCTGGACATGCGTGCCTGAGTGGCCGCTACTCTTATACGTAATCTAGTGACACTAAATGAAAAACACGTTTTATTCCCCGTTATAATATGCCGACAGGGCCCATGGGCCCTCAACAGGGCCATGGAAACAAAATAATTTTAGGGAGTAAACACTCAGGGGACACGAAAACGAGCTTTCCTGAATCAGGGAGCACACTCAAGTAAAATGATATCATAGCTCAAAAAAAGAAAAAAGAAAATGGACTTGGGCTGGCCATGTAGTTAGACGAAAGCGGACAAACCGGTTGCAGAAATTAGGTTATCGGAATGCATACCAAAAAGATGGGTATGGAAAGAGAGGGAAGGCCCAAGAAACACGATGAAGGGGATGAAAAACACGGAACTTCGGGGTTTTTAGGGACTGGTGACTCGAGCAGCGGGACTAGAGAGGTTGTAGGTCAGTGGGGAGATGCCCTTAGTCCCTGCAGTGAACCTGAGCAGGGTGATGATGATGATGATGATGATATTTTGTGCCATTGGTGGAAGCAATGTGGTTGCCGTGCGTGTCCACAGAAAATGAAGTTAGCATTTTTTAAGCCCGTAAGCTCGTATTTGTAAAGGTCAGTTTCTCAAACGGGCACATGGACTAGCTTCTTCAAGGGCATTCAAGGGACATTTTAAGGGACATCCAAGTTTTTGAACAAAGATACCTACTGGGAGAAGTGCCTGGTGGGGTACGTACGTGATGGGGCCCAGTGTGCGTCCAACGAGGTGAGGGCGCCATTATTATATCGATTGTGGAGCATTTCCTTGCCGAATACCCCCACAGCCAGGGACCGTGCAAACGGCCCTGAATTTTCCACAAAACAATTACAGACGTGGCGGAAGTGGACACCGGTAATCGCTGCTACAATAGCGTAAAACACAGAGACTTGGTCCAACCAAAATAAAAACAAAATTAACAAAACAAGAAAAAAAAAAAAACATGGCGGGGAATGGCGAAAATATTACGCATTAGTAGACAATTCTCTGAATTTTATGCAGATTTTTAGATACAAACGCATCTCTTTAAACTCACCTTGTCCCCCGCGGTCGTTGGTCGCGGCGTAGTCCCCGCATCCCCTCCCCCCATTCTCCTCGCCGCGGGCAGCTGCGCGCCTCCGCCGCTCTCACAGCAGCGCCATCTGTGCGTCCAGCGCGGGTCAGGCGCACAGCTTGCGCTCGGCTGCGCTCGCTCCCGTCCGCCGTGCCAGCTGTTGCGTTAGCGCGCAGCTTTGCGCTCGGTTAAAAAATTTTACACCATTCTTCCCGCGAGGGGGAAACCATGAGGTAGATTGCGACGCATCGGGGGGTGAAACATGCTGCGTAAATAGGATACACAACAAACAGCAATCCCACACGTTTGGACCATCGCTAATACCCCCTGTCCACACGGGGCCACTTTTCAATCGCGATTGAAAGTGAAATCGCGAATCGAGTTTTTCGAGCGCGCTCGACGCAAGTGGCCGCTGCTACACGGCACGTTTTCAATCGCGATCGAGAAGTTTGCGCGGGTTTGCACTCGTGTATGCCCAGGATGGCGCTAACAATGTAATTGCGGCCGGTTGTCCTGGTAAACTTCGCGCAGGTCGTAGGTATACGTAACTATGTAAAATATTACCTCTCACTTATTTTGGGTCAAGTTATTTTGACACAATTTTGTAGCGTTAGTTTGAAAGTTTGTCACATTCTGTGCCATTACTGATCGGGGCACGAGAGTATCGCCCGCTTTTCGTTTCGATCGCGCTTGGAAGGCCTCGATCGCGCTTGAGAAAACCAGGATTGAGTTTCGAGCGGGAATCGAGCTCGATCGTGATTGAAAACTGCCCGTGTAAGCAGGGGGCCCCGATCCGGATTGAGCTCGATCCTGATCGGACTCAATCGCGATTGAAAAGTGCCCCGTGTGACACGGGTATACGCTAACATAACGGAAAACGGAAACGGCAACCCCCCGATGCGTCCGCATCTACCCCATGGCTCCCCCTCGCGGGAAGATGGTGTAAATTTTTTTTTTATTATGTTACGGGTTTTTTCTGGAAGCATATTCGTGCGTTTTTTTTCTTAAACTTTGGGGGGCTCTACAGATGGCACGGACCTGCTTTTTCCTAATTTTCAATGCATTATTCCGTTTTTAGGGGAAATGTTGCTTTTCTACACGTACATTTGGTACACGTGCAATGTAGAAAAACGTAAAAGATAGAATACAAATAAAAAGAACAGAGGCGGAATTTTTTTTGCATTGGCCATAAGCAAAAAACAAAGGGCAAAAATTATAACTTTCAAGGAATTGTTTCACAAAAAACTTCAAGCTCAAAACAAAGCAGCATCGTTTCGTTTCAAAAGTCCATCGGTTTCGGCAGAGGTGGGAAACTTGGGTTGTCGTAAACGTTTCTCCCGGTCCCTACACTAATTACCAATTTGTCGGGCCAAAGGGACACAGCAAAAAGAAGATCATTAAGCCCCTTTCGAAGGGACGCAGTCAAGGCCCGAAGGGACAAGTTTCAACCGAATAATGAGCGCCGCTCGGAATTCAGAAGGCTTTACGGGATGAGGAAATGAAACCACTGTGAAGGTGAGAAGAAGAAAACTAAAAGAAAAGTGAAAAGTCCTCACTACCACAGACATTGTGCTTGAAAAATAATAAAGGCCTGTAACTGTATTTCGGCGATTCGAGGCCCTCCGTGATATTGGATATAGTTTGGACTCAGTGAGTATGCGATATTTTCACGGAAAAGCTAACTGAAGAAACTTTTTTTTTTTTTATTTTTTAAAGGAAGAAATTTTGAAGAAAAGGGAGATTTTTAAGGAGGCATGCATGCTACACGCAATGTTTTTGAAGGCCGCGCCAAGAAACATAGCTATGGGCTACAAGCATGTCCGTAAATACGTTTCCTTTGCATGGGGGACAATTTCGGCAGAAACCCATTATTCCGCCGCGCGCCGTGTTTTGTGTGCCTACGTGGGCGGCTACATACAGATATCTAGCTTTTATAGCACATATTGCAAAAAATAAAAAGCGTCATGATCAGTTCCAGGAATCGAATTCAGGGCGCCACTAGACCGAAGGGGCGTGGCCCACGGCAAAAGAAGGTTTTGCTCTGTTAGCTGCGAGATTCATTTTTGATTGATTGATTGATTGATTGATTGATTTGATTGATTGATTGATTGATTGATTGATTGATTGATTGATAATAGAATACCTTTTTTCTTTTTTTCGGTGATAGCGTGTGTCATATAAAAGATGCTAATGCACCCACGTTATGAGACTCTCCAAATTTTTTGCGCTTCTCTTAACAGGGGGTCAAGTTTAAATTTTCACCTGTTAAAGGTGGTAACTGTCCTACGTCCATATTCCCCCTTTTTCTTTTCCTTTTTCCAGCGTGCCAATGTTTTCTGTAGTCGCCCCCTGTAGCCCTGTAGTTTCCCTGTATCTGTGTTATCTTTAAAACCAATGGCGTTTTCGGGAAGCCGAATATTTTCCCTGATATAGATATAGATGAATTACCATCATATGGTAATAGGATGAGCGGAAATTGTTTTCTATTTTTTATTCCGCAGGCCCCACATGTCCCTGTTATTTTGGGGTATACTTTCCTCCCCAAACAAAGGTCTTCGTTCTAAAGCTACATTTCTCTAGCCTCAAAAAAGCAAAGCACTGCCTTAAATTATCGTAAAGAATTTTCGTTACGAATAATAAAATTTTCTCTGCCCTGTACACCGGTGACGACCTCTTCGATTCCATTTTTTTTCCCTCCACCTGTTTCGTTTCAGTGTTTTTTTTGCCTCTGTTTTTTGGTTTCTATCGGCTATCATCGCAGTTCCACCGGCTTTTTATATATTTTCAGGGTTAGGCTTTTCAGTCCTTTCTTATTCACGGCCATGTCTACGATTTTTCATGTAGAAGCTTCTAAACATTATGCCGTCCATTTTACGGAGAATACA